>NC_091989.1:166837231-167437231 GCF_044704955.1 Pristiophorus japonicus | reverse complement strand
AAAGCTTTTACAGATATATAAAACGGAAAAGAGTGACTAAAGTAAATGTTGGTCCCTTAGAAGATGAGAAGGGGGATTTAATAATGGGAAATGTGGAAATGGCTGAGACCTTAAACAATTATTTTGCTTCGGTCTTCACAGTGGAAGACACAGAAACCATGCCAGAAATTGCTGGTCACAGGAATGTGGGAAGGGAGGACCTTGAGACAATCACTATCACTAGGGGGGTAGTGCTAGACAGGCTAATGGGACTCAAGGTGGACAAGTCTCCTGGTCCTGATGAAATGCATTCAAGGGTATTAAAAGAGATGGCAGAAGTTACAGCAGATGCATTCGTTATAATCTACCAAAATTCTCTGGACTCTGGGAAGGTACCAGCGGATTGGAAAGCAGCTAATGTAACGCCTCTGTTTAAAAAAGGGGGCAGACAAAAGGCAGGTAACTATAGGCCGGTTAGTTTAACATCTGTAGTGGGGAAAATGTTTGAAGCTATCATTAAGGAAGAAATAGCGGGACCTCTAGATAGGAATAGTGCAATCAAGCAGACGCAGCATGGATTCATGAAGGGGAAATCATGTTTAACTAATTTACTGGAATTCTTTGAGAATATAACGAGCATGGTGGATAGAGGTGTACCGATGGATGTGGTGTATTTAGATTTTCAAAAGGCATTCGATAAGGTGCCACACAAAAGGTTACTGCAGAAGATAAAGATACGCGGAGTCAGAGGAAATATATTAGCATGGATAGAGAATTGGCTGGCTGACAGAAAGTAGAGAGTCGGAATAAATGGGTTCTTTTCGGGTTGGAAATCAGTGGTTAGTGGTGTGCCACAGGGAGCTGCTGGGACCACAACTGTTTACAATATACATAGATGACCTGGAAGAGGGGACAGAGTGTAGTGTAACAAAATTTGCAGATGGCACAAAGATTAGTGGGAAAGCGGGTTGTGTAGAGGACACAGAGAGGCTGCAAAGAGATTTAGATGGGTTAAGCGAATGGGCTAAGGTTTGGCAGATGGAATACAATGTCGGAAAGTGTGAGGTCATCTACCTTGGGAAAAAAAACAGAAAAAGTGAATATTATTTGAATGGGGAGAAATTACAACATGCTGCGGTGCAGAGGGACCTGGGGGTCCTTGTGCATGAAACTCTTTTTTTTTGGAGTTCACCTGCAAAAACATAAAACATTAAACGGTGCCACCCGACCAGGGTGACACTCCAGACATTTGCAAGGCCCTTTTTTTTCCCACCCACTTTTTTTTTGTTTTTTTTTGTGTTTTTCTTTTTTTGGTTTTTTTTTTGGGCACTAAAATCACAATTTTCCCCAGTGCCCCCTATAAAAGGGAAGGGGGACACTAAAAGCACCGGCAATTAAAACAAATTAAACTTAAAAACGTAAAATCAAATTAAAATTTGGTTGCCGGGCGTGATGATGCACTCCAATCCCTCCGGTGCCCACCTCTCGCGGAAGGCCGCAAGCGTACCGGTGGACACCGCGTGCTCCATCTCCAAGGACACCCTGGACCGGATGTAAGAGCGGAAGAGAGGCAGGCAGTCAGGTTGAACGACCCCCTCGACCGCCCGCTGCCTGGACCGGCTGATGGCACCCTTGGCCGTGCCCAGGAGCAGTCCTACGAGGAGGCCCTCGGACCTACCCGCTCCCCTCCGCACAGGGTGCCCAAAGATCAGGAGAGTGGGACTGAAGTGCAGCCAGAATTTCAGGAGCAGCCCCTTCAAATAATGGAACAGGGGCTGCAACCTTGTGCACTCAATAAAAACATGGAACACGGACTCCTCCAGACCGCAGAAATTGCAGGCGGCCTGGGAGTCCGTGAACCGGCTTAAAAATTTGTTGCACGGCACTGCTCCGTGCACCACCCTCCAGGCCAAGTCCCCGATGAATAGTGGGAGGACCCCTGCGTAGAGTGCCCTCCATCGGGGACCCCCGCCTCCTCCGGACGGCAAGATGGTACGCCATGGCGTGTCCGGACGGCCGGCGAGGATGGCAAAGTTGAGGGTGTGCAGGAGCAGCCCGTACAGGAAACCCCTCCGCGCGGAACTGAAAGGCACGGAGGGGATTTCCCCGAGGCGGCTCAAGTTGTGAGGCGCCGGCCCCCGAGGGAGGTTCCGGGGTTTGGCGCCGATGAGGAATTCCGTCCGGACGGGGGTCAGTTCGGACGGGATCTCCCCACGTGCTTGAGCCTCCTCGATGCACCTAACGGAGTCAGGGCCCAGAGCTGTTTTTAGCGACTCGATGGCATCGGCCGCGTGGCGGACGTTGGCAGAATTTAGGCGCCGCGCCAGCGTGTCTGGCGCCATCCAGCCCGCTCCTCCGCCATCGAGCAGGTCCCTGACCCTGGTCACCTCACCAGCCACAGCCCTCTCTTCCGACCGCCACATAAAACCTCGGCCGTGGAGGTACGGATTCCCGAGCAGCGGTTCCTGCAGGACGGCCGCCACTCCAGCCGGCGGAGAGCTGCGCTTGGTGGAGACTTTGTTCCAGACCCTGATGAGTTCCCTGTAAAAGACAGGCAGCTCCCGGAGGGCGGTCCTGGCACCCCCCAAGTTCACAAACAGGAGCTGCGTGTCATAATTGAGGTCGCGCTGCTGGCGGAAGAAATACCTCGCCAGAGCACACCACCTAGGAGGGGGCTCGACGTAAAGGTATCTCTGCAGGGTCTGAAGACGGAAAGTCGCGAGCTGGGTGCTGACGCACACCAACGACTGACCACCCTCCTCAAGCGGGAGACTCAAGACCGCAGCAGAGACCCAGTGCTTCCTGTTGTTCCAGAAGAAGTCCACCAGCTTCTTCTGTATCTTGGCGACAAACGCAGGGGGAGGGGTCAAAGTGACCAGCCGGTACCACAGCATTGCGGCCACCAGCTGGTTTATGACTAGCGCTCGACCCCTGTAGGACAGCACTCGGAGCAGTCCTGTCCAGCGCCCTAGGCGAGCGGCGACCTTGGCCTCCAGCTCCTGCCAGTTCGCCGGCCAGGCTCCCTCGTCGGGGCTAAAGTAGACTCCCAGATAGAGGAGATGGGTCGTGCTCCAGGCAAAAGGCCTGAGCTCCTCCGGCAGGGAGTGCACCCGCCACTGACCCACCAGGAGTCCGGAACATTTCTCCCAGTTGATCCTGGCGGAGGACGCGGCCGAGTAAATCTCCTGGCACTCACGCATCCTCCGCAGGTCAGCGGGATCCTCTACCGCGAGGAGCACGTCATCGGTGTAAGCCGAGAAGACGACCTCCACGCCCGGCCCTTGCAGAGCCAGTCCCGTCAACCTCGTCCGCAAGAGGCGCAGGAAAGGCTCCACGCAAACGGCGTATAACTGGCCGGACATGGGGCATCCCTGGCGCACCCCTCTCCTAAAGCGAAGGGGCGCCGTCAAGGACCCGTTAACCTTAATCAGACACTCCGCGGCGGCGTACAAAAGTCGGATCCGGGCGACGAAATGCGTCCCGAACCCGAAAGCGCGCAGAGTTCCGAGCAGATAGTCGTGATCCACCCTGTCGAACGCCTTCTCTTGGTCGAGGGATAGGAAGGCGACCGACAGACCAGCCTCCTGGGAACAATGGATGAGGTCCCGGACCAGATGGATGTTATCGTGGATTGTCCGGCCCGGGACCGTGTAGGACTGGTCGGGGTGGATCATGTGGTCCAGCACGGCATCAAGGCGAGCAGACATCGCCCTGGCGAAGATTTTGTAGTCCGTGCTGAGGAGGGAGACCGGGCGCCAGTTCTTAAGGAGGCGGAGATCGCCCTTCTTAGGCAGCAGGACGATGACTGCCCTGCGCCAAGAGAGGGGCATCTCCCCGGTCGCCAGACTTTTCCCCAGGACCCGCGCGTAGTCACTCCCCAGGACGTCCCAGAACGCCCTGTGGAACTCCACGGTCAGCCCGTCCAGCCCCGGGGATTTTCCCCTCGAGAGCCGGGCGAGGGCACCGGTCAGCTCCGCCAGGCTTAGCGGAGCTTCCAGATTTTCGGCGCCCTCCGGGCTGACCTTCGGCAGGTCCTCCCACAAAACTCTACGCGCTTCCTCGCTGGACGGATCCGGAGAGAACAGAGCCCCGTAATATTCACGGGCCCTGTTGTTGACGCCCTCCGGATCCGAGACGAGAGAGCCGTCGTCGGCCAGCAGCGTCAAGAGCTGCTTACGGACACTCTGCCTTTTTTCCAGCGAGTAGAAGAAGGGGGAGCCGCGGTCCAGATCCCGCAGGAACCGAATCCCCGACCTCACGAACGCACCTCGGGACCCGACGAGCTGCAGGTCCTTCAGCGCGGCCTTCTTCGCTTCGTACACCGTCCGCAGGGCCGGGTCCTGGACGACTTGACCGAGACGTGCTTCCAGGTCGAGCACCTCTTTTTCTAGGCGCCCGACTCTGGCCGCCCGCCTCTTGGTCGACCCCCTCGCGTACTCTTGACAGAAGACGCGGACGTGAGCCTTGCCCACGTCCCACCATAGCCTCAAGGAGGGGAAGCCCCCCTGCTTCCTTCTCCAGTCGGACCAGAATCGACGGAACGAGTCCTGGAACCGCACGTCCTCCAGCAGCCGGTTGTTAAAGTGCCAGTACGCGGACCCCGTCCTCGCGCGGAGCGAAGCGAGCTCCGCCCACACCAGGTGGTGGTCCGAACACGGCACCGGCCGCATGGAGGCCGCCGGGACGCAGGAAACGTATGCCCGAGACACGTAAAGGCGGTCGACTCTAGACCATCCAACTCCAGGCCTCACCCAAGTAAAGGCGCTGGAGTCGGGGTGGAGATTTCGCCAGACGTCCACCAAGTCGAAGGACCCGACCAGGTCCCTCAACTTCTCCATCGCCGTCATGCACTGCGGGGCACCGGAGCGGTCCCTCGCCTCGAGGGTGCAGGTAAAATCCCCCCCGAGGACAATGCAGTCGCCGACGTCGACGGAGCCAAGAAGAGCGGACACCTCTTCAAAGAAGCGCGTTTGCTGTGGGCCAGGCTGAGGGGCGTACACGTTCACGAGATGGAGCGGCACGTCCCCCAGGCGAACCGTTACGTGCAGCAAGCGGCCTGGCACGGGCTCCTCGACCCCCAAGATCTCCGGCTGAAAATGCGGGCCCAGCAAGATGGCCACCCCACTAGAAATGGCGGTGAGGTGGCTCATGCGGACCTCTCCTTGCCATTCCAGGAGCCACGTGGCTTCGTCTCCCGGAACGGTGTGGGTTTCTTGCAGGAAGCACACCGCATATTTCCCCTCCCGCAGGAGCGAAAAATTGTCAAATCTACGGCGTGCCCCTCTGCCGCCGTTGATGTTGAGGCTGGCTATGGTTATCTTCATGGCAAAAGCATAGTGCAACCTCTACCTTAACCTATTGTGGGGGAGGGAGCGGAGTTTTTTGTTGAACTCCGCTCCCTCCGCAGCCCAGCGAGGAGTCCCTCGAGCTCGCGCAGCTCAAGGTGTTGCGCCTTTGTCAAGGGCCCGCCCGCGGCCAAGGTTTTAACGGCGGCGCGGACGGACCCCTTGATCAGCTCTGGCTCGGACCATTTTTCCAGGGCCAGTCGGGCTTGGTTGCAGCGACCCCGGCTCTGGGCCAAAAAGTCCCGGAGTTCCTTTGCAGGAATGAGGATGGTCTCGGCGGCGGCCGCGAGCAGATCCACCGCCTCGCTGGCGGTGGTCTCTAGGTCTTCACCCGCGTCCCCCACCGAGTCCCCGTCCTCCTCCGGGAGGTGGCCGCCAGCAGCCGGCCCATCGACCGCACAAGGTACGGCAAATGAACCGGCCGCTCCAACCGGCCCTGGCTCTGCCCCGATCCCACCCCAAGGATCGTCGGCAGAGGAGTCCCCACTGGGCTCTTTTAAAAATGGTGCTGGGTCGGGAAATGACAGCGGAAGGGGTTCCCCCTCCGCCCCAGGAACCGGGGAACAAGGAGAGACCCGGCCATAGGAAATCCCCAGGCTCTCCAAGTGCTCCAGCTCCACAGCAAGAGGCGAGGGTGGGTGTTCCTCCCCCTCCCCGCTGCCACCCACCGGCCCAGCATCTACAGTTTCATTAAAATCACTCATTTGTGTTTCTGCCGGGTCGAGCGACTCCCGGGGGCAGTTGATTAATAGCTGGGCGGGCTCAGGTTCGGCCTTTTCGGCCCCGCCCGCCTCAGTCCCCGGGATGCCCGGCCCGGCGGCAATGCATTCTTCCGCTGGCCCCACGCCCCCCACGACAGGCAGATCTTCCACTCCATCCCCAGGAGGCAGCGGCTGGGCAGCCTCGACTGCCTCACCCTCCCCGGAGACAGACTCCTCGCGCCTGCAGCGCAATTTGGGGGCGCTGGTGGGGGACGCGGGACACGCGGCGGGCACCGCCTCCTCCGCGGAGGGATGTTGTTCCCCCTCCGCCTCATTGGGGCGGTGCCTCTTTTTGTTCCTGGGGGCGCGCGAAGGCAGGGAGACCTCCATGTCTGCCGAGGCCTCCCGCTCCACCCCCCGCCTTTTCCTTTTCTTGCCCTCGCCCGAGCCCCTCTGCGGTATTGGTCAAGGGCTCAGGCACGGGCTCAGGGCACCCCGCGCTCGCCGGTGACGGGGTTGGGCTGAGCGCGGTGGTCAAATTTTCTGGCGCACTGAGGGGATCCGCCTCTGGGTGTTTTGCCTTCTTCCGCGCCTTCTTACCGGTCGGACGCTCTCCCTCCCCCCCCCCCAGAGGCCGTGAAAACAAAGGCCCCCGACGATGCCCGCGCACCCATGGCTCCCGGCACGCGGACGCAACTAGGGGGAGGGGTGGCAGTGGCGCCAGCCTTGGCCGCCTTCGGTGGTTTGGCGGCCTTGGAGGCGGGGCAGTTCTTGCGAACGTGCCCCACCTCCCTACAGGCATGGCACCGCACGCCGTCCGACGTCCAGAAGACGCGGTAGGCAGTCCCCTCGTGCACCACATTAAAGTAACCCTCGGTCGTCTCCTCCCGCGCCAGCCGGACAAAGAGCTGGCGGCGGAAGGAGAACACGTGGCGCAGGCTGTTCTCCCGGAGGCCAAGCGGTATGGGGTTGATCCCCGACCTTACCTCCCCCAGTTGGTGTAGGTGAGGGAGGAGGAGCTCAGCGGGAACAAAGGGCGGGACGTTCGATACGATGACCCTCTGCGCGGTGGCCTCGAGAGGATCCACCGGCAGGAACGTCCCGCCCACCGTGAGCCCCTTTTCGAGGGCCAGGGACACCGCCCGCTCCGACCCCAGGAAGAACACGGCCTTCCCAGACATCTTGGAGGCTGCGACATTGGCCGAGGGGCCGACTACCCCAGCCATCGCCCGCACGCACTCCTCAATGCTCATTGTGGGGTGAGTGTAGCTCTTGACCCCGTGTTTTTTTGTAATTAGTCTGAATGGTGGCAGGGCAGCGGGTGGCGCAGGAGGTGCCGTGGAAGCGGTTGCCACCTGCGCATATGTCTTCGCTGGCCCTGCCACCGGCGTGGATGGGGTCGCCATCACGGGGTCCCTTTAAGGGCCACACCCACCCCAAAGTCACAGGCCTTAATGGTCTTTATTAGCCTCGTTGGTGTTTGAACAGAGGGAGCTCTGAAAGAGGCACACCTCTCCCCTTGTTAATGATTGGGGAGGGGCCTTGTTCCCTCTGCTCAGTGTCTTAATTGTTTTTTTTTTAAATTAGGAGAAAGGGGCCTCAGAGAGAGAGGGGAGAAACAGAGTAACAGAGAAAGAGAGAGGGGGGTGGGAAGGGGGGGGGAACTGCGAGGGCAGGTCTCCCCTCGCAGCTGTGGGTGGGTGCAATCCCCAGATGGCACAACACAAAGTCTTTGGGGTGGTCTTCAGGTGAGGGGAGAAGATGTCTTCACCTGGGGCAGCTCGAGCCGCCAGGCACACACTCCTAATGATGTTTAATAGGGTATTTAAGGAAAAGAAATCTTCAGCCTGGTAGCTCCAGCTATCCCAGGCTTGGCAATTGGGGGGGGGGGGGTTCAATTGTGGGGGGGGGCCTAGTTGTAAGCAAGGCCCCCACACACACTTTCCACACACACACACCCCCCGCGATTTTCCGGCCCTCAGTGGTCTTCTTTCCTCCCCCCACCGATTCAACAAAGTCTTTTTGGGACTGCACCAACACCCACCTGTAGAATGGTAGAGTCTCCCTCCTTCCACACTGGATGTTGTTGTTGTTGGTCTTTTCCCCTTCTCTCCAACTCCTTGCAGAAATGGTAAAGAGTTGTTAAAAGTTTTCTTTTCTCCTCCTCTCCCTCTGGGTGAAAGTTGGTGGTGAAGCCCCTTCCTTCCTTCTCTTCCTGGGCTGTTCTCAGGGCTCTCCAGGCAGGAGCTAAAGTTGATAGCTGCTCTCCTCACTGCTCACAGCTCCTACTGTGCAGGACACGCCTCCACTGCTCCACAATTGGTCCTTGTGCATGAAACTCTTTTGAGTTTACCTGCGAAAACATAAAACATTAAAGAGTGCCACCCGACCTGGGTGACACTCCGGACATTTACAAGGCCCTTTTTTTCCCCCCTTTTTTTTTGTTGTTTTTTTTTGTGTTTTTCTTTTTTGGTTTTTTTTTTGGGCACTAAAATCACAATTTTTCCCCAGTGCCCCCTATAAAAGGGAAGGGGACACTAAAAGCACCGGCAATTAAAACAAATTAACTTTAAAACGTAAAATCAAATTAAAATTTGGTTGCCGGGCGTGATGATGCACTCCAGTCCCTCCGGTGCCCACCTCTCGCGGAAGGCCGCGAGCGTACCGGTGGACACCGCGTGCTCCATCTCCAAGGACACCCTGGACCGGATGTAAGAGCGGAAGAGAGGCAGGCAGTCAGGTTGAACGACCCCCTCGACCGCCCGCTGCCTGGACCGGCTGATGGCACCCTTGGCCGTGCCCAGGAGCAGTCCTACGAGGAGGCCTTCGGACCTACCCGCTCCCCTCCGCACAGGGTGCCCAAAGATCAGGAGAGTGGGACTGAAGTGCAGCCAGAATTTCAGGAGCAGCCCCTTCAAATAGTGGAACAGGGGCTGCAACCTCGTGCATTCAATAAAAACATGGAACACGGACTCCTCCAGACCGCAGAAATTGCAGGCGGCCTGGGAGTCCGTGAACCGGCTTAAAAATTTGTTGCACGGCACTGCTCCGTGCACCACCCTCCAGGCCAAGTCCCCGATGAATAGTGGGAGGACCCCTGCGTAGAGTGCCCTCCATCGGGGACCCCCGCCTCCTCCGGACGGCAAGATGGTACGCCATGGCGTGTCCGGACGGCCGGCGAGGATGGCAAAGTTGAGGGTGTGCAGGAGCAGCCCGTACAGGAAACCCCCCCGCGCGGAACTGAAAGGCACGGAGGGGATTTCCCTGAGGCGGCTCAAGTTGTGAGGCGCCGGCCCCCGAGGGAGGTTCCGGGGTTTGGCGCCGATGAGGAATTCCGTCCGGACGGGGGTCAGTTCGGACGGGATCTCCCCACGTGCTTGAGCCTCCTCGATGCACCTAACGGAGTCAGGGCCCAGAGCTGTTTCTAGCGACTCGATGGCATCGGCCGCGTGGCGGACGTTGGCAGAATTTAGGCGCCGCGCCAGCGTGTCTGGCGCCATCCAGCCCGCTCCTCCGCCATCGAGCAGGTCCCTGACCCTGGTCACCTCACCAGCCACAGCCCTCTCTTCCGACCGCCACATGAAGCCTCGGCCGTGGAGGTACGGATTCCCGAGCAGCGGTTCCTGCAGGACGGCCGCCACTCCAGCCGGCGGAGAGCTGCGCTTGGTGGAGACTTTGTTCCAGACCCTGATGAGTTCCCTGTAAAAGACAGGCAGCTCCCGGAGGGCGGTCCTGGCACCCCCCAAGTTCACAAACAGGAGCTGCGTGTCATAATTGAGGTCGAGCTGCTGGCGGAAGAAATACCTCGCCAGAGCACACCACCTAGGAGGGGGCTCGACGTAAAGGTATCTCTGCAGGGTCTGAAGACGGAAAGTCGCGAGCTGGGCGCTGACGCACACCAACGACTGACCGCCCTCCTCAAGCGGGAGACTCAAGACCGCGGCAGAGACCCAGTGCTTCCTGTTGTTCCAGAAGAAGTCCACCAGCTTCTTCTGTATCTTGGCGACAAACGCAGGGGGAGGGGTCAAAGTGACCAGCCGGTACCACAGCATTGCGGCCACCAGCTGGTTTATGACTAGCGCTCGACCCCTGTAGGACAACACTCGGAGCAGTCCTGTCCAGCGCCCTAGGCGAGCGGCGACCTTGGCCTCCAGCTCCTGCCAGTTCGCCGGCCAGGCTCCCTCGTCGGGGCTAAGGTAGACTCCCAGATAGAGGAGATGGGTCGTGCTCCAGGCAAAAGGCCTGAGCTCCTCCGGCAGGGAGTCCACCCGCCACTGACCCACCAGGAGTCCGGAACATTTCTCCCAGTTGATCCTGGCGGAGGACGCGGCCGAGTAAATCTCCTGGCACTCACGCATCCTCCGCAGGTCAGCGGGATCCTCTATCGCGAGGAGCACGTCATCGGCGTAAGCCGAGAGGACGACCTCCACGCCCGGCCCTTGCAGAGCCAGTCCCGTCAACCTCGTCCGCAAGAGGCGCAGGAAAGGCTCCACGGAAACGGCGTATAACTGGCCGGACATGGGGCATCCCTGGCGCACCCCTCTCCTAAAGCGAAGGGGCGCCGTCAAGGACCCGTTAACCTTAATCAGACACTCCGCGGCGGCGTACAAAAGTCGGATCCGGGCGACGAAATGCGTCCCGAACCCGAAAGCGCGCAGAGTTCCGAGCAGATAGTCGTGATCCACCCTGTCGAACGCCTTCTCTTGGTCGAGGGATAGGAAGGCGACCGACAGACCAGCCTCCTGGGAACAATGGATGAGGTCCCGGACCAGATGGATGTTATCGTGGATTGTCCGGCCCGGGACCGTGTATGACTGGTCGGGGTGGATCATGTGGTCCAGCACGGCACCAAGGCGAGCAGACATCGCCCTGGCGAAGATTTTGTAGTCCGTGCTGAGGAGGGATACCGGGCGCCAGTTCTTAAGGAGGCGGAGATCGCCCTTCTTAGGCAGCAGGACGATGACTGCCCTGCGCCAAGAGAGGGGCATCTCCCCGGTCGCCAGACTTTCCCCCAGGACCCGCGCGTAGTCGCTCCCCAGGACGTCCCAGAACGCCCTGTGGAACTCCACGGTCAGCCCGTCCAGCCCCGGGGATTTTCCCCTCGAGAGCCGAGCGAGGGCACCGGTCAGCTCCGCCAGGCTTAGCGGAGCTTCCAGATTTTCGGCGCCCTCCGGGCCGACCTTCGGCAGGTCCTCCCACAAAACTCTACGCGCTTCCTCGCTGGACGGATCCGGAGAGAACAGAGCCCCGTAATATTCACGGACCCTGTTGTTGACGCCCTCCGGATCCGAGACGAGAGAGCCGTCGTCGGCCAGCAGCGTCAAGAGCTGCTTACGGACACTCTGCCTTTTTTCCAGCGAGTAGAAGAAGGGGGAGCCGCGGTCCAGATCCCGCAGGAACCGGATCCGCGACCTCACGAACGCGCCTCGGGACCCGACGAGCTGCAGGTCCTTCAGCGCGGCCTTCTTCGCTTCGTACACCGTCCGCAGGGCCGGGCCCTGGACGACTTGACCGAGACGAGCTTCCAGGTCGAGCACCTCTTTTTCTAGGCGCCCGACTCTGGCCGCCCGCCTCTTGGTCGACCCCCTCGCGTACTCTTGACAGAAGACGCGGACGTGAGCCTTGCCCACGTCCCACCATAGCCTCAAGGAGGGGAAGCCCCCCTGCTTCCTTCTCCAGTCGGACCAGAATCGACGGAACGAGTCCTGGAACCGCACGTCCTCCAGCAGCCGGTTGTTAAAGTGCCAGTACGCGGACCCCGTCCTCGCGCGGAGCGAAGCGAGCTCCGCCCACACCAGGTGGTGGTCCGAACACGGCACCGGCCGCATGGAGGCCGCCGGGACGCAGGAAACGTACGCCCGAGACACGTAAAGGCGGTCGACTCTAGACCATCCAACTCCAGGCCTCACCCAAGTAAAGGCGCTGGAGTCGGGGTGGAGATTTCGCCAGACGTCCACCAAGTCGAAGGACCCGACCAGGTCCCTCAACTTCTCCATCGCCGTCATGCACTGCGGGGCACCGGAGCGGTCCCTCGCCTCGAGGGTGCAGTTAAAATCCCCCCCGAGGACAATGCAGTCGCCGACGTCGACGGAGCCAAGAAGAGCGGACACCTCTTCAAAGAAGCGCGTCTGCTGCGGGCCGGGATGAGGGGCGTACACGTTCACGAGATGGAGCGGCACGTCCCCCAGGCGAACCGTTACGTGCAGCAAGCGGCCTGGCACGGGCTCCTCGACCCCCAAGATCTCCGGCTGAAAATGCGGGCCCAGCAAGATGGCCACCCCACTAGAAATTGCGGTGAGGTGGCTCATGCGGACCTCTCCTTGCCATTCCAGGAGCCACGTGGCTTCGTCTCCCGGAACGGTGTGGGTTTCTTGCAGGAAGCACACCGCATATTTCCCCTCCCGCAGGAGCGAAAAATTGTCAAATCTACGGCGTGCCCCTCTGCCGCCGTTGATGTTGAGGCTGGCTATGGTTATCTTCATGGCAAAAGCATAGTGCAACCTCTACCTTAACCTATTGTGGGGGAGGGAGCGGAGTTTTTTGTTGAACTCCGCTCCCTCCGCAGCCCAGCGAGGAGTCCCTCGAGCTCGCGCAGCTCAAGGTGTTGCGCCTTTGTCAAGGGCCCGCCCGCGGCCAAGGTTTTAACGGCGGCGCGGACGGACCCCTTGATCAGCTCCGGCTCGGGCCATTTTTCCAGGGCCAGTCGGGCTTGGTCGCGGCGACCCCGGCTCTGGGCCAAAAAGTCCCGGAGTTCCTTTGCAGGAATGAGGAGGGCCTCAGCGGCGGCCGCGAGTAGATCCACCGCCTCCCTGGCGGTGGTCTCTAGTTCTTCTCCCGCGTCCCCCACCGAGTCCCCGTCCTCCTCCGGGAGGTGGCCGCCAGCAGCCGGCCCATCGACCGCACAAGGTACGGCAAATGAACCGGCCGCTCCAACCGGCCCTGGCTCTGCCCCGATCCCACCCCCAGGATCGTCGGCAGAGGAGTCCCCACTGGGCTCTTTTAAAATTGGTGCTGGGTCGGGAAATGACAGCGGAAGGGGTTCCCCCTCCGCCCCAGGAACCGGGGAACAAGGAGAGACCCGGCCATAGGAAATCCCCAGGCCCTCCAAGTGCACCAGCTCCAAAGTAAGGGGCGAGGGTGGGTGTTCCTCCCCCTCCCCGCTGCCACCCCCCGGCCCAGCATCTACAGTTTCATTAAAATCACTCATTTGTGTTTCTGCCGGGTCGAGCCACTCCCGGGGGCAGTTGATTAATAGCTGGGCGGGCTCAGGTTCGGCCTTTTCGGCCCCGCCCGCCTCAGTCCCCGGGACGCCCGGCCCGGCGGCAATGCATTCTTCCGCTGGCCCCACGCCCCCCACGACAGGCAGATCTTCCACTCCATCCCCAGGAGGCAGCGGCTGGGCAGCCTCGACTGCCTCACCCTCCCCGGAGACAGACTCCTCGCGCCTGCAGCGCAATTTGGGAGCGCTGGTGGGGGACGCGGGACACGCGGCGGGCACCGCCTCCTCCGCGGAGGGATGTTGTTCCCCGTCCGCCTCATTGGGGCGGTGCCTCTTTTTGTTCCTGGGGGCGCGCGAAGGCAGGGAGACCTCCATGTCTGCCGAAGCCTCCCGCTCCGCCCCCCGCCTTTTCCTTTTCTTGCCCTCGCCCGAGCCCCTCTGCGGTATTGGTCAAGGGCTCAGGCACGGGCTCAGGGCACCCCGCGCTCGCCGGTGACGGGGTTGGGCTGAGCGCGGTGGTCAAATTTTCTGGCGCACTGAGGGGATCCGCCTCTGGGTGTTTTGCCTTCTTCCGCGCCTTCTTACCGGTCGGACGCTCTCCCTCCCCCCCCCCCAGAGGCCGTGAAAACAAAGGCCCCCGACGATGCCCGCGCACCCATGGCTCCCGGCACGCGGACGCAACTAGGGGGAGGGGTGGCAGTGGCGCCAGCCTTGGCCGCCTTCGGTGGTTTGGCGGCCTTGGAGGCGGGGCAGTTCTTGCGAACGTGCCCCACCTCCCTACAGGCATGGCACCGCACGCTGTCCGACGTCCAGAAGACGCGGTAGGCAGTCCCCTCGTGCACCACATTAAAGTAACCCTCGGTCGTCTCCTCCCGCGCCAGCCGGACAAAGAGCTGGCGGCGGAAGGAGAACACGTGGCGCAGGCTGTTCTCCCGGAGGCCAAGCGGTATGGGGTTGATCCCCGACCTTACCTCCCCCAGTTGGTGTAGGTGAGGGAGGAGGAGCTCAGCGGGAACAAAGGGCGGGACGTTCGATACGATGACCCTCTGCGCGGTGGCCTCGAGAGGATCCACCGGCAGGAACGTCCCGCCCACCGTGAGCCCCTTTTCGAGGGCCAGGGACACTGCCCGCTCCGACCCCAGGAAGAACACGGCCTTCCCAGACATCTTGGAGGCTGCGACATTGGCCGAGGGGCCGACTACCCCAGCCATCGCCCGCACGCACTCCTCAATGCTCATTGTGGGGTGAGTGTAGCTCTTGACCCCGTGTTTTTTTGTAATTAGTCTGAATGGTGGCAGGGCAGCGGGTGGCGCAGGAGGTGCCGTGGAAGCGGTTGCCACCTGCGCATATGTCTTCGCTGGCCCTGCCACCGGCGTGGATGGGGTCGCCATCACGGGGTCCCTTTAAGGGCCACACCCACCCCAAAGTCACAGGCCTTAATGGTCTTTATTAGCCTCGTTGGTGTTTGAACAGAGGGAGCTCTGAAAGAGGCACACCTCTCCCCTTGTTAATGATTGGGGAGGGGCCTTGTTCCCTCTGCTCAGTGTCTTAATTGTTTTTTTTTTAAATTAGGAGAAAGGGGCCTCAGAGAGAGAGGGGAGAAACAGAGTAACAGAGAAAGAGAGAGGGGGGTGGGAAGGGGGGGGGAACTGCGAGGGCAGGTCTCCCCTCGCAGCTGTGGGTGGGTGCAATCCCCAGATGGCACAACACAAAGTCTTTGGGGTGGTCTTCAGGTGAGGGGAGAAGATGTCTTCACCTGGGGCAGCTCGAGCCGCCAGGCACACACTCCTAATGATGTTTAATAGGGTATTTAAGGAAAAGAAATCTTCAGCCTGGTAGCTCCAGCTATCCCAGGCTAGGCAATTGGGGGGGGGGGTTCAATTGTGGGGGGGGGCCTAGTTGTAAGCAAGGCCCCCACACACACTTTCCACACACACACACCCCCCGCGATGTTCCGGCCCTCAGTGGTCTTCTTTCCTCCCCCCACCGATTCAACAAAGTCTTTTTGGGACTGCACCAACACCCACCTGTAGAATGGTAGAGTCTCCCTCCTTCCACACTGGATGTTGTTGTTGTTGGTCTTTTCCCCTTCTCTCCAACTCCTTGCAGAAATGGTAAAGAGTTGTTAAAAGTTTTCTTTTCTCCTCCTCTCCCTCTGGGTGAAAGTTGGTGGTGAAGCCCCTTCCTTCCTTCTCTTCCTGGGCTGTTCTCAGGGCTCTCCAGGCAGGAGCTAAAGTTGATAGCTGCTCTCCTCACTGCTCACAGCTCCTACTGTGCAGGACACGCCTCCACTGCTCCACAATTGGTCCTTGTGCATGAAATGCAAAAGGATAGTTTGCAGGTGCAGCAGGTAATCAGGAAGGCGAATGGAATGTTGGCCTTCATTGCGAGAGGGATGGAGTACAAAAGCAGGGAGGTCCTTCTGCAACTTTATAGGGTATTGGTGAGGCCCCACCTGGAGTACTGCGTGCAGTTTTGGTCACCTTACTTAAGGAAGGATATACTAGCTTTGGAGGGGGTACAGAGATGATTCACTAGGCTGATTCCGGAGATGAGGGGGTTACCTTATGATGATAGATTGAGTAGACTGGGTCTTTACTCGTTGGAGTTCAGAAGGATGAGGGGTGATCTTATAGAAACATTTGAAATAATGAAAGGGATAGAGAAGATAGAGGCAGAGAGGTTGTTTCCACTGGTCGGGGAGACTACAACTAGGGGGCACAGCCTTAAAATACGGGGGAGCCAATTTAAAACCAAGTTGAGAAGGAATTTCTTCTCCCAGAGGGTTGTGAATCTTTGGAATTCTCTGCCCAAGGAAGCAGTTGAGGCTAGCTCATTGAATGTATTCAAGTCACAGATATAGATTTTTAACCAATAAGGGAATTAACGGTTATGGGGAGCGGGCGGGTAAGTGGAGCTGAGTCCACGGCCAGATCAGCCATGATCTTGTTGAATGGCGGAGCAGGCTCGAGGGGCTAGATGCCCTACTCCTGTTCCTAATTCTTATGTTCTTATGTTCTTATGTTCTTATCCCTGCCCCTCCGCCCCTGCCCCCCCGCCCCCGCCCCACTCTCCCTGCTCAACAGAAAGCAGGCATTATAGAAACATAGAAACATAGAAAATAGGTGCAGGAGTAGGTCATTCGGCCCTTGGCGCCTGCACCGCCATTCAATGAGTTCATGGCTGAACATGCAACTTCAGTACCCCATTCCTGCTTTCTCGCCATACCCCTTGATCCCCCTAGTAGTAAGGACTACATCTAACTCCTTTTTGAATATATTTAGTGAATTGGCCTCAACAACTTTCTGTGGTAGAGAATTCCACAGGTTCACCACTCTCTGGGTGAAGAAGTTTCTCCTCATCTCGGTCCTGAATGGCTTACCCCTTATCCTTAGATTGTGACCCCTGATTCTGGACTTTCCCAGCATTGGGAACATTCTTCCTGCAGCTAACCTGTCTAAATCAGAATTTTAAACGTTTCTATGAGATCCCCTCTCATTCTTCTGAACTCTAGTGAATACAAGCCCAGTTGATCCAGTCTTTCTTGATATGTCAGTCCCACCATCCCGGGAATCAGTCTGGTGAACCTTCGCTGCACTCCTTCAATAGCAAGAATGTCCTTCCTCAAGTTAGCAGACCAAAACTGTACACAATACTCCAGGTGTGGCCTCAACAAGGCCCTGTACAACTGTAGTAACACCTCCCTGCCCCTGTACTCAAATCCCCTTGCTATGAAGGCCAACATGCCATTTGCTTTCTTAACCACCTGCTGTACCTGCATGCCAACCTTCAATGACTGATGTACCATGACACCCAGGTCTCGTTGCACCTCCCCTTTTCCTAATCTGTCACCATTCAAATAATAGTCTGTCTCTCTGTTTTTACCACCAAAGTGGATAACCTCACATTTATCCACATTATACTTTTTGGAGCCAGGGTCACTACGTAATGCAATAATAACTCTTGCGCTTAGATATGCTACAAGGTTGCTGCTGGGCACATAAATGGCTACATCCTTTGTGAAAGTCTTGCTCTGTATCTTGATATAATGACCCTAACCCTAACCCTAACCCTAACCCTAATCCTACTTCCAGTCTAGCTTTGGTGGGAGACCAGTGGAAATTGCTGAGAAGCAGAGTAAAAAAACATTTGTGTAGTTTCTCTGGAGGTTCTGCAGTGCGAGACAGGGAAAACCCCTGTTGAATTTCAGGATCAATGTAATGGGCTAATTACAGAACTAATCAAAAATAACAATATTTAAGTTAATAAATTGTACTTAGACGATTGTTTCTCTTACGGTTTATGTCAGCTGAATGCCTTAACTGCCTCTTAACTCACCCTATTTGTGCTATATTGTAATGTTCTGAAATACCATTAGACTTCCCTTTTTTCTTCCTGTCGAAGACAAATTACCCTTCATTCAAATATTGTACATTTGAATTTCAGCTGTCATAATATATTCAAGTACATAAGAACATAAGAAATAGGATCAGCAGTAGGCCATTTGGCCGCTTGAGCTTGCTCTGTCATTCAATAAGATCATGGCTGATCTTTTACCTCAACTCTACTTTCCTGCACTATCCCCATATCCCTTGATTCCCTTAATATCCAAAAATCTATCAATCTCTGTCTTGAATATACTCAAAGATTGAGCCTCCACAGCTCTCTGGGGTAGAGAATTCCAAAGATTCACCACCCTCTGAGTGAAGAAGTTTCTCCTCATCTCATTCCTAAATGCTCAACTCCTTTATTCTGAGACTGTGACCCCTGGTTCTAGACTCCCCAGCCAGGGGAAACATCCTCCCTGCTACTACCCTGCCATGCCCTGTAACAATTTTGTATGTTTCAATGAGATCATCTCTGGCAATGGCGGTGGGTGAGGTGTTCTAGCCAGGCGGCCAACCTCCAGCGCCCCGCAGCGATCCTCGGGTCCAGTTTTGCGGCGGTACGGAGCAGTATCGCCCGGAAGAGCTGTGCCTGGTGTGCAATACCCCTGGTTGCGACACCGGTGCGAGTTTGAGCTCCTGCCCGACCCGTCCGCCCGGAAGTGCGCCTCGCAATGACCGCCTGGGAAATCAGGGCGGTCCAACCATCCCGTCGGCAAAGAGGTGAGTAATGGAATCCTAAGGTAAGTGTGATTGTTTTCTCTTAAAATTTTTTTAGCGATTTGTCTTGTGGTGGTGTGCGCCCTCCCGGATGCCCTTCCTCCATTTGGGCGGTCTTAGGCCAAGGATTCTCAAGTGCTGGTGGGGATGTTGCACTTCATCAAGGAGGTTTTGAGAGTGTCCTTGAAGCATTTCCTCTGCCCACCTGGGGCTCGCTTGTCGTGTAGGAGTTCTGAATAGAGCGCTTGCTTAGGGAGTCTTGTGTCAGGCATGCGGACGATGTGGCCCATCCAACGGAGTTGGTCGAGTGTGGTCAGTGCTTCGATGCTAGGGATGTTGGCCTGAGCGAGAACACTGATGTCGGTGCCTCTATCCTCCCAGTGGATTCGTTGCCGAGAGCATGCAGAAACCAAGCAGAGACAGCGGAAGGAGCGTGCGGCAAACCAGACTCCCCACCCACCCTTTCCTTCAACCACTGTCTGCCCTATCTGTTACAGAGCCTATAATTCCCGCATTGGACGGTACAGTCACCTGAGAACTCACTTTTAGAGTGGAAGCAAGTCTTCCTCGATTTTAAGGGACGGCCTATGATGATGATGGTGGGCAATGTTTTGGGAATGTCTTTGTGGGTATTTTTTAGGTTTGTTTTGTCCCCCCTCAGACGTCTTTTGGAGCGCTCCTGGCCCGGCTCATTAATTCACGAGTTTCCCATCCTAGCACCCTAAGAGAGGTGTATAATACCTCTCTTAGCACTGCACCCCCTGACGCAGGGCCTAGATGCCCAAACTTACCTACTGAGGCGTAAACTATTCTCGGCCACTAACTTTCCTGCCCCGCCACCATGATCACTCCAAAAACATAAAAGTCTAAAATCCAGCCCAATAGGCCTAGTCAACTCAATCTCTCCTCATAGGACAATCCCCCACTCCCAGGAATCAGTCTGATGAACCTTTGTTGCACTCCCTCTTTGGCAAATATATCCTTCTTTAGGTAAGGAGACCAAAACTGTACACAATACTCCAGGTGCGGTCTCACCAGGGGCTTATATAATTGCAGCAAGTTGTCTTTACTCTGAAAAGAAAGAAAGAAGAAAGAAAGACTTGGATTTATATAGCACCTTTCATGACCACTGGACAACTCAAAGCGCTTTACAGCCAATGAAGTACTTTTGGAGTGTAATCACTGTTGTAATGTGGGAAATTTTATACTCAAATCCTCTTGTAATAAAGGCCAACATACCATTTGCTTTCTTAATTGCTTGCTGTACCTGCATGTTAACTTTCAGTGATTCGTGTACAAGGACACCCAGGTTCCTCCGAACACCAACATTTCCCAATTTCTCACCATTTAAAAAATACTCTGCGTTATTATTTTTTCTCCCAAGTGGATAACTTCACATTTCTCCACATTATGTTCCATTTGCCAAGTATTCCTTTGATATTTTCCCACAGATAAAGACAGCATAAATATTCATCAAACTTCAAACTATTGATAGCACGGTTGCTTATGGAGAATTAATTTAGTTGTAATGTTTTTTTCTTCAAAAAAAATTTGCCCCCTCAAAACATAAAAGCACATATATATTATTCATTAAAGAATTTGTTCTACTGGGGAGCGAAAGAGTCTAGATGAGCTGCCCAGTATGATGATGTTCCAAGAGCATAATGATGTTATCACAAAGAGAATAGATTCATCAGCTTACATTTATCAACAGAAGGAAAAGCCTTTCCCAACAACTTTCAAAGGGCTACCATACCCTTTATGTAGGGTCCTTTAGTTGATCTGAAACATATATATATATGCCATACAAGTGTGGTTTTTAACGTTAAAATGTTATGTTTTTAGCCAAATAAATAGCTTTTCAACAAATGTTCATTGATGTTTTTCCTCATTTTCCAATTTTTGAGCCTCTCCTGTTGTTTTCCAACCTTTAACCTCCATGATTTTTTACTGTCAGCCAGATATGTGTAATTATGGCAAAACACAGCACTAATATTACTCTCTGTATATCTAATCCGATAGTTCAGGCTTGTTTTAAAGTAGAAGTGATTGAGTTGGACTGTGGAGCTGTTTCCTAGGCCCAGTCATTTATGACTGCTAACCAAAAATGCTTTGTGTAGCTCAGTGCCAGATCAAGATATGAAACACACCCATTTGTGAGCCATTTTTTAAACATATGTGCCGCATACTATTCTATATGCAGCTAGAATATGGGTGTTACGATTTGTGTTAGTACATTAAGTACTTGTTGGAATAAATGATTTGTGTATGCAAAAGAAGCCAATCGAGAAAGTGAAGAAACATGTATGAGAATAATTATCCCATTCTGCGATGCAACTCTCCAAAGTTATTGTAGATAAACAAAAGCTTCAAGTAGACCTGACTGTCCTGAGTGAGAAACCAATACTTCAAGAGGTATCACATTTCTGTTAGAATTTAGAAGATTTAGATGAAAGGATGAACAGGTTGGGTCTCTTTTCTCTTGAAAAAAGAAGGCTGAGGGGTAACCTAATAGAGTCTTGAATATTATTGAAGGTTTTGATAGAATGGACACAGAGAGACCGTTTCCACTTGTGGGGAAGAGCATAACTAGAGGCCATCAATATAAGATAGTCACCAAGAAATCCAATAGGGAATTCAGATGAAAATTCTTTACTCAAAGAGCGGTGAGAATGTGGAATTCACTACCACAGGGAGTGGTTAAGGTGAATAGTGTAGATGCATTTAAGGGGAGGCCAGACAAGCATATGAGGGAGAAGGGAATAGAGGATTATGCTGATAGATTTAGATGACGAAAGCCGGGAAGAGGCTCGAGTGGATCATAAACGCTGGCATGGATTGGTTGGCTGAATGGCCTGTTTCTGTGCCGTATATCCTATGTAATCCTATATAATCCTTTGTAATTCATGAGACATTTGCGGACACATCATCCTGAAAAAGTATAGAATTTGGTCTCTGACCTGAAGCAGTACAGTGATCTGATTAAGGACGATATTCTATTAAAAGTTAACAACAACTTGCATTTATATGCTGCCTTTAAGATAGGAAAATATCACAAGGGACTTCACAGAGGTGTAATCAAACATAAATGGCTGCTGAGACAAAGAAGGAGATGTTAAGCGGGGTTACCAAAAGGTTGGTCAAAGGGAGGAGTTTAAAGGAGGGCCTTAAAGGAGGTGAGAGAGGCGGAGAAAAATGTATTTATTTTTATTCATTCTCGGGATTTGGGTGTCACTGGCAAGGCTGGCATTTATTGCCAATCCTTAGTCGTCCTGAGAAGGTGGAACTTCTTGAACCGCTGCAGTATGCGGAAGATGGCTGTGACACAGGTAATGTTTGAAGGGGATGAAATTCAATGCAATGTGATGTTTCTGAGAAATGTGATACAGTGCTATATAAATGCAAATCTTTTATTTATAAACCTCTGTTATTTGCCATACGAAGGTACTTTCTAATGAACTGGTATTCAGATGACTGTTTTGTGTTCACTATTTTAATTAAATCACAGCTGTTTATTTTAAATGGGTTAATGATTTGATTAAACTCTTGCACACCTTCAAATGAATTGATTTGTTGTAAATAATGGACAGAATAATTTCTACTCTATACTGAACATAGCTCTGGCTTTTCAGATGAGGTATATTTCACTCTTGACTGTATACACGGCAGTGTAAAATCAATAATCTCGGATTCCCAGTGCATAGCTGCTCTTAAAGGGATGTGGATTGGAGAATCAGCGTTACAGTGTTACAGCCCTATCTTCAATCTGCGTTCTCTTCAAGCATGGAATCATTAACTTTACCTCCAAATTTAACAGATACTCCTGACTGTTACTCCCACTAGCTGTCGTAGAAGCTGGTCTTTCTCTCCCTTCACCTTTCTCTCTTTACCCCTTCTCTCTTGAAGGCTGTGACTCATTCTGAAATATGGCCAGCAGCAGCTCTTTAGTACCTCCCTCAACCTACCGAAATAATTGTTCCACCTCTTCAGCAAAACCCAAGACTTCTGACATGATATTAATCATATAAGATGTTCAAAAGAGTCCCACAGGATTTAAAATATTTTTAGGTCTTACATGAGTTTTGAATAAGATGTGGTGCATGAGGAGACTATTACACTTTCTACTGGAGCAGGTAAATAACACAAGCTTTCAAAACCCGAGTTGCCGTAAAGTATTTCATAGAACGATAGAATCATAGAAATTTACAGCACGGAAGGAGGCCATTTCGGCTGCATCTTATCCGCGCCGCCCACAAAGAGCTATCCAGCTTAATCCCACTTTCCAGCTCTTGGTCCGTAGCCCTGCAGATCACAGCACTTCAAGTGCACATCCAAGTACTTTTTAAATGTGGTGAAGCTTTCTGCTTCTACCACCCTTTCAGGCATTGAGTTCCAGACCCCCACCACCCTGTGGGTGAAGAAATTGCCCCTCAAATCCCCTCTAAACCTTCTACCAATATTTATCAACATCCATACTGAACTGGAAGTGAAAATTAAGCACAGTGGTGAAATTAGTGCACAAACCGAATATCCAGATAAGTTATATGGAGAAGGTAGGGAGGATATTTTACTGAGACATACTTATCAGAATGATTGGACTTGAGTGCGAGAGCTGAATAATGAGACATGATTCTGCGGAAGTGAAGACCTCACTGTTTTGAGGCCCTGGTAATGCCCCTTATTAAGTTTGTTGCTGGCATCCTGTAGTGTTCAGCCTCATTATAACTTTGAAGTGTTCCGCCTGTGCGTGATTCTCCTGAGAAGCGAGCAGAACTCCTGCAGCCTGATTCCAGACCTTGTTAATGTAATTTGCTAAAGATTAGCAGACCTTCATTCTGCCTGAATTCCTCCAGGAATATAATTGCGCCCTTTAATCTATGTTTTAGCTGGTATTGTATAGTTTAGTTTAATGCTATAGTCAAAAGTTTTGAAATGCTGCAATGAAATGGTTTTTATTGCAATAAATTATGTTTAATGGGTATCCTTGACTGTAATTGGTGATTATATTGCAAAACAGAAGCTTCTGAAGACATTTATAAAATAAATAAAGTCTTCCCAACAATATTTTTTCCAGAATTATTGTGATTTAAAGTGTGATTTGATTTACCAAGGAATTCTGGTTGACCGACCCTTTGCAATGTAAAATTTAATGTCGTTTCGGGATTTTTTGTTCTTATTTGTTCAGAACACGGGAGAAGGGAGAAGTAAAAAATAACACCAGAAATTACGTTGATTAAAAGTGAATAAAATTCAAACTACATCCTCGACTGTGCTTATCTGGGTTGTAGCACAGTAAGGTAAAATGTAGTACTTGGGTTTGTTTGTAGTTAAAACGGTACCATATGTGCTGAAACCCATCCAACTAATTGTGGACCATATTGCCTAGTTAATCTATGTAAAACTAGCTTTATTACAAAACTTTCAGCCACAATTTACAGACACTTTTATGCTTTTTCAAATTAAATTGGCTACTTACACTAGTTCTTGGATCTTTGAAGTGCAGTTAATTCTTGTTGTGTTTCTACTGATCTGCGCAGAATGTGGTCTTAAAATAGAAGCTCCTACACAAAGGGCCCAAGTTTGCGCCCACGGTTAGAATGGCACACCTCCGTGAGGTGCAGCGACTTTTTAGAACAGAAACGGCGCCTATTATTTACCTTTTGTATTCTCCACACAGCAGCACCGATAAAGGGCCCTGACGTAGTGCAGCAGAACGCGTGGGGGGCGGAGCCATGGGACCTGGGCAGGCTCGTATGTTTAACGTTGCCCCCACCTACCTCTCCCCCCCATCCTCTCCCCCCACTCCTCTACATCCCTGTCTCAATTGTACATTCCTGTCTGGAGTAAAAATAAAACGGGGAAGGTGGCTCAAACATGGCTAACAAGGGAAATTAAGGATAGTGTTAAAGCCAAGGAAGAGGCATATAATTTGGCTAGAAAAAGCAACAAACCTGAGGACTGGGAGAAATTTAGAATTCAACAGAGGAAGACTAAGGGTTTAATTAAGAGGGGGAAAATAGAGTACGAGAGGAAGCTTGCAGGGAACATAAAAACTGACTGCACAAGCTTCTATAAATAGGTGAAGAGAAAAAGGTTAGTGAAGACAAACATAGGTCCCTTGTAGTCGGATTCAGGTGAAGTTATAATGGGGAACAAAGAAATGGCAGACCAATTGAACAAATACTTCGGTTCTGTCTTCACGAAGGAAGACACAAATAACCTTTCGATTGTACTAGGGTCTAGTGAGAAGGAGGAACTGAAGGATATCCTTATTAGGTGGGAAATTGTGTTCGGGAAATTGATGGGATTGAAGGCCGATAAATCCCCGGGACCTGATAGTCTGCATCCCAGAGTACTTAAGGAAGTGGCCCTAGAAATAGTGGACGCATTTCCAACAGTCTATTGACTCTGGATCAGTTCCTATGGACTGGAGGGTAGCTAATGTAACACCACTTTTTAAAAAAGGAAGGAGAGAGAAAACGGGTAATTATAGACCGGTTAGCCTGACATCAGTAGTGGGGAAAATGTTGGAATCAATCATTAAGGATGAAATAGCAGCACATTTGGAAAGCAGTGACAGGATTGGACCAAGTCAGCATGGATTTATGAAAGGGAAATCATGCTTGACGAATCTTCTGGAATTTTTTGAGGAAGTAACCAGCAGAGTGGACAAGGGAGAACCAGTGAATGTGGTGTATTTGGACTTTCAAAAGGCTTTTGGTCCCGCACAAGAGATTGGTGTGCAAAATCAAAGCGCATGGTATTGGGGGTAATGTACTGACGTGGATAGAGAATTGGTTGGCAGACAGGAAGCAGAGAGTCGGGATAAACGGGTCCTTTTCAGAATGGCAGGCAGTGACTAGTGGAGTGCCGCAGGGCTCAGTGCTGGGACCCCAGCTCTTTACAATATACATTAACCATTTAGATGAAGGAATTGAGTGTAATATCTCCAAGTTTGCAGATGACACGAAACTGGGTCGCAGTGTGAGCTGTGAGGAGGGCGCTAAGAGGCTGCAGGGTGACTTGGACAGGTTAGGTGAGTGGGCAAATGCATGGCAGATGCAGTATAATGTGGATAAATGTGAGGTTATCCATTTTGGGGGCAAAAACACGAAGGCAGAATATTATCTGGATGGCGGCAGATTAGGAAAAGGGGAGGTGCAACGAGACCTAAGTGTCATGGTTCATCAGTCACTAAAAGTGGGCATGTAGGTGCAGCAGGCGGTGAAGAAGGCAAATGGAATGTTGGCCTTCATAGCTAGGGGATTTGAGTATAGGAGCAAGGAGGTCTTACTGCAGTTGTACAGGGCCTTGGTGAGGCCCCACCTGGAATATTATGTACAGTTTTGGTCTCCTAATCTGAGGAAGGACATTCTTGCTATTGAGGGAGTGCAGCGAGGGTTCACCAGACTGATTCCAGGGGTGGCTGGACTGTCATATGAGGAGAGACTGGATCAATTGGGCCTTGATTCACTGGAGTGAGAGGGGATCTCATAGAAACGTATAAGATTCTGACTGGACTGGATGCGGGAAGAATGTTCCCGATGTTGGGGAAGTCCAGAACCAGGGGACATAGTCTTAGGATAAGGGGTAGGCCATTTAGGACTGAGATGAGGAGAAACTTCTTCACTCAGAGAATTGTTAACCTATGGAATTCCCTGCCGCAGAGAGTTGTTGATGCCAGATCATTGGATATATTCAAGAGGGAGTTAGATATGGCCCTTATGGCTAAGGGTAACAAGGGGTATGGAGAGAAAGCAGGAAAGGGCTACTGAGGGAATGATCAGCCATGATCATATTGAATGGTGGTGCAGGCTAGAAGGGCCGAATGGCCTACTCCTGCACCTATTTTCTATGTTTCTATGTTTCTCCCCTCATCTCCCCCCTTGCCCCCCTCTCCCCCCTCCCCTCCCCCATCCTCCCCCTCCCCTCCCCCTCCTCCCCTCTCCCCTCCTCCCCTCTCCCTCATCGGCGGCCCGCTGTCTTTCCTTCACATAAAGGTAGGACTTCTATTTTTTATTTGTTATTGATTGATTGATTGGTTATTACTTTGGTCTTGGTGCTGTAGGTGCAAGGTTCCTTCTAGTTTTTATTTGTTAGTTAATTGTTTATTTCTTTTTGTGCTTTGTTTAGTGCTTTGTATGTCTTGGTGCTTTCCTTGTATTTTTTATTTGTTATTAAATGCTTATTTTTGTGCTTTGCTTAGTGCTTGTTGCTTTAAATGTACTGCTTTGTTTAGTGCTTTGTGCTTTAGATGGATTTATGCTTCTTTAATGTTGTTGTGAAGGTGTTTGGTGCTTTGGAAAATCCGCTAACTTTCCTTCCCTCCACCATCTCTGGCTACCTGTGCCTGATTTCTAAAGTATCCACAAGGTTTTTCTGAGCATACAAAAGTGGACACATACGCTGGCCTAAGTTAATTTGGCGTAACTATTGGCTGTCTAAACTTGCTTACACGGCCAAAACAGGTGAAAGTGGCTGGTAACGTCCACTTTTGAAAATAAAACGGAACTAAAAAGAAACTGAACGAACTCACTGAAACTGGAGCAAACTAAATGTAGAGAATTGCGATTTTTAAGATACTCCAAAAAATACTAGTTGCTCCAAAAAAATAGCAGCAACTCCTGTGGAAACTTGGCCCACAGAGCTGTACTTTTCAGACCATCCTGTATCAAATTAGTTTAAGTAAAAATACAATTCTTAACTGTTGCCTATAATAATAAATTGGAATAAGTTAATTATGCATGTTGTTATTTGTTTAATTCTATGAAGTCAAATTGATTTAGAAAGAAAGTAGCATTCATATAGCGCCTTACAGGACATGAATTACGTAATTTTATTTGTAGTCACTGTAGTAACATAGAAAAACGAGGCAGCCATTTTTCACGCTGCAATATCCTACAAACAATGACAAGGTAGTCTGTTTTCAGTAGATGTTAATTTGAGGGATAAATATTGGCTAAGACTCCAGGAGAAACCAAATCAAAAACCGTCCTAACCTGGAATCCACAGATACACATACATTCCAGAAATTGGATAGTGATCAGGAGCATTAACCCTGGCTGATTTTCTCTTCCAGTGCACAAGGGCACTGAGGCTAACTATAGTATGCTATGTACATTCGCGCCACACAAGTGCTAGGCAATGACTATCTCCAACAAGAGTCAAACCACCATCCTTTGGCATTCATCAGCATTACCATCACCAAATCCCCTACCATTAACATCCTGGGGGGTCACCATTAAACAGAAACTTAACTGGACCAGCCACATAAATACTGTGGCTAGAAGAGCAGGTCAGAGACTGGGTATTCTGCAGCGAGTGTCTCATTTCCTGACTCCCCAAAGCCTTTCCACCATCTACAAGGCACAAGTCAGAGGTGTGATGGAACACTCTCCACTTGCCTGGATGAGTGCAGCTCCAACAACACTCAAGAAGCTCCACACCATCCGGGACAAAGCAACCCCCTTGATTGGCACCCCATCCACCACCTTCAACATTCACTCCCTCCACCACCGGCACACCATGGCTGCAGTGTGTACCATTTACAAGATGCACTGCAGCAACTCGCCAAGGCTTCTTTGACAGCACCACCTAGACCCACGACCTCTACCACCTAGAAGGACAAGTGCAGCAGGCACTTGGGAACATCATCACCTCCAAGTTCCCCTCCAAGTCACACACCACCCTGACTTGGAAATATATCACCATTCCTTCATTGTCACTGGGTTAAAATCCTGGAACTCCCTCCCTAAAGGCATTGTGGAAGTACCTCCACCACACAGACTGTGGTTCAATTTCCAATCAGACAGATTACTGCAAGAGCCATTTTAAGAAGAAAACTTTTCTTAAAATCTGGGTGGTCCAGTTGCAGTTTCTTAAACCACAGAGGAAGGGTAAGTATATAGGCAAACTGAACAAATGATTTATGCCCATTCAGCTCACCCAGAACAGTACAAAAAGAGCCCATGTGAACAATAGATCAAAAGTCAGTACTCATTCATTAATATGCAAACCAGATTTGCAAAACACATTTCATAATTCCCGTCGGATCATGGAGCTGTCTCAGGAAAAGTAAATGTAAAGTGTAAACCTCAGTGCGGGGTAAATATGGCATTTTATAACAACAACTCACATTTATATAGAACCTTTAACGTAGGAAAACATTCCAAGGCACTTCACAAGAGAGTAATAAGACAAACATTGACAGTGAGCCATAGAAGGAGATATTAATTGGGTGACTAAAAGGTTGGTCAAAGAGGTAAGTTTTAAGGAGGGTCTTAAAGATGGAGAGACAGAGAGGTTAAGGGACGGAATTCGAGAGCTTAGGGCATAGACAGCTGAAGGCATGGCCGCCAATGGTGGGACAAAGGGAGCAGGGGATACGCAAAACTCCAAAGTTTGAGGAAAGCAGAGATCTCGGAGGTTTGTAGGGATGGAGGAGGTTATAGAGACGGGTTGGTAGAAGACCATGGCGGGATTTGAACATGAGGTTGAGAATTTTAAAATTAAGGTGTTCGTGAACCGGGAGCCAATGTAGGTCAGCAAGCACAGTGAAGGATGAACAGGACTTGGCATGAGTTAGAATAAGGGTAGCAGAGTTTTGGATGAGATTAAATTTGTAGAGGATGGGAGGTTGGCCAGGAGAGCATTATAATAGTTGAGTTTGGACAAAGGCATGGATGAGGGTCGCTGCAGCAGATAAGCTGAGGCATGAGTGGAGACGGGCGATGTTACAGAGGTCTTTGTGATGGTGACAATATGTGGTCAGAAGGTCAGCTGAGGATCAAATAGGACGCAAGGTTGCGACAGTCTAGTTCAGCCTCAGACATTGGCCTGAGAGGGGGATAGAAACAGTGGCAAGGGAACGGTGTTTGTGCAGGGGACCGAGGGGATAAATGACCTTATCTAGTCAGAGTAGTAAATTTAAAAGAATAAATTCTTCGGTCCATTCGGACCTTGGGCCACTGACGTACCCTTGAAAGCGCAGAAGTCCATCACCACTTATACAGGTAACTATCTCCCCGTTTTGAAATGCGATCACAAGGGCAGATGGGCATTCCACTACAATCACACCTAAATCTTATAGGTTGGGGGTAAGAGCTGCTGAGACGCCCTGTTTTCCTGGACTTTGCATTTTTCAACATAAAAGAGAATAGTAATTTGATCAAAAAAGTACTTAATGTACACTCTAGCTTAAGTTATTGAACGAAAACTAATATAACTTTCTGAAATCTCTTTTAACTCAGCTACTTATTTCTGAGCTTGATCTGTAATTTTGGATTTTTTTACTGTTGTACATTCTTTAGATCAAAAACAAGAAATCTTTAATTGAGGCTTTTATTATGGGAAGTACTGCTCCTCATTGGCTTAGCTGTACCTCAAACTTAGCTCTAATAGTAGTAAAACTTCACAAAGCAACCACATGCCTCGGGTGGTAGGATGTAATCCAATCTAATTATGATTGAGGGGATTGCATGGGGAAAGATAATCAAGGAATCTTCAAAGTGAATCAGTTATGACTCCATGTCACAAACTATGGGATATACCCTCCATTCAGGAAGTGGAAGTAATGGCTAATTACAATTTTGCTGCATTTCAAAGCCAAATTACAGGAGGCTTTATA
Source organism: Pristiophorus japonicus (assembly GCF_044704955.1). Lineage (NCBI taxonomy): Eukaryota > Metazoa > Chordata > Chondrichthyes > Pristiophoridae > Pristiophorus > Pristiophorus japonicus. Next base: position 167,407,256 of record NC_091989.1, on the reverse strand, counting down.
TCTTCCTGTGTTGTCAGTGGTAATGTTTTGGTGGCCACAATTCCTGTGGTATGACTGAACTACATGTAACTATAAAGCTGAAGAGCTCAACATTAGTGTTATTTTATTGTTTCCAATGGCTGTTTATTTTAATACGCTGATATAACGATCACTCATGACTTCCACATTAATAGAGAATGTGCATTAAAAAAAAAGCCTTGGTACAACATGAGAGAGAAGAAATCTGTTGTACTTCAGGCATAAAGGTTAAACAGAACTACACTTGACTAGTGCTCCAGTTCCTTTTCAGAAGATGCTACCACAATCAACAGTGAGAAAGACCGATGAATCTTTGTCCCTATGCAGGAAAACATACCTTCACCTCCCTTCCACCTACCAGTGCAAGGCGTTATTTTTAAAGCATTCTACCATTTTTCAGACATATTACACCAGACAAGCACCCAAACTTCCATGCCAGTGGTATTATTCTTAGCCTTTAAGGGGCAGCACGTGGTAACGGGGCATAAATAGGACTCTGATTGCTATTTTAGGTGGGAACTGGTGAGTTCCTGCGCAGAGGCGATGGAAGAGAAGAGGCCCTCTAAAGGTAAGTGTTCAATTACTTTGGTTGTCCCCGGAGAAGCAGGATGCACCTCTGGGTCCCATAAAGATAATCTGTGCCACACCCACACCGGAACCCAGCCACTGTGAGTGTGACCGTGCCTCCACCCCAAACTATTTCTCTGGACAGATTTTCAGGCTTCGATCTGGTGAGCTGCATTGGGATGCCCATTTGGCATCCTGCAGCTCGCCTGGTGAATTTAAATAAGGCCAGAGACTCAAAATGGCAGGCGTCTCTTCGTCGCCGCAATGGGTGGGTAACCAAAAGTCAAAATCAACCCCTATGGGCCCTTTTTGAACTATTTTGTACTGCCATTTTTATCCATTTTGGTTTTTTTGTATCACTTGACTAATTTTAGAAGTCCAACTTTAGAAGCAAATTAGAAAGAAAGACACAATAGTAACATAATAAAGACACGCAGAGAATTCTGCCCCCTACTCTCCCTGCTAGTCGATTAAATTCACCGAAATTTCGTCCAATATGAAGATTACTTTGCTGCCTCAGTGCCTGATGTAAACCCTCTGTTTGACTTGGGGACCCAAACATATTTTGTGCCTTTTATTCAAACTGTGATACCATTCTGTGTCAATCTCTGCACTTGCTTAAAAGCTGTTATATCTCCAACTTTTTCCAGCTCTGATGAAAGGTCATCGACCTGAAACGTTGGGGGAAATTTTAACATGAGAAAACAGGTGGGTTGGAGACAGTGGGTGGGGGAAGTTAAAGTTTAAAAAATCTAAAACCCGACCCAACCTGCCCACTTTCACCTTTTAATCAGGCTCGACAGGGGCGGCTTGACATGTAAAATATTATAATGAGGCCTGAAGCAGTTTAACCCCAGGCGGACGGGGATCCCGGGGCTCAGGATTCCCGGTAAGAATATAAGAAAGAACGTAGAAATAGGAGCAGGAGTAGGCCATTTGGCCCCTCAAGCCTACTGCGCCACACAATAAGATCATGGCTGATCCTCTACCTCAACTCCATTTTCCTGCAAAATCCCCATATCCCTTGATTCCCTTAATATCCAAAAACCTATCAATCTCTGTCTTAAATATACAAAATGACTGAGCATCCACAGCCCTCCAGGGTGGAGAATTCCAAAAATTCACCACCCTCTGAGTGAAGACATTTCTCCTTATCTCAGTCCGACATGGCCGACCCCTTATTCAGAGACTGTGACCCCTGGTTCTAGACTCCCCAGCCAGGGGAAACATTCTTCCTACTTCTACCCTGTCAAGCCTTGTAATAATTTTGAAACTGCAGCGAGGTGAGCCTGGCTCCAGCCCCCCCCCCCCACCTGTGATCGTAATTCACCCCTGGGGTCAGGAATCAGACATTGCCCAAACCCCCCCCATCGATCAGACCACCTCCCGGGGATCGGACCCGCCCCCAGGCTTGAAACCGCAGCTCCCCGAACCCTACCTGGTATTGCGGCATCCTGGTCAGTGATCCCCGCCTAACTGGACATTTTCAACCAGGCTGGTTTTTGGGCGGGGTCCAGTCCATTACATCGCACGCACACTGTACACACCATGCCATGGTGTACCAGGCCTCCCTCCAGCCCATTAACTCTGTTTCTCTCTCCACAAATGCTGCCTGACTGAGTATAGGTTGGACCTCTCTGGTCTGGCACCTTCGGGACCTGACCGGTGCCGGAACAAAGAATTTGCCGAACCACGGGAGGTCTCACCAAGCCTGGGCTTACCGGGTCCTAATGACAGCGCCCGGGCTCCTGAACGCCTCCGCCACGCTCTTGCAGCGAAACTGGGGCCTCACTCTTTCTCTCTGTGCTGGTTTGCTGCTCTTCTTTCTTAAGCTTGTGTCTCCCCCTCCCTCCGCTGCACCGCTGCCCCTACCCTGCCGCAGCGCCGCCCCCCCCTCCGCCCCTCCACCCCCTCCACCGCTCCCGCACCCGCTACACTACCACCCCCCATCACTCACACTCCAGGCACGGGACTGATGCCGAACCATGGGTTGTTCCGGATCAGAGAGTCCCGGACTGGAGAGGTACAACCTGTACTTGCAGCATTTTCTGCTTATATTTCAGTTTTCCAGCATCTGCAGTGTTTTGCTTTTGTACATTTCATTATCTGAAAGCTGATCATAGGGTTTCTTGCTGCCAAGTCTCATTTTCCATTACTGCTGCAGTGTGCCCACTTGTTGGAGGGAAGGGAACATTTGCGCATTCTTTTCATTCCCAGGGCCTTCAGACAGAATCTGCATTATTTTACGTGAAGGGGAAACGGCGTTGGAAGTAAATAGCAGCTTCGGCAATTTGATGAAATTAGATTAAATACTTTTAATAATATAACATTGTGCTTGTGGTGCACCAGTTTGAAATTTTAGCAGAATTTTATGCAAGTTTTTTGGGGAATACAAAAGATCATGTTTTCCAAAGGTTTCCCTATAGAGAGCAAACAAATTTTCACTAAACTCAAGTTCTACACTAAATCACAAAATTCAACCATGTAATTAATTAGCTAATCATAGTGTTCTAATGCCAATTTCCTCTCCCCTCTCATTTACTCCTGTAGCAGATTGTCTGTCTAGAAGTTAACTTTAGTAAATTGAAAGATTAAAGACCACATTAAGAAGGTAAGTACACCAGATATTTTCCATTTGTTTGAAAATGTGTATAGCAGCCTCGGTTGGAATTGGCCAAGTTTATCATTAATGTTGCTATTTTAACTAGTTGTTATTATGGGCTTTGTTAGTACTTGACATTGTGACTACAGTTGTGTTCGCAACCGAAAAATCGCTGCCACTCTCGAGTTAATCAATTGCATTGACTGATTAAGGTTTTAACTCATTGCAGTATTACTGTCCATTATATTCTGAGTTAAGAACTGCACCATGCAATGTTTATAGTTCCTTGCCAAAATACAATTGTTATCATTCCGATTTTCTCGGAAAATCTGAATGTGCTGTTGAATGTCAACTCTTGGCCTCGTTTGGTTATTTGATTCTTGGTGATTTAAGCCAGCTGTTTTGAGTAATATTCTCCTGAAAAGATTTTTGACTTGCAAATCTTTTTATGAAGAATATGGCAAACTTGAATAGTAGAAAAATGCATCGTGTGACATGGCATTGACCCCTACCAATATGGACCATCCCAGGCTTGAATAGTGTTGTGCTGTTAGTTAATCTCAACCAAGGCAGTAGTGACAATTCAGCAATTGGTTTTGCTGTCCCTGGGATACAATTGGCAGAGTTCCTGGCAACTATATCATCACCTTTGCTGAAAGTACCATGAGGGAATGTCAGATGAGGACAAGATGCTCTTTCACCCAATCCAGAATGACAGAGTGGCTACAGCCTATAGGGAACTGGCAAACAGTGAAGTGAAATTTCCATTTTTATCAGATGCAAGAAGTAAGAATATATATGAAAAAAAGCTATCAAAGAAGAGTAATCTGTTTTACAGGTTATAGTAGTTAGAATAATAGAAACTACAGCACAGAAAGAGGTCATTTAGCCCATCATGACTGAGCACACACTCACTCTTCAACTGGAGCTTTTCATTATAATCCCATTTCCTTGCACTTTTCCTGTCTCCTTTTATATTTTTGTCTTTTCAAATGCTTATTCAATTCCATTTTATGTATATTGTTGTCTCTGCCTCAATAGCCACTTGTGATAAAGCACACCGTGTTCCAATAAATGCCTGTTATGGGAAAACATTTCTTATGAACTCCCACTTCATTCTTCCAATGATAATTCTCAATCTATTTCCTTTTATTACTGATTTGTCAATGAATGGAAACAATCCTTTATTGTTTACGGTCTCAGCTTGGTTCAGTTGCCTTTGAGCCAGAAGGTTATATTCTTAAGTAGCACTCGAAAGACTTGAGCACCGAATCTAAGTTGATATTTGAGTGCAGGGCTGAGAAATTTGAATTATCAGAGGTGCTGTCTTTCAGATGAAGCATTAAACTGAGGTCCTACCTGCCCCTTCATGTGGATGTTAAAGGTCCCATGACACTATTTAAAGGAGAACAGGAAGTTCTCCCAATGTCCTGGCCAACATTTAATCCTTTTAAATGCCACCATCAAAGTAGATTAAATGGTCATTCACATCACTGCTTCGGTGTGATCTTGCTGTGCACCACAGTAACTACACTCATAAGTAATTTGCATTAACTGCGTTGAGATGCGATAAGATGCTGTATAAAATGTAAGTTTTTTTTTACCCTCTTAAAATCTTTGACAAATTTGAAAACTTTTATTGGACTCCCAGTAACCTATTCTGCTCATTTCAAATAAATACTGAGAAATATGATTGTGACAGTTTCATATGAAAACACACATTTTTTACATCCAGTCACAGAAATGGTAGTTTCAACCCAACTTGAGGCTTCAGCACATTCTATGATGAACCTTATTGGTAGCACAAGAAACTTCAGTTCCATGGGGTGGAACTTTCAGCTTTGGTAGGGGACGTAAAACGGGCGATTATCAGATCGTCCATCTATTATGCACCCTGCTCAAGTTTCCTTTTCCAATGTTTAACATGTAGCCAAACTGATTTCACCCATGTTTACGCACCCGCCAAAGTTAAAAGTTCAAAGTTCAGGAGATGGTGTTGTCATTATCAAGACTAGTATATGAAAAACATGAATAAAATTACCCCTCTGTACTTGCAAACTATTGCCTCATCACCAACCTCCCTTTCTTCTTCAAAGTCCTTGAATGTGTCGTCGCTTCTCCAATCCATGCATACCTTTGCTGCAACTTCTCTCCATCACCAAGATTGCCTACTTCCACTAACATAACATTGCCTGCCCTTTCTGTACCTCAGCCTTTCTGCTACTGAAAACTTTGTGTTTGTCACCTCTAGAAACATAGAAACATAGAAACATAGAAAATAGGTGCAGGAGCAGGCCATTCAGCCCTTCTAGCCTGCACCGCCATTCAATGAGTTCATGGCTGAACATGAAACTTCAGTACCCCCTTCCTGCTTTCTCGCCATAACCCTTGATCCCCCGAGTAGTAAGGACTTCATCTAACTCCCTTTTGAATATATTTAGTGAATTGGCCTCAACTACTTTCTGTGGTAGAGAATTCCACAGGTTCACCACTCTCTGGGTGAAGAAGTTTCTCCTCATCTCGGTCCTAAATGGCTTACCCCTTATCCTCAGACTGTGACCCCTGGTTCTGGACTTCCCCAACATTGGGAACATTCTTTCTGCATCTAACCTGTCTAAACCCGTCAGAATTTTAAACGTTTCTATGAGGTCCCCTCTCATTCTTCTGAACTCCAGTGAATACAAGCCCAGTTGATCCAATCTTTCTTGATAGGTCAGTCCCGCCATCCCGGGAATCAGTCTGGTGAACCTTCGCTGCACTCCCTCAATAGCAAGAATGTCCTTCCTCAAGTTAGGAGACCAAAACTGTACACAATACTCCAGGTGTGGCCTCACCAAGGCCCTGTACAACTGTAGCAACACCTCCCTGCCCCTGTATTCAAATCCCCTCGCTATGAAGGCCAACATGCCATTTGCTTTCTTAACTGCCTGCTGTATCTGCATGCTAACCTTCAATGACTGATGTACCATGACACCCAGGTCTCGTTGCACCTTCCCTTTTCCTAATCTGTCACCATTCAGATAATAGTCTGTCTCTCTGTTTTTACCACCAAAGTGGATAACCTCACATTTATCCACATTATACTTCATCTGCCATGCATTTGCCCACTCACCTAACCTATCCAAGTCACTCTGCAGCCTAATAGCATCCTCCTCGCAGCTCACACTGCCACCCAACTTAGTATCATCCGCAAATTTGGAGATACTGCATTTAATCCCCTCGTCTAAATCATTAATGTACAATGTAAACAGCTGGGGCCCCAGCACAGAACCTTGCGGCACTCCACTAGTCACTGCCTGCCATTCTGAAAAGTACCCGTTTACTCCTACTCTTTGCTTCCTGTCTGACAACCAGTTCTCAATCCACGTCAGCACACTACCCCCAATCCCATGTGCTTTAACTTTGCACATTAATCTCTTGTGTGGGACCTTGTCGAAAGCCTTCTGAAAGTCCAAATATACCACATCAACTGGTTCTCCTTTGTCCACTTTACTGGAAACATCCTCAAAAAATTCCAGAAGATTTGTCAACCATGATTTCCCTTTCACAAATCCATGCTGACTTGGACCTATCATGTCACCATTTTCCAGATGCACTGCTATGACATCCTTAATAATTGATTCCATCATTTTACCCACTACTGAGGTCAGGCTGACCGGTCTATAATTCCCTGTTTTCTCTCTCCCTCCTTTTTTAAAAAGTGGGGTTACATTGGCTACCCTCCACTCCATAGGAACTGATCCAGAGTCAATGGAATGTTGGAAAATGACTGTCAATGCATCCGCTATTTCCAAGGCCACCTCCTTAAGTACTCTAGGATGCAGTCCATCAGGCCCTGGGGATTTATCGGCCTTCAATCCCATCAATTTCCCCAACACAATTTCCCGACTAATAAAGATTTCCCTCAGTTCCCCCTCCTTACTAGACCCTCTGACCCCTTTTATATCCGGAAGGTTGTTTGTATCCTCCTTAGTGAATACCGAACCAAAGTACTTGTTCAATTGGTCTGCCATTTCTTTGTTCCCCGTTATGACTTCCCCTGATTCTGACTGCAGGGGACCTACGTTTGTCTTCACCAACCTTTTTCTCTTTACATACCTATAGAAACTTTTGCAATCCGCCTTAATGTTCCCTGCAAGCTTCTTCTCGTACTCCATTTTCCCTGCCCTAATCAAACCCTTTGTCCTCCTCTGCTGAGTTCTAAATTTCTCCCAGTCCCCAGGTTCGCTGCTATTTCTGGCCAATTTGTATGCCACTTCCTTGGCTTTAATACTATCCCTGATTTCCCTTGATAGCCACGGTTGAGCCACCTTCCCTTTTTTATTTTTACGCCAGACAGGAATGTACAATTGTTGTAATTCATCCATGCGGTCTCTAAATGTCTGCCATTGCCCATCCACAGTCAACCCCCTAAGTATCATTCGCCAATCTATCCTAGCCAATTCACGCCTCATACCTTCAAAGTTACCCTTCTTTAAGTTCTGGACCATGGTCTCTGAAATTACTGTTTCATTCTCCATCCTAATGCAGAATTCCACCATATTATGGTCACTCTTCCCCAAGGGGCCTCGCACAATGAGATTGCTAATTAATCCTCTCTCATTACACAACACCCAGTCTAAGATGGCCTCCCCCCTAGTTGGTTCCTCAACATATTGGTCTAGAAAACCATCCCTTATGCACTCCAGGAAATCCTCCTCCACCGTATTGCTTCCAGTTTGGCTAGCCCAATCTATGTGCATATTAAAGTCACCCATTATAACTGCTACACCTTTATTGCATGCACCCCTAATTTCCTGTTTGATGCCCTCCCCAACATCCCTATTACTGTTTAGAGGTCTGTACACAACTCCTACTAACGTTTTTTGCCCTTTGGTGTTCTGCAGCTCTACCCATATAGATTCCACATCATCCAAGCTAATGTCTTTCCTAACTATTGCATTAATCTCCTCTTTAACCAGCAATGCTACCCCACCTCCTTTTCCTTTTATTCTATCCTTCCTGAATGTTGAATACCCCTGAATGTTGAGTTCCCAGCCCTGATCATCCTGGAGCCACGTCTCCATAATCCCAATCGCATCATATTTGTTAACATCTATTTGCACAATTAATTCATCCACCTTATTGCGGATACTCCTTGCATTAAGACACAAAGCCTTCAGGCTTGTTTTATTAACACCCTTTGTCCTTTTAGAATTTTGCTGTACAGTGGCCCTTTTTGTTCTTTGCCTTGGGTTTCTCTGCCCTCCACTTTTCCTCATCTCCTTTCTGTCTTTTGCTTTTGTCTCCTTTTTGTTTCCCTCTGTCTCCCTGCATTGGTTCCCATCCCCCTGCCATATTAGTTTAAATCCTCCCCAACAGCACTAGCAAACACTCCCCCTAGGACATTGGTTCCGGTCCTGCCCAGGTGCAGACCGTCCGGTTTGTACTGGTCCCACCTCCCCCAGAACCGGTCCCAATGCCCCAGGAATTTGAATCCCTCCCTGCTGCACCACTGCTCAAGCCACGTATTCATCTGCGCTATCCTGCGATTCCTACTCTGACTATCACGTGGCACTGGTAGCAATCCCGAGATTACTACTTTTGAGGTCCTACTTTTTAATTTAGCTCCTAGCTCCTTAAATTCGTTTCGTAGGACCTCATCCCTTTTTTTACCTATGTCGTTGGTACCAATGTGCACCACGACAACTGGCTGTTCTCCCTCCCATTTCAGAATGTCCTGCACCCGCTCCGAGACATCCTTGACCCTTGCACCAGGGAGGCAACATACCATCCTGGAGTCTCGGTTGCGGCCGCAGAAACGCCTATCTATTCCCCTCACAATTGAATCCCCTATCACTATCGCTCTCCCACTCTTTTTCTTGCCCTCCTGTGCAGCAGAGCCAGCCACGGTGCCATGAACTTGGCTGCTGCTGCCCTACCCTGATGAGTCATTCCCCTCAACAGTACCCAAAGCGGTGTATCTGTTTTGCAGGGGGATGACCACAGGGGACCCCTGCACTACCTTCCTTGCACTGCTCTTCCTGCTGGTCTTCCATTCCCTATCTGGCTGTGGACCCTTTCCCTGCGGTAAGACCAACTCACTACACGTGATACTCACGTCATTCTCAGCATCGTGGATGCTCCAGAGTAAATCCACCCTCAGCTCCAACTCCGCAACGCGGTCTGTCAGGAGCTGGAGGCGGATACACTTCCCGCACACGTAGTCGTCAGGGACACCGGAAGCGTCCCTGAGTTCCCACATGGTACAGGAGGAGCATAACACCCGACCGAGCTCTCCTGCCATGTCTTAACCCTTAGATACACTTAAACTGGTAATAACAATGTTAAAAGTTACTGACCAATATAAGAAGAAAAAGAAAAACTACTCACCAATCACCAGCCAATCACTTACCCCCTAGGCTGTGACGTCACCTTTGTATCTTTGCCTTCTCCCTGTAGCTGCACCGGTACGCCTCTCGCCGACCCCGGACTCGCGCTGCTCCGAGCTCCCGCCTCCTCGACTGACTGCTCGAACTGCTCGACTCCCGCTGGCCTTTATAGGCCTCTCGCCGACCCCGGACTCGCGCTGCTCCGAGCTCCCGCCTCCTCGACTGACTGCTCGAACTGCTCGACTCCCGCTGACCTTTATAGGCCTCTCGCCGACCCCGGACTCGCGCTGCTCCGAGCTCCCGCCTCCTCGACTGACTGCTCGAACTGCTCGACTCCCGCTGGCCTTTATAGGCCTCTCGCCGACCCCGGACTCGCGCTGCTCCGAGCTCCCGCCTCCTCGACTGGCTGCTCGGTTTGATTATTCCAATGCTCACCGGACCAGTCTCCCATTCTCTACCCTCTGTAAATTCCAGCTCATCCAAAGCTCTGCTGCCTATATCCAATAGCAAGTCCCACTCACTATATCTACAGTGGCTTCCAGTCCTCCGATACTTCAAATTTAAAATTGCCATCCTCATGTTTAAATCCCTTCATGGCCATGCTCTTCCCTATCATTGTATCTTCCTCCAAGCTTACAACCAACCCTGAACACACTGTTCCTCTGACACTGGTCTCTTGTGCGCCGTCCCCTCTGTTCACCACGCTTTTGTGGCCGTGCCTTCAGCTGCCTCGTCTCCATGGTCTGGAATTCTCTCTCTAAACCCAACTGCATCTCCACCTCCTTAAATTCCAACTCTTGGACTAAGTGTTTGCTCACCCTTCCTAAAATATTTTTTGGCTTGGCATCCAAATTTTGTTTACATTATTCCTCTATGTGCACCTTGGAATGCTTTTCAATGTTTAAGGTGCTTTACAACTGCAAGTTGTTATTATTGTACTTGTTGATTTTCGTGGCTGCACTTCAAGATAAATGAAACAGCACTAGCACCTCTAGTTAAGTACCACCTTGAGAGGTGTTTTATCCTTCGGTATCACCAGAGATAGAGTACGACTGTTGGCAACGGCAAATGCAACCAGCTGCCAGTTGTGGCACTGGAATCCACAGGCCTTTGTAATCCACTGGTAGGGTTGCTAACCTTCTGTAAGGGATATAGCAGGCAAAGAGCAGACAGATAGGTGGTCAGAACACAATGCTGAAGGTAGTGAACTAATCAGTATTAGGAGGGTCTGAGGAATTGGTGATGGTATGGATTATAATTGCCTATTACATAAGAACATAAGAACATAAGAATTAGGAACAGGAGTAGGCCATCTAGCCCCTCGAGCCTGCTCCGCCATTCAACAAGATCATGGCTGATCTGGCCGTGGACTCAGCTCCACTTACCTGCCCGCTCCCCGTAACCCTTAATTCCCTTATTGGTTAAAAATCTATCTATCTGTGATTTGAATACATTCAATGAACTAGCCTCAACTGCTTGCTCGGGCAGAGAATTCCACAGATTCACAACCCTCTGGGAGAAGAAATTCCTTCTCAACTCGGTTTTAAATTGGCTCCCCCGTATTTTGAGGCTGTGACCCCTAGTTCTAGTCTCCCCGACCAGTGGAAACAACCTCTCTGCCTCGATCTTGTCCATCCCTTTCATTATTTTAAATGTTTCTATAAGATCACCCCTCATCCTTCTGAACACCAACGAGTAAAGACCCAGTCCGCTCATCTAGCATCATAAGGTAACCCCCTCATCTCCGGAATCAGCCTAGTGAATCGTCTCTGTACCCCTTCCAAAGCTAGTATATCCTTCCTTAAGTAAGGTGACCAAAACTGCATGCAGTACTCCAGGTGCGGCCTCACTAATACCCTATATAGTTGCAGCAGGAACTCCCTGCTTTTGTACTCCATCCCTCTCGCAATGAAGGCCAACATTCCATTCGCCTTCCTGATTACCTGCTGCACCTGCAAACTAACTTTTTGGGATTCATGCACAAGGACCCCCAGGTCTCTCTGCACCGCAGCATGTTGTAATTTCTCCCCATTCAAATAATATTCCCTTTTACTGGTTTTTTTTCCAAGGTGGATGACCTCACATTTTCCAACATTGTATTCCATCTGCCAAACTTTAGCCCATTCGCTTAACCCATCTAAATCTCTTTGCAGCCTCTCTGTGTCCTCTACACAACCCGCTTTCCCACTAATCTTTGTGCCATCTGCAAATTTTGTTACACTACACTCTGTCCCCTCTTCCAGGTCATCTATGTATATTGTGGTCCCAGCACCGATACCTGTGGCACACCACTAACCACCGATTTCCAACCCGAAAAGGACCCATTTATCCCGACTCTCTACTTTCTGTTAGCCAGCCAATTCTCGATCCATGCTAATACATTTCCTCTGACTCCGCGTACCTTTATCTTCTGCAGTAACCTTTTGTGTGGCACCTTATCGAATGCTTTTTGGAAATCTAAATACACCACATCCATCGGTACACCTCTATCCACCATGCTCGTTATATCCTCAAAGAATTCCAGTAAATTAGTCAAACATGATTTCCCCTTCATGAATCCATGTTACGTCTGCTTGATTGCACTATTCCTATCTAGATGTCCCGCTATTTCTTCCTTAATGATAGCTTCAAGCATTTTCCCCACTACAGATGTTAAACTAACTGGCCTATAGTTACCTGCCTTTTGTCTGCCCCATTTTTTAAACAGAGGCGTTACATTAGCTGCTTTCCAATCCGCTGGTACCTCCCCAGAGTCCAGAGAATTTTGGTAGATTATAACGAATGCATCTGCTATAACTTCCGCCATCTCTTTTAATACCCTGGGATGCATTTCATCTGGACCAGGGGACTTGTCTACCTTGAGTCCCATTAGCCTATCCAGCACTACCCTCCTAGCATATAACAAAATAGCAGAAGTCAGCAGCTACAATTTTGATTAGAAGTCTCTGATGAAGAGATAAGAAAGCCAGTATTTTAGAACAGTTACTTCAGGCATCATATAGACTATGGCAAAGTGCAAATCACGGAACAAACACAATTAACATATGATGGGAGATGGACAATTGCATGTACCACTCAGAGTCATTCTGATATAAGATGACAAATCAATGTAACTCCACTGATAGCAATAGACCTATTGATGATTTTGTAGGAGGGTAGCTCCTCTCCAAAACCTGTGTAAATTATACTTGAAACATCTTGTATTTTGAAGGTTCCACAATTGAACTCTCCCTTGCATTTGCTCGAAATAAAGCCAGTTGAACCTAAGGTTTTGTTTGTTTGATTCCGTAGTCGTTATACGGAGGGCGAAGGTCGATTATCTGTATCAGGTAGTCCGCCCCGAGGAAGAGAAGTCTTCCTTTTACCCCAACCTAAGGGGCAGGTGTCTACTTCCTACATCAGGTAGTCCGCCTCGAGGGAGAGAAGTTTTCCTTTTATACCAACAATTGGTGTAGGGTACAGACCCTCCGATCTGGAAGATGTGGCAGCTAGCAATGGCAGTGAGTATATTTTTTGTACCACCTGCAGCTGTAGCATTGATGGGGAAGGAGGTAATCTGTATAAAGAACTAGAAGGCGGTAATCTGTAGAACAAAGTTGTAGCGAACCACGGAAGGACGAAAACCAAGGTAAGAGATAGGTGTATTGCCTGAACAAGAAGGAATGCAACCTAAAGGGAGGTGGGACCCCAAAATGTTTAGGAAAACTGGCCAGTGGGATAAAATGAAGACCAAGGTGGGGTCTCTGAGATATGGACCAAAAGGGTCACAGGTATAAATGCTAGCAGGAAAGACGAAAAATAAAACCGACACTTCCAGTCGGATTAACTAGATTAGGGAGCCAAGCAGTATTGTTAGCCCGGCCGGCATTAGAGGGGCCTAAGGGCTTGGAAACAGTACACGGAATCTGATAGAGGGGTAAACGTACCCAGATGAAAAATGGCATTCATTAAGTTACTGAAAAAACATAGGATAAGCTATATTTGGTGTGAATGTCTGGATTTAAGTGAAAGTGTTTGCGTGGAAGCTTTCTTGACTGTTGAATTCACAAAGGACAGCAAAAAATAAAAGATGCAACCTTGGAAGCTACAGCTGCTAAAGGAAACCACTGAAAGTCTAATTGGGAAAAAAAGGTGTTTGCGATTGTCGTATGTAGTTTAAATTAAAAAATTCACGGAGGCACAAGCTCTCTGTGTAAAAAGGTTTGTTAGATACAAAAACTAATTTGAAGAAAGAAGAATTAAATGGAAAATGATGTAACTTACTGGATACTAATTGATATTGGCTGTGAAAAATATATTAGTTTAATTGGAGGGTACTTAACCAATGAATGCCGCACTTTCATAATGGCCACAGTGAAATCTCGGCTTTGTTTCAAAGTGTGAATATTGGAAAAGAGATAAAAGACATTCTATGTTGATAATGATTTTAAATTACGAGAAAGTTTCACTGCAGTAAAGGAGATTTAAATTTTGGGTTTGAAAACCTTTTTAAAATGGACGGTGCTTATTGAGGAAAAGTTACGAACAGTCTAAACAAGCAGCAGAGGGGTTGGAGATAATGAGAGGCAAAGATCTAAGCTATGCGAACTCAGCAAAGGGAGGAAAAAAAACTGGGAACTAGAAAATATTGCTGAGAGGACAATTTTTAAAAAAGATGGAACCGTCACGGAAGTTTTAGCTTTTGTGCCAAGAGAAATAAAACACAAGATTTGCTCAGTGAACGGGACCTTAAAAAATGAAATGCTGGAATGTGTATAGCTTGTATGAAAATGTGAAAAGTGTGGCAGTTTCCCTGATTGTTTTGACTATGATTTGCAGAGCTAAGAAAACATAAGCTCTGGCCTTGAAGTCACGCTTGCCAGTACTTTATTTTAAATTGAATTTCAGTAAACAAAATAGCTATTAAAAATGTGTAGTCTCATTTTAAATCAATTAAAAAAATCTTTGGGAAGTATTTGAATTGGAAGTTTAAAAACAATTGGAGTTTAATCTAAAATGCTGTCTTTCCTGATGAGAATGTTTCATTTAAAGCTAATAATGACAGCATTACTAATGATTTCTGCTGGTTTAACGGGATTCCTAATTTCTAAGCAAGTTTTGAAGTCACAAAGACTTGGAAAAAATTCTGATATTGGGAAAGATTTAAATTATTACGCGAAGTCACGTAATGACGTCAGGCCTTCTTAAAATCTGTAAAGGAGTTAACCCTTTCCATTGACAGCTGTTTTATACTGGCCATTATGAAGACTCACTTGACAGTGGAAATGATGGGATTGTCAAAATAAGAATAGATTTTCAAACAAAACAATTTCAAGAGTTAGAAGCTAAGATAAATAAGTTGGAAGAGATAAAAGACGGGACTGGACGGATAGTGCAGGGCACAGCGTAGCAAAAAATGCAAAAATTCCTCAAGCACGGGATGTTTAAAGACGAGCTAGGAGAAGCCCATCAAAAGATAATTAAGTTGGGATTTAAAGTGGGGCATGATGACTCATCAGGGGAGGGCAGCAGCAGCCAAGTTCATGGCACCGTGGCTGGCTCTGCTGCACAGGAGGGCAGGAAAAAGATTGGGAGCGCGATAGTGATAGAGGATTCGATGGTGAGGGGAATAGATAAGCGTTTCTGCGGCCGCAACCGAGACTCCAGGATGGTATGTTGCCTCCCTGGTGCAAGGGTCAAGGATGTCTCGGAGCGGGTGCAGGACATTCTGAAATGGGAGGGAGAACAGCCAGTTGTCGTGGTGCACATTGGTACCAACGACATAGGTAAAAAAAGGAATGAGGTCCTACGAAAAGAATTTAAGGAGCTAGGAGCTAAATTAAAAAGTAGGACCTCAAAAGTAGTAATCTCGGGATTGCTACCAGTGCCACGTGCTAGTCAGAGTAGGAATCGCAGGATAGCGCAGATGAATACGTGGCTTGAGCAGTGGTGCAGCAGGGAGGGATTCAAATTCCTGGGGCATTGGAACCGGTTCTGGGGGAGGTGGGACCAGTACAAACCGGACGGTCTGCACCTGGGCAGGACCAGAACCAATGTCCCAGGGGGAGTGTTTGCTAGTGCTGTTGGGGAGGAGTTAAACTAATATTGCAGGGGGATGGGAACCTGTGCAGGGAGACAGAGGGAGACAAAAATGAGGCAAAAGCAAAAGACAGATAGGAGATGAGGAAATGTGGAGGGCAGAGAAACCCAAGGCAAAGAACAAAAAGGGCTACTGTACAGCAAAATTCTAAAAGGACAAAGGGTGTTAAAAAAGCAAGCCTGAAGACTTTGTGTCTTAATGCAAGGAGTATCCGCAATAAGGTGGATGAATTAACTGTGCAAATAGATGTTAACAAATATGATGTGATTGGGATTACGGAGACGTGGCTCCAGGATGATCAGGGCTGGGAACTCAACATCCAGCGGTATTCAACATTCAGGAAGGATAGAATAAAAGGAAAAGGAGGTGGGGTAGCATTGCTGGTTAAAGAGGAGATTAATGCAATAGTTAGGAAAGACATTAGCTTGGATGATGTGGAATCTATATGGGTAGAGCTGCAGAACACTAAAGGGCAAAAAACGTTAGTGGGAGTTGTGTATAGACCTCCAAACAGTAGTAGTGATGTTGGGGAGGGCATCAAACAGGAAATTAGGAGTGCATGCAATAAAGGTGCAGCAGTTATAATGGGTGACTTTAATATGCACATAGATTGGGCTAGCCAAACTGGAAGCAATACGGTGGAGGAGGATTTCCTGGAGTGCATAAGGGATGGTTTTCTAGACCAATATGTCGAGGAACCAACTAGGGGGGAAGCCATCTTAGACTGGGTGTTGTGTAATGAGAGAGGATTAATTAACAATCTCATTGTGCGAGGCCCCTTGGGGAAGAGTGACCATAATATGGTGGAATTCTGCATTAGAATGGAGAATGAAACAGTTAATTCAGAGACCATGGTCCAGAACTTAAAGAAGGGTAACTTTGAAGTTATGAGGCGTGAGTTGGCTAAGATAGATTGGCGAATGATACTTAAGGGGTTGACTGTGGATGGGCAATGGCAGACATTTAGAGACCGCATGGATGAATTACAACAATTGTACATTCCTGTCTGGCGTAAAAATAAAAAAGGGAAGGTGGCTCAACCGTGGCTATCTAAGGAAATCAGGGATAGTATTAAAGCCAAGGAAGTGGCATACAAATTGGCCAGAAATAGCAGCGAACCTGGGGACTGGGAGAAATTTAGAACTCAGCAGAGGAGGACAAAGGGTTTGATTAGGGCAGGGAAAATGGAGTACGAGAAGAAGCTTGCAGGGAACATTAAGGCGGATCGCAAAAGTTTCTATAGGTATGTAAAGAGAAAAAGGTTAGTAAAGACAAACGTAGGTCCCCTGCAGTCAGAATCAGGGGAAGTCATAACGGGGAACAAAGAAATGGCAGACCAATTGAACAAGTACTTTGGTTCAGTATTCACTAAGGAGGACAGAAACAACCTTCCGGATATAAAAGGGGTCAGAGGGTCTAGTAAGGAGGAGGAACTGAGGGAAATCTTTATTAGTCGGGAAATTGTGTTGGGGAAATTGATGGGATTGAAGGCCGATAAATCCCCAGGGCCTGATGGACTGCATCCCAGAGTACTTAAGGAGGTGGCCTTGGAAATAGCGGATGCATTGACAGTCATTTTCCAACATTCCATTGACTCTGGATCAGTTCCTATGGAGTGGAGGGTAGCCAATGTAACCCCACTTTTTAAAAAAGGAGGGAGAGAGAAAGTAGGGAATTATAGACCGGTCAGCCTGACCTCAGTAGTGGGTAAAATGATGGAATCAATTATGAAGGATGTCATAGCAGCGCATTTGGAAAATGGTGACATGATAGGTCCAAGTCAGCATGGATTTGTGAAAGGGAGATCATGCTTGACAAATCTTCTGGAATTTTTTGAGGATGTTTCCAGTAAAGTGGACAAAGGAGAACCAGTTGATGTGGTATATTTGGACTTTCAGAAGGCTTTCGACAAGGTCCCACACAGGAGATTAATGTGCAAAGTTAAAGCACATGGGATTGGGGGTAGTGTGCTGACGTGGATTGAGAACTGGTTGTCAGACAGGAAGCAAAGAGTAGGAGTAAATGGGTACTTTTCAGAATGGCAGGCAGTGACTAGTGGGGTACCGCAAGGTTCTGTGCTGGGGCCCCAGCTGTTTACATTGTACATTAATGATTTAGACGAGGGGATTAAATGTAGTATCTCCAAATTTGCGGATGACACTAAGTTGGGTGGCAGTGTGAGCTGCGAGGAGAATGCTATGAGGCTGCAGAATGACTTGGATAGGTTAGGTGAGTGGGCAAATGCGTGGCAGATGAAGTATAATGTGGATAAATGTGAGGTTATCCACTTTGGTGGTAAAAACAGAGAGACAGACTATTATCTGAGTGGTGACAGATTAGGAAAAGGGAAGGTGCAACGAGAACTGGGTGTCATGGTACATCAGTCATTGAAGGTTGGCATGCAGGTACAGCAGGCGGTTAAGAAAGCAAATGGCATGTTGGCCTTCATAGCGAGGGGATTTGAGTACAGGGGCAGGAAGGTGTTGCTACAGTTGTACAGGGCCTTGGTGAGGCCACACCTGGAGTATTGTGTACAGTTTTGGTCTCCTAACTTGAGGAAGGACATTCTTGCTATTGAGGGAGTGCAGCAAAGATTCACCAGACTGATTCCCGGGATGGTGGGACTGACCTATCAAGAAAGACTGGATCAACTGGGCTTGTATTCACTGGAGTTCAGAAGAGTGAGAGGGGACCTCACAGAAACGTTTAAAATTCTGACGGGTTTGGACAGGTTGGATGCAGGAAGAATGTTCCCAATGTTGGGGAAGTCCAGAACCAGGGGTCACAGTCTAAGGATAAGGGGTAAGCCATTTAGGACCGAGATGAGGAGAAACTTCTTCACCCAGAGAGTGGTGAACCTGTGGAATTCTCTACCACAGAAAGTAGTTGAGGCCAATTCACTAAATATATTCAAAAGGGAGTTAGATGAAGACCTTACTACTCGGGGGATCAAGGGGTATGGCGTGAAAGCAGGAAGAGGGTACTGAAGTTTCATGTTCAGCCATGAACTCATTGAATGGCGGTGCAGGCTAGAAGGGCTGAATGGCCTGCTCCTGCACCTATTTTCTATGTTTCTATGTTTCTATGATTACAATGAAACTGGAGTGGGCAGAACACGTAGAGGAGTTAAAGTCAGAACAATGGGAGAAGATAGCTAAAATAACAACAGTTACGTGAGCAGCAGAGGTGAACGGGGAGGAGGAACACACCCGCACAGCCCCTCTGATATGTTTTAACTGCAATCAAGAAGGTCACTGCAGTGGAGGGAAATCAAAACTCCCGGACTCGAACACAAAGCTCACCGACAGTACACATTAAAACCCGATGCTGAGGCTGCAGTCTGTCAGATAGTGCAGGAATTAGAGGAGCAAGGGGTAGTGAAACAGGTAATAGCCTCCACTAATTCACCTGTGTGGCCGGTAAAGAAACCCGACAGGTCTTACCGACTGACTATCGGTTATACCGCCCTGAAAAGGTGACTCCCCGAGAATATCCGATAGTGGCAAGTCCGGCCACAATTTTTAATGGCCTGCTTCCAGAACATAAGTTATTCACCGTGCTTGATATAGCGAATGGATTTTGGGCCATACCCTTAGACGAAGAGTCCCGAGAAAAATTTGCCTTCATCGTAAAGGGAAAACAATACACATGGACTAGAATGCCATAGGGATTCCATAATAGCCCGAGCATATTTCATCGAGTACTGTCAGGAATTTTGGAACCGATAGACATGGAAAAAGGAAGCACCCTTTTACAGTATGTGGATGATATCCTTATTACCTCCAGCACAGAACAACAACACGTACTAGCTTTAACTACAGTGCTAGGAGCTCCACAGAGTGCGGGATTTAAAATAAATCCTAGGAAGGTGCAGGTGGGAAGGAGCGAAGTAACGTATCTAGGATACATAATATCACACGGGAAGAGACAGATACCTGAGGACAGAAAGGAAACAATTCGATCAATGCCCAGACCAGGAACCATGAAAGGGGTCAGACAGCTACTAGGGCTATTCAACTACTGCAGAAAAAACAAGCTCTCACAAGTGCTCCAGCCCTGGGATTACCCGATCAGAATAGGCCCTTTCACATCTATACCCACCACAGTAAAAATCATTACATGGGGACAGGCATAGGCCAGTGGCATAGTAATGTTGGGACACGTACCCAGCATACCTTAGTAGAATTGCTTAACACAGGAAGACTAAAACCAGTATTTGACGTACGAAGGGCTAGGTGGGAAGCAATGCTCTTACTCCCACAATGGGACGGTAACAATAAAAGACAACTGTAACAACCCTGCAGGATGGATCATTACGCAGGGAGAGGAGCATCAGTGTAGCCCGACAGGAGAAGACGAGGGAAGTAGTCCGGCTTGAGGAGGCAGACATGGATCTATATGTAGATGGGTCTCAGCACTATATCAACGGGACACCACGGACAGGATGGGCCGTGGTACAGGTTAGAAGGGAAGGACGGTTAGAAAGGGACCTATCGGCTCAAGTGGCTGAATTGGTGGCTTTCACCGAGGCTCTGAGGATGGCTGAGGGCAAAAGAGTAAACATCTATACAGACAGTCGGTATGCTTTTGGAGTGGTGCATGATTATATGATAGCCTGGAGTAGACGGGGATAGATGACTTCAGGAGGAGGCACAATTAATAGGAGGGATAGAAGTCATATATCCCTTCTACCCCAAGAGTGTGTGATAATAAAGGTCAAAGCACACATAAAAATTACTGATCAACATCAACAGGGAAACAGACGAGGCAGCCAAGTGGGTGGCGGAGACAGGTACACTGGCAGGGGAAGCCCAGTTAGAGCATCGGGCCTGAGGAAGTAAATATGCTTAAGATACAGGGAGAAGCCACTCCACGGAAAAGGAGGGGTGGAAACAAAGAGGGGTCCAACAAGGGACCGACGAGCTATGGAGGAAAGTTGGGAATGTGGTGGCCCCGGACTACATCCAGGGGAGCCTACTAAATTTATACCACGGGTATGTCCATACAGGTAGAACCAACACGATAAGCTCAATGTCCAGATGCTGGTGGTGGAAGGGAATGGGTGGAGATATAGAGAACCACTGTAGAAGGTGCCTGACATGTGCAAAACACAACCCAGGGGGGAAAGTAAAGGTCAGAATGGGACATCAACCCCGACCGAAAGGATCCTGGGAAAACTTGCAGATAGACTTCACTGGACTGTTACCCAGTAACAAGGGGAAGACATACTGTCTAGTTATAATAGACCAGTTTATGAAGTGGGTAGAAACTTTCGACACTAGAAATTGTTCAGCAGAAACCGTGGCCAGGATCCTAGCAGAAGAAATAATACCCCGATGGGGAATGTCACTGCAGCTGGACTCAGATCAAGGTACACACTTCATAGGGAAGGTGATGAAACAGGCCTGCGTTTTACTAGGGATTAGGCAAAAGTTCCATATCCCATACCATCCGGAATCCTCCGGATTGGTGGAACGAAAGAATAGGACCTTAAAAACAGCCCTAGCTAAAACGATCGAGGAAATTGGAAAAGGGTGGGTAGAGATGTTACCCCGAGTACTGATGAAGCTCAGGGCAACTACTAGTCGGACGACAGAACTAACACCCTTTGAGCTAATAACTGGAAGGGCAATGAGACCGCCAAAAGTCTTGGTTACAGGAAGCAAGGAGGTAGGACCATACGGAGGTTTGTGATGGAACTCTGTAAGCAGATACATGACTTAAAAGCACAGGCTAGAGATCAGCAAGTAATCAAGGACTTCAAGAACGGCATTAAGGAACAGAAGATCCAAATACCCCAAAGGGACCAATCAGGTGATGGTCAGGATGGTCAGGGACACGTGCGCCTGCAAAGTTATAAGGGGTATCAGCAACTGGAACACTAGACCCAGTTAAAAAAGCATGGTCACTAACTAACTGGTGATGACCGGGAAATTGTTTTTTTGCAGGACTCTGGTGCTCGTGGGAACAATGTGGGATAACGC
This sequence comes from Pristiophorus japonicus, assembly GCF_044704955.1. Classification (NCBI taxonomy): domain Eukaryota; kingdom Metazoa; phylum Chordata; class Chondrichthyes; family Pristiophoridae; genus Pristiophorus; species Pristiophorus japonicus. The sequence goes on along the minus strand of NC_091989.1, from coordinate 167,385,635 downwards.
AGCCTCATATCAAGGACAACAGGCTAAGAGATGGCAAGGCCTGTATTACAGGGACTCGGGCGACATTAGTTGTGATAATGAATCAAAAACACTGATGGCGACGGACAGAGCAACAGTAGACTTAAATAACGGGCATAAAACAACGTAACAAGGAAACAAAACAACATTGGGGATGGGCCAGTAATATGGGACCAATAATTAGTGGGAATAAGACTGCGGTGTGTTTTATAATCAGGATAGACAAAGATGGTGGTGGAGGGTTATCTCCCAAGATAGACCCACCAACACAGCCCCACCCACTACTTTAGCAACAGTGAGTACTACCAGGGCCCCAACCACCACACCCCCCCTGTGCCACAAACATGTCCAACTATGAACGCTGGGGAAAAAGGGGGATTGATAAGGCAGGCCAAGGATAAGATACACTTCGGGGTACGTCAGCAAATAATTTAACAGACTTAACCATCCCCAACTGCTGCGGGTCAAACACCATATGCCTATATAGAAACCTGACCCTGCGAGCACTTGAAGGCCCTGAATCAAAAACCATGAAGTTTAATGTGGAAAGAGGGTCAGGTAAAAAGCGGGACCAGAGAAAAAGAGAAATACTAGAAATGGTGGACGCGTTATACGCGGCGGGATACGCGATGGGATACACGGCAGGATACGTGGCGGGATACGCGGTAGGAGTTGTGACGGTAAACACTACAGATGATCGCGTTGATGCCCTAACATGAACCTTACAGGGATTGTTGGAGAGAAATGTAGGAGAAACTCGCGTGCGGTACCATGACAATCCAGAAATGTAACTGAAGAGAACAACAGTACTAAGAGTCTCAACACAGATGATTGTTATAAAAATAACCAAGTTGTTTTATGTCGGGATCTACTACGAATGATCAAAGATGACTGTGGATATGACCAAGTGGACGGGTGCACCTTGAGTATCACCCCCCTAACACAGGACTACGAAATTATTGCTGTTCCACAAGGAAATGGAGATTGATGTGTGAGCACCACGGCAACTGAAATGAAGGAAGGAACACCTCATGCACCATTATGGATACTGGCTTCTGCTTTACTCCGCTTGACGATACAGATAAACGGGTTTATTATAACCCCTGAACTAAAGGAGGAAATCATCGATGGGACAATGATGGACATTACCTGAGGAGGTTATGCGAAGGTCAGCGGGCCGCAAAAAAAAACGATACTCGAACTGAATGAAGAACAAACTCAACTGAATTGGACACAATGAAAGAGAATTCAACAACATAGAGAAGACCCCAGGTGGAGGAAAGATAAAAGAAACAGAGGATACCCCAGGCGGGGCATAATTTGAACACTTAGAAAATGTTGGCTAGAAAGGACTTATACACGAACTATGCTGGACTGAATATACTGGTTGTAGTGAAAGGGCACTCATCCTGTTAGTATTATCCTGAAAAAAGTGTGACTTACGTAAGAGGCAGGCCCTAGCCCGAACTATAGTTAAAACATTGAATAAAGGGAAATTAGACAGTCCAGCAGAAAAGACTTGATGGGAAAGCCAACAGGTCGGTCCTGCAGCTCGGGAAGTAGAGCTACCCAAACAAAAGGACAACCCTGGAAGCTCACCCATGAGGAATTAATTGGGAAATGGACTATCTTGGGCATATAGCCAAGGGCCATAAGGAGGAAATTGTAAGGGATATAGCAGGCAAAGAGCAGACAGATAGGTGGGCAGAACACAATGCTGAAGGTAGTGAACTAATCAGTATTAGGAGGGTCTGAGGAATCAGTGATGGTATGGATTATAATTGCCCATTGTATGTTACACTTTCTTATGTAGGTATAGCACACTTATAACGAATTAAAACTATATGGGTAAATCATCCTTAACCTTAGGCGACAAATCAATGTAACTCCGCTGATAGCAATAGACCTATCGATGATTTTGTAGGAGGGTAGCTCCTCTCCAAAACTTGTATAAATTATATGTGAAACCTCTTGTATTTTGAAGGTTCCACAATTGAACCCTCCCTTGCATTTGCATGAAATAAAGCCAGTTGAACCTAAGGTTTCGTTTGTTTGATTCCGTGGTCGTTATACGGAGGGTGAAGGGCGAGGTGTCGATTACCTATATCAGGTAGTCCGCCCCGAGGGAGAGTGGTCTTCCTTTTACCCCAACACTTCCAAGATTGCCCGGGAGTCTGCACAAACTGAAGTCTAAAGTGCAGGGTACTGCTGCGAGCAATCCAGGAGACAAATATTTGGGGCAACAAAAAATACTGTTTTGAAAAACAAATTCTTTTGAACACTTTTGTTTACTAGTTATAAAAATATTGGGCATGGGGAAAAAAAGTCTGTTTGACTGACAGTCAAGGATCATCCAATCAGGAAATGAAGACTATTCCAACGCACTCTTGGCTAGCCTCCCACATTCTACCCTCCAAAACTCAGTTGCCCGTGTCCTAACTCAAACCAAGTCCTGTTCACCCATCATCCCTGTGCTCGCTGACCTACATTGGCTCCCGGTTAAGCAATGCCTTGATTTCAAAATTCTCATCCTTGTTTTCAAATACCTCCATGGCCTCACCCCTCCCTATCTCTGTAATCTCCTCCAGCCCCACAACCCCCTCTAATTTTGCCCTCTTGAGCATCCCTGATTATAATCGCTCAACCATTGGTGGCCGTGCCTTCAGCTGCCTAGGCACTAAACTCTGGAACTCCCTCCCTAAACCTCTCTGCCTCTCTACCTCTCTTTCCTCTTTTAAGACGCTTCTTAAAAACTACTTCTTTGACCAAGCTTTTAGTCATCTGCTATAATTTCTTCTTATGTGGCTCGGTGTCAAATTTTTATCTTGTAACCCTCCTGTGAAGCACCTTGGGACGTTTTACTATGTTAAAGGCGCTGTATAAATACAATTTATTGCTAGTGTTGTTGAAGAGTCTATTCGCTTTCCAATTGATATGGGAAGGTGGTGCACCGCGAGTATGGACATGTTGGGTGGCCAATGGCAGGAGTGTGGGGGCGAGGCGGTCATGTGATAGATTGAGGACTATGGCCATGTTTGGGTTGATCATTCAGCCTGCAAGTGCAAGTGCGGGACTGCCGTGTGGTTTTTGCAAAGTAAATAGGGTGGAAACCACCTCATCGGCAGCCAAAACTAATTTCAATTTCATGCAGCCCTGTATAATGCACATGTGGTATAAGGCTGAACGTAACCAAAAGCTGTAGACTGAATACAAGAGGAAGGTCAGTAGCTGCAGCTGTATAACCCATCACTGTGTACACAGCACTGTGGAAAGGAATGTTTTTTTTAAATATCCAGGAGGAAGACTAAGAACAGATGTAGCAATGGCTCCATTCAGGTTGTTAGTACTCTCTGACCACAATATTTAGCTGCTGGGGGAATAAGCTTTCAATTAGTCCATACATTTAACTGAGTGAACGCTTCAGCAACCAACTATTTGCCTCCACTTCACATTCTTTTGTAAAACCATGTTAGCTGCCTTGGCTCATGTTTGGTTCTTTAAATCACTGCTTAAACTGGAAGGGATATCGAAGAAGAATTGAAAGAGCGTATACTCCATCAATTTGTTTCAAATAATGGCATTTACATTAGAATATTCTTTTATTATTCTTTGATGTGAATTTTTGTTGTATAAGTTTATATTCCATGTCCAATTAATGATACTGTAATGGGAACATTTAGGGTTAGGGTTAGCTGGGAGAAGCTAATCAACTGATGTTCCCTTCAGGTATCCATGCAATGCAAATCACAGCAGTGGAGAACCATCTGGAGGCTGTGTCTCTATCGTTTCCTCTCTGGTCTCCACAATCTCTGTACTAGCCAGCTGCCGCTACAGTTACTCATGTAGTCCATCGGGAAGATAATCCACCCCCGCCATCATTTACAATATTTTCATCACCGACTAAATCCACCCCCGCCATCATTTACAATATTTTCATCACTGACTAAATCCACCCCCGCCACTCATTTACAATATTTTCATCACCGACTAAATTCTACAAGAAAACTGTTATGTATGCAATAAAGGTTCAAACTGAGTTCTGTTTAATTAAGCAAGGTACAACCTTGGCTCTGCTTTACTTAGGCCTGACTTTCAAAATGGCTGGCCTTTTATACCTGAGCAGTACCATGTGCGTGCTGCTCAGTGGCCTCCAACAATGATGCCATCTGATGGCGACTAACAGAATGTACATACATGACAATACCCCCCCCCCGAGATCTTATCACAGTCTTTCACAGGTTGAGACGTTCTGGTGCTTTGCGCTCCCGGGTTGACCGTCTCAGTTCGATTCCAGCCTTGGGTGAGTGTGCGGGGTCTGTTGTGACTCATGGCTGGATGGGGGTGGCAGTGGCCATGTCAGGAATTGCAAGTCCATTTTTAATGCACAGGTCCGTGATGGAAATTCCGGGTTCTCTAGTGACCCTCGAGTCCTCTGAAGACTGCTGGTAGGTTGGTTGGTCGTTGATGGTTTCTTCATCCGACTGTTCTGGCTCATCTGTGTGCCTCAGCTTTGTCTGATCCATGTGTTTCCTGCAAGTTTTCCCATTCTTGAGCTTAATAACGAATACTCTCTTGCCCTCATTGGCCATGACCATACCAGCAATCCATTTGGGACCCTGACCATAGTTCAACACATATACAGGATCATTAACAGAAATCTCGTGTGACACAGTTTTGCGATCGTGGTACCCTTTTTGACTTTGTCTTCTGTATTCAACATGATTATTTAAATCCAGGTATACGAGAGATAGCTTGGTCTTAAGACCTCTTTTCATCATGAGTTCAGCAGGCGAGACACCTGTGAGTGTGTGGGGTCTTGTCCTGTAACTCAGCAGTATGCAGGACAAGCGGGTCTGCAGTGACCCTTGGGTTACGCTCCTCATGCTTTGTTTGATAATTTGTACTGCACATTCAGCTTGCCTGTTGGACGCAGGCTTGAACGGTGCTGACCATACATGTTTTATGCCATTAAGTTTCACAACTCCTGAAACTCCTGACTAGTGAAGCATGACCCATTGTCGCTCACCACTATGTCAGGCAGACCATGTGTCGTGAACATGATATTGAGATTCTCTATGGTTGCCGTGGACATATTGCATGACATGATTATGCATTCTATCACTTCAAATAAGCATCCACCACCACTAAAAACATCTTGCCCAGGAAGGGACCTGCAAAGTCTACATGGATCCTGGACCAAGGTTTCGATGGCCACGACCACAGACTCAGCGGCAATTCCGCTGGTGCTTTGCTGAGCTGCATGCAAGTGTTGCACTGATGCACACATGCTTCCAGCTCAGAATCAATTCCTGGCCACCATACATTGGACCTGGCGACGGCCTTCATCATCACTATACCAGGATGTGTGCTGTGTAATTCATGCATGAACTTCTGTCTCCTTTTCTTGGGCATTACAATGTGATTGCCCCACAATATGCAATCTGCTTGAATAGACAGTTTGTCCTTGCGACGAATGTACAGTTTGGCCTGCTAACACATTTGCTTAGGTATGGCAGATCAATCCCCTTTGAGGATGCAACCCTTTACCACTGATAAAATTGGGTCCTGGCTGGTCCGGGTCTTAACCTGTTGAGCCATGACAGGGGTTCCTTCACTCTCAAAAGCAGTCATGATTAACATTAGATCTGCCGGTTGTGGTGTTTCCACCTCCGGTGTGGGCAACGGCAACCGGTTCAAAGCATCGGCACAAATTTCTGTGCCAGGTCTGTGGCGAATAACATAGTCATAAGCAGATAATGTCAGCGCCCACCTTTGGCTGTAGGATGAAGCGTTGATATTGATACCTATGCTCCCGGAAAACAATGAAATGAGCGGCTTGTGATCAGTTTCTAATTCGAACCTCAGACCGAACAGGTAATGATGCATCTGTTAACACCATACACACACACTAAACTTCTTTTTCTACCATGCAGTAGACTCTTTCTGCTTTAGACAAACTTTTGGATGCACACGTGACAGGTTGAAGTTTCCCCGACTCATTGGTTTGTTGTAACACGCAACCAATTCCATATGACGATGCGTCACAGGCCAAAACTAAACATTTACATTAGTCATAATGTATCAACAACTTGTTCGAGCAAAGCAGATTGGTGGCTTTCTTGAAAGCTCTGTCTTGCGATGCGCCCCACACCCAGTTGTCGCCTTTTCTTAATAGCATGTGTAGTGGTTCTAGCAAGGTGCTCAATTTAGGTGGGAAGTTACCAAAGTAGTTGAGTAGACCCAGGAACGAACGCAGCTCCGTCACATTCTGCGACTTGGGTGCATTCTTGATGGCCTTGGTTTTCACGTCATTAAATCTGATGTCATCAGCGGCTATTTTCCTCCCGAGTAATTCGACCTCCGGTGCCATGAAGACATACTTTGCGCGTTTCAATTTGATTCGCACTCTAGTCAAACGCAGTACAACCACTTCCAGGTTGTTCAAATATTCCTTGGAGTCATGACCGGTGATCAGGATGTCATCTTGGAATACGACGGTTCTGGGAACGGACTTCTGTAGACTTTCCATATTCCTGTGGAATATTGCTGCAGCCGAGCGAATTCCAAAAGGGCACCTGTGGTAAATGCATGTACGTCTCTTCGGCGTCTCGACCAACTCCTGTGTCATATAGGCCGACGTCAAGTCCAGTTTTGTGAATGACTTCCCTCCAGCTAGCGTCGCAAACAAGTCATCAGCCTTGTCTCCACAGATTCTGACTGTGCCATCACTTTTCAGCACAGAAACAATGGGGCTGGCCCATTCATTAAATTTAACCGGTGATATGATCCCTTCATGCTGGAGTCTGTCCAGTTGAATTTTGGCCTTCTCCCTCATCATATACAGCATTGCCCGAGCTTTATAATGGACGGGTCTTGCATCTGAGTCCACGTGGATCTGCACCTTGGCTCCCGTGAAGTTGTCGATATCCGATTCGAACTTGCTCAATACTTGGGCACATGTATCTTCCTCCGATGACAATGCCTTTATGTTTTTCCAGTTGCAACTGATTTTCTCCAAACAGCTCCTGCCGAGCAGCATTGGACCAAAGCCTGGAACAATCCACAGCGGTAACTCGTGAACCGTACTGTTGTATGACACGTTAATTTGTGCACTGCCAATCACCTTTATCAGTTTTTTGGTGTACGTGTGCAGCTTGGCGTTAACAGAGCTCAGCCTGGGCCTCACAGTCTTAGTATCCCACAGCTTACTAAATGCCCTCTCGTTCATAATTGATTCACTCGCCCCCCCGTGTCCCGTTCCATCGATACCTTTATCCTGTTAAACTTCACATTAATCAAAATTGGTTTACTCTTGGTTATGAAGGAGTACAGTTCATACACTTACTCTTCTGGCATCTCGTATTGCGTATCTGTATCCGCGCTAGCCTGACTCTCATCCTCCACTTGATGTGTCGCAGCCCGCTTGCTCATCTGCGGACATTTGCGCTGGAGCTGCCCCACTCTCAGACAGCCTTTGCAACTGTTATGTCTGTAATGTACCTATGAATGACTCTACGAGGCAATGTGTTGTACTCAAACTGTAGTGACCTTGGTCCTTTATTCGTAACTCCAGAGTGAGGCAGCCGCATGGTGGCTACCCTTTTATACAGCCCCTGCCACCAGGGCAGGAAACCCTGGTCTCCACCAGTTGCACCCTCTAGTGGTACCAGCATGGTATATACACAGTGTAAACCTTATTGTTAGTACATCAGGTAAACAAGTCTCCATCTTATGCAACTATATAGTGACTACACAGACAGTATACCTATAATCTGCATATATATCATCACTCTCCCACAAATCCTTTGTGCCAATTACCTTTGCACTATGTGCTCTGGCTTAGCTCTCCACAGACTTAAGTGCCAATAGCCCTTGCACTTTGGCTATGCTTTGGCTTCGCTCTCTCCCTGTTAATCCCCAAGTACTTTTGTCACAATGTTGGGTAGTGGTTACCAGTTTGGATGGTTTAGTGATGCAGTGGAGGTTCCAGTGGATTCTGGGTGTGATCCATGTGTGTGTCCATGGCTACATACATCCATTTCCCCCCTCCCCCCCCCCACAACGAGATCATGCAGCTGGCCCGTTACATTAACATACAGGATCAGACACAGTGCAAGTACAAAGAAAGGAAGAAAAAACAATTTTTTTTTACAGTTTGTATCGTGACACCTTGGTTCGGTGACTTAAATTCGTTACGTTTTACAGTCGTGCGCCAGGATTTGGTAGATTGCATTCATGGTTCAGTCATGGCCCGCACTGAGGTAGCAGTACAGGTATGCGAGGACGCAGGTTCCAGAGCAACTGGACGGGGTCCTAGTCATCTGATGGCGGCGCTGCACCCCCTGCTAGCGGGGTGGGCTTGGTTCGCTCACCATACCAGGACTCGGGGCCTTTGCCACTACCTAGTGGTGGGCAGAGCCACAGATGTGTGTGGCCTCCCTGTCCTCCTATGAGGGCTGCAGAATCTTCTGACTGCTCTCTAACGGTGTTGGGAACCTGGCTGTTCCTGGTCCCGTTTGGTGAACTTGTTGGTTCTGAATTTTTGCCCCCAGACATGGCCGAGGTAGCAACTGGGTCTGGGGGCTTGCTCTGTCTCCACCCGGGTGGTGAGCAACGGCGGCCGACTGCGCGCATTGGCGTCGTTTTCGTTTCCAGGTCCGTGGCGAATAGTGCCATCGGGTGCCTGCAGTGTGGGATAGACCTGGGGCAGGGTATCAGGATCAGTGCCTTCACCCTCCTGAGGTCACTGGCTATAACTTCTGGGGACACCTGGGGCGGGGCGTCAGGATCAGCACCTTTACCCTCCTGAATTCGCTCGCTTGCTACTTTTGTGGACATTCTATTCCCGACATCAGGCAACAACATTTTGTTCTTTGCATTACGAATAATATCAACATCTCGCAACAACATTTTGTTCACAATCTTAACCAGTTCGTTACATTGATTGCCATGATTGGTTGCAGGTCTCCTTTAAGAGAACCCTGCTGGCTTTACCCCAATCAAATACTCTGTTAGACACCATGTGTTGGTCCCTCAGCGTTGCACCTCGTGGTCTGGCCCCGACCATCTTTTTTTTCAGCCACGCTGCATCTCGCTGCAGCAGAGACGCCATCTTGCCTCTGTCTTCGAGATAGACTGCCTTGATCCTTCTCTTCCACGATTCTGCCACAAAAACTGGAAGAGTGCCTGTGAATTCGATCTTTCTCCCCAGGAATCCTGCCACTGGAGCTGGGAAGTTACTTTTAGGTTGTTCCGGTCGGATCATTGCCACGCAGTCGTGATGGATGATCTGTGCCTCAGGTGCTGCACTGGTCTGTTCTCTGGTGCCTGGCCCAAGCGAAGGTGAGGTTTTGTTCTGCCTCTGAGCATGGGGGACATCAATTGCTGGAGTGAAAAGGTCTTTCAATTTCCACTGGATCTTCCCCCTCCACCTTCTTCCGAGTAACGTTGGACCATCACCTGCAACAATCCATAGACGTAACTTGTGCACCAAGCCATTATAGATTACACTTACTTTCGCACTACCAAGGACTGGGATCAGCTCCTTAGTGTAGGTGCGCAACTTTTCCTGTACTGGAACCAACTCGGGTCGTTTTTCGTTCCATAGCCTCTCAAAGGCATCCTGGCTCATCACTGGCTGGCTCGCTCCTGTGTCCACTTCCATGAAGACTGGAACGCCGTTTATCTCGACTTCCATCTTCACTTGAGGACAATCGTTGGTGCAGTTATACACTCCAGACACTTCTTCTTGGGGCTGAGCTGCCTCTCTAGCCAAATCATCATACACCCCACTGGATTCAAAGTCATCTACTGACTCTTCTGCTGGACGGTGAGTCATATTTCTTTTACACATACGCTGGAGGTGACCCTTTGTGATACAGGCTTTGTATACGTATTCAGCAAACCGACCTATGGTTTCCTCCGTAACGCCAGCATGGTGCTACCCGATTAGCAGCCCCCGGCAGACTCTGAGTTCTGGAACCTCTGAGGTCTGTGCTCTCTGCCCTGGGCAGAGCCATGTTCTACAGTCTTGCCTGTGAAAGGCACCATTCTGTGTACAGTACTTGCCGGGTTTGAGTCCACAGGATGAATAATTTGTTGGTGGTGCAGGTCAAGGTCATGAACGCCTGACTGATGCTGATGGCCTTCTGCAGGTTGACTGTGGTGTCGACACATAATAGCTTGTGAAGAAGGCCCTCGTGGTCAATTCCTATAACGAAGATGTCTTGCAATGCTTCATTGAGGTGCGTGCCAAAATCACATGGTGCCGCAAGTCTCCCGAGGTCGGCAGCATATTTTGCAATCTCCTGGCCCTCATGTCTGCGGTGAGTGTAGAATCTGTGCCTGGCCATGAGGATGTTCTCTTTTGATTTTAGTTGGTCACGAATTATTTCAGTCAGCTCATCGTATGTCTTATCCTTGGCTTTCACGGGTGCCAGCAAGTCCCTGACAAGGCGGTACACCTCGGGCCCACAACTGGTCAGCAGTATAGCCTTGCACTTCTCCGCCAATGCGTCCGTCTCCCCTGCCAGGTCGTTTGCCACGAAATATAGCTCAAGCCTTTCCGTGAAGGCATCCCAATCATCACCCTCTGCGAAGTCTTTTAGTGTGCCAAAGGTAGGCATAATCGCGTGAAAGTCAGTATTCTCGTCGCCAGTTGTTATGTCTTAATGTACCTCTGAATGACTCCACGAGGCAATGTGTTGTACTCAAACTGTAGTGACCTTGGTCCTTTATTCGTAACTCCAGAGTGAGGCAGCCGCATGGTGGCTACTCTTTTATACCACCCCTGCCATCAGGGCAGGAAACCTCGGTCTGCACCAGTTGCACCCTCTAGTGGTACCAGCATAGTATATACACAGTATAAACCTTATTGATAATACATCAGGTAAACAAGTCTCCATCTTATGCAACTATACAGTGACTACACACAGAGAATATCTATAGTCTGCATATATAACAGCAACTATATTGCTTAAATTGGCACTGCTGGTGCCGATGATTTCCACCACAATGCCAACACGGAGAAGTCGGATACATTCCTGCTGGCGGACTTTGGGCAGCCACAGTTTTTGCAAACGTAGCTGGATAGGCCCTACCATGTGCTGCTCTGCCGAACGCCGAATCAATCGCATTTACAGTACTTGCCGAGGTTCCGTTCTTCACTGTTATTTGCTTTAGACTCCTGTCAGTCGTCATACATGATTGAGCAATCTGGATGGCCCTTTTTAAATCCAACTCCTCCACCACCAGAAGTTTGCGCAGGATCACCTTGTGGTTGATACCGATAACAAAGAAGTCCCACAGCATGTCTGCTAACACCGTGCCGAACTTGCACGGTCCCGCTAGACGTCTCAGGTCAGCAACAAATTCCGCCGCCCTCTGGCCCTCCGATCGAACGTGTGTATAAAACCTGTATCTCGGGATGATGATGCCGTCGTCTGGCTTGATGTGTTCCCGTACCAATGTACACAACTCCTCTTACATTTTTTCTGTTAGATCACTAGGCATGAGTAGATTCTTTATCAGACCATAGATCTTTGAATCGCACACAGTGAGGAACACGGTCCGGCGCCGATCTGCATCGTCAACACCCTTCATTTTGTTTGCCACGAATTACTGCTTCAAATGGCTCTCAAGGTCTGCCCAATTTTCACCCTCCACGAATCACTCTAAAAATCCAATCGTGCTCATTTTTCAAACAAAGGTTCTTGTATTCTCGTCACCAAATGTTATGTACGCAATAAAGGTTCAAACTGAGTATTGTTTAACTAAGCAAGGTACAACCTTGGCTCTGTTTTATTTAGGCCCATAGTGCCTGACTCTCAAAATGGCTGGCCTTTTATACCTGAGCAGTACCATGTGCGTGCTGCTCAGTGGCCTCCAACAATGACGCCATCTGATGGCTACAAACAGAATGTACATACATGACAAAACTGTTTGACACATTAGCGTAGAAATTCAAAACCTGCCAAAGTTCATATATAAATGCTTAACCTACATGCAGAAATGTGGGACACATTATAAACAAAGAAACTTTGCTGATTGGAAATCCTATCCTTTCTTTACTATGTCCTGTAGCACAGCACATATTGCATTGTATTCCGTAGTTAATGTTTCCTTGTGTTTCATTGTATTTTAGAACGAAAGAACATAAGAAATAGGAGCAGGAGTAGGCCATATGGCCCCTCGAGCCTGCTCCGCCATTTAATACGATCGTGGCTGATCTGATCATGGATTCAGGTCCTCTTCCCTGCCTGCTCCCCATAACTCCTTATTCCCTTATCGGTTAAGAAACTGTCTATTCTGTCTTAAATTCATTCAATGTCCCAGCTTCCACAGCTCTCTGAGGCAGCAAATTCCACAGATTTACAACCCTCTGAGAGAAGAAATTCCTCCTCATCTCAGTTTTAAATGGGCGGCCCCTTATTCTAAGATTATGCCCCCTAGTTCTAGTCTCCCCTATCAGTGGAAACATCCTCTCTGCATCGACCTTGTCAAGCTCCCTCATAATCGTATACGTTTTGATAAGATCACCTCTCATTCTTCTGAATTCCAATGAGTAGAGGCCCAACCTACTTAACCTTTCCTCACAAGTCAACCCCCTCATCTCCGGAATCAACCTCGTGAACCTTCTCTGAACTGCCTCCAGAGCAAGTATATATTTTCTTAAATATGGAAAGCAAAACTGAATGCAGTATTCCAGGTGTGACCTCACCAATACCCTGTATAACTGTAGCAAGATTTCCCTGCTTTTATACTCCATCCCCTTTACAATAAAGGCCAAGATTCCACTGGCCTTCCTGATCACTTGCTGTACCTGCATACCAACCTTTTGTGTTTCATGCACCAGGACCCCCAGGTCCCACTGTACTGCAGCATTTTGCTGCGATAATTCATTTTGTGCATACATGTAAATAAAGCATCTCAGTGTGGATTGCAATTCAATCTAAAATGGCTTTAAATTCAGATTTCTGCATCATATTTTGTGGTGGACTAAATAAAAGGAACAAAGCACAATATTCTACTCTTTGCACATTTTAAACATTTTCAAAATGGGTGGGAGCGATGGATCTGAATATCTATGCTGGGTATAACGGGCGGCTGACCCCATACCACACAATGTGCGTCACCACCTGAGACGCATTTCTAGGCCCAAATGTTTGTACCAGCAGGTTAGAACTTGAGAAATCGAGGCACTATGCTGCTTTAGTTATAAGCATTTCCCCAGCTATATCTCACTAAGGCCATCACCCTGTTTGTACATTGGTCTACATTTTTACCACAAACCCTTGCTAGAGGTCGTGAGGGAATGTGTCTTGACAGGTTTATCATTGAGCTCACTAATATACTTTTTGGCCAAAGTATCGACTGATATGCAAATGTAATGGTGGCCCCAGTGACATATAATTATGGAAAGTCCTGCAGGTTCTTGTTGAAATTATTTTAAAGGAACAAACAGACCTCTGACTTTCCTAGTTGCAAAACTTCCCTTGCCATTTGTAACTTTTTTTTATTTGGTCTGGGATGTGGGCGTTGCTGGCAAGGCCAGCATTTATTGCCCTTCCCTAATTGCCCTTGAGAAGATGGTGGTGAGCTGTCTTCTTGAACGGCTGCAGTCCATGTGGTGAAGGTACTCCCACAGTGCTGTTAGGAAGGGAGTTCCAGGATTTTGACCCAGCGACGATGAAGGAACGGCGATATATTTCCCAGTCAGGATGGTGTGTAACTGGAGGGGAATTTGCAGGTGATGGTGTTCCCATGCACATGCTGCCCTTGTCCTTCTAGGTGGTAGTGGTCGATGGGTTTGGGAGGTGCTGCCGAATAAGACTTGGCGAGTTGCTGCAGTGCATCTTGTCGATGGTACACACTGCAGCCACAGTGCGCCGGTGGTGGAGGGAGTGAATGTTTGTGATGGATGGGTTGCCAATCAAACAATATGCTTTATCCTGGATGGTGTCAAGCTTCTTGAGTGTTTTGGAGCTGCACTCATCCATGCAAGTGGAGAGTATTCCATCACACTCCTGACTTATTCCTTGTAGATGGTAGAAAGGCTTTGGGGAGTCAGGAGGTGAGACACTCACCACAGAATACCCAGCCTCTGACCTGCTCTTGTTGCCACAGTATTTATGTGGCTGGTCCAGTTCTGTATAACTCAGTATAAACCTAATAATTGCTGTTAACAATTTTAGCATACAAATGCTTAAAATGTTTATGGGACATTTCTCTGTCTTGTATTTTGATGGAATTGCTAACCTATTTAAATGAAACATGGTAACAATTCTGTTAAAATAATGAAGGGAGAAATGCTGTAAGAATGTGTTTAGTGTACTTTGGCTAATATTGCCAAGAGTAATTATAGGCTATATTCTTTAGACTATAATGTTGACAGTTAAACCCAAATGTAAAAGATATTTTGGGGTTCTCCTGACCTCCTGCCATAACTTCAGCAGGAGAGAGGCAACCACCTCCCCGCCCCCGCCGCCTCCCTACAGAGACACAGCCCAAGTGGCCGTCTTAGTTGGTTATTCCCTTTCTCTGGGAGTTGTCAATCTTCCACTGGAGAATCCCAATGGAAATTTCAAGCGACTGTTTTTAATATATTTGGTATAATGTGATGGAAGAGTTAATTATTATTTAGAGTTCAATAAAAGTTATTTTACTTCCTGAGAGATTGTGGTGATAGCGCTGCCTAGCCACCTGATAATCTATTACTACAAAAGGGAGAGTTCAATGAGTCCATACACTTTTATTATGCAGTTGAGCGACTAAGATAGACTGTTTGAATAATTTCTGGAATGTTATGCTTCTTTAATATATAAAGGTGACCAGCATCAACCCAACCACCATTAGCCCAGCTTCTGCTAACTGGTTTAATAGGTGTCAGCCTTGGCTCTGAGTCAGAAGGATGTAGGTTCAAGTCCCACTCCCGAGCACATAATCTAGACTGGCACTTCTGTGTGGTGCTGAGGGAATGCTGCACTGTTGGAGGTGTTGTCTTTTGGATGAGATGTTAAACCAAGGTCCCGTCTAGTAAGAAGTGTTTTTTGATTTCACTTCTGCATGGCCTGGCTCTAATATACCTCTGTGGACCCCACAAATGTCTCTGCTTCGTCACACTACTTGTCCAACATCCAGTACTGATGAGCAGACATTTCTTTCAAATAAATGTTGGGAAGACTGAAGCCATTGTCTTTGGTCCCCACCACAAACTCCGTTCTTTGGCCACCGACAACATCCGTTTTCCTGGCAACTGTCTTAGGCTGAACCAGACTGTTTGCAATCTTACTGTCATATTTGACGCCAGGATGAGGTTACGACTTCATATCCGCTCCATCACCAAGATCGCCGATATCCACCTGCACTTCCACTTCCACATCACCTGACTTCACCCCTGCCTCAGCTCATCTGCTTCTGAAACCCTCATCCATGACTTTGTTATCTCTAGATTTCATTATTCAAATGTTCTCCTGGCCAGGCTCCTATCTTCCACCTTAGATAAACTTAAGTGCATCTAAAACTTTGCTGCCCATATCCTAACTCGCACCAAGTCCTGTTCACACATTACCCTTGCACTTGCTGACCTACATTGGCTCCCAATTTTAAAACCCTCATCTGTAGCCTCCGCCAACCAAGCATTTGTTCATCTGTGCTAATAGTTCCTGTGGCTCGGTGTCCCATTTTGTTTGATAACGCTCCTGTGAAGTGCCTTGGGTTGTTTTACTACATTAAAGACACTATGGGGCCAAAATTATCCCTTTTAGCGATGGCCGTTAACGCCTCCAGGAGATGAAACCGCCCTCAGGGGAGATGGCTCCCGAGCTTCCCTTTCCTCTTGACCCTGCTGCAGTGCGCTAAGCCCCGGTGCACCACTCAGTGCATACACGTGTCCTAAACTAACCTCTAATGACCGTGTTGTGCGAGTATCTGAGCTGGTGCCTGCGGGTCAGAGAAGCAGTGACGCAGTGCTTTGTCTTCCTCCTCCTCCACCACCTCATCCTCCTTTCCCACTTCTTCTCCCTTGTGAATGAGTTGGGGGGCTCAGGCGCAGGCTGCTCATCTGCTAGCTGATTATCTGAAAGCATAACATCATTGGCGGTCCCTCGAACGAGGATGATTTGCTTCCACGAGATTTCACAGATGTTTCAATGAAGGACCCGATGTTCCAGTCCTGAACTCTAGTTGAGGGGGTGGAAGATGCCTGTGCGTGAATTTTTTTAATGTGTGGTGACCGTTGCACATCAGCCACCACACGGGCTTGACAGAGCTAGGCCTTTATACAGTGGCAAGGATTAACCAGGACGACTGGAGACCTGCTCTGCTGCACGGACCTAGTGCACACACATATTGCAGTGTGGGCAGGTCCGTGCTGCCTCTGGGCACAAACGGCGTAAGGGTCAGGTGGAGGTGAGCACAGGGTGGCAGGACTTGAAGAAGAAAGGCAGACAGAATGAGGAGGTGGAAAGTGATAAGGCCTTCTGGTTTAACAACAACAACTTGTATTTATATAGCGCCTTTAACATAGTGAAACGTCCCAAGGCGCTTCGCAGGAGTATTATGAGATAACAAATTTGACACCGAGCCACAGAAATAGAAATTAGTGCAGGTGACCAAAAGCTTGGCCAAAGAGGTATGTTTTAAGGAACATCTTGAAGGAGGAAAGAGAGATGGAGAGGCAGAGAGATTTAGACAGGGAGTTCCAGAGCTTAGGGCCTAGGCAACAGAACGCCGCCAATGGTTGAGCGATTATAATCAGGGATGCACAAGAGGGCAGAATTAGAGGAGCACAGACATTTTGATGGGTTGTGGGTTTGGGGGAGGTTACAGAGATAGGGCGGGGCAAGGCCATGGAGGGATTTGCTTAACCGGAAGCCAAGGTGAGCGGGACTCGGTGCAAGTTAAGACACGGGCAGCCGAATTTTGGATCATCTCTAGTTTACGTAGGGTAGAATGTGGGAGGCCAGCCAGGAGTGCATTGGAATAGTCAAGTCAAGAGATAAAAAAGGCATGGATGAGGGTTTCAGTAGTGGATGAGCTGAGGTAAAAGCGGAGATGGGTGATGTAATGGAGGTGTAAATAGGTGGTCTTAATTATGCTGCTAAGAGAGAAGTGGGATGAGAAGAGGGAATACTATTGGTGCCCCCAGCGAGCTTGATGTCTCCGTCGGCCACGGGGTCCACAACCTGTGGCCCACTGAGCCGCAGTACGTGCTCCTCCAGGTCGGAAAGCTGGTGGAGTTCAGCTTTCCCCCCTCCAATCTGCTGCTGCTCCATCCTGTTGTGTGTCATCTTGGCCAGCAAACAAAAGGAAGCTGTGTAAGTAAGAATCCAGTTATGTATGTGCAAGATATACCTGCCTTGGTTAAATAGCTGTGAATGTAGGCAAGGTGTGAAATGAGGCTGTGATTGTGAGTAGGCACAGATGTTTGGTGGTTGCCTGTTGGGTTCAGAGGCTGGTATGTAAGAGTTCTGGAAACATGTACTCACCTTGACCACCCGAGCGAGATTGTTGAATATCTTGCGACAATGGGTGGGGGTACAATCCACCACCGTGCTGCCTGACATCTCTGCAGCCACCTCTGCCCACATGGCCCTAAAAACCTGTGGAGTTGGCCTTCTCCCAGATGGAGGGAACAGTACCTCTCTCCTTCCCTCGACTTCCCCCACCAAGGTCTCCAACTCCAGGTCGCTGAACCGAGTGCTCCTTGCATAACGCCTTGCAGCAGGCAGCGCACACCTTCCTTGCAACTCAGTCAAGTGAACAAATGATGAGAATGACCAGCTGCCACCTTAAACAACATTCCCTTTAAAAACAGAAATGAACAGCCGCTTCATTATCACTGAATGAAAGTCAGGTGAAATTGGGTGCAGTCCTGGTAATAGTGCCCCTGCAGCGCCCCACTGAGGCCATTAGCGCCTCCGATATCTCCTCGCTACATTCTGAGGGAAAAGTGCCCAACTTTCCACAATTTTGCAGGCCGCCTTGTTGGGCACGAAAACATCAATCTTTTTAAATTTAGCGCTCCAAACGTGGCACTACCGAATTTCGGCCCCAACATAAATGCAAGTTGTTGTTGTAGACACTCCCTTATCCACCATGTTAGTGACCTTGTTTAAAAATGGAACTAGATTAGTTATGACAGGTGGCGCAGTTCTGGCTGGTCATGAATGTGTGCTTCCTGTCGCCATATTGGAAGCTTAGGGGGCCATTTAGCACATGAAATACGGGCGTGGTGCAATAGATGTTCAAGGCGGAACTATTTCATATTGATGCAGGATATAGTTGGCCTATTAATTATAAACAGATTAATGGATAGGGATTTATGACTGAGGACAAGGCAGTGTGTACACACTGTGATGGTTTTTAGAGCAAACCCTATTTATGTTTTACACACATAGACCTCAATATTAACGGAGGAGGCAGGAAATGTGCGAGCGAGGTCGGTAGTGGGCGAAGAACCCGGCAAGGCCAGGGACATAAGAACATCAGATCATAAGAATTAGGAGCAGGAGTAGGCCACTCGGACCCTCGAGCCTGGTCCGCCATTTAATGAGATCATGGCTGATCCTCTACCTCAACTCCACTTTCCTGCCCTATATCCCTTGATTCCCTTAATATCTAAAAATCTATCGATCTCTGTCTTGAATATATTCAACGACTGAGCCTCCATAGCCCTCTAGGATAGAGAATTCCAAAGATTCATCACCCTCTAAGTGAAG
Source organism: Pristiophorus japonicus (assembly GCF_044704955.1). Classification (NCBI taxonomy): domain Eukaryota; kingdom Metazoa; phylum Chordata; class Chondrichthyes; family Pristiophoridae; genus Pristiophorus; species Pristiophorus japonicus. The sequence goes on along the minus strand of NC_091989.1, from coordinate 167,366,898 downwards.
ACGTTTCTGCTCATCTCAGTCCTAAATGGCTGACCCCTTACTCTGAGACTGTGACCACTGGTTCTGGACTCCTCAGCTAGAGGAAACATCCTCCCTGCATCTACCCTGTCAAGCCCTATAAGAATGTTGTATATTTCAATGATATCGCCTCTTATTCTTCTAAACTCTAGACAAAATAGGCCTAGTCTACTCAATCTCTCCTCATCGGACAATCCCCCCATCCCAGGAATCAGTCTGATGAACCTTCATTGCACTCCCCCTGTGGCAAGTATATCCTTCTTTAGTTAAGAGAACAAAACTGTACACAATATTCCAGGTGCGGTCTCACCAGAGTCCTGTATAAGTGCAGTAGGACATCTTTACTCTTATACTCAAATCCTCTTGTAATAAAGGCCAACATAGCACTTGTTTTCTTAATTGCCTGCTGTTCTTGCATGTTACATAAGAACATAAGAAATAGGAACAGGAATAGGCCATACAGCCCCTCGAGTCTGCTCCGCCATTCAATAAGATCATGGCTGATCTGATCATGGACTCAGCTCCACTTCCCCGCCCGCTCCCCATAACCCCTTATCGTTTAAGAAACTGTCTATTTCTGTCTTAAATTTATTCAATATCCCAGCTTCCACAATCCTTTGAGGCAGTGAATTCCACAGATTTACAACCCTCTGAGAGAAGAAATATTTCCTCATCTCTGTTTTAAATGGGCGGCCCCTTATTCTAAGATCATGCCCTCTAGTTCTAATCTCCCCCATCAGTGGAAACATCCTCTCAGCATCCACCTTGTCAAGCCCCCTCAAAATCTTATACGTTTCGATAAGATCACCTCTCATTCTTCTGAATTCCAATGAGTAGAGACCCAACCTACTCAACCTTTCCTCATAAGTCAACCCCCTCATCTCCGGAATCAACCTAGTGAACCTTCTCTGAAATGCCTGCAAAGCAAGTATATCCTTTCATAAATATGGAAACCAAAACTGCACGCAATATTCCAGGTGTGGCCTCACCAATACCCTGTATAGCTGTAGCAAAACTTCCCTGCTTTTATACTCCACCCCTTTGCAATAAAGGCCAAGATTCCATTTGCCTTTCTGATCACTTGCTGCACCTGCATACTATCCTTTTGTGTTTCATGCACAAGTACCCCCAGATCCCACTGTACTGCGGCAAATTGTATTCCATTTGCCATGTTCTTGCCCACTCACTTAGCCTGTCTATATCCCCTTGATGCCTCTTTGCATCCTCCTCACAACTTACATTCAACCTAGCTTTGTATAATCAGCAAACTTGGATATATTGCATTTGGTCCCCTCACCTAAATCATTGATATAGATTGTGAATAGCTGGGGCCCATGCACTGATCCTTGTGGTACTCGACTAGTTACAGCCTGCCAACCCGAAAATGACGTGTTTATTCCTACTCTCTGTTTTCTGTCCGTTAACTAATCCACAATCCATGCTAGTATATTACCCTCAATCTCATGAGCCCTAAATTTTGTTCAATAACCTCTTGTGTGGCACGTTATCGAATGCCTTCTGAAAGTCCAAAAACATCACATCTACTGGTCCCCACTTATCTATTCTGCTAATGACAACCTCAAAAAACCTAACAGATTTGCCAAACATGATTTCCCTTTCATAAATCCGTGTTGACTCTGCACAATCCTTTTATTCTTTTCTAAATGCCCTGTTACCATGTCCTTAATAATAGATTATAGGTTTTCCCCTACTATTGATGTCAAGCTAACTGGTTTTCTCTCTCCCTCCTTTCTTAAATAGCAGGGTTACATTTGCTACCTTCCAATCTGCGGAAGCCATTCTAGAATCTATGGAAATTTGGAAGATGACAACCAATGCATCCACTATCTCTATAGCCACCTCTTTCAAAACCTTAGGATGTAGGCCATCAGGTCCAGGTGATTTATTGGCTTTCCGTCCCATTAATTTCTCCAGTACTATTTTTGTACTAATACTCTTTCAGTTCCTCATTCTTGCTAGACCCTTGATACTCCACTATTTCCGGGAAGTTTTTGTTTCTTCTTCCGTAAAGGCTGACACAAAGTATTTGTTTAATTTCTCTGCCATTTCCTTATTCCACATTATAATTTCTCCTGTCTCAGCCTGTAGTGGACCCACATTTACTTTTGTTAATCTTTTCCTTTATACATACCTAAAGAAGCTTTTACAGTCCGTTTTCATGTCTCTCGCTAGTTTACTCGGGAGGTCCGAGAGTTCGGGAGGTCAGGAGTCCGAGAGTTCGGGAGGTCCGAGAGTTCGGGAGGTCCGAGAAATCGGGAGGCCCGGAGGTTCGAAAGTTCTGGAGGTCAGGAGTCCGAGGATTGGGAGGCCTGGAGGTCAGTGAGAAGTTCACTTCTGGCGAGGAGTACACAGCCCTCATCCGGGCAGGTAAGTGATTGGCTGTTTGATTGGTAAGTATCTCTCTTTCTCTTTTATAATCAGATAAGTCTAATTCGAGGGATGGTAGGGCAGCTGTGGGAAGTTCTGGACACTTCGTCCGGCCTAGACAACCATGTGTACAGGAGGTGTTTCCAGCTTCAACTACACGAGCTCTGCGTTTCAGAGATTGAGCTATGGCTGGAGTCAGTATGGTGCATCTGCGAGACTGAGAGCTACGTGGATAGCACCTTTCAGGAGGTGGTCACCTCGCAGCTTAAAAGCATGCAGGTAGCGGGGAAGTGGGTGAATACCAGACAGGATTTTTCTTTAAAGTGTTTTAATCGGGTTTAAAATAAACTTACCTGCGTGGATAGGGTTTTTAACATAAAACTGTTTTTAATTTTTATTTTTATGTGTCTTAAAACTCTTACGCTGGCAAAAGTAGGCTATGCCCCTGCTTTTACCAGGCGCAAGAGTTTTACGGACATTCACTGGGCAAGAGTTTGACAAATAATCCAATCTCGCCCACATGGATGTCCTTCTCCTGGGGATATGGAGGATCTGTCAAGCCAAAAGTTGACAGATCTGAAAAGCCGGTTTCTGGCGCATGCGCATTGCACGCCGAAAATCGGCTTTTGCGGGGCCTTGCCGGGTCCGTATTCCGTACGGACCTAGCAAGGCCAGAATTTTAGCCCCAACATCTATCTTTCCTTCTCCTACTGCAAACAATGGAAGTGTGCCTGTGCATTCAAAAGTTATCCTGCATCAAGATCAATTCTTTCCTCCCTTATCATGTTTCTTAATAGATACATGCTCATGGGGCAAGTTATTATTAAGAACATAAGAACATAAGAATTAGGAGCAGGAGTAGGCCATCCGGTCCCTCGAGCCTGCTCCACCATTCAATAAAATCATGGCTGATCTTCTACCTCAACTGTACTTTTTTGCACTTTCCCTATATCCCTTAATCCCCTTAATATCCAAAAATTTATTGATTTCTTTCTTGAATATACTTAAAGACTGAAGGCTCAATTTTCCCCAATGCCATTTTTTGGCATATTTGAAGACTTACGCCCGTTTTCTTTGGGCCCAACCACGGCAAAAAAAAAAAATTACATTTTCCCCGTTCTAATTTTTGAAATTGGTGCCTCGCAGCCTGTCCTTTAGCTTTGCAGGCTGGAGCCTAAGGTCTGCGCTGAAACAAGGGGGGCCCCCACTTCTGCACATGCATGAAAAAAAAATTACGTTTTCTACATGACTGGGACGGGCACACATGCCCACTACATCTCCTGGTCTGTATTCAGCCATTTTTAAAGAGCCAGTTCTGTGTGAGACCTTTTATTCTGAGTGGAAAAAAATCAGAACTGCAATATGCAATGTGGCTCAAGGACCAAGAATTTTTTACAGGATGAAGTGGAGACACTGGTTACTGTAATTGAGGCCAGATGTTATGAACTGGACATCAGCAAAGGTCAAATAAAAGTTTCACCAAAAGAAATAAAGAAACACTGGAACCAACTTGCAGAAGATTACTGTGCGATGGTGACCACCCCGAGGTCTGGAGGCCAGTGCAAAAAGAAGTGGCAGGACCTTGGTCAAGCAGTTAGTATAAGTAATATTTTCATTTATTCATTGGAATTGCAATTGAAAATTTGACCCTCTGTATGTCCCACCCAGCAGACAGACACCCTCCGTAAAAAGTTATGCTTTCATCTTTGCAGAGGAAGGTGGCCCACAACAAAAGACAGAGAACTCTAACAGGCGGGGGCCTGGCAAATCTGCACCCACTGACACCCTAACCCTAACCCTAACCCTAAATGCAGGGTCGCTGCTTTGATGGGTCCTGCCTGAAGAAAAGCAACCACCACTGCACATGCTGGGCCCATACTCGAGAGAGAGGGTAAGTCCTGTAATTTCCACAGTCTGGCTTTGCTAAATGTTAAGTACTGCGCGGGCTAGCCATGCTTCGGTTCATGGGGATGTCTCCGTCAGCTACGCTTCGGTTGATGCAATGTGCTATCATTTATCGTGGTCCTTCAAATCAGCCTGCTGCCTGCGCTGTGTGAGCCGACTCATGCCACCCACCCTGCCCCCTCCTCTGCTGCTAACCATTTGTCTGTTCTGTTATATTTTGCAGAACTTGAGGCCTACCCTGACGAGGCTGAAGCCGATGCAGAAGATTCAGATGTAGACGAGCCTGAAGAGGAGAACATCTTCCAATCCCACCTTCCAGACCAAGAGCACGGGGGTGAGGGGGAGGGGCAGGAGGAGGGGCAGGAGGAGGGGGAGGATGAAGCCCACACTCTTTTACTCACTCTGGAGCAGGTGCTGGTGCCGCCCGTTGAGGTACCACTGCCCCTTTCCTGAGTGGTGCGAGTGTTGAGACATTTCATGGTTTCACACCATCCGAAGCTGAGAGTCCCAGTGGGATGCAGCGAGCCACACCCAGGGTGAGGAGGGGAAGGAGAGCTCGACAGCGCTCTCTTGAGATGCAGGATGTAACAGATGTGGATCAGATGATGGCAATGAGTGCAGAAAGCATTGACCTTATGCGATCACTCCTGGACACCATCAGTGGGGTGGGTGATGAGGTATCGGGACTGTCAGGCGAAGTAACAACACTCTCGCAAGAAATGGAAACACTGTCCGGGCACATGAGGGAGGGAATGTCGCAGGTGGCTGATAGAATGTCGGTGAACATGAGGGATGGAATGTCGTAATTAGTTGAGATGCTGGTGAAGCACACGAGGGAGGGAATGTCGGAGGTAGCTGCTGCAATAAGGGAACATGCCCAGACCCCGCGCCCATTGACAGAATCAACTGCCACGCCCACTCCAATCCCCAGACCAGCGTCTGAAGAGGCCCAAGCAAGGCCTTCTACATTACCGCATGCCCACGCCTCCCAACAAGAACTGCCCATTACCCGAGATGCTCGAAAGAATCCGAGAAACGCTGTGCCACCGCCAGCGGGCAGGGGTGGAGTCACCAAGTTCAAGCGCAGCGGGCGGTCTTAGAATAAGGTGGAGGAGAGATGGGTGCTGCCTTTGTTTGCTGTTGTTGTTGTTGTTGTTGTTGTTACAGTTGTAACTGTTGTAACTGTTCTCAAATTAAAAGTTTGTTGTAAGTGATGTAAATTTACAAGTTTAAAAGTTTCTAAGTGATCTTAAAGTTTGTATGTGATCTTAAAGTAGGTAAGTGATCTTAACTGAATACTTTAAAGTTTGATAAAAAATAATATTTAAGTACTAACAAGTGTTAAAATGTTTAATACAATATATATTTTAAATTATAACTGAATCTTTTACATTATTTGTTCCATTATTAACACAACATTTTGAACTAAAGAAGAATCATTTACATTATTTGTTCCATTCACACAACACAACATTACGGAAAAGGTCCAAACATTAAACATGGTCTATTTGGAATAGTTGCCGCTAAGCCTTTAGGCAGCAAAGCGTTCACGGATGAGCTGCTAGTGCAAGGCTCGAGCAATTGGTAAAGGTGACAGCAGCCCGCCCTCTTCCTCCATCATGTTCCTGGTTCAATAGTTGCATTGCTTCCTCGTCCTCCTCATCAACTGCATCTTCCTCCTCATCATCACCCACTCTCACCTCAGTTGGGTCTTCTACTACCAGCTGCTGTTGCCTCACGATGGCTAAGTTGTACAGCATGCAGCAGACAACAGTGAACTGACCGACAATCTCCAGGGAGTATTGCAAGTAGCCTCCGGAATAGTCCAGGCATCGGAAACGCTGCTTTAAGATGCCAATGGTCCTCCCTATTATGCTGCACGTCGCAATGTGCAACATGTTGTATTCTCGCTCAGCTTCCGTCCGGTAGGGGTGTCATGAGCCAGGTGGCGAGGCTGTACCCTTTGTCTCCCAGCAGCCAGCTCTGCCCTTCTGGCTGCTGCTGAAACATGGCAGATATAGCGCTCTCACGTAGGATGAACACATAATGGGTGCTCCCAGGCTATCTCGCATCAACTGACATGATGTGATGCATGTTACCACTGATGAGCTGCACGTTCATGGAGTGGATTCCTGTACATCTCAGAATCCTCCAAAGGTGCTCGCAAGGCAATCAATGCAGCCCTCCATCTTGGGGCAGTCAGCAATCCTGGAGAAGCACACAGCCCTGTCTCGCATTTCCTGGGCAGTCATGGGGAACCTTATGTAGTCATTCCTCCAGGCATATAGTACAGCAGTCATCTGTCGAATGCAGATATGTGTTGCATGTTGAGAAATGGCACACACATCCCTAGTTGTGGCCTGGAATGATCCAGATGCATAAAATGAAAGTGCAGCTTTACCCTTTACTTTAACTGACACAGCAGTCCTCCTGGCACTTCTAGGGTGCAGGTCTGCTTTTATTAACTCACAGATCTCAGTTACATCTTCTTTGCAGAAATGCAGCCATCTCACACAGTCTGCCTCACTCAGGTGCAGATATGAATGCTTGACTCAATATATCCAATGTGTTAAGGCCTCCTGTCCATCATCCTATGTGCTCTGAGGTTCCTCAGGTGATGCTGTCTAATCAATCTTCTCCTCCACAGCACCATCATGTAGAAGGCTTGCACGAGATAAGGCATTGTCAATATTGCCCCCATAATTAAATTGTAGCTTTGCAACAACCTCAAAACAGCAGGACAAAGCACTCACACCTCTTCTTCTCTCTCTCTCTCCAAGGTGGATGTCCTAATATGGACCACACCCTGGTCTGCGCATGCGCAATAGGTTTGCTTAGAACGGGAAGCTAGGCATTCAATGAAGACATCTGGGGCAACAAAATGTAATGCAATTCTTGAATTTTTGGTTTTTTTCAAAGGACCACCCCACTACCGACCGAACGTCTCCTCACCGGGTTCGAGGGTCGGCCGGCAGAATCGCTCCCTCGCCCAGACACAGGCGCTCGGGGCTCCACTTCCACACCCGCCGCCCCCCCCGGGCTTCTTTTAAAGCCAAGACCCAAGCCCGTGTCCGGGCGAGGAAGCGATTCAGCTAGCTGATGCTCCGACCCTTGAGCCCGGTGAGGAGACGTTCGGTGATGGGGTGGTACTTTGAAAAAAATCAAAAATTCGAGAATTGCATTAGACTTCCAATTTCTCTCTTTTGACTTTGAAAAAAATTAAGATTTATGATGCATATTCTCTGCCTTCTTCACTCCCTCCAAAACTTCAGCTAAAAACAATGGCGTCTCTCTGCGCCGATTTTGTAATGTGTGCTGATTTTTCTTAAGTGCCCAGAAGGTTTTTTGGGAGTGGTTACATACGCTGTGCTAGGAAAAATGTAAGTTGGCCAAACTTACTTAAATGTGAAAAACCGGCGCGCAAACAGGTGACGCAAACAAATCGTAACCTAAAAAAAAAAAATCGCACCTAAGTGAATTGCGCTGGTGCAGAATCTTTGGGGAAACCTGGGAGATTTTTATTTACTCCAAAAAAAACCGGCGCACAGCAAAAAAAACGGCGCAGATAATTGGGGAAAATTGAGCCCACTTAGTGCCTCTCCAGCCCTCTGGGGTAGTGAATGCTGCATCTAGCCTTTGTTTTAAATATTAGCGAACATTGCATAGCGAGAATACTTCCACTGCAAGGTTCTGCCTAGTTTTAAGTCCTTTAAAAATGTTTCCTGTAAATCTCCTGCCAATATGAGAAACTCTCATTTAGATTCCTCCTCCAGAATGCCAAAGTTGCTAAGTTGTTGGCTGATGTCAGCTGGGGCCTCAGCAAGTGTTTCCATTCAATCAGCAGGGCTCAGCATCCTTATCAGATTTGCCAAGGGTCACTCATTAGGAATGGCGATCATTCATTTCGGTTGAAGAATGTAAACTATTTTAATGCACTTGGCTCCTAAAAATAAACAATGCTTCATATGTTCAACTGAGTCTGCAATCTGTCCTCCTCTTGCCGATGATTAATTACACTCCTGGTGTATTTTTGTTGGGGTTGCCTACCACTATGAGTTTAAGATAGTCTCCGTTTTTTGTCTGTCAACATGCAGCTTCCTGAAGACCTACCATGTCATGTGTCTTATTTGGTGATGTACGCAGGTCTGTTCTCAACCACTGCCGTTAAACAGAACTGGTTCAAGCTGAACTTTGGAGTGGATTTGCATGGCAGTCTTGGCAAGTAGGGCAATGCAGGGTGGCTCAGCTTGTGTGAAAACTTGCCAAATAGGTCGTGGCTGACCCGCAGGGGTCAGTACATTGTGAAAGTACTTTTAACCACTTGAATTGATATGCAAATCCCAACAATCCAGTCTGATAGCTGTAATGTATTTGCTTCATGGGTTCTTTGCTTAAGAATTCGTAACAACACATTGCTGTTAAGAACTAGTTGGTTTATTAACAAATGTTTAATAATCACACCACACATTACCAGTTCATCTATCATCATCATCATCATGATCATGATCATAGGCAGTCCCTCGGAATCGAGGAAGACTTGCTTCCACTCTTAAAATGAGTCTTTATATGGCTGAACAATCCAATACGAGAGCCACAGTCCCTGTCACAGGTGGGACAGATAGTCATTGAGGGTAAGGGAGGGTGGGACAGATTTACCGCTGCCTGCGCTTGATTTCTGCATGCTCTCGGCGATGAGACTTGAGGTGCTTATCCGACATCCAGTTGTGGATGAGCAGAAATTTTCTTCAATTGATTATTTGGGAAGGCTGAAGCCATTGTTTTCAGTCCCTGCCACAAACTCTGTTCCCAAGTCACTGAATCCGTCCCTCTCCCCAACTTCTGTCTGAGGCTGAACCAGACTGTTTGCAACTTGTGTGTCATATTTGACCCTGAAATTAGCTCTCGACCACATATCCGCAGCATAATTAAGACCGCCTATTTCCACCTCCGTAACATCGCCCATCTCTGTCCTTGCCTCAGCTCAGCGCTGTCCAAGACCTTATCCATGCCTTAGTTACCTCTGCCCATGTCCTAACTCGCACCAAGTCCCACTCACTCATCACCCCTGTGCTCGCTGACATACATTGGCTTCCGGTTAAGCAACTCCTCGATTTCAAAATTCTCATCCTTATTTTCAAATCCCTCCATGGCCTCACCCCTCTTTATTTCTGTAATCTCCTCCAGCCCCACAATCCTCTAATCTGCCTCTTGAGCATCCCTGATTATAATCATTCAATCATTGGTGGTCGTGCCTTCTGTTGCCTAGGCCCCAAGCTCTGGAACTCCCTGCCTAAACCTCTCCGCCTCTCCTTCCTCCTTCAAACGCTCCTTAAAACATACCTCTTTGACCAAGCAGGCTCGAAGCGCCGAATGACCTACTCCTGCTTCTATTTCTTATGTTCTTATAAATTTCATGCAATTACCTCAGACTAGTGTTGTGTATCTGTAAAGCATGCACTCCCATGTTCCGCCACCAGGGAGCTCATCCCCTGAATACCCAAGGGATCCCAGCATCCCTTGGGAGCACTGTATATAAGCCAGTCCCTTAGGCCTGTTCCTCATTCTGGAATGTCTTATTAAAGACTGAGGTCACTGTTACTTTAACCTCTCTGTGTGCCGCCTCATCTGTGTTATGAACACAATAACTGGCGATGAGGATGGGTTCCGAGCGCTATCACATGTCGAGGTGGCCTCATGTACCCAGGTTCTTAACAAATTTCCTTCCGTTTTTGAGCCAGGCATTGGAAACTTTTCCGGAGTGAAGGTGCGGATCCACTTGGTCCCAGAGGCACGACCCATTAACCACAAGGCGCGAGCGGTACCTCCCATGATGAGGGAGAGAGTGGAAATCGAGCTGGACAGGCTGCAACGCGAGGGCATCATCTCCCCAGTGGAATTCAGCGAGTGGGCCAGCCCGATTGTTCCAGTACTCAAAAGTGATGGCACGGTCAGGATTTGCGGCGATTATGAAGTAACTATTAATCGTTTCTCGCTACAGGACCAATACCCGCTACCTAAGGCAGATGACCTATTTGCGACGCTGGCAGGAGGCAAGACGTTCACCAAACTCGACCTGACTTCGGCCTACATGACGCAGGAGCAGGAGGAGTCTTCGAAGGGCCTCACTTGCATCAACACGCACAAGGGACTGTTCATCTACAACAGATGCCCGTTTGGAATTTGGTCGGCTGCAGCGGTCTTCCAGAGAAACATGGAGGGCCTACTCAAGTCGGTACCACGCACGGTGGATTTTCAGGACGACATATTTGTCACGGGTCGGGACACCGTCGAGCACCTACAAAACCTGGAGGAGGTCCTCCAGAGACAGGATCGCGTAGGGCTGCGGCTGAAGAGGTCGAAGTGCGTCTTCATGGCAACAGAAGTGGAGTTTTTGGGGAGAAAGATTGCGGCGGACGGCATTCGGCCCACAGACGCCAAGACAGAGGCTATCACGAACGCGCCCAGGCCACAGAACCTCACGGAGCTGCGGTCGTTCCTGGGACTCCTCAACGATTTTGGTAACTTCCTACCGGGGTTAAGCACCCTTTTAGAGCCCCTACATGTGTTATTGCGCAAAGGTGCGAACTGGGTATGGGGAAAAAAACAAGTAATTGCTTTTGAGAAAGCCAGAAACATTTTATGCTCCAACAAGCTGCTTGTATTGTAAAACCCGTGTAAAAAACTTGTGCTAGCATGTGACGCATCGTCGTACGGAGTCGGGTGTGTATTACAACAAGCTAACATTGCGGGGAAGTTGCAACCTGTCGCCTATGCTTCCAGGAGCTTGTCTAAGGCCGAGAGAGCCTACAGCATGATTGAGAAAGAGGCATTAGCGTGTGTGTTCGCGGTAAAGAAAACGCATCAGTACCTGTTTGGCCTCAAATTTGAGCTGGAAACTGATCACATCCCTGTTCGCTGAAAACAAGGGGATAAATATTAATGCCTCAGCCCGCATACAAAGGTGGGCACTCGCGCTATCATCGTATAACTATACCATCCGCCACAGGCCAGGCACCGAGAACTGTGCGGATGCTCTCAGTCAGCTACCATTGCCCACCACGGGGGTGGAAATGGCGCAGCCTGCAAACTTGTTGATGGTGGCGCAGCCCGCAGACTTGTTGATAGTCATGGAAGCGTTTGAAAATGATAAATCACCTGTCACGGCCTGCCAGATTAGGACTTGGACCAGCCAAGATCCTCTGCTGTCCCTAGTAAAAAACTGTGTACTGCATGGGAGCTGGGCCAGCATCCCCATTGAAATGCAAGAGCCAATCAAGCCGTTCCAGCGGCGAAAGGACGAGCTGTCCATTCAGGCAGACTGCCTGTTGTGGGGTAACTGCATAGTGCTACCAAAAAAGGGCAGGGAGACGTTCATCTCGGATCTCCACAGCACACACCCGGATATAGTAATGATGAAAGGGATAGCCAGATCCCACGTGTGGTGGCCCGGTATCGACTCTGACTGTGTACGGCAATGCATCGTGTGTGCTCAGTTGAGCAACGCGCCCAGAGAAGCACAACTAAGTTTGTGGTCCTGGCCCTCCATACCATGGTCAAGGATCCATGTCGACTATGTGGGCCCGTTTCTCGGTAAAATGTTCCTGGTAGTGGTGGATGCTTTTCAAAATGGATTGAATGTGAAATAATGTCGGGAGACACTGCCACCGCCACCATTGAAAGCCTGAGGGCCATGTTTGCCACCCATGGCCTGCCTGACATACTGGTCAGTGACAACGAGCCATGTTTCACCAGTGCCGAATTTAAAGAATTCATGACCCGCAATGGGATCTAACATGTCACCTCGGCCTCGAATAAACTAGCCTCCAATGGGCAGGCAGAGCAGGCAGTACAAATGATCAAACAGAGCCTTAAATGAGTCACAGAAGGCTCACTCCAAACCCGCCTGTCCCGAGTACTGCTCAGCTACCGCACGAGATGCCACTCGCTCACAGGGGTGCCCCCGGCTGAACTACTCATGAAAAGAACACTTAAAAACCAGACTCTCATTGGTTCACCCCAAACTGCATGATCAGGTAGAGAGCAGGCGGCAGCAACAAAATGTAAACGATGGTCGCGCCACTGTGTCACGGGAAATTGATCTGAATGACTCTGTGTATGTGCTAAACTATGGACATGGTCCCAAGTGGATCGTGGGCACAATGATGGCTAAAGAAGGGAATAGGGTGTTTGTAGTCAAACTAGACAATGGACAAACTTGCAGAAAGCATCTGGACCAAACGAGGCTGCGGTTCACAGACTGCCCTGAACAACCCACAGCAGACACCACCTTCTTCGAGCCCACAACACACACCCAAAGGATCAACGACACCACCCCGGACCAGGAAATCGAACCCATCACGCCCAACAACCCAGCAAGGCCAGGCTCACCCAGCAGCCCTGCAGGGCCAACAACACACCAGCCCAGCGAGGGCACAGCCAGCACACCAGAACAGATATTTGTACCGAGACGGTCCACCAGGGAAAGAAAGGCTCCCGACCGCCTCACCTTGTAAATAGTTTTCACTTTGACTTTGGGGGGCGAGTGATGTTGTGTATCTGTAAAGCATGTACTCCCATGTTCCGCCACATGAGGGAGCTCATCCCCTGAAGACCCAAGGGATCCCAGCATCCCTCAGGAGCACTGTATATAAGCCTGTTCCTCACTCTGGAGTGTCTTATTAAAGACTGAGGTCACTGTTACTTTAACCTCCCTGTGTGCAGCCTCATCTGTGTTAAGAACACAATAACTAGGTTGCCCTTTATTTTTGCATCCATCATTTATCTGTGACTTGAAAGTGGATCAGGATCAAAAGAGTGAAAACAAATCTGATGTGAATAATTATACACTGATGATTGATGCTTTTCCAAAATGTTATTTTTGGTAGTTCACAGTGTGAAATGTTATTCCCTGCTGAACTCTAATGGACCTTACACTTTCACTGCCAAAGTAACTAAGCAAATTGTAGTGTCGGTCATGCATTGTACAAAAGAGAGATTTTCTGATGTGAGGCAGTAAGGTTGCACAGTGGAGCATTCATCTGATGCACTATGCATGGTCGCTCCCACAAGAACTTTGGTCCTAATGAACTACTCATTGGAAGGTTCCGCCTGTGCAGCAGGCTGCTTATGGAGCTCGTATATATAGGCATAGCATTGTTATCAGGGTCCTGGATAGCCACCTGGGTGGCATCAATGTCCCTCACTACTTGGGGAATCTAACAATGAAATTGAATTATCTTTTTATGCTACTGTTGCTTTCCAGTGGGGAAAGTGAGAAATTTACTTCACTGAACAATTCATCAGACCGCTGATTGGTACATCTATGTACGGCAAATTGCCCTACATTGCAGACAGCCTCTGTGGTAGGCCACAAGAAGCCAAGGGCCTAAGTGTCAAGGGCTTTGATGACCTTGCTACTCGTAATGTCGACCCTTCCACAATCTCTAAATTGTCACACTGCTTGTCCGACATCTAGCACTGGATGAGCAAAAATTTCCTCTAAATATTGGAAGACCCAAACCATGGTCTTCGGTCCCTGCCACAAATTTCATTCCCGAACCACCGACTCCATCTCTCTCCCTGGCAAATGTCTGAGGCACCGGACTGTTCACAACCTTGGTGTCATATTTGACCCGGAGAAGAGCTTCCGACCACATATCCGTGCCATTACTAAGACCACCTATTTCCACCTCGCCTGACTCCGCCCCTGCCTCAGCTCATCTCCTGCTGAAACTCTCATCCATGCCTTTGTTATCTCTAGACTTGACTATTCCAATGCACTCCTGGCTGACCTCCCACATTCTACCCTCTGTAAACCTGAGGTAATCCATCATCTGCTGCCCATGTAGTAACTCGCACCAAGTACCATTCACCCATCACGATTTATAAGGATGTTGTCGGGAGTGGAGAATCTAAGCTATGAGAACAGATTGGATTTGTTTTTATTGGAACAGAGGAGGCTGAGGGGAGACTTCATTATATAAAATTATGATGGGCCTAGATATAGTGGATAGAAAGGGCCTATTTCTCTTAGCAAAGGGGTCAACAACCAGGGGGCATAAATTTAAAGTCATTGGTAGAAGGTTCAGAGGAGATTTGAAGGGAAATTTCTTCATGCAGAGGGTTGTAGGGATCTGGAACTCACTGCCTGAAAGGATGGTAGAGGCAGAAACCCTCAACACATTTAAAAAGTATTTGGTTGTGCATCTGAAGTGCCGTAACCTGCAGGGTTTCGGACCTAGAGCTGGAAAGTGGGATTAGTCTGGATAGCCTCTTGTTGGCCGGCATGGACATGATGGGTAGAAATGGCCTCCTTCCGCACTGTAAATGTCTATGATTCTGTGATTCACTTCTGTGATCGCTGACTACATCAGGTCCCGGTTAAAAAACACCTAGATTTTAAAATTATCACCCTTGTTTTCTAATGCCCCCATGGCCTCCCTATCTCTGTAATCTTCTCCAGCTCTACAACCCTCCGAGATATCTGCACTCCTCCAGTTCTGGCCTCTTGAGTAACCCCGATTTTAATTGCACCACCATTGGCGGCCGGGCCTTCAGCTGCCTAGGCCCCAAGCTCTGGAATTCCCTTCCTAAACTCTCCGTCTCTCTACCTCTCTTTCCTCCTTTAAGATGCTCCTTAAAACCTACCTCATCTGCCTTAATATCTCCTTATGTGGCTCAGTGTCACATTTTGTTTGATAACTCTCCTGTGAAGCGCCTTTGGACATTTTATTTTTTGTAATAGTTGTTGTTGTTGTTTCACTGGTGGAGGTTGGCAGAAGTTCTCTTCTAGCAACCAACACAGCTCTATAACCGCCTCCCTTTGGACATGTAGCCTACGAAGGCAGTTCTCTTCTGTCATTTCCAGGTAGCTAGGCCTCGACCTGTCGGTGCAGCCCCTAGGGTAATGAGGGACAGCCACACTTTGCCTCCCTGCCATCCTTTCTTCAGGCTTCTTCGCTCTCATATCAAATCTAGTAGGAGCGCTGAATCCAATCCCCACGGCTTTGAGAAACAAAGTGAAGGAGTGTTGTTCGTTTTTCTGACAGGCAATATTGTGGCTGACCTGCACTGACATTTTAAATGGGCGAAAATAGAGCTGGCTGGGAGTTCTGCCCAGCTTGTGGAAAATAGTGGGCTTCATAGCAATGCCCATATTTACATTTATTATAAATAATATAGCTCTCGCACATCGAAGGCAAAGAAAACCTAAACAAATGTGGAGCAGGAATTTAAAAAAAAAAAATTCATTCATGAGATGTGGGTGTTACTGGCAAGGCCAGCATTTATTGCCCATCCCTAATTACCCTTGATGAGCCACCTTCTTGAACCGCTGCAGTCCGTGTGGTGAAGGTATTCCCACAATGCTATTAGGGAGGGTGTTCCAGGATTTTGACCCAGCAATGATGAAGGAACGGTGCTATATTTCCAAGTCAGGATGGTGTGTGACTTGGAGGGGAATATGGAGGTGGTGGTGTTCCCATGCGCCTGCTGTCCTTGTCCTTCCAGGTGGTGGAGGTCGCGGGTTTGGGAGGTGCCTTGGCGAGTTGCTGCAGTGCATCTTGTAGATGGTACACACTGCAACCACAGTATGCTGGTGATGGAGGGAGTGAATGTTTAAGGTGGTGGATAGGCTGCCAATCAAGCGGGCTCCTTTGTCCTGTATGGTGTCGAGCTGCTTGGGTGTTGTTGGAGCTGCACTCATCCAGGCAAGTGGAGAGTATTCTATCACACTCCTGATTTGTGCCTTGTTGATGGTGGAAAGGCTTTGGGAAGTCAGGAGGTGAGACACATGCCGCAGAGTACCCAGCCTTTGATCTGCTCTTGTAGCCACAGTATTTATGTGGCTGGTCCAATTAAGTTTCTGGTCAATGGTGACCCCCAGGATGTTGACAGTGGGGGATTCGGCGATGGTAATGCCGTTGAATGTCAAGGGGCGCTGGTTAGACTCTCACTTGTTGGAGACAGTCATTGCCTGGCGTGTGTGGTGCGAATGTTACTTACCACTTAACAGCCTGAATGTCATCCAGGTCTTGCTGTATGCGGGCATGGACTGCTCCATTATCTGAGGAGTTGCGAATGGCACTGAACACTGCAATCATCAGCGAACATGCCCACTCTGACCTTATGACAGAGGGAAGGTCGTTGATGAAGCAGCTGAAGGTGTTGGGCCTAGGACACTGCCATGAGGAATTCCTGCAACAATATCCTGGGGCTGTGATGATTGACCTCCAACCACCACAACCATCATCCTTTGTGTTAGGTATGATTCCAGCTAGTGGAGAGCTTTCTCCCTGATTCCCATTGACTTCAGCTTTACAACGGCTCCTTGATGCCACACTTGATCAAATGTTGCCTTGATGTCAAGGGCAATCACTCTCACCTCACTTCTGGAATTCAGCTCTTTTGTCCATGTTTGGACCAAGGCTGTAATGAAGTTTGGAGACAAGTGGTCCTAGTGGATCCCAAACTGGGCATCAGTGAGCAGGTTATTGGTGAGTAAGTGCCACTTGATAGCACTGTCCACGACACATTCCATCACTTTGCTGATGATTGAGAGTAGATTGAATGCGGCAGTGATTGGCCAGATTGGATTTGTCCTGCTTTTTGTGGACAGGACATACTTGGGCAGTTTTCCACATTGTTGAATAGATGCCAGTGTTGTAGCTATACTGGAACAGTGTGGCTAGAGGTGCGGCTAGTTCTGGAGCACAAGTCTTCAGCACAACAGCCAGGATGTTTTGGAGCCCATAGCCTTTGCTGTATCTAGTGAATCGAATTGACTGAAGTCTAGCTTCTGTGATGGTGGGGATCTCTGGAGGAAGCTGATATGGATCGTCCACTTGGCACTTATGGCTAAAGTTAGCTTTAAAAGCTTCTGCCTTGTCTTTTGCATCACGTGCTGGGCTCCGCCATCATTGAGGATGGGGACATTTATGGAGTCTCCTCCCGTTGTTTAATCCATGAGGCGCTGTGAGTCATCAGCAGCAACAGAATTGTCCACCACCATTCATGACTGGATCGGGCAGGACTACAGAGCTTTGGTTGTGGGATTGCTTAGCCTTGTCTACAGCATGCTGCTTCCACTTTTTAGCATGCATGTAGTCCTGTGTTGCAGTTTTCCTTATTTGTAGGTACGCTTGGTGCTGCTCCTGGCATGCTCTTCTACACTCTTCATTGAACCAGGGTTGGTCAGCTGGTTAGATGGTAATGGTAGAATGAGGGATATGCCAGGCCATGAGGTCACAGATTGTGGTGGAATACTATTCTGCTGCTGCTGATGGCCCACAGCGCCTCATGGATGCCCAGTTTAGAGCTGCTAAATCTGTTCTGTATCTATCCCATTTAGCACGGTGGCAGCACGATGGAGGATGCCCTCAGTGTGAAGACAGGACTTCGTCTCCACAATGTCTGTGCGGTGGTCGCTGCTACCAATGCTGTCATGGAAAGGTGCATCTGCGACAGGTAGCTTGGTGAGGACGAGGTCAAGTAGGTTTTTCCCTCGTGTTGGTTCTCTCATCACTTGCTGCAGGCCAGCCTGGCAGCTATATCCTTCAGGACTTGGCCAGCTCGGTCTGTAGTGGTGCTACCGAGCCACTCTTGATGATGGACATTAATGTACTCCAGAGTACATTCTGCGCCCTTGTTACTCTCAATATTTCTTCCAAGTGGTGTTCAACATGGAGGAGCTGAGAGCGGGCGGTAGGTGGTAATCAGCAGGAGGTTTCCTTGCCCATCCTTGACCTGAAGCCATGAGACTTCATGGGGTCTGGAGTCAATGTTGAGGACTCCCAGGCCACCCCCTCCCACTTGCATACCACTGTGCTGCAACCCCTGGCGGGTCTGTCCTGCTGGTGGGACAGGACATACCCAGGGATGGTGATAGAGGAGTCTGGGACATTGGCTGAAAGGTATGATTCCTTGAGTATGACTATGTCAGGCTGTTGCTTGACTAGTCTGTGGGACAGCTCTCCCAATTTTGGCACAAGTCCCGAGATGTTGGTGAGAAGGGCTTTGCAGGGTTGACTGATCTGGGTATGCTGTTGTCTTGTCCGTAGCCGGTGCCAAGGTCGATGCCAGGTGGTCCAATTTTATTCTTCTTATTGCTTTTCATAGTGGTTGTGTACAACTGAGTGGCTTGTTAGGCCATTTCAGAGCGCAGTTAAGAGCCAACGGATCCACTACAGACCCAATCCACGTCCGGACCGGGGTCAAGCAGGTCTGCGTCATTGCCTCAACCCTCTTCTCAATCTTCCTCGCTACCATACTCCACCTCACAGTCAACAAGTTCCCTGCCGGAGTCGAACTAAACTACAGAAACAGTGGGAACCTGTTTAACCTTCGTCATCTCCAGGCCAAGTCTAAGACCACCCCAACCTCTGTCGTCGAGCTACAGTATGCAGACGACCCTGCATCTGTGCACATATAGGGACTGAACTAGAGGACATCGACGACGTATTTACTGAGGCGTACGAAAGCATGGGCCTTATGCTAAACATCCATAAGACAAAGGTCCTCCACCAGCCTGTCTTCGCCGCACAGCACTGTCCCCCAGTCATCAAGATCCACGGCGCGGCCCTGGACAACGTGAACCATTTCCCATACCTCGGGAGCCTCTTATCAACTAGAGCAGACACCAACGACGAGATTCAACACCGCCTCCAGTGCACCTGAGGAAAAAAGTGTTTGAAGACCAGGTCCTCAAAACTGCCACCAAGCTCATGGTTTACAGGGCTGTAGTAATACCCGCCCTCTGTATGGCTCAGAGACATGGACCATGTACAGTAGACACCTCAAGTTGCTGGAGAAATATCACCAATGATGCCTCAACAAGATCCTACAAATCCCCTCGGAGGACAAACGCACCGACATTAGCGTCCAACATCGAAACACTGACCACACTTGATCAGCTCCGCTGGGCAGGCCACATCGTTCACATGCCAGACATGAGACTCCAAAAGCAAGTGCTCTACTCGGAACTCCTTCATGGCAAATGAGCCAAAGGTGGGCAGAGGAAACATTACAGAGACACCCTTAAAGCCTCCCTGAAAAAGTGCAACATCCACACTGACACTTGGGAGTCCCTGGCCAAAGATCACCCTAAAGTGGAGGAAGTGCATCGAGCACCTCAAGTCTCATCGCCGAGAGCATGCAGAAATCAAGTGCATCGACCTTGGCACCGGCTACGGACATGCAGCAAACCTGTCCCAGCCTCCCTTTCCCTCAACAACTATCTGTTCCACCTGTGACTTTCATATTGGACTGTTCAGCCACCTAAGAACTCATGTTAAGAGTGGAAACAAGTCTTCCTCAATTCTGAGGGACTGCCTATGATGATGATGACAACATTGCTGTGCTGTGGGGTGGGTTTGGAGTCACAGAAAGGCCAGACCAGCAGGTTTCCTTCCCTAAACAACATATAGTGAGGATTTTTAACAACAATCCAGTAATTTCATGGCACTAGCTTTTTATTTTAGATTTATTTAATTAACTGAATTTAAATTCCATAGCTACCCTGGTGGGATTTGAACTCATGTCTCTGGGTCATTAGTCAAGGCCTCTAGATTAGTAGTCCAGTGATGTTACCACTATGCTACCATGCCTGTCAGAAATGATATTGTGCAGGTAATGAGAGGGATACAGCAACTTCGGTCGGTGATAATTTTCCTGCAACACGCTTACATGATTGCAGCTGGGATGTCAAACCTTAAATGTCAGAAGTTCACTTGTCCTCAGAGCTTGTGCTGTCTCACCACCAGGTGGCACATAACTACTATTAATATTTGGCCCAGAGGTCGGAATTTGCAGTGGGCAATAACGGTGAACTAACAGTGCTCGCCATTATTACCCCTTTGAAACTGACCGCAAGTTCAGGATGTAGCGCATGTGCATCCCTACACGGAAATCCTGACCTTGTGGCCTGTCATTCACTACTCCGACACTGGCCGCCCCTTCGCCTGTAGCCGGCAATCAGTGAAATCAGTGAAACTCATGAAAATTTGCACATTTCCATGGTAATATCGCTGTTAAACAGCCGATAGATGTTTAGTCTTGTTGGATTAGGTACAGCTAGGGTTTTAACAGCGTATTGACTGCTAAACAAACGTTATGGCTCTACAAAACGAATTTTAATTTTGTGAAATGTCAAATTTCTCCATTATGATAAAAATAAAAATTTTTAAGACTCTTTTAAAATAAAATTTATTTTTAAAGAAAGTTTATTCATGATATTTCAGGTTTTACCTTTTCCCCATGTGCGAGCCCCAATGTTTGTTTTGCTCTCTGTAACATTTTTTAAAAGTCCGGATAAAAGCAGCTTCTCATTTCCTAGTTCGCTGACTGTGAGGATTCTGCAACGTGATTGGCTGCTTAGATAGCTTGTTGTCGTCACAGCAGATCGCACCGGGGTATTCCCACGACACCGTGCTGAAATTACTTACACGTCGAAAAAGGTCAAGGGGCCAAAATTGCCCCTCTCAGAAAGGCCCGCCATCACCGTGCGTGCTACCCCCTTATCGCCCTGCGTCGACCACTTTGTGCCCCATGGGGGAAATTGCCCCGCGAGACACGAGGTTGGCATGGGGCAAGAAGCTGTGGTAGCTGGAGCGCCCCGGCTGCCCATAAAGTGGAGGTGGTGGCGTGGGCGACTGCCATCTTTTCTGTGTCGGCCGACTTTTCAGTCGGCCCAACAATGGCGTCCGTTGGTGCGGCCATGCCACCCAACATGCAGCCCGGCACCTCCTCTTGGATGCCAGGCCCACTGGCCCAGCTGCCACCCTCCCTGGTGGCCAGTGGGCGCCACTAAAGTGGCTGCAGAGTTTGCAGCGGCCCTTCCTTTTAAAAGGAGAGGGATGTTGTGACATCATCAGCGCGGCACTGATGTGCTAAGCACAACGCTGAGCGTTGCCCCCTGCGAACACCCCGTTACCAGCACACAACATTTTTTGACTCTAGGAGCCTAACTCCAGAACATTTAGAGGACTGTGTTGCGGGGTGCTAAATTTTCTTTTAATTCGAACTGTGCGCTCAAAACTGGGCGTGGGGCAATTTCGCCCCCAAAACCTCGCGCCATAGAGCTCATGAGATCTCGGTGGGCAGCTTTCTTCAGGGCCAACAATGAATGCCTTTGCTTCAATGCTGACTGCAAATTCCGGGCCAATGGGCCTGAAATTCCGCTAGAGGTCTTCCCGTGGGAAAACTAAAGAAAAAAGCTAAAAAATTGCGCACTTACCTACTTGCTGCTGCACCCGCTTGAACTTCCGAGCCTGAGGCCTTCACTCCTATGCATCGGAGCGCGTGCACGTCAGGATGTGCGCAGGCTGGAGCTGTAGTCACATGGCTCTGGGCAGCCAATCAAGGTACAGTACTTTCTCATTCATAATAATGGGAACTCCATGAGTTATGAATGAGAACCCCCACCCCCAAACACACAAAAAAATCAATAAAAAAATAGAAAAATACACGACATATTTCAGAATAATTTCAATTAAAGTTCTTATAAAAAATAATACTTTCCCGACATTTTTTAAAAATGCCTTAAAATAAACGTACCATAGTGGGGAGGGTTTTAATAATAAAGTATATTTTCATATGTGTTTATTTAATTTAATTTTAATGTTTTTATATAT
Organism: Pristiophorus japonicus; assembly: GCF_044704955.1. Taxonomy (NCBI): domain Eukaryota; kingdom Metazoa; phylum Chordata; class Chondrichthyes; family Pristiophoridae; genus Pristiophorus; species Pristiophorus japonicus. The sequence goes on along the minus strand of NC_091989.1, from coordinate 167,344,960 downwards.
TTTTAAACACTTGCGTCTGTACGCCTGCTTTTTCAGGCGCAAGATTTTAAAGGACATTTGCAGGGCAAGATATTTGTAGATATCGGAAATCTTGCCCTGCAAGTGTCCTTGCTCCCGATATGCGGAGGATCTGTCAAGCCAGAAACTTGACAGATCGGAAAAGCCGGTTTTCAGCGCATGCACATTGCGCGCTGAAACCCGGCTTTTCCAATGCCTTCCCGGGTCCGTAGAAACTTTGTACAGGCCTGGGACGTCGGAATTTAAGAGCCATTATGTTTAAACTTTAGATCTAATTCGTACTGAATCCTATGCCTTCTGCCACGTCCTCTTTCTCTTGCTGAGTCTCTGTCTGTCTGCCCACCCTTTTGCTCCGGACCTCAAGGTTATTTTGCACCATCATTGACCAGGTAAAGCCTTCTCATCCTTCAATTTACATTTGTTACAATTGCAATTTTCAATCATACCTTGGTACTATTAGGATACATGTGATTATAAAGCCTGCTGTCTGTACATCTTGGTTGCTGTAAAACTCCAAAACAATCACCCAATAAAAGAAGTTTTTATCTCCCATTAAAATTGCGTGGCAATACTCTTGAAGGGGTATCAGATTCTGAATGATGTAATAGACTCAGAGCTAAATCTGATCATTGCAAACATGTGTGAGATAACTGTCATGTATGTAACCACAATGTAACACCACTGTATTACTGTATACACTCAACCTAGATGCACACCTTGACCACAAGGGGTGAACTTATGGGAGACACTCCTTACTTGATCACTCAGGTATAAAAAGGGAGGTCCCACGCAGGGTCATCGTCTTTGGAGTCCTGTGAATAAAGAGTTAAGGTCACAGAGTGACCTTGTCCCCAGAATGTGCCTCGTGTGGTTTCATACTGTAGAGTAAGGACTTTTCATTGGCGACGAGAAATGGGAATTCACGACCCACGAGAATGGCAACTGGTAGCACAGAGGAACGGTACTGTGTTGGGGAAGACTGGGACGATTTTGTCGAGAGGCTTCAGCAAAGCCTCGTTACGAAAGAATGGCTGGGGGATGCAGCGGCCGACAAGCGAAGAGCTCATCTTTTGACCAGCTGCGGACCAAAGACTTACGCGCTCGTGAAGGACTTACTGGCACCCGAAAAGCCAGCAGACAAAACCTTTGAAGAACTTAGCAAATTGATCGGGGAGCACCTCAAACCGGCGAGCAGCATACACATGGCCCGACACAGATTCTACACGCACCGTCGTCGTGAAGGACAGAGCATACCGGACTTCGTAGCGGACCTTCGGTGTTTGACCAGCCTCTGTAAGTTCACAGACGCCTGCAGGGGGGAGATGCTAAGGGACTTCTTTATCGAGGGCATCGGTCATGTGGGAATTTTCCGCAAATTAATTGAGACCAAGGATTTGACCTAGGAAGCGGCGGCATTGATAGCTCAAACTTTCATGGCGGGGGAGGAAGAGACGAAAATAACATACCCGCGCAATTCTGCCTCTAACGCAGAGATGGATCAGGGAGTCAACATCATTAATGCGACTCGGAGCCCCGCAGGCAGACAGGGGCAATCCGACACTCCCCAGGCAGCAATAGACCCCAGAGTTGGACTTCAACAGAGACAATGGCAGGCTGAACGGACATTCACGCCATCATAGTGTACACTGCGGCCCGGGATGGGGCCATTGACACTAATAAGGTACTTAAGAGCAGTCAAAGGGACAGTCAGCGCGGAATGCCTGTCCATAGTCCCTTTGTTCCCAACAATGGAAATTTTAACTCATGCTGGAGCTGTGGGAGAAAACACTCAGCTAGATCTTGCAGATTTCAACAGTTTGTCTGCAGGAACTGAAATCTCAGTGGCACTTAGCTCGAATGTGCAGGAAGTCAGCAACCAAACTAATATATGAGGCGGATGGACCAGAAGAGGGTTCTTTGAGGCAAATCGATGGACGCCGAGGTTCAGCGGGTCCATGTGGCGAATATTCACAGTTCATACACCAAAATGCCTCCAATGACGATGAGAGTTTTATTAAACGGTATCCCTGTAAGCATGGAGCTGGACACTGGGGCCAGCCAGTTACTCATGGGCGTTCAGCAATTTGAACTACTTAAAGTCAGTCGACCCAAATTAGCATATATTGAGACACAATTACGCACTTACACTAAAGAAATCATTCCGGTGCTAGGCAGAGCAATATTGACTGTCACACACAATGGGTTAGTGAATCGCTGCCGCTCTGGATTGTCCCGCACTGTTGGGGAGGAGCTGGTTAGCCGAGATGAACTGGAAATGGGGGGATGTTCACGCAATGTCATCTGTGGAGCGAAGTTCGTGCTCACAAGTCCTACAACAATTCGATTCACTATTCCAACCTGGTTCGGGACTTTCAAAGGCACTAAAGTAGTGATACACATCACCCCGGACGCTAGGCCAGTGCACCATAAACCCAGAGCAGTGCCGTATGTGATGCGGGAAAAGATCGAGAGTGAATTAGACCGGCTGTTGAGAGAAGGCATCATCTCACCTGTTGAATTCAGCGACTGGGCGAGCCCCATCGTTCCCATCCTAAAAGCGGATGGCTCTGTCAGGATCTGTGGCGACTACAAGGCCACCATCAATCGGGTGTCCCTACAAGATCAATACCCACTCCCAAGAGCGGAAGAACCTCTTCGCCACGCTGGCAGGCGGCAATCTGTTCACCAAGTTGGACCTCACTTCAGCCTATATGACCCAGGAACTGGCCGACAAATCTAAACTACTGACCACCATCACCATGCACAAGGGACTGTTCATTTATAACAGGTACCCACTTGGCATTCGATCAGTGGCCGCGATTTTTCAACGAAACATGGAAAGTTTGCTTAAAACCATTCCTGGAACGATCGTATTCCAGGACGACATCCGCATCACGGGTCGAGACACCGAGGAACACCTCCACAACCTGGAGGAGGTGCTATGCCAACTGGACTGGGTAGACCTGCAACTCAAGAAATGTGTGTTCTTAGCTCCTGAGGTTGAGTTTCTGGGCAGGAGGGTTGCTGCAGATGGGATTCGGCCCACCGAATCCAAAACAGAGGCGATTCGACGAGCACCCAGGCCCTACATTACATCGGAGTTGCGTTCATTCCTGGGACTGTTGAACTATTTCGGGAACTTTCTGCCGAACTTGAGCATGTTGTTGGAGCCGCTACACATGCTCCTGCATAAGGGTTGCGATTGGTTTTGGGGGGACTGTCAGGAACGGGTTTTTGATCGGGCGCGAAACCTACTTTGTTCAAACAAGTTGTTGACCCTGTACGACCCCTGTAAAAAATTGGTTCTGACATGTGATGCATTGTCCTATGGGGTTGGGTGCATGTTACAGCAGGGCAATGCTGAGGGTCAGCTACAACCTGTGGCATATGCCTCCAGGTCGCTCTCTCAAGCAGAACGGGGATATGGGATGGTCGGGAAGGAAGCGCTTGCATGTGTCTATGGCATAAAGAAAATGCATCAGTACCTCTTTGGTAGGAAGTTTGAATTAGAGACGGACCACAAGCCATTAACATCCCTGTTGTCAGACAGCCAGGCTATTAATGCCAACGCATCAGCTCGCATACAGCGATGGGGGTCTCACACTGGCTGCTTATGACTACTCCATCCGGCACCAGCCCGGCACTGAAAATTGCGCTGATGTGCTCAGCAGGCTCCCACTAGCCACCACTGAGGGGGCAGCGGAGCAAAGCACCGAGATGGTCATGGCTGTCGATGCCTTTGTCAGCGCAGGCTCCCCCAGCACAGCCTGCCAGATCAAAATCTGGACAAACAGATCCCCTCCTATCCCTGATTAAGAAATGTGTCCTGACTGGGGATTGGGCGCCCGCAGACGGAGCATGACTTGAGGAGGTCAGACCGTTCCACAGACGGGTGGATGAGCTCTCCAACCAAGCCGACTGCCTACTATGGGGCAGCCGGGTAGTTAGGCCCCAGAAGGGCAGGGAGGCATTCATCAGGGAACTCCACAGCGAGCACCCAGTCATTGTGCTGATGAAGGCCATTGCCCGGTCACACGTTTGGTGGCCTGGAATTGATTCAGATCTGGAACACGACGTGTGCCCAGCTGGGTAATGTCCCTAGGGAGGCCCTGCTCAGCCTATGGTCCTGGCCCACCAGGCCATGGTCATGCATTCATGTCAATTTCGCGGGCCCGTTCATGGGTAAGATGTTCCTTATTGTGGTAGATGCGTACTCGAAATGGATCGAGTGCATCATTTTAAACTCATGCACGTCATCCACCACCGTGGAAAGCCTACGTGCGACCTTTGCAACTCATGGCTTGCCGGACATCCTGGTTAATGATAACGGCCCATGTTTCACAAGCTACGAATTCCGAGAGTTTATGTCGGGCAATGGCATCAACCACGTCAGGACTGCGCCGTTCAAGCCGGCCTCCAATGGCCAGGCGGTACGTGCGGTCCAAATCATTAAGCAAGGGATGCTCAGGATTCAAGGACCCTCCCTACAATGCCGCCTGTCGCGTCTCCTGCTGGCCTATAGATCCCGACCGCACTCGCTCACGGGGGTCCCGCCCGCAGAGCTACTAATGAAACGGACACTCAAAACTCGGTTGTCCCTCATTCACCCAGTCCTGACCGACATAGTTGAGGGCAAGCGCAAATCACAAAACGAGTACCATGACCGTAATTCGAGAGGGAGATGTATAGAAATAAATGATCCTGTATTCGTCCTCAATCACGCCATGGGGCCCAAATGGCTTGAGGGCACTGAAATTGACAAAGAGGGGAATAGAGTCATCGTGGTAAAACTCAACAATGGTCAGATGTGCCGGAAGCATCTGGACCAAGTAAAAAAAAGGTTCAGCATCGACATGGAGGAACCTGAAGAAGACCATGAGATGGAGCTCACATCACCGCCAGTGAATGAGCAAAAAGAGCAATCAGGAGAATGCACAGTCCCTGCGGTCAGCCCGGACAGGCCGGATTCACCACAGGTGAGAGACACTCACGTCAGTGTCCAACAACCAGAGCCCCAACTGCGGCGCTCCACGAGGGAGCGTAGACCACCTGAAAGACTAAACCTATGATCCCAATAAGACTTTGGAGGGGAGGGAAAGTGATGTCATGTATGTAACCACAATGTAACACCACTGTATTACTGTATACACTCAACCTAGATGCACACCTTGACCACAGGGGGTGAACTTGTGGGAGACACTCCTTACTTGATCACTCAGGTATAAAAAGGGAGGTCCCACGCAAGGTCATCGTCTTTGGAGTCCTATGAACAAAGAGTTAAGGTCACAGAGTGACCTTGTCCCCAGAATGTGCCTCATGTGGTTTCATACTGTAGAGTAAGGACTTTACAATAACCAAATGTAAAATACCACAACATGTGGCTGATAGATGGGCACTGAAAGATCATCTTCAGCAATGCTCTGTATGTACAAATGTACTATGTATATTTACAACTACAGGCTGAAAGAATGCAGGTAATTTTCCCGCTTCGCTGGAAATCGGGAAGATGGGCAATCCGGTTGGCCAGTTTACCACTCAAGCTTTGAAGGTGAAAATTATCCTCTGTGTCATTGTAAAGAGGTTAGCTGATTTGCTTTAAGTAGGAAGTGAAACAAGTGAAAAGACTGATAAATACCTGTTTGATAATATTATTGAAGTGACTATCATTTAGCACCTTGAGGTCAATGCTGAGATGATCAGGTACTGGATGCATTTAGCTAAATTTTCAATCCTGACTAAAAGTTAGGCAGCATACAAACCCATACTGCTGGCAAACTTGTGCCAGTTACATGGGAAAACACTGCTCTGCTGAATTTTGTCCTTCCCCCTAATTTAACCATGGCAACTGGCAGAAAATAAGCTTGTCCAGAGAGTGAGTGCACTTGTCTGGGGAGCAGCTCTTTAAAGGTTGCCGTTTGCCATTAAAGGAAAGCTGTAATGATGGTAGAAAACTGTCCACAATGGCACAGAGGAGTCATTTAATGCTGGCGATTTGGAAGTCCTGCTGCTATTGTGTTCTGAAGCCCTTCTTTCAGTCATAACACAGGTGCCAACTAAGTGGATGGAAGTTGTCGACTGAGTCAATTATGTCATCCGGAGCCCTTGTACGTGGCTGCAAATAAAAAAAGGTTTGCTGGTTTCAGGAGCAAGGTGTTTCTTATTTTTCCACACATTTGTGGGGCCCATCAACCAAGGCCTACTTTGGGATCTGCTGCACCCAGTGGGACGTATCATTTGAAACATTATGGGTAATCATTGCCCTTTTGCGAAATGTGTTTTATTGTGCCTAATCTACATGGCACTCCCTCTTGGTCGCACCTTAATAACAGCAAATCGATGGTGAGGTGTCAGGTGAGGTGCTCCTCTGCTGTTTTCTCAGTGAGGTCAGCAGTCATTGTAAGAGAAGGGCAGAATTCGTGGGAACCCCCCCCCCCCAGTGTTTGGACTCATTGGAAAGGAAATTTAACGTGGAACTATCTACCAGAAAGTTTGAAGTCCTAAAATGCTCATGGAAGAAACTACGAACTTTAATCGAATTTGGGATTCTACAAGACAAATTAAGTCTGTGGGCAGGTCTAGAGAACCAAAGAAGCCAGTTTGATTATTGAAACTGTCTGGGGCATTTGAGACTAAAGTAAATTGTCTGGATACTCGAAAACCCTTCTCCACAAGCGACATTAACGTTGCAACAATTAACTCAGAGATGGCAAGCCATCAACCTGAACCTGAAAAGCCATTTTCAGCCTATGCATAAAAACAAAAGGCCCACTCCAGCCTGCATGCAAAAACCAAGCACAAAGAACATTGCGATTACCAAGCTAATATTTCCATCAAGAAACAGATTTAGAAGATCAACCCACCCAAGACATATTAACTTTTAACGAGCCCGCCAAAATATTACAAAGAAATATTGAGCCCGCCAAAATTAAACAAGGAATTTAGGTCCGATTTGGTGCGAAGATTAGGATAGCTCCTACAGTATAACTGGCCCCTATTTTAACAAAGGGTATGCCACACTACGCCTATGCCATCAAGAAGGGAGAGAAACCAACAAGACAGTTGTAAACTAAGTCCTCCAGCCTCGACGTCCTGAAATTGAAAAGGAAGGAAGAACATCACCATCACGGCAGCAATTGACCATAGCCAACGTGGTACCACTAAAACCACCACGATCGACCAACCTCGAAACAAAACTTCACAAGGAAGAAACCGAAGAATCGAAAGTTTCCGCTCTACAATCTAGGCCTGACTACCAACAGGTGAAAACGTTACCAAAAAGGACTTTGAAATCTATTTCTAACGAAAGAAAACAGGTACTTACCCCACAAATCCAAAATGCGCCCGACCGCATCAGCGGACTCAACCCAACTGAAGATTGAGCAGTAAAAAGTCCTCTCCGATGTTCGGGGTATGGCAAGCAGAACCTACAGAATCCAACGAACCCTGAAACCGCAAACTACCGCTAACTGACCAGAAAGGATTGGTAAGCATAGACCCCATCTGCCCTGGAGTCTAACCAAGCCAGTATTATGTATTTTGGAGATGGGAGGTGTAATTTTCACTGCAACCCCTTTGAATGTGTGATGTACTGTTCTTTATTAGTGTAATTATAAGCGTGACATTGTATTTTCTTATCCTTAATAAAATCAAAGTCCTTTGGCACCAAACCAGTGTCTTTTTCACTTTATCACATTCCCCAAATAAATCCAGAGTCTAGAACCCAAGGGAGTGGGAGCGATTCGGCGATTCGAACCACTCAAATAGGTCAGAGGTGAACCTGAGCCCCGGGACCACCCCTTACAGTCATCTATGTGGAGGATCACCCTGATCTCCTTCAAATAATGTGGGCACCATAGATACCTCTGAGTAGTCATTGAATGCAAACCTTTTCTCTTCATCAAAGCCATGGGGTTGATATGAAGAGCCCTGAGGCCCACATAACAGCTATGTACAACTGCCAAGTACAGATTCAATAAGGAGCATGTATCTACTAGAGTTGTCGTTGAACATAGCATAAGCATATTAAAACAACATTTCAAACAGTGTGGGCATCTTACAATACAGCCCATCCAAAGTCTTTCAGGTCAACATAACTGCTGTAAACTTTGCCATTCAATGAAGCATCAACATGGAACACCGAGAGAAGAAAAGCAACAAGCTGCAGCAAGGAGATGGCACGCAGAAGATGTAGCCGCTGAAGTACAGGTTGAACCTCTCTTATCCAGGACTCCCTTATCCGGCATCACCCCTCGTCCGGCACCATTCCCGGCCACCAGGTGGCGCATGCGCAGAACGCGACTGTCAAAATCTTACTCACCAATATAATCTTTCTCCTCAATCGGCTGCTTCATCCTCGTCGCCTGCTGGAACCCCCGAAACCAGAGTCCTCAAGCCGGCCGCTTCTCCACACCGCGCTCCCTCGGGGGTTTGGGCCGACGATTCTGGGCCTGCCGACTCTTCGGGGCCCGCTTACTTTTCTGGGCCCGCCGACTGTTCAGAAGCCCACCGACTCTGGGGCTCACTGGCACCTCGAGCCGGCTCTTCAGGGCCCGCCAGCTCTTCTGGGCCCCCTGCACACTGATTGGCTGACTCACTAACTGACAGTTGGTCCAACTAAACCATGGTCCAAGTATTCACACATACTTACCCCAGCAACAACACTTAAAGGCGCAGTCCACCTAAACATGTGACCTGCCCTCATTTGGCAAAATCCCTCGTTTGTGACAGGCCAGGTCACAAGGGTACCAGATAAGGGAGGTGCAACCTGTACCTGGAAGGTGCAAGAACTATTTGCTAGGTTCTCATTGGCAAGACCTTCTGTTAATTGCCCATCCACCTATTGCAAACAGTCCTCTCTACATCTTCACCATGACCTCAACAAACATGCCATCTATATCATGTTTAGCCCCTAGACAACTGCCAAACATTCCATGCCTGTCACCCGTTGATATATTATTCAAGACTACAACAAGATTATAACTGGACAACTTCAGTGCAACCAAATTGCATTACTCTAAATATGACATGTATGCATCCACATACTGTTCAGCAACCCTTTGATAAAATTGTGTGATTGATTTCCTCCATGACCTAATCTAGTGCATCCTAGTGGTAAGAGTAAGTGAAGTAGCCAGTTGGTGTGTTGCCATGAAAGCTTCCAGTGCGCCAGTGCAGCCTTCAGCCGCCTGAGGAAAAGAGTTTTCAAAGACCAGGCCCTCAAATCTGCCATCAAGCTCTTGGTCTACAGGGCTGTAGTAATACCCACCCTCCTGTATGGCTCAGAGACATGGACAATGTACAGTAGACACCTCAAGTCGCTGGAGAAATACCACCAACGATGTCTTCGCAAGATCCTACAAATCCCCTGGGAGGACAAATGCACCAACATAGTGTCCTCGACCAGGCCAACATCCCCAGTATTGAAGCACTGACCACACTCGATTAGCTCTGCTGGTCAGGCCACATTGTCCGCATGCCAGACACGAGACTCCCAAAGCAGGCACTCTACTCGGAACTCCTTCACGGCAAACAAGCCAAAGATGAAACGTTACAGGGACACCCTCAAAGCCTCCCTGATAAAGTGCAACATTCCCACTGACACCTGGAAGTCCCTGGCCAAAGACTGCCCTAAGTGGAGGAAGTGCATCCGGGAGGGCGCTGAGCACCTTGAGTCTCATCGCCGAGAGCATGCAGAAATCAAGTGCAAGTAGCGGAAAAAGCGTGCAGCAAACCTGTCCCACCCACCCTTACCCTCAACGACTATCTGTCCCACCTGTGACAGGGACTGTGGTTCTCATATTGGACTGTTCAGCCACCTAAGGACTCATTTTAAGAGTGGAAGCAGTATAATGTAGATAAATGTGAGGTTATTCACTTTGGTGGCAAAAACAGGAAGGCAGAATATTATCTGAATGGTGACAGATTAGGAAAAGGGGAGGTGCAACGAGACCTGGGTGTCATGGTACATCAGTCATTGAAAGTTGCCATGCAGGTACAGCAGGCGGCGAAGGCGGCAAATGCCATGTTGGCCTTCATAGCGAGAGGATTTGAGTATAGGAGCAGGGAGACCTTACTCAGTTGTACAGGGCCTTGGTGAGGCCACACCTTGAATATTGTGTACAGTTTTGTCTCCTAATCTGAGGAAGGACGTTCTTGCTATTGAGGGAGAACGATTCTCAGACTGATTCTCAGAATGGCAGGACTGACATATGAAGAAAGACTGGATTGTCTAGGTTTATAGTCACTGGAATTTAGAAGAATGAGAGGGGATCTCATAGAAACATATGAAATTCTGACGGGATTGGACAAGTTAGATGCAGGAAGAATGTTCCCGATGTTGGGGAAGTCCAGAACCAGGGGTCACAGTCTAAGGATAAGGGGTAAGCCATTTAGGACCAAGATGAGGAGAAACTTCTTCACTCAGAGAATTGTGAACCTGTGGAATTCTCTACCACAGAAAGTTGTTGAGGCCAGTTCGTTAGATATATTCAAAAGGGAGTTAGATGTGGCCCTTACGGCTGAAGAGATCAAGGGGTATGGAGAGAAAGCAGGAATGGGGTACTGAAGTTGCATGATCAGCCATGATCATATTGAATGGTGGTGCAGGCTCGAAGGGCCGAATGGCCTACTCCTGCACCTATTTTCTATGTTTCTGTGTTTCTATGTTTCTTCCTCGATTCCGAGAGACTGCCTATGATGATTTGAATTGAGGTGGCCCTTGACCTCTCTGGACTGCTTCCTGAGATGACCCAGCTACTGACTTTGCCTCGTTTATGTCAGTAGAAAATGGTGGTGGGAAGTCTGGAAGTATTGTCATTCTAAGGCACAACAACATCATCTGTGCCTATTCCACCCAGGACCCTGCTACTTATTACTGCCTCATTGTGCCACTGATCAATATGGCAGGTTACAATAAGGTTTCTGAAGTTCCAATTAATAGCTCTCCTCTTGCAATCTCCAAGACGGCTGCTCTGTGGAGCCCAAGACCTCTCTCGCAACAGTCTGAGTGTTCAGAAGAGATGAAACAACTGGCCTCGGGGCCTGTAATATGAAAGACTCTGCTGCAGATGTTCCTACAGTTGCCACATGCTCATGGGATGACTGCAGTGTTTTGATTTGGTCCCTCAACACCACACAGATGTAGATAAGTCTACTGTTCCACACTAGCTCACATATGTTGAAGATTTCTTGACATAGTCTATAATGACTGCAAAAATCTTTGATATTCAGGAGTACCCAAGTAAGTTAGCTTGAATAGTAGGTAAACATAGTGGTTAGTTTTTGAAATTACTGGAATCACTTGGAAAATATTTTATTGCAAAGTAAAAATTGATTGACCACATTTATTTCAGAATTAATTTTTCTGGATTTATGCAACTTAAAAAGAAAGAAAATATTTTCATTTATATAGCGCCTTTCACAACCTCAGGATGTCCCAGCCAATGAAGTACTTTTGAAGTTTGGACACTGTTGTAATGTAGGAATCATACAGCTAATTTGCACACAGCAAGCTCCCACCAACAGCAATGAGATAATGATCAGATAATCTGATTTAGTTATGTTGATTGAGGGATAAATATTGGCCAGGAGACCGATAATAACTCCCCTGCTCTTCTTCGAAAGAGTGCCATGCGATCTTTTATGTTCACCTGAGAGAGTACATGGCGCCTTGGGTTAATGTCTCATCCAAAAGATGGCACCTCTGACAATGCAGCAATCCCTCAGTACTGCATTGACATGTCAGCCTAGATTATATGCTCAAGTCTCTGGAATAGCACTATGAACCCACAACCTTCTGACTCAGAGGTGAGAGTGCTACCCACTGAGCCACGGCTTAGTGAACTGAGTTGATGAAATGTGAGCATGTGAATTTTCTATTGTTGAGATAAAGTATCTTTGAGAATGTAGGCCTTAATGAGGTACTTGGGTTCTGGAAATACTTAGCAATACATGTTTCAGATTTCCAGCATCTGTTTTTTGTTTGTGTTTGTCAGTCAGTCAAATTTTAACAATACTGCCAAGGAATTTCTCTGAGAATTTGTGCCATCTGCAGGCAACTGAAGATTTTATTTTTAAAAGTATTTTTAGTACCATTATTATTTTTTTAAGTTTGTTTGTGGCATTTCAGCTTCTACCTTAATCCCATGTGTATGCCCCAATCTTTATTTTGCTCTCTCTAAAATTTATAAAATGTGAAAGATAATCAGTACGTTTTACTTCCTGGTTTGCTGTCTGTGAGAATTCTTCAATGTGATTGGCTGCTTAGCCTGCTTGATGACATCATTGTTGCTGGATGCCAAGATCGCCTTGAGTTGGTGCCGGAATCAAAATAACGTCGGGAAATGTGAAATCCACACCACCGGGATCGCTAGACCTTTGTGGGAACTTTCTTGGAGGTCAGCGGCGAGCGCCGTCACTCTGCCGCTGACTGCAAAATCCAGGCCAATATCTTGCTGCATTTACTTTTGCAATGTTGCTATGGAAGATGAGCCTGATTTAATTGGTGGCACAGTAAACAAGCCAGCCTTGTTGCCTCTAAAGGAACTGAAACCCTCTTAAAGAGGTACCTCTGCCTGTACACACCTTCTTCCGACATTAGGGAGAGTACCCAGGTGGGAAGATGGGTAGAACCAGAGCACAAATTGCAACTTAATAATAAATATTAAGTAAATATACAAGGTACATCGCAATATAAAGAGTGCTTGCACAGCGCTGGGACCCTGAGGCAATATCGCAGAACAACAACAACAACAACTTGTATTTATTTATATAGCGCCTTTAACATCGTGAAACATCCTAAGGCACGTTACAGGAGTATTATGAGATGAAGATTTGACACTGAGCCGCATAAATAGAAATTAGCGCAGAGTCAAAGAGGTATGTTTTCAGGAGCATCTTGAAGGAGGAAAGAGAGGTAGAGAGGCAGAAAGGTTTAGGTAGGGAGTTCCAGAGCTTGGGGTCTAGGCAACAGAAGGCGCAACCACTAATGGTTGAGTGATTATAATCAGGGATGCTCAAGAGGGCAGAATTAAAGGAGCGCAGACATCTCGGGGGTTGTGGGGCTGGAGGAGATTACAGAGATAGGGAGGGACGGAACCATGGAGTGATTTGAAAATACGGATGAGAATTTTGAAATCGAGGTGTTGCTTAACCAATGTAGGTCAGTGAGCACAGTGGTGATGGGTGAGCGGGACTTGGTGCGAGTTAGGGCATGGGCAGCCGAGTTTTGGATCACCTCTAGTTTACGTAGGGTAGAATGTGGGAGGCCAGCCAGGGGTGCGTTGGAATAGTCAAATCTAGAGTTAACAAAGGCATGGATTAGGGCTTCAGCAGCGGATGAGCTGAGGCAAGGGCAGAGATAGGCAATGTTACGGAGGTGGAAATAGGCAGTCTTTGTTATGCTGCGGCTATGTGGTTGAAAGCTAATTTCAGGGTCAAATATGACACCAAGGTTGCGAACAGTCTGATTCAGCCTCAGACAAAAATTGAGGAGAGGGATGGAGTCAGTGGCTAGGGAACGGAATTCGTGGCAGGGACCGAAAACAATGGCTTCGGTCTTCCCAATATTCAATTGGAGAAAATTTCTGCTCATCCAGAACTGGATATTGGACAAGCAGTCTGATAATTTAGAGACCGTGGAGGGGTTGAGAGAAGTGGTAATGAGATAGAGCTGGGTATCATCAGCGTACACCTGGAAACTGACGCTGTGTTTCCGGATGATGTCACCGAGGGGCAACATGTAGATGAGAAATAGGAGGAGGCCAAGGATAGATCCTTGGGGGACACCAGAGGTAACGATGTGGGGGTGGGAAGAGAAGCTGTTGTAGGTGATTTTCTGCCTCCGATTAGAGAGTTAAGAATGGAACCAGGCAAGTGCAATCCCATCCAGCTGGACTATGGTGAATAGATTCTGTAACTCCTCCTGACACTGTGGGTAATAGTATTAATGACCGGCCTGAGCTGGTGAATCTATGGTTAGATTGATTTTCATCAACTCAGATAAAAGTTAGATTGAATGAAGTTTAAATTCACTTTTACGGTGAAGCAAGGGGTCCAACTTGACTCGAACCACTGGGATGAGCTGCCTCTGGAGGTGTGACAGTGCTGGCAACTGAACCCGACTATTACCATGTGTCCTGAGGACCAATTTAGGATGCTCTTCGGGCCTCCTGATTCAGGCACGTCCTGGAAACACACTGTGAGTTATGTGCCTGAAAAGGGGCAATAGCAAGTCTAGCTGTCCACATGTCTGAACAACTAAATAATAATCCAATCTGTGACCGACTGCATTGATTCATACAACATCAACATGGCCTAATGATCACTGCATTGTCTGCCATGGATTGATAATGTATGTACAGGTATTACGTTTATCGATGTTATAAACTCAAATCCTTTGATAAATAAAATGTTTCAAATGCTAGGTAATAACGTCAAAGTACTAGAAGTGGATATTTTAATAAAAAGCTTTTTAATCATTCAATCTCTATGCCAATTTAGTACACTCGTTTTCCTATTTCCACGTATAAAATGAGGTGTTGCCATGAGAGTTATAGTGGTTCCAGGAATCTGGGAATTGAAGAGTCTCCAGAAACGAACTCAATAAGTAAGCACTGTGCCCTGAAGCATCCTGAACACATAGGGTTCAAATTATTAGACCTTTAAACAAACAGTGATTTTTCTAACATCATGCAGTGTGCTAGCTGCTAAAGTGTTGCAGGGGTTTTAAGTACATTACTTTGTTCTTCTGAAAATGCAAGTATAGAAGAGTTTGGAGGGTAGATATTTTTCTCACGCACAAGAAAATCTTATAGATGCCTGGAATTTTGCCCTTAGACACTGAAGGTTTTTCCATTTCCATGAATTGAAAAGTGAAAAATAAAATCCGGAAGATTAGTGTTTGCAATATTAGCACGGAAATACTTAATGACTTCATATAGCATTCCTCTCTTTGCAATTTAACAGAAGCATTAATTATATATTTTAACTGGTTTAATGATGTTGAAATGATGGCCTCTAAAATCACGAACAGTAATGTCTTGGCTAAGGAGTGAATTTGACACCTTGAAGCAATTCTATTCTTTATCAGTATGTAGCTCTAGAGCAGACTTTAGATGAATAACGAAATTATTCCTTTAACAAGCAGCAATTAGAGGATTTGGACAGTTGATATCTGAGTTATTTCCTAAAAACTACCCCAGAGGGCTGTGGATGCTCAGTCGTTGAGTATATGCAAGTCTGAGATCAATAGATTCTTGGTGGGCTTACCACTGCTGGCTGCTGCCGAGTTTTTTGGGCGGACTCCCCTTGGTGACAGATTCCTCTGGGCCTCCCGCGGGCGGGAGGGGGGTACCACTGGGAATTGCCCGCTGACGGCCGCTGGCGCGCAAGTCGCGTAAGTGACCTCCCGCCCACCGACCTGCCATATTGGTCCTGGCAGGAGTCAGCGGGTAGCAGGGGGAAGGACCACTGTGTGAAGGCAGGTCTAACCCCAACGGTAAGTAAGAAGACCCGCAAAAGAAACTGCAATTTATGTGGATCGGGTCCCCTGAAGGTGTTCCAGAAGTTTCTTTTTGGTGAAAATTTTTATTTTCATGTTCTCCCCCCTCCCTGGGCCTGATTCAATCCTCGGCAGCACTTTGGCGAGGATCGCATTTGTCGCCGAGATTGGAAGCTCCTACCCGCTGCCGCCCAGATTCACGGTGTAAGTCGTTATTTTGCCACCAGACGGTACTGCCATATCTTTTAGAAGAATCTTCCTGGCAAAGTACTGCCCGGTCTCTTGGCGGCCCTTTGGGCGGCACTTGGGTGAGCCTTGGCTTTCACAAGTTCGGGCCTCATGGGTTCTAAGGGAATCAAGGGATATGGGGATCGGGTGGGAAAGTGGATTGAGGTCGAAGATCAGCCATGATCTTAGTGAATGAAAGAGAAGGTTCATATTTCTTATGTTCTTAAACTCCTTGAATTCATTGAAACCTACATTACCATTTACTCTCTCATTCTTCACCTCATTTAGCATTAAATTTAAGAAAAGGAATATATACTGAAATATCTTGTGATCTTATTCTGTAAAATGATGAAAAATCAAAGAATAATTGATATAATGGTAAACACCACAAACCTAGACTGTGCTATTTCATCCAGTAATGCTCACCAGCCGGTTATTTAATAAAACATAAGAAAATTCTCAAATAGTTTTTCTTACAATCATTTGCCAAGCAAGGCTCCTCTAATCCACATTGGTCCCAGCAACTGTTTCGGGCACCAACCCTGGAACATTACAGCACAATAATAATTTTATAACAGTCATTAGGAGAATTTAAAAAAACGGCAATTCATCGCAAAGAGACTAAGGGGGGAATTTTTAACCCCAAAGACAGAGGGGTTTGGGTCGGGTGGGATGTAAATTTTAAAAACTTCTTAAACCTGAATCCAATCCACCTCAGGCCTGCAGACTTCCGGTTTCAACAGAGGCAGGACGATGGGTGGGACGACCAATCCGCTCCCAGGAGGTGGGTTGCTCATTTAAATATTTTAATGAGGCTGCCTGCCATGAATTTGATCTTTTTTTCCAGGTTTAATCCTGGCCGGCTGGGTTTCCCAGGGCTCAAGAAACCCGGCAGCTAAAGGGAGATGAGGTTCGCTGTGTGGAAGAGGTAATGCCTTTCCAGCACTGCTTGTTGGTCAGAATTTGTAGGAGTGCTTCCTCCCAACCCCCCCCCCCCCCAAGGCTAACCTGCTTCCCTCCCCACGATTGGATGCTGCACTAGTAAAGATGGAGGCTTAAGGCCCTGAAATTCCACA
The DNA here is from genome assembly GCF_044704955.1 of Pristiophorus japonicus. Taxonomy (NCBI): domain Eukaryota; kingdom Metazoa; phylum Chordata; class Chondrichthyes; family Pristiophoridae; genus Pristiophorus; species Pristiophorus japonicus. The sequence goes on along the minus strand of NC_091989.1, from coordinate 167,328,139 downwards.
GGGCTTCTCTTTTCTGTCATAACTTCAGCACGAAATTGGCCGAACTGCTGAGGGAAACAGTGTTAACAGCTAAAAGCAGGCGTTGATGCCAAAATCCCTGGAGAGACAACTCTTGTGGAATTTCAAAGACTAATTTTCATAAGAACATAAGAATTAGGAGCAGGAGTAGGCCATACCAACCCCCACCCCACCCCACCTCGAGCCTGCTCCGCCATTCAATAAAATCCTGGCAGATCTTCGATCTCAACTCCACTTTCCTGCTTGATCTCCATATCCCTCAATTCCCCTACAGTCCAAAAATCTATTGATCTCAGCTTTGAATATACTCAGCGACTCAGCATCCTGGGGTAGAGAATTCCAAAGATTCAAAACCTTCCATCTCAAACTGAGATCTCAATCTACGTAATCGTCATATTGATAGAATCACAGAACCTTATATCACAGAAGAAGCCAATTCGGCTCATCTTGCAAGTGCCGGCTCTTTGAAAAAGACTATCCAATTAGTTGTTCTAGTTGACCGTTTTTGTATGATTTTTCTTTAGGGGTGGGTGGGGTGACCAATCTTCAGACCAGTAAGACATGTTAATTTACACCACACTGAAGTTGCCAGTCAGGACCTGTGCAGTGTTCAGTAACCTGCATGGCATTGTGACTAAAAGACAATCTGTTTCCGATTGACTGACTTCACTTGAAGGTTGCCCTTAGATTAGTAAATATATGAGGGCCGATTTACTGAGCTCGCATTGCCAGTGGGAAGCCTTGTCCACTGGCAGCACATATTGAGGAATCGTGGGTGCTTTGCCTGAGATTTTCCATCCATTTATTTTAATGGGCATCAATTCATGGGCAGCGAGCCTGCAAGAAGAGCGCGTCTCCTCACTGAAAACGCCAACCCAGAAACTCCCAAGATGTAGCGTACACTAAAGTTTCATTTGGCTATAAACTCAGATCTGAGGAATACCAACCTGGAATACTATACACAGTCATCAAATTCCAGAAATTAGTTGCAGTGAGATTATCGGTCATCCTTGACTGATTAAAAACATGTTCAGATGTTACCAGTTAAAATCATTGCCTCCATATCTTTATTGGGCTTCTGTCAGTAATCCATTTTGCACACGCACAATACAAAGATTTGTGACAATGTATTATTTACAGGGACGACAAATGGCTATGAAATTTGGAATATTTTCACGAGCATAGCTCAAAAATAGCAAGAGCCAAGAATTAGTGAGAATTGGCATCCCAGTAAAAGACAGCCAGCTTCCCTCTGTATGAAAGTCATGCAGAGTACTTTCAGAAATAAATGCAAAGATATTCAGTCAGAAATGAGGGGATAAAGCAGAAAATAAAAATAAACAATAAGTAGATTGCATGACTTTCAAAAGGCTTTTGACAAGGTCATACACAAGAGATTAGTGTGCAAAATTAAGGCACATGGTATCGGGGGTAATGTATTGACATGGATAGAGAACTGGTTAGCAGACAGGAAGCAAAGAGTGGGAATAAACGGGTCCTTTTCAGAATGGCAGGCAGTGACTAGTGGGGTGCCGCAGGGTTCAGTGCTGGGACCTCAGCTATTTACAATATACATTAATGATTTAGAAACATAGAAACATAGAAAATAGGTGCAGGAGTAGGCCATTCGGCCCTTCGAGCCTGCACCACCATTCAATATGATCATGGCTGATCATGCATTTCAGTACCCCATTGCTGCTTTCTCTCCATACCCATTGATCCCTTTAGCCGTGAGGGCAACATCTAACTCCCTTTTGAATATATCTAATGAATTGGCCCCAACAACTTTCTGTGGTAGAGAATTCCACATGCCCACAACTCTCTGAGTGAAGAAGTTTTTCTTCATCTCGGTCCTAAATGGCTTACCCCTTATCCTTAGACTGTGACCCCTGGTTCTGGACTTCCCTAACATTAGGAACATTCTTCCTGCATCTAACCTGTCCAATCCCGTCAGAATTTTACATGTTTCTATGAGATTTAACGAAGGAATTGAATGTAATATCTCCAAGTTTGCAGATGACACTAAGCTGGGTGGCAGTGTGAGCTGCGAGGAGGATGCTAAGAGGTTGCAGGGGGACTTGGACAGGTTAGGCGAATGGGCAAATGCATGGCAGATGCAGTATAATGTGGATAAGTGTGAGGTTATCCACCTTGGTTGCAAAAACAGGAAGGCAGATTATTGTCTGAATGGTGATAGATTAGTAAAAGGGGAGGTGCAACGAGACCTGGGTGTCATGATACATCAGTCATTGAAGGTAGGCATGCAGGTACACCAGGCAATAAAGAAGGCAAATGGCATGCTGGCCTTCATAGCGAGGGGATTTGAGTACAGGAGCAGGGTGGTCTTAACTGCAGTTGTACAGGGCCTTGGTGAGACCACACTTTTGGTATTGTGTGCAGTTTTGGTCTCCTAATTTGAGAAAGGACATTCTTGCTATTGAGGGAATGCAGCAAAGGTTCACCAGACTGATTCCTGGGATGGCAGGACATATAAAGAAAGACTGGATCGACTGGGCTTATATTCACTGGAATTTAGAAGAATGAGAGGGGATCTCTTAGAAACGTATAAAATTCTGACGGGATTGGACAGGTTAGATGCAAGAAGAATGTTCCCAATGTTGGGGAAGTCCAGAATCAGGGGTCAGAGTCTAAGGATAAGGGGTAAGCCATTTAGGATCAAGATGAGGAGAAACTTCTTCTCGCAGAGAATTGTGAATCTGTGGAATTCTCCACCACAGAAAATTGTTGAAGCCAGTTTGTTAGATATATTCAAAAGGGAGTTAGATGTGGTCCTTACGGCTAAAGGGATCAAGGGGTATGGAGAGAAAGCAGGAATGGGGTACTGAAGTTGCATGATCAACCATGATCATATTGAATGGTGGTGCAGGCTTGAAGGGCTGAATGGCCTACTCCTGCACCTACTTTCTATGTTTCTATGTTTCTATGTGTTGTGCAGTCAAGAGGATTGTATAAATGTGAAATTTGGACTATGAAAATTAAAGTAAGATGACCAGAGACTCTGAAGTTATGCTGCTACAGATACAGCTTGAAAATGAGTTGGGGAAGAAGGAATAATTGTATCAGCTCCTGAACTATCACAGGAAAAGAGAAAAGTGACGATGGTGATTATAATGAGAACAATTGACTTTCTTTTTATATTTGTTCCAGGGATTTGGGCAAAACTGGTAAAGCTACATTTATTGCCCATCCCGTGTTGTTCTGAGGGCAATCATGTAGTGTGGAACTGGAGTCAGATGTAGGTCATACCAGGTATGGGGTGGTAGGTTTCCTTCCCCGAGGACATGAGTGATTGAGTTGGGTTTTACGACAATCCAGCCAAGTTCATGGTTATTTTGTTAAATTCAATGAATGTCTTAGGCAAGTGATCCTTAAAGGCACCACTGAATGTTGCTCCAAAAATGGTGCTGGTAGGTTTTTCTAAGCGATTTATCGTGGCGCCAAGAGGAGCATTGGTACTTCTATTAGCTCCACACACATCGACCCGCTCAATGCTCAAACCTCCATGTTTCTCCTTTGGCACGGGCCCCTCTACCCTTCAATTTAACTCGATTGGCTTGGCTCTTTAGAGCTGCCACCAGACTTCCCACTGAAAATGGGAACTGCTAAAGATAGGCTGATCACAGATTGACACTGTGGAAGGAATTTAACTCCTGGGTGGGAGGGTGGCCTCGCCGATTTTAACAGAGAGGCCTCATTAAGAAGACACCGGCCGGCATCTCGACCAAGATGGCCAGCGGGGGTCTGGGCCCAAGGTATGTACAGGAATGGGGATTCCAGTTGTGTCAGTGATTTGGGAAGGGAGTGGGAGTTTGGGCTAGAGAGCCCAAAAGAGTACTTCTGCTCCTCTTGGTCCCACAAAGACAAGAAATAAACTTACCTGGAGGGACATCTTCTCCTGCTGATCCTCAGCAATCTGATACATACTGAAAAGGATTTCTACTCCGTCTGGCACCAAATGGAACCGTAAACCTTTCTGATGTTCAGTTCAGCAGATTCATTAAAGCTGGTCAGTCCCCATAGCAAATCAATACTCTGAGTCCAGCTGACATTATGCCCATAGACATTCAGGGAATTACAACGCCAAACAAGTCAGCTCATTATTTTGCTTTCTGTTGCAATTTGAAAGCATTAATTGTAAGGATTGGGATTTGGAGCCTATAGATGACTCTTAAACTGAGACAAATTAAATGTCACAACTGAATGACATCAGTTCTGTTCACCTTCTAAAGCTTGCTTGAAAGTTAATTAGTGATTAAACACGGTTATACTTATTAAAGGTGAACAAACTGATCAGAATGTATATGCACATCTCTCTGATATGGTTTTACCCCAGTCAATTTTGATCAATGTGTTAACTGGAAGTAACACTATTTGTGAACAAAATGAATGTGTCACAATATTGGTTTACTTTTTTACATTTTCTTGAACTTAAAAAACAAAATTACATAAAGAACAAGTTTGGGAAAAACAATACCAATTTGGTTAAACTAATTGGAAAGGTAAGGAGTAAAACTAGAATGCAAAGACTCAAAGTCTTAGGGCTTCATTTGTTCTGCTAGATTTCAAAGCTAAGCATTCAGCTTTGAAGTCTCCATCTTGATCCACTTCTGCTCCCCACACCCTCCCCCCCACTTTTGAATATGCTGCCCTTCATCCACCATTTTAATCCAAAATAGGAGCTGGAATTACAAAGTTAAAAGTCCCGATTTCAATACAAGAAACCCTCATTAAAAAGCATGCAATTTAAAGGCACGTGTAAAAGTGTGACAGTTGGGTGGGTGGCAGTTAAATATAAGAACATAAGAAAATAAGAACATAAAAACATAAGATATAATTAATATAATCAGGGTAAATTGTAAGTGGCACTAACAGTGCACTGGACCCATTGCTGAGTGTCAGTTATGCTTTTAGTTTGTGAGTAGAACAATTTTTTTTACATCAGTTTTTCACATTTGAATTCAATTCAAGAATACAGTTCACATAGCCATTGGCAAAACAAATATTTAGAGATAGACAGCACAGCATTTAGCAACATTAGCCTGCATCTTAATTGTAGTCAATTCCTCAGCATAACAATGTAGGGTTTTAGCCTGTGAATTTCCTCCAATGCAACAATGGTAAGAAAGAAGGGTGCATATTCTATCATTAGACCATCAAGAATTAGGAATCGCTTGCCCATCTCATCCCACCCCACTCTACTGGTGTTTCATGAAAATGTATGGAGAACCAATCACTCGAACCACAGGAATACTTGATAATAAAACCAGCTAGAAATGAGTACCAGTCATTACCTTGCTAGGCAAAACAAATTGTACTCTGCTATTTGCAGAATAAACTCTGTTGTTGCTGTGTCTCTGGTTAGATCAGACATTGCTATCTGCCAGGACCGTGGAAAATGAAAGGCAGGATGGTAAAACGGCAATGAAAAATTTCCTCTGTTTATTAAAAAAAATGCACACTATTTTGTTTAAAGAAACAAACCAACTTGAGTATCAAGTGATCCAAACTGAGCAAAAGAAAGTTAGCCAGAGTCAACTTGTTTCGGATTAGGGTCCAATGGTTGTACTCAGTGTCTGGGGTGCTCTTTGCTTGAAGTCTGGTGTTATGCAGTCAGAGGCATGAGTTTGATTCACTTTGTACTTGTGTAACTTTAACGAAGGAGCAAAATATAGTCCCTGACAGCTCCTCATACTGAGCCCAAACAAATATACTGAGAATTTAAAGGGAGAAGATCTGTAATAAAAGCAGAACACGAATAGACAGCAGATTGATCTGTACTGGAAACAGGAAGAAAGATGAATATTTTACCCATGGGGCCATCAATATTTCTAGCTATGTATGTGCCTGTAATTCAAATCTGACCACCTATTATTCTCACATATGTCTGAAGTACCACGTGGAAGAATATTGAAGGTTTTGCAAGATATAAATTCAGTTGAAATTTTTTGAGGCTGATAAAAAAATACACTTACAGAACAAGGTTCATTGCTTTTCCATTCCCTATCGATTGGTATTAGTATTAGCTTCTCACATAGAAATAATAAAATAGATGAAAGAAGGAGATAAAGCATCCCTACCATTGTAAAACTGGACTATCCATGAATCCCAGTAACAGAGCCAATAAAGCACATCCAGAATCGAGTTCTAAATATGCCCAGCATCTCAAATCTTTCAGCATTGAAAGATCTTTGCAGCTTTCAAAATATTCACATAGTTTCTATGTATAATTGCAGATTTGGTGGTTTGAAGAAAATGCTGATTGTCATGATACAGCTACATCATTAAATAAATCTCTTTCAATGGTGAAGCAGTAATGAAACTGTTAATGGGTTCTCTGAATTATTTTTAGTTTCTCACTTAAATTGGATAAGTTAAGTACAGGATTAATAAAACGATGATCCATCATCAGTATTTTGAAAGCAAAACACAATATTTCCTTGTTAAAGGAATGTACCACAGGGCGTAATCTCGAAAATAAATAAGGTTAGCTTATGGGTTAATGGATTCCATTCTGCTATGTTAAAGAGGTAAGTGTAGAGCTTTGGGAAGAGGGGGGACCAGTTACTGCAACAACCAACCCTGCTCCAGAAACACAGCTAGATTCCACATGTTGGCGAAGTTCAGGCTACATTGGATGTATACCCACTTCAACACAAATGCTTGTTATGCATGTTATTTTTTTAAATGGTTTTATATTTGCCTGGATAGAAGCAATTGGAAAGATATAACTAAATCATTGATTATATCATTACAGCAGCAGATTGCAAGTCTGGTAAAGGTCTATTAAAGAAAATTTACTACATAATATCAACCCCTTAAATAAAGGTCCATCTGATTTATAATGGTAATTAACCTAAAATGCCACTTACCATTGAGAGATGAGGAACAAAGGGATTTAGGTGTTTAGGCACACAAATCACTATAAGCTAGTGCAAAGTTGGAAAAAGTAATAACAAAGGCTAATGGAATGTTGGCCTGTATCTCAAAACGTTAGAATAGAAAGTGAGGAAGTTATGCTTCAGTTGTACATGGCCTACACCTATTCCTACAGAGTACTGCACTGTCGGAGGTGCAGTCTTTCGGATGAGACATTAAACTGAGGCCCCGTCTGCCTTCACAGGTGGACGGAAAAAGTCCCATTGCACTATTTTGAAGAAGAGCAGGCGAATTATCTGCGGTGTCCTGGCCAATATTTATCCCTCAATCAACATAAGAAAAACAGGTTATCTGGTCATTATCACATTGCTGGCTGTGGGAGTTTGCTGTATGCAAATTGGCTGCCACGTTTCCTACATTACGACAGTGACTACATTTCAAAAGAGCACTTCATTGGCTGTAAGTGATTTGGGACATCTGGTGGTCGTGAAAGGCGCTATATAAATGCAAGTCTTTCTTTCTTTTAGTTGGTGTTTGTATCCAAATGAGCCAAGTAACTGATATGGAAAATTGTAGGTGGGAATTATTATAATGTGTTAGTAGTACAACAGGTTGTTATTTCACATAAAGTCATTGGGAGTAATTTTAACTTTTGAGATAAGTGTAAATGGGGCAATATTGGATCAGCTGTTTATTGTACACCTCTAACACACATTGGGAGAGGTCTGTAAGGGGCGGCCAAACAAATATCACCCGGTTTACACTATCACTAAAAGTTAAAATTACCCAATGATGTTAACTACCAACAGAAGAGAGTAAAAACCTGCAAGCACCATTGTGCCTTCTAGAAATCTCCTCATGGTCAGCTTGGGAAGACTTCTGATCCTAGGCCACCCTCTTAGCTGATGAATGGTGTAAGAACCTAAGGATATAAAATAAATGAAACAAGACAAAAAAAACATGCTTAGTTAAGGCAAGAATAGATTCTGAGGGGGGAGAAATTCATGTTCGCAGGTGTCAACGGCAACTGGAGTTAACGTCTGCTGAAAATGGCTGTAATACTAATGAGGCAAAATTGGTGGAGGGGGGATGCAATGTATTATGTATGCAACACTATGTAACCAGCATTCTACCGCCACCAGAGGGCATATCTGTTGGAGTCCCAAGGGATCCCAGCATCCCTTGGAGCACTGTATATAACCAGGTCTTCCATGCTCTACCAGTACTCTGAAGTTGGAATAAAGAGACTAAGGTCACACTTACTCACGTCTACAGTACTTAGTCATATTGCTTTATTCGAGACTTAGCACAATGTATACTCACAGGTTTGTAGAGCTGGTCAGTTTGAAGAGACAAAATGGATACCTTTCCCAAGTTCATGTCCTCTGGCTGGGCAGAGCTCACATTACAAAGGAAGCATGGCTTTGAAACTTACCAAACTAGAAAAGATGTTAATTGGAAAATCATTATCATCATCATCATCATAGGCAGTCCCTCGGAATCGAGGAAGACTTGCTTCCACTCTAAACATGAGTCCTTAGGTGGCTGTACAGTCCAATACAAGAACCACAGTCGCTGTCACAGGTGGGGCAGATAGTCGTTGAGGGAAAGGGTGGGTGGGACTGGTTTGCCACATGCTTGTTCCGCTCCCTGCGCTTGATTTCTGCATGCTCTTGGCGATGCGACTCGAGGTGCTCGCCGCCCTCCCGGATGCACTTCCTCCACTTAGGGAAGTCTTTGGCCAGGGTCTCCCAGGTGTCAGTGGGAATGTTGCATTTTTATCAGGGAGGCTTTGAGGGTCTTGTAACGTTTCCTCTGCCTACCTTTGGCTCATTTGCCATGAAGCAGTTCCGAGTAGAGCGCTTGCTTTGGGAGTCTCGTGTCTGGCATGCGAACAGTGTGGCCTGGCCAGTGGAGCTGATCAAGTGTGGTCAGTGCTTCAATGCTGGGGATGTTGGTCTGGTCGAGGACGCTAACGTTGGTGCGTCTGTCCTCCCAGGGGATTTGCAGGATCTTACGGAGACATCATTGGTGGTATTTCTCCAGTGACTTGAGGTGTCTACTGTACATGTCTCTGAGCCATACAGGATGGTGGGTATTACTACAGCCATGTAGACCATGAGCTTGGTGGCAGATTTGAGGGCCTGGTCTTCGAACACTCTTTTCCTCAGGCGGCCGAAGGCTGCACTGGAACACTGGAGGCGGTGTTGAATCTCGTCATCAATGTCTGCTCTTGTTGATAAGAGGCTTCTGAGGTATGGGAAGTGGTCCACGTTGTCCAGGGCCACGACATGGATCTTGATGATTGTGGGGCAGTGCTGTGCGGTGGGGGCAGGCTGGTGGAGGACCTTTATCTTACGGATGTTTAACGTAAGGCCCATGCTTTCGTACGCCTCAGTAAATATGTTGACTATGACACAAGGAATGGCACTGGCCCTCCAGACAGAAACATGTATGAGGAGAAACCAATCAGGAATGGCCCTGGAACCAAGAACCAATCCTCAGGCTTTCTGAAAAACAATGGTATAATAAGTCAAGCCAAAGATTGCTGGGGCTCTTCTCCTTAGCAAATGGCAAAGCAGGAACCCCCCTCCACAGGACGAAGTAAGGACGAACACTATGTGCTTGTGCTTTGCCAGAGGGAATAAAAGTATACCTTTTTTATTTTAACATCATTGTATCTGTAATGACTAAGTAGAGTTCATATGATACTAATAGACTGTTGTAGTGTTCGATAGGCTATTTGCATGTGTGTGTGTTTAATAAACTTATTCAAAATTGTTTTAAAAGAATTGGTCTTGCTGTCAATTTAATGCCAGAGATTTAGAAATCTTACACGAGTTACTGGTTGCCAACAGGAAAATGACCCGTTTATCCTGTCTCTCTGTTTTCTGTTAGTTAGCCAATCCTCTATCCATGCTAATATATTACCCCCAACCCCGTAAACTATTATCTTATGCAGTCACCTTTTATGTGACACCTTATCGAATGCCTTCTGGAAATCCAAATACACCACATCCACTGGTTCCCCCTTATCCACCCTGCTCGTTGCATCCTCAAAGAACTCCAGCAAATTTGTCAAACATGATTTCCCTTTCATAAAACCAAGCTGACTCTGCTTGATTGAATTATGCTTTTCCAAATGTCCTGCTACTGCTTCCTTAATAATGGACTCCAGCATTTTCCCAACGACAGATGTTAGGCTAACTGGTCTATAGTTTCCTGCTTTCTGTCTGCCTCCTTTTTTAAATAGGGGTGTTACATTTGCGGTTTTCCAATCCGCTGGGACCTCCCCAGAGTCCAGGGAATTTTGTTAGATTACAACCAATGCATCCACATCTCTGCAGCCACTTCTTTTAAGACCCCAGGATGCAAGCCATCAGGTCCAGGGGACTAGTCCGCCTTAAATTCCATTATTTTACCGAGTACTACTTCTTTCGTGATAGTGATTGTATTAAGTTTCTCCCTCCCTAGACCCCTTGATTATCCACTATTAGGATGTTTTTAGTGTCTTCTAGCGTGAAGACCTATACAAAATATTTGTTCAAAGTCTCTGCCATTTCTCTGTTTCCCATTATTAATTCCCCAGTCTCATTCTCTAGGGGACCAACATTTACTTTAGCCACTCTTTTCCTTTTTATGTACCTGCAGAAACTCTTACTATCTGTTTTAATATTTCATGCTAGTTTACTTTCATAATCTATCTTCCCTTTCTTTATAAGTCGTTCGTTGCTGGGCTCCACTGGAGGGATCTCAACACGGGAGTCATCCCTTTATTTATTGGGGACTTGGCCTGGAGGTGTTGCATGGTACAGTCACATGTGATAGGTTTTTAAGTCGATTCACAGACTTCCAAGCCGCCTGCAATTTCTGCAGTCTGGAGGAGTCCGTGTTCCATGTTTATGTTCAGTTCGGGAGGTTGCAGCTCCTCTTCCATTATTTGAAGGGGCTGCTCCTCAATTTTTGGCTGCACTTCAGTCCCCGCTCCTGATCTTTGGGCACCCGGTGCAGAGCGGAGCGAGCAGGTCGGAGGGCCTCCTGGTAGGACTGCACCTGGACCTGGCCAAGGTGGCCATTAACAGGTCCAGACAGAGGGCGGTCGAAGGGGTCGTTCATCCTGACTGCCTGCTTCTCTTCCATGGCTATGTTCATGCCAGGGTGTCCCTGGAGATGGAGCACGTGGTGTCCACCGGTATTCTCGCTGCCTTCCATGAGAGGTGGGCACCGGAGGGACTGGAGTGCATCATCAACCCGGCAAGCAAACTTTTATTTGATTTCAGTTTCCGTTAAAGTTTTAATTGGAAATTCATGGGTTCCAATGGCCTTGCCAAAAGGGGGCACTTGATTTAATGTTCTACTTAAAATAGTTGTAGAGCTGTTGAGTTGGAAATGGCTTAGCCAGTCACGTGATGTTCACAAGACTCAATAATGCCCCAGCCAGTTGAGTTCAGGGGATCCACGATGAGGCAGATGGTTGTGAGCCTAGTGGATGAACTGGTAGTGTGTCGTGTGATTGTTAAACCTTTACTAATAAACCAATTAGTTCTTAATAGCAATGTGTTGCTATGAACTCTTAAGCAGAGAATTCATGAAGGAAATACATTACAGGAGAGCATGGATATTGCTATCGCAGCACTGACCTTCCATATAATGCCATCCTGGTGGCATTTCTGGAGGCATTCAGGCCAAGTTCCTGTCCAGGGACAGCATTGGAGCTTCTCACAGCCTCTGCAAATGAAATTGTGGGTAATGAAGAGGTCTGAAATTTAAAGGTGCCATGCATAGTGAAGCAATACAAAATAAAATGAAATAAAGCAATGCAGTTTTAAGACCTTTCTGTCTTTTAAAAGATATTTAATGTTAAAAAGAAGTCCCAAATGTGAATATTCAGCTCTTAAAGCTGAATTACCTTCCTAACCTCAAAAAATGGGAAAACAGCCTCAGCACTAATACAAATGGCTCAGCAAGCCAGGGAAGGGACACCACGGGTCTTGCACGCAGCTCTCCAGCTTTATGCAGGGGATCAACACTGCAAGACAGGCCCTCTACCCATAAGGGCCAGGAGGCCCTCCAAAAAGTATGATGTGGGATCACATTACTGAGGTGGTCACTGCCTGCAATTTCACCCCCACCATCTGGCACCAGTGCCCAAAGAAGCTTCATGCGCTCAGACCACTGGTCAAGGTCAGTGAATGCATCTTCAAAAGCCGTCTCCTATCAACTACACCACTAACATCACAAACTGCTCAATGCATTATCCCCAATCACTCATCTACCAACAATCTGCATCAATCATGAGGCACATCTCCCTTTTCTGGCCTCACCACACCCTCTTGGGGGAGACGGTGCTGGCCATTCTTGGCAGGGGCATGGCTGAGCCCTTGGCAAGCGACAGGGCTGAAAGGATACAAGTTGTGGTATCCTCAAACGGTATCATCATTCTGGCATGCACCTCTTGCTTTCCCGCCCTCCCATCAGTACAACTCTACTCTTGTGCATTCCTCATTTTACACGCTCAAGAAATGCAGCCTGCCAAGTCAGTGGTTGACCAAGAAGAGGGAGAGGAGAGTGAAGAAGAATAAAATTGATTTGACACTCCCAGCCACCAGCTCTTCAAGCCAACTAGCAAGGACATTTGCAGTGTGCTCCATTGAAAGACAGCAGCCTTCCATCAACCATGCTGCAACCACTGGGTAGCACAGGGTGACATCAGTAGGATAGGCAAAGGCACACACAGGACAGTCACTAAGAGAACGCTTACGGGTGATGACTTGATTTCTTGATGTCACATTGGATGGCTAGACTTATATAGGTGGATTGGAAAGTTTGTTTTGTGGTGGCTTTTACATAAGAACGTAAGAACATATGAAAGAGGAGCAGGAGTAGGTCATATGGCCCCTCGAGCCTGCTCCGCCATTCAATAAGATCATGCTGATCTGATCATGGGCTCAGCTCCACTTCCCCGCCTGCTCCCCATAACCCCTTATCCCCTTATCGTTTAAGAAACTGTCTATTTCTGTCTTAAATTTATTCAATGTCCCAGTTTCCACAGCTCTCTGAGGCAGCGAATTCCACAGATTTACAACCCTCTGAGAGAAGAAATTTCTCCTCATCTCTGTTTTAAATAGGCGGGCCCCTTATTCTAAGATCATGCCCTCTAGTTCTAGTCTCCCCCATCAGTGGAAATATCCTCTCTGCATCCACCTTGTCAAGTCCCTTCATAATCTTATACATTTCGATAAGATCACCTCTCATTCTTCTGAATTCCAATGAGTAGAGGCCCAACCTACTCAACCTTTCCTCATAAGTCACCCCCCTCATCCCCGGAATCAACCTAGTGAAGCTTCTCTGAACTGCCTCCAAAGCAAGTATATCCTTTCATAAATATGGAAACCAAAACTGCACGCAGTATTCCAGGTGTGGCCTCACCAATATCCTGTATAGCTGTAGCAAGACTTCCCTGCTTTTATGCTCCATCCCCTTTGCAATAAAGGTCAAGATTCCATTGGCCTTCCTGATCACTTGCTGTACCTGCATACTATCCTTTTGTGTTTCATGCACAAGTACTCCCAGGTCCCGCTGTACTGCAGCATTTTGCAATCTTTCTCCATTTAAATAATAACTTGCTCTTTGATTTTTTTCTGCCAAAGTGCATGACCTCTCACTTTCCAACATTTTACTCCATCTGCCAAATTTTTGCCCACTCACTTGATCTGTCTATGTCCTTTTGCAGATTTTTTTGGTCCTCCTCACACATTGCTTTTCCTCCCATCTTTATATTGTCAGCACACTTGGCTATGTTACACTCAGTCTCTTCTTCCAAGTCGTTAATATAGATTGTAAATAGTTGGGGTCCCAGCACTGATCCCTGTGGCACCCCACTAGTTACTAATTTCCAATCAGAGAGTGAACCATTTATCCCGACTCTCTGTTTTCTGTTAGTTAGCCAATTCTCGATCCATGCTAATATATTACGCCCAACCCCGTGAAATGTTATCTTTTGCAGTAACCTTTTATGTGGCACTTTGTCAAATGCCTTCTGAAAGTCCAAATACACAACATCCACTGGTTTTCCTTTATCTACACTGTTCATTACATCCTCAAAGAACTCCAGCAAATTTGTCAAACGTGACTTCCCCATCATAAATCCATGCTGACTCTGCCTGACCAAATTTTGCTTTTCCAAATGTCCTGCTACTGCTTCTTTAATAATGGACTCCAACATTTTCCCAACCACAGCATTGTGGACAAGAGGACATTGTAATGGTCAGTAACAGATGGAAGGTCAAGTGTGGGACTAATGTTGAAAGGGGAATTGGGGTTGTGGTCACTGGGAGGCAGATGATGCCATCCCTGATATTCCGGCCACAAAGGGACTATCTGGGATGCATCCTTCCTTCTGATTCCTCCTCTTCTGCTTCCTCCTCTTCTGTGCCTTTCTCTTCCCTCTGTGAGTGGATGCTATAAATGTGAAATGACAGCGTAAAATGCTGGAAATAGTCAGGTGGTCAGGTAGCATCTCGACCTGAGACAGGAACTCTTTTTTTTCGCCACCGATGTTGCATGACCTGCTCAGTATTCGCAGCATGTTCTGTCTTCTCAAAGGCCTTCATTTACCATCCGAGCCCTTGCAAGCCTCCATCAGCACTCCCTATAGATTAAATTTTTTTTTAACATCTATTGCAGCCATCACTTCAATAAAATGAAAAATACCTAGTCCAATGCCAGGTTAACCTGGTGTGATTAGGTCCCGGTGATGGTTAACCTGGTGTGATTAGGTCCCGGTGATGGTTAACCTGGTGTGATTAGGTCCCGGTGATGATTAACCTGGTGTAATTAGGTCCCGGTGATGATTAACCTGGTATGATTAGGTCCCGGTGATGATTAACCTGGTGTGATTAGGTCCCGGTGATGAATTCAGTGCTAGCGTCAAAGTTTGCGTTGGCCAAGTTAAGTTGGTGTTGCATGCCAATTGACGTCACCACGCCACCAATTTTTTCTTTCAGGGCACTTCCAGTTACTGGCTGCGCAAAGTGGGAGAGGACTATGTGGCTGTCGCGGGACCAACGACCAGCTGGGGAAAGAACAGTAGTCGTCATTTAATCGTTATTTCATGGTGCTATAGAGTGGCACTCAACAGATGAATTTCTAGCCCTGAGGTTCTAAAAGTTCTATACCAAGGAAGCCCCTTTAAGTCATTTGCTGATGTTAAGTTGTAAATATTTCTTTACTAAATGATTTCCTAACATGTTGAATGAGTTTTTTTATAGTCCCATTGTCCTGTAATACAATAATGGTCTCCACTCATGGACTACTGCAAGAGGCAGACCATCAGATCCAGTGTCCAATCCTTATGATTGGGCACTTAAATCATCATTGAAAAAATGGACTCATCCTAAATTTGAAGAGATACATCGGGGCAGTAATAAGTTTGGAATCTAATTATTGATTAAAAACAATACATTGGCCCTGAAATTCCGTTCGAGCTCTTCCCGCGGGCAAACGACAGAGAAAGAGAACAAAGATGCGCACTTACCTGTTGCTGCTGCGCCCGTTGAAACTTCCGAGCCTGAGGCCTCCCATGACTGCGCGTCGCAGCGCGTGCACGTGGGGACGTGCGCAGGCCGGGATCTGGAGACAGCAGCCAATCAGGTGAAGTATAGATTCTCATTCATAGTAATAGGAGTTCTATAAGTCCGGAACTCCTAGTGCTATGAATAAGAACCCCCCCCCAAACAACCAAAACACAATAAAAAATAGAAAATAAACCACATATTTAACATTCATTTAAATTAAAGTTCTTATAAAAAATAAATTTACCGATTTTTAAAAAAGTTTTTTTAATTAAGCCTTAAAATAAACTTACCCAAGTGGGGAGGGTTTTTAAAAATAAAATCTGTTTTTATAACATTATTTTTAAATGTTTCTGTGTATTTTTAAACACTTGCGCCTGTAAAAGTAGGCTATTTGCCTGCTTTTTCAGGCGCAAGATTTCAAAGGACATTTGCAGGGCAAGATATTCGTAAATGTTGGAAATCTTGTATGCAAGTGTCCTCACTCCCGATCTGCGGATGATCTGTCAAGCCAGAAACTTGACAGATCGGAAAAGCCGATCGGGACATCGGAATTTCAGGGCCTTTATGATTAGAAAAGAATTATTCAGACCCAACCAGTTAATAGATTATATAAGTTACATATACGTATCTGAAATTTACATTTAAAATGTTATTATCCTCAATTGTAGGTTGTTCACCTTCAGCCAATGACAATCCTTTCCTTAGGGGAAATAGCAACGGCAAGAGCTGTTTTTCAAGAGCAAACATGAATCTCATTTGTAATGTTTGTTAAAATACTTCGAATGTATTTATGATTTATAACAGCTGAATAATGGATATAACTTTTATAATATCAACAGGAGGTATTTGCCTGCAGTGAATCCACTAGGCTCTCTCCCTCAACACAGAATTGCCTCTTACTAATATTATGACCTGCTACCATTTCATAATGTTCAACCTTCAGACAATTAAAAAAAAATCATTCTGCTTGTGATAGACGAGGTCCAGAAAAAGTTAGTTTTTTTTTACAGGTAATTTTTTTTTAACTTTTCTTGTGGAGTCCGGAGGAGCAGGAGTGTTACTCCTGGCCCCACAAGGAAAGCATCGGCCTCCCTGCCGCAATCCCGCCATGCACCCCGCCCCTGCCCCTCCGCCAACCCCTCCCTGATTGCGGGACCCCTGTGGGACAGCCCAGCAACTGATGCCGTCACTTACCTGTAAATTAAAAATCTGCCGGGTCACATTCTGCCACGGGCAATTAACTCGCTAACACGGTTTCCTGCCGGAGTTAAAATCCAGGCCTTTATCTCCTGAATCATCAGGACGTGCGTAGGCCCACATTTTCCAAATTAAAATTCTTCAATACTTGTGTTAAAAAACTGGTCAAATGTGATGAAATGGGGCTTTAGTCTGATTCGTTGGATTTATAAGAACATTAGAAATAGGAGCAGGAGTAGGCCATATGGCCCCTCGAGTCTGTTCTGCCATTCAATAAGATCATGGCTGTTCTTCTACCTCAACACTTTCCTGCCGGATCCCCATAACCCTTGATTCCCCTGGTGTCCAAAAATCTATCAGTTTGAGCCTTGAGTATATTCAACGACTGAGCATCCACTACCCTATGGGGCAGTAAATTAACAACCCTCTGAGTGAAGTCATTTCCCCTCATCTTAGTCCTAAATGGCTGACCCTTTATCTTGAGCCTGTGACACCTAGTTCTAGACTCTCCAGCCCGGGGAAACAGCCTCTTAGCATTTACCCTGTTCACATTTAGTTCCAAGGCAGCTTTAGTTAGACTAGTATCCCACATCCCACCCACTCACCACCAAAAGCTGCAAGTGAGTCCAAATTTTAGACTGTTTATTATTCAACCCTGTCAATGAATAATAGAAGGCAAAAATACCTGAGAGACTAAAATCATATCAAACTAGTCACAGTTCAACATTGATAGATTTACTGAAATATGTTTTATAGGGCCCAAGTTTCAGGCCGCGTCTAAAATGGTGCAGACGCCCGTTTTTCGTGCCAGAAAGTGCACCTAAAAAAACTTACCCATTCTCCGGCTCGCTGCAAGCCCTCTGGAGCTGGGTGCGGTGCAGCACGAGCTGTGGGGGGGGCGGAGCCAGGTTCCTGCGCTGAAAACAGTGCCGGGACCTCTGCATATGCGTGCTACAGTGGGCGCGCATGTGCAGTAGCTCCAGGTGCCCAAAACTATGGGAGGGGCCCGAAGCACGCAGCCCCTAGCCCTGGCCAAATGGCCTCACTGGGGCTGCGTGGATAAGGCTCCTTCCACTCGACCGGACCCCGACCCGACCACCGTTCTCCCCCGCCAGCGACCCAACCTCCGCTCCCCCCCCCCCGACCTCCGCGACTCTCCCCCCCACCCCGGACCCCTGTGACTCTCCCCCCCCCCGGACCTCCACGTCCCCCCCCACTCCGTGACTCTCCCCCCCCCCCGCCCCCGGACCTCCGCGACCCTCCCCCCGAGACCCGACGCCACCTACCTGTAAATCCAGCCCGAAGTCTTGGGCCCGGCCGTTCAGCCTCCTTCTCTCCCTTCCCCCCCCCGCTCTCTCCTTCCCTCCTTCCCTCCCTCCTCTCTCCTTCCCTCCCTCCCTCCATCCCTCCTCTCTCCTTCCCTTCCTCCCTCCTCTCTCCTTCCCTCCCTCCTCTCTCCTTCCCTCCCTCCCTCCTTCCCTCCCTTCTCCCCTCTCCCCCCCCTTCTTCCCCTCTCCCCCTCTCACCCCTTCTCCCCCTCCTCTCTCCTTCCCTCCCTCCTCTCTCCACCTCTCCCCCCCTTCTCCCCCTCTCACCCCCTTCTCCCCCTCTCCCCTCCTCCCCCCCGTCTCCTCGCCCCTCCTCTCCTCCTCCCACCCCACCCACCCCTCCTCCCCCCACCACACCACATCCCCCACCCCACCCTCCTCCACCCCACCCCCCACCCCACCCCCTCCCCACCCCCCTCTACCCCCACCCCCTCTACCTACCTCCTCCTTCCTCCCCCTCTACCCCCCACCCCCTTCTTCCCCTCTCCCCCTCTCACCCCTTCTCCCCCTCCTCTCTCCTTCCCTCCCTCCTCTCTCCACCTCTCCCCCCCTTCTCCTCCTCTCACCCCCTTATCCCCCTCTCCCCTCCTCCCCCCCGTCTCCTCGCCCCTCCTCTCCTCCTCCCACCTCACCCACCCCTCCTCCCCCCACCACACCACATCCCCCACCCCACCCTCCTCCACCCCACCCCCTCCCCACCCCCCTCTACCCCCACCCCCTCTACCTACCTCCTCCTTCCTCCCCCTCTACCCCCCACCCCCTTCTCCCCTTCTCCCCCCACCCCCCTTCTCCCCACCACCCCCTTTATATCCCCACCCCCTTCCCCCCTCTCCCCCCACTCCACCTCCCCCCCCCCACCCCCCTTCTCCCCCTCCCCTCGCTGTCAGAAACACAGACACTGACAGACAGAGAGTGAGAGACACACACACACAGACAGAGAGGTAGAGACACTGACAGAGACACACTGGGGGGGGCCGTCCAAGCACGATTTTGGAGGACTCCTGGTGCTGCAGTCGGTAAGTAGAAAATGTTTTATTTATTGATTTTTTAAATTTTATTAATTTTTTTTGATTGATTTATTGGTTGATTTATTGATGTATTTATCATTTATTATTGATGATGGCTCTTTATTTGTAAAACTGAAGTGTTTAATGTTTGTAAGCTTCCCTTTAAACCCTCCTCCCCCATTCCCTACGCCTAATTTGTAACCTACGCCTGATTTTCCAAAGTGTAGATAAGGTTTTTTCGAACGTACAAAAATCTTCACTTACTCCATTCTAAGTTAGTTTGGAGTAAGTTTTCACTGCCTAAACTTTCAAAACAGGCATAAGTGGCCGGACATGCCCCCTTTTGAAAAAAAATTCTGTTCCAAAGTGAAACTGTTCTAACTGACTATAACTGGAGCAAACTAAATGCCGAGAATTCAAATTTCTAAGATGCTCCATTCTAAACCAGTTGCTCCAAAAAAACAGGAGCAACTATGGCCGAAACTTGGCCCCATAGTTTTGTCATAGTTTACACAGCTGGGTAAGTTACAGGTTATATGGTACTGACAAATACCTAGAAAAGGCTATACAGGTGGTTAGGTGCAGTTAGGAAGCAGTACACATAGGCAAAATTCAGGTCGCATTTTGGCAGGTGGCCATTGGCTTAAGAGAAGTAGCACAATCACAATGTCCTGGCCATTGGCAGTAGGGTGGCAACATGGAGTTTATTGTGGTGGAGCAATTTGGAGTTTGGAGTTTGGAGCGTGAGGCTGGAGCTGTGGGGAAATCAAAAAAATCTAGCCACCGCAGCAGCAAAATCAACAACGCGGAGATTGGAAGCGGCAAGGAACGGAGGATGGAATTGGGGAGGAGTGGAGGTCGGAATCGTGGAGCAGCGGAAGTCGGAAGCAGTGAGGAGCGGAGGTCGGAAGCAGTGAGGAGCGGAGGTCGGAAGCGGTGAGGAGCGGAGGTCGGAAGCGGTGAGGAGCGGAGGTCGGAAGCAGTGAGGAGCGGAGGTCGGAAGTGGCAAGGAGCAGAGGGAGGGACCGACGAGGAGCGGAGGTCGGAAGCGGTGAGGAGCGGAGGTCGGAAGCGGTGAGGAGCGGAGGTCGGAAGCAGTGAGGAGCGGAGGTCGGAATTGGAGAGGAGCGGAGGTCAGAATCAGCGAGGAGCGGGGGTCGGAAGTGGCAAGGAGCAGAGGGAGGGACCGACGAGGAGCGGAGGTCGGGACCAGCGAGGTCTGGAGGTCGGGACCGCCGAGGTCCGTAGATTGGAAGCGGAGAGGAGAGGATGGATGAGGCACGGAGAAGCAGAGAGGTTGGAGCCCAGAGGTGGAGCAGTGTGGAAAAGACCAAGGGAAGGCACAACACGGGCCAATAGCGAGGCTCTGAGGTCATGAGGCTCACATTGCATACTACAAATTACACGTAGAGAGAGGTCCTGTGGGAAGGAGGAAGGAAGGAGGACAGTAGGAGTATGTTTGAGTTTGTGTGTATGTATTGATACATGCAGTGGAGCCTGGTCTCCAGTTGTCTTGGATCCCCTTGCCACTGGACCAAGACCTTGCTCCGTCAACCCCGTGTGGCGGCTGGTGTGCAACGGTTACCCCACGTTAAAAGAATTGACGCACAGGCATCTTCCACCATTTAAAATGAGTTCATCAGTCACCTGAGTACTCATTTTTAGTGTGGAAGCAAGTCAACCTCGACCCTGAGGGACTGCCTATGATAATGATGATTGTGGTGTAATGAGTGCTTGGCTATTCTGTATCACTCTTGACCTTCACGAGATGAGAAGCTGGAGGAGCAGGAGATCAGGTTTGGAGTGAGCCTGCACGAAAAGAGCTTACACAATTTAGCACTTTTTCAGTTCCAGGCAAGTGTACATTACTCATTGCTGAAATATTTTTCACAGATTATTCAAGTTGTATGGCAGTTTTTCCATCATTCTACTTGTCAATTATTTACAACACAGTCCTGATGGCATTATTAAACAACTATTTTTAAGTCTCTTTAATATTACTGTCAGTTTAAGGAGAATATTTGAGATGAAATGTTTCCAAACACTCAACAACATCTCATGGATGTTTGTTTTAAAAATTTATGAAGCATTTTTCTAAATAGGCCCCAGTAACTCCTTTTTATCTTAGAACAGCGACAGATTTGGTTGACAAATACGTTGAATACTCAACCCTCGCCGGACAATCTTTCTAACTTACAGTTTTTCCATCAACACAAACATGTTGGTCCATTAAAATGTCTGTTTCTAAGCCTGATTGGCAGCATACAGAGACCACTTAACTTTATAAAAGTTTATGGCCGCAAAATTCAGCTCCGCAGCACTCGTTGTTTGGGTGCTACAGGGAAATGGCATCCACGGTGCGCACGCACACTTTTGGTGTTAGCGTGGGCGCTAGGAGCGTGCAATGGACGCATGTGCAGTACGCAGCTCGTGACGTCAATCAGCGTGCAGTGCTGATTTGATGCCAACGCTGCCATTTTGGTGCACAACGCTCCAGCTAATGACCTTTCTTAAGCTTGCACAGCTGAACACGCATTCAGCACGAGGAAAAATCCCCCACCAGTGCTATTTAAAGGGATCATCAACTACCTACAGGTTTTTACTGGCTGTTGCCGAGTTTGCAGAAGTGTTTTGGAGGCTTGTGCTGCTATTTCAAGTTGCTAAAGTTTACAGGGAGGGCTGTGGCAGGCGCTGAAGGACTTTGTCCTGACTTCAAGGAATCTGCAGAGACCATATGCTCCGAGACCTGGGTGCGCTAGTAGGCATTCCACTTGGCCTACAGCATGAGAGGAAGAATGAGCAGAGGCGACACCGAGCAAGACAAGCAGCTGGACGAGGGAGGAGGAGGAGATAGGGAGAAGGGCTCTCAGCAGAAACCCATATCCGTGTAGAGTGTTCAGTGAACAATTCTCCGACCTGAACTTCAGCGGGGAACATTGTGTCACTGTGTCAAACATCTGAGCTTCATTCACCAAGGACATCCTCGCCGAAATCTGCCACTTGCTGCAGCCTCAACTGCAGCCTCAGAGCAGGGCTTTGCCAGCGGCTGTGAAGGTCATGGTGGCCATGAACTTTCATGCGTCGGGCTTCTTCCAAGCTGTAGCAGGAGATATTTGCAACATCTCCCAGTTTGCCGTGCACTGTTGCATAAGGGAGGTAAACGAGGCTCTGTATTCCAAGAGAGTTGAATACATTTCCTTCCGTCTGGCAGGTGCAGTGAGCGCGCAGCTTTGCGAGAAATGCAGACGTCCCCGTGGTGCAGGGCGCCATCGACCGTGCACGCGTCGTTTTGCGGGCCCCGCAAGTAAACTCTGAGACGTACCGCAACCGAAAGCGATTCCACTCCCTCAATATCCAGCTGGTGTGTGACCATACTCAGCGCACCATGTAGGTCAAGGCCCGGAATCCTCGGCAACAGTCATGATGCCTTCATTCTGCGGCAGTCCGCTGTGCCATCTGCATTTGACCCACCACGACAAACCGGGGGATGGCTACTGGGCACCAAGGGCTTTCCGCTGACCTCATGACTCCGGTACGTCACCCACGCACACGTGGCCAGCATTCATACAACCAAAGCCATGTTGCCACATGAAATATCATTGAGCAGACCATTGGCTTCCTGAAGCAATGCTTCCCCTGCTGAACTGCTCTGGAGGAGCCCTGCAGTACTCGGCAGATCAGCTGTCGAGATTCGTGGTGTTCTGCAGCATGCTACGTAACCTCGCCACCACGAGGACACAGCCCTTTCACCAGACATACATCCATCTCATCATCATCATAGGCAGTCCCTCGAAATCGACTTGCTTCTACTCTAAAAGTGAGTTCTTATGTGACTGAACAGTCCAATATGGGAATTACAGTCTCTGTCACAAGTGGGACAGACAGTGGTTGAAGGAAAGGGTGGGCAGGGAGTCTGGTTTGCCGCATGCTCCTTCAGCGGCCTGCACTTGATTTCTGCATGCTCTCGGCGACAAGACTCGAGGTGCTCAACGCCCTCCCGGATGCTCTTCCTCCACTTAGGGCGGTCTCGGGCCAGGGCCCCCCCGGGTGCCGGCGGGGATGTTGCACTTTATCAAGGAGGCTTTGAGGTATCCTTGAAACGATTCCTCTGCCCACCTGGGGCACGCTTGCCGTGTAGGAGTTCTGAGTAGAGCGCTTGCTTTGGGAGTCTCGTGTCGGGCATGCAGATGATGTGGCCCACACAACGGAGCTGGTCGAGTGTGATCAATGCTTCAATGCTGGGGATGTTGGCCTGATCGAGAACACTGACGTTGGTGCGTCTATCCTCCCAGTGGATTTGCAGGATCTTGCAGAGGCAGCACTGGTGGTACTTTTCCAGTACTTTGAGGTGTCTACTCTATATGGTCCATGATGACCTCTCTCAGGATGACCTCTTTCATCGATGACAAGATCCAACACCGCTTCCAGTGTGCCTGCGCAGCCTTCTGTCACCTCAGGAAGAGAGTGTTTGAAGACCAGGACCTCAAATCTAGCACCAAGCTTATGGCCTACAGTGCAGTAGTGATACCCGCCTCCTATATGACTCAGAGACCAGACATACAGTGACCAGTTGAGGAACAGGAGGAGGAAGAGGAGTCGGAAGGAGGCAACCCAGACAGCCACTTTCGGGCTGGGCTGTCCGTGACTGACTCATCCGGCTGTGATATCAATGAACGCAACCTCAATTCCACATTCACCAAGAGTCCCACACCTTCCCTTCCCTCTGCCACCGACCATCACGCAGTCTGGTTTGGCCACAATGTAAAAATAAAACCCAACACAAAATAAACATTCCAATCCCAATTTATAAATTAAACCATGCCATATTGCATACAAACGTAATCTAATCACCCTGTGCATTCCCTTAGTGCCTGTCTTCCAAGTGCCTTTGCCTGTTCCAGAGCTCCCACGCAGTGCTGCCGTAGTAGCTGCTGCATGGCTGGTGGAAGGCTGCTGGAAGGCTGCTGATCTTCAGTGGAAGAGACTGCAGATGGCCTTGCAGGATAACCTAGAGCAGCTGTGGTCCTAGCAGGCCAGGCTTTAGATTGCACCACTTCAGCATGGACGGCAGGCAACAGCAAGGGCACTGGCGGAGTGGCAGGGCTGGAATCACGATTGCAGTCATCCTGAGAGAGGACAGCAGGTTTGTGCTCCACAGAGCCACTGCCACTCCCCCAGGGCGGTACCTCAGCTGGACTGCTGTGGCACCCTGCCCCTTTGAACAACTGGTAAGCACAACCTCTCTGGCAGCAGTCTGAGCTTGCGTAGCAGAAAGCTGAACTTGCAGGACAGAAGTCTGAGCTTCCACTACAGAAATGGAAGCTGAGACAGCGGCCATCAGACGCTGCATCCTGGCTGGGTCCGCAATTGTGCTAATGGAGTTGGCCATCACGCCCATGCTAGAAAGGATGGGCTCCAAGCTCTGCACAAAGCCCTGTGCCAAGTTGGTGCCGGATTCCTCCATGCTCCTTGACATTGCAATCAGGCTTTCTGGCAGGCCTGCCAATGCACCAAGCATTTCACTGTGCATACCCATCAGCCTTCTTCTTTGGCCTGCACCATCAAAATGCTCATCTGAGTCCTCTGCAGCAGAACTCGTGTGCAACCTAGCCCTCCAGGGACCTGCCACCTGCGATACTCCTACCCTGACTACAGGCCATTCGTGCCCGGTGTCTCACCACGTGCAGATCCTACATCTAACCTATCCTCTAAAGTTGTGGAGTGTCAGTATCTGAGCTGGTGGCTACACATGTGGAATCGAGTGACGGTGCTGTGTCTTCTTCTTCCTCCACTTCCTGCTCTTCCACCACTGCCTGGCCAGGTTGCAGTTCTTGGCTATCTGAAAGGAGAAAGGCAGTTCTTGGCTATCTGAAAGGAGGGGGAAAGCAAGAGGTGCATGCTTACATTATCTGTAGCTTGTAAATCAGAAGAGTTTATTGGATGAGGGGAAAGTGGGATGTGAGGAGGAGGATTAGGTATGAGGATAACGTCATCTTCAATTGTTTCAGCCCCATTACTGGCTATGGGCTCAGCGATGGCTGCTCCACTGATGGCAACCTCCATTGGGGTTGTTATATATGCAGACTATAGATATACTCTCTGTGTAGTCACTATATAGTTGAATAAGATGGACACTTGTTTACCTGATGTACGATCAATAAGGTTTACACTGTGTATATACATGCTGACACCACTAGAGGGTGCAACTGGTGGAGACCGGGGTTTCCTGCCCTGGTGGCAGATGCTGTATAATAGGGGAACCACCATGAGGCTGCCTCTCTCTGGAGTTAGGAATAAAGGACCAAGGTCACTACAGTTTGAGTACAACACATTGCCTCGTGGAATCATTCATAGGTACAGTACAAACATAATAACTGGCGATGAGAATAAGGACTTTCACGTGATATTATGGCTACCTTTGGCACACTAAAAGACTTCACAGAGGGTGATGATTGTGATTCCTTCACGGAAAGGCTCGAGCAATATTTCGTGGCAAACGACCTGGCACGGGAGACGGACACATTGGCGGAGAAGCGCAAGGCTATACTGCTGACCAGTTGTGGGTCCAAGGTCTACCACCTCATCAGGGACTTGCTGGCATCCACGAAGGCCAAGGATAAGACATACGATAAGCTGACTGAACTAATTCATGACCAACTTAAACCAAAAGAGAGCATCCTCACGACAAGGCACAGATTCTAAACTCACCGCAGACCTGAGGGACAGGAGATTGCAAAATATGCTGCCGACCTCGGGAGACTTGCGGCACCATGTGATTTTGGCACGCACCTCAACGAAGCATTGCAAGACATCTTCGTTATAGGAATTGTCCACGAGGGCCTCCTTCACAAGCTATTATCTGTCGACAACCTGCAGAAAGCCATCAGCATCAGTCAGGCGTTCATGACCTCGACCTGCAGCACCAAGTAAATCATTCAGCCTGTGGACTCAAACCCGGCAAGGACTGTACACAGAATGGTGCCTTTCACAGGCAAGACTGTAGAACGTGGCTCTGCCCAGGGCAGAGAGCACAGACCTCAGGGTTTCAGAACTCAGAGTCTGCCGAGGTGTGCTAATCAAGTAGCACCATGCTGGCGTTGTGGAGGAAACCATAGAGCTCACCAGTGTCAGTTTCCTGAGTATGTATGCAAAGCCTGTAACATGAAGGGCCACCTCCAGTGTATATGTAAAAGAAATACGACTCACCATCTAGCAGAGGAGTCTGTATGATGATTTGGCCAGAGAAACAGCTCAGCCCCAAGAAGAAGTGTATGGAGCGTATACCTGCACCACCGATTGTCCTCCAGTGAAGATGGAAGTCAGGATAAACGGCGTTCCAGTCTTTATGGAAGTGGACACGGGAGCGAGCCAGCCAGTGATGAGCCAGGATGCCTTCGAGAGGCTATGGAACGAAAAACAACCCGAGCTGGTTCCAGTACAGGAAAAGTTGCGCACCTACACCAAGGAGCTGATCCCAGTCCTTGGTAGTGCGGATGTAAGTATAATCCATAATGGCGTGGTGCACAAGTTACCTCTGTGGATTGTTGCAGGTGATGGTCCAACACTACTCGGAAGAAGGTGGATGGGGAAGATCCAGTGGAAATGGGAAGACCTCTTCACTCCAGCAATCGATGTCGCCCGTGCTCAGAGGCAGAGCAAAACCTCACCTTCGCTTGGGCCAGGCACCAGAGAACAGACCAGCACAGACCTGAGACACAAACCGTCCATCATGACTGCATGGCAATGATCCGACCGGAACAACCTAAAAGTACCTTCCCGACTCCAGTGGCAGGAATCCTGGGGAGGAAGATTGAATTTACAGGCACTCTTCCAGCTTTTGTGGCAGAATCGCAGGAGAGAAGGATCAAGGCAGTCAACCTCGAGGACAGAGGCAAGATGGCGTTCCTGCTGCAGTGAGGAGCAGCATGGCATGGTAGGGTTCTATTAAAGGGGACCTGCAACCAACTGAACTTAAAGAGACATTGTATGCATGGCAATCAATATAACGAACCAATTAAGAATGTAAAGAACAAAATGCTGTGAAATGTCAGGAACAGAGTGTCCCCAAAAGCAGCAAGTGAGCAAATTCGGGAGGGTAAAGATGCCCTGCCCCAGGTGCCCCACAAGTTATAGGCCAGCAACCTCAGGAGGTTGAAGGCACTGATCCTGATACCCTGTCCCAGATCTATCCCACGCTGCAGGCACCCGATGGCAGTATTCGCCACGGACCTGGAAACAAAAACGGCGCCAATATACGCAGTCGGCCGCCGTTGCCCACCACCTGGGTGGAGACGGCACAGCCCACAGACCCAGTCCCTACCTCGGCCATGTCCGGGAGCGAAAGGTCAGAACCAAAGAGTTCCCCAAACGGGACCTGGAACAGCCAGATTCCCAGCACTGTTAAAGAGCAGGCAGAAGATTCTGCAGCCCTCAAAGGAGGACAGGGAGGCCACTCACATCTGTGGCTCTGCCCACCACTAGGCAACGGCAAAGGCCCTGAGTCCTGGCTAGGTGAGCGAACCAAGCCCACCCCGCTAGCAGGGGGCGCAGTGCCGCCATTAGATGACTAGGACCCCGTCCGGTTGCTCTGGAACCAGCATCCTCGCATGCCTGTACTGCTACCTCAGTACTGACCATGATTGAACTAATTATGCAATCTACCCAATTCTGGCACATGACCGTAAAACTTAACGAATGTAACTCACTGAACCAAGGTGTCAAGATACAAACTGTAAAAAAAAAATGTTTTTTTTCTTCCTTTCTTTGTAGTTGCACTGTGTCTGATTCTGTATGTTAATTTAACGGGCCAGCTGCATGATCTCGCTGTGGGGGCGGGGGGGCGGGGGAATGGATGTATGTAGCCATGGACACACACATGGATCACACCCAGAATCCACTGGAACCTCCACTGCATCATTGAACCATCCAAACTGGTAACCACTACCCAATGTTGTGGCAAAAGGACTTGGGGGTTTAACAGAGAGAGAGCCAAGCCAAAGCACAGCCAAGGTGCAAGGGTTATTGGCACCTAAGTCTGGGGAGAGCTAAGGTAAAGCACATATGCAAAGATAATTGGCACAAAGGACTTGGGGGAGAGTGATGTTATATATGCAGACTATAGATATACTCTCTGTGTAGTCACTGTCTAGTTGCATAAGATGGAGACTTGTTTACCTAATGTTCTATCAATAAGGTTTACACTGTGTATATACATACTGGCATCACTAGAGGGTTCAACTGGTGGAGATCGGGGTTTCCTGCCCTGGTGGCAGGGGCTGTATAAAAGGGGAGCCACCATGTGGCTGCCTCACTCTGGAGTTAGGAATAAAGGACCAAGGTCACTACAGTTTGAGTACAACACATTGCCTCATGGAATCATTCATAGGTACAGTACAAACATAACAGGGGTAAGGTCATGCCGCTGGGCCTGACCCCCGCCAGTTAGCTCCTGCAGCTGTTCGTAATGTGCCAACTTGTCCTTCAAGAGAGGAAAGTGTGCCAATGAGTGTGCTGCAATGTGCTTGGGTGATGTGCCTGTCGTGGTTGAATAGCTGACAGTGTGTGCAAGCTGTGAGATGTAGGTATGAGGCTTCCCGCAGTGGTAAATGTGAGGGTGAGGTGAAGCTATTAATGTGAGGTATGAGATCTGTTTGATAGAAATCATTGATAGTTGAGTGATGGAAGTGTGGTGCATTGAGCAGTGTGTGTGGCTAGTGGTGCAGTTGGTGGGATATGGCATTTGAAGATGAATTTACTCACCTTGACCACTCGTATGAGGTTATTGAACTTTTTGCGGCACTAGATCCAGGTTCTCGGGGCCTGATTTCAGCAGGCGAGACCCCTGTGAGTGTGTGGGGTCTTGTCCTGTAACTCAGCAGTATGCAAGACAAGCAGGTCTGCAGTGACCCTGGGTTACTCTCCTCATGCTTTGTTTGATAATTTGTACTGCACATTCAACTTGCCCGTTGGACGCAGACTTGAACGGTGCTGACCATACATGTTTTATGCCATTAAGTTTTACAAACTCCTGAAACTCCTGACTGGTGAAGCACGACCCATTGTCACTCACCACTATGTCAGGCAGACCATGTGTCGCAAACATGACATTGAGATTCTCTATGGTTGCCGTGGACGTGCTGGATGATATGATTATGCATTCTATCCACTTCGAATAAGCGTCCACCACCACTAAAAACATCTTGCCCAGGAAGGGACCTGCAAAATCTACATGGATCCCGGACCATGGTTTGGATGGCCACGACCACAGACTCAGCGGCGATTACACTGGTGCTTTGCTGAGCTGCATGCAGCTGTTGCGCTGATGCACGCTTGCTTCCAGCTCAGAATCACTTCCTGGCCACCATACATGGGACCTGGCGATGGCCTTCATTATCACTATACCAGGATGTGTGCTGTGTAATTCACGCATGAACTTCTCTCTCCCTTTCTTAGGCATTACAACACGATTGCCCACAATATGCAATCTGCTTGAATAGACCTTGCAACGAGTGTATGGTTTGGCCTCCTTGCACATTTGCTTTGGTATGGCAGACCAATTCCCTTTGAGGATGCAACCCTTTACCACCGATAAAATCTAGTCCTGACTTGTCCAGGTCTTAACTTGTTGAGCTGTGACAGGGGTTCCTTCACTCTCAAAAGCATCCATGATTAACATTAGATCCGTCGGTTGTGGCGTTTCCACCTCCAGTGTGGGCAACGGCAACCGGCTCAAAGCATCGGCACAATCCTCTATGCCAGGTCTGTGGCGAATGACATAATCATAGGCAGATAATGTCAGCACCCACCTTTGGATGCGGGATGAAGCGTTGGTATTGGTACCTGTGCTCTCGGAAAATAATGAAATAAGTGGCTTGTGATCAGTCTCTAATTCGAAACAGGTATTGATGCATCTTTTTAACACTGTACACACACGCTAAAGCTTCTTTTTCTAGCATGCTGTAGGTTCTTTCTGCTTTAGACAAACTTTTGGATGCATACGCGACAGGTTGAAGTTTCCCCGGCTCATTGGCTTGGTGGAGTATGCAGCCAATTCCATATGACGATGCGTCACAGGCCAAAACTAAACGTTTACATTAGTCATAATGTACCAGCAGCTTGTTCGAGCAAAGCAGATTGGTGGCTTTCTTGAAAGCTCTGTTTTGCGATGTGCCCCACACCTAGTTGTTGCCTTTTCTCAATAGCTTGTGCAGTGGTTCTAGTAAGGTGCTCAATTTAGGTAGGAAGTTACCAAAGTAGTTGAGTAGACCCAGAAACGAACGCAGTTCCATCACATTCAGTGGCTTGGGTGCATTCTTGATGGCCTTGGTTTTCACATCAGTAGGTCTGATGCCATCAGCGGCGATTTTCCTCCTGAGGAATTTGACCTCCGTTACCATGATGATGCACTTCGAGTGTTTCAGTCTGAGTCCCACTCTATCCAAACGCAGTAGAACCTCTTCCAGATTGTTCAGATAGTCCTTGGAGTCATGACCGGTAATCAGGATGTCAACTTGAAACATGAGCGTGTTAATGCACGTAAGTCTCTTTGACGTCTCGGCCAACTCTTGCGTCATATAGGCCAATGTCAAGTCCAGTTTTGTGAACGACTTCACTCCGGCTAGCGTCGTAAACAAATCATCAGCCTTCGGTAATGGGTACTGATCTTATTTCGAAACCCTGTTGATCATAGCCTTGTAGTCTCCACAGATTCTGACACTGCCATCACTTTTCAGCACAGGAACAATGGGGCTGGCCCATTCATTAAATTCAACCAGTGATATGATCCCTTCACCCTGGAGTCTGTCCAGTTCACTTTTGACCTTCTCCCTCATCATATACGGCACTGCCCAAGCTTTATGATGGATAGGTTTTGCATCTGAGTCCATGTAGATCTGCACCTTGGCTCCCGTGAAGTTGCCGATACCCGGTTCGAACAGCGAGGGGAACTTGCTCAATACTTGGGTACATGTATCTTCCTCCAATGACAACGCCTTTATGTCATTTCAGTCGCATCTGATTTTCTCCAACCAGCTCCTGTCGGGCAGCGTTTGGCCATTGCCTGGAACAATCCACAGTGGTAACTCATGAACTGCACCGTTATATGACACATTAATTTGTGCACTGCCAATTACCTTTATCAGTTCTTTGGTGTACGTGCGCAGCTTGGCGTTAACAGGGCTCAGCCTGGTCCTCACAGTTTTAGTATCCCACAGCTTATTAAATGCCCTCTGTTCAGTTCCATCGATACCGGTATCCCGTTAATCTTCACATTAATCAAAATTGGTTTACTCTTGGTTATGAAGGAGTACAGTCCATACACTTCCTCCTCTGGCATCTCGGATTGCATATCCGGATCCGCATTAGTCTGACTCTCATCCTCCATGTGGTGTGTCGCAGCTCGCTTGCTCATCTGCGGACACTTGCGCTGGAGATGCCCCATTCTCAGACAGCTTTTGCAACTATATTGCTTAAATCGGCACTGCTGGTGCCGATGATTTCCCCCACAATGCCAATACAGAGAAGTCGGATACATTCCCGCTGGCGGACTTTGGGCAGCCACAGTTTTCCCGAACGCAGCCGGATATCCCCTACCATGTGCTGCTCTGTCGAACACCAAATCAATCGCATTTACAATACTTGCTGAGGTTCGGTTCTTCACTGCTATTGTTTTAGACTCCTGTCCATAGTCATACATGATTGAGCGATCTGGATGGCCCTTATTAAATCCAACTCCTCCACCGCCAGAAGTTTGCGCAGGATCACCTCGTGGTTGATACCGATAACAAAGAAGTCCTGCAGCATGTCTGCTAACACCGTCCCGAACTTGCACGGTCCCGCTAGACATCTCAGGTCGGCAACGAATTCCACCGCACTCTTACCCTCTGATCGAACGTATGTATAAAACCTGTATCTCAAGATGATGATGCCGTCGTCTGGCTTGAGGTGCTCCCGTACCAATATACACAACTCCTCGTACATTTTCTCTGTTGGATCACTAGGCATGAGTAGATTCTTTATCAGACCATAGATCTGTGAACCGCACACCATGAGGAATATGGCCCACGGCGATCTGCATCGTCAACCCCCTTCATTTTGTTGGCCACGAAGTAATGGTTCAAATGGTTCACAAGGTCTGCCCAATCTTCTCCCTCCACGAATCGCTCTAAAAATCCAATCGTGCTCATTTTGCAAACAAAAGTTCTTGTATTCTCGTCGCCAAATGTTATAATGCAAAAAAGGTTCAAACTGATTACTGTTTAACTAAGCAAGGTACAACCTTGGCTCTGCTTTATTTAGGCCCAAAGTGCCTGACTCTCAAAATGGTTTGCCTTTTATACCTGAGCAGCACCATTTGCCTCTAACAATGACGCCATCTGGTGGCTACAAACAGAATGTACATACATGACAGACTGTCACGGCTAGCTGCTCCCTCTACCTTTGCAGACTTTGTATGGGTGGGCCTCCTGGCCCCCTGTGGATAGTGGACTTCTTTCCTTCTGTCCACCTCCTGCACCAAGGCCTCCAGTGCAGCGTTTGAGAACCTTGGAGCATGCTCTCTCCCCTGTTGCACCATTATTCAGTGTTCTTGAAGGTTAGACTCTCTCCTCCAGCTGCTCCAGCCAGAATGCACCTCCCCTTTAAGAGATGCAGGCTGGTGGTGTTTGTGGTGTCCCTGCACCGTACTACAAACTCACACGAGGCATGTACTGTAGACACAGTCACTACGTGACCTTAACCTTTATTCCCAGGACCAAGGAGTCCTGACCCTCGGTGGGACCTCCCCTTTTATACCTGGAAACCCAGGTGAGGAGTGTCTCCCACAAGTTCACCCCCTGTGGTCAGGATGTGCATTTCTGGGGTATAAGTACAGTGTACAGGAGTTGCATGACGGTTACAGTTACATGAAGATTACCATTGCATGATGGTTACATACATGACATCACCTCCCCACTTACGTGTTTTTGTGTCAAAGGTTAAGTCTTTCAGGTGGTCGACGCTCTCTCGTGGAGCGCCGCAATTGTGGCTCTGGTGGCTGAGCCTTGGCACGCGTCTCTGTCACTTGAGGTGATTCCGGCCTGTCCGGGCTGGCCGCAGGGACTGTGCATGCTGTGGATTGTCCTCGTTGCTCGTCCACTGGCAGTGGTGTAAGTGACATCTCATGCTCTTCTTCAGGTTCCTCCATGTCTGTGCTGAACCTTTTCTTTACTTGGTCCAAGTGTTTGCGGCATATCTGCCCATTGTTTAGTCTGACCACTATGACCCTATTCCCTTCTTTGCCAATTACTGTGCCCTCAAGCCACTTGGGTCCCAAAGCATGGTTAAGAACAAAAACCGGGCATCCATTTCTATGCACCTCCCCCTTGAGTTTCGATCGTGAAACTCGGTTTGGGACTGGCGCTTGCCCTCGACAATGTCTGCCAGGGCTGGGTGAATGAGGGACAGCCGCGTTTTAAGTGTGCGTTTCATGAGGAGTTCCGCTGGCGGGACTCCAGTGAGCGAGTTCGGGCGGGACCTGTAGGCCAGCAGGAGGCGTGATAGGCAGTGCTGAAGGGAGGGTCCTTGGATGCGTAGCATGCCCTGTTTTATGACTTGGACCGCACGTTCCACCTGGCCATTGGAAGCCGGCTTGAACGGTGCAGACGTGTTTGATACCATTGCCCGACATAAACTCCTGGAATTCATGGCTGGTGAAACATGGGCCATTGTCGCTGACCAGAATGTCCGGCAAGCCGTGGGTCGTGAAAACCGTACGCAGACTCTCCACAGTGATGGATGTCATGCACGAGTTTAATATGATGCACTCGATCCATTTTGAGTATGCATCGACAACAATCAGGAACATTTTTCCCATGAACGGGCCCATGTAGTCTACGTGAATACGTGACCATGGCCTGGTGGGCTAGGGCCACAGGCTGCGTGGGGCCTCCCTGGGGGCATTGCCCAGCTGGGCACATGTCGTGCACCTGCGAACCCAGTGCTCCAGGTCTGAGTCAATCCCTGGCCAGCATACATGTGACCGGG
Source organism: Pristiophorus japonicus (assembly GCF_044704955.1). NCBI lineage: Eukaryota > Metazoa > Chordata > Chondrichthyes > Pristiophoridae > Pristiophorus > Pristiophorus japonicus. The sequence goes on along the minus strand of NC_091989.1, from coordinate 167,294,095 downwards.
CAATGGCCTTCATTAACACGATGCCAGGGTGCTCACTGTGGAGTTCCCTGATGAACATTTCCCTGCCTTTCTGGACATAACAACCCGGCTGCCCCATAGCAGGCAGTCGGCTTGAATGGAGAGCTCATCCATCCGTCTCTGAAACGGTCTGACCTCCTCGGGGTATGCCCTGTGTGCGGGCGCCCAATCCCCAGTCAGAACACATTTCTTTATCATGGATAGGAGAGGGGTCCCTGTTGGTCCAGAGTTTGATCTGGTGGGCTGTGATGGGGGAGCCTGCGGTATCGAAAGCCTCAACAGCCATGACCATCTCAGCGCTTTGCTCCGCTGCCCCCTCGGTGGTGGCCAGTGGGAGCCTGCTGAGCGCGTTAGCGCAATTTTCGGTGCCTGGCCGGTGCTGTATGGTGTAGTCATATGCAGCCAGCGTGAGAGCCCATCGCTGTATGCAAGCTGACGCATTGGCATTGACAGCCTTGCTGTTGGACAACAGGGATGTTAACGGCTTGTGGTCCGTGTCTAGCTCGAACCGTCTACCGAAAAGGTACTGGTGCATCTTTTTCACACCGTAAACACAAGCAAATGCTTCCTTTTCGACCATGCCGTATCCACACTCTGCCTGGGAGAGTGACCTGGAGGCAAAAGCCACCGGTTGGAGTCGGCCGTCGTCATTACCCTGCTGCAACACACGCCCAACCCCGTAGGACGAGGCATCGCACATTAAAACCAATTTTTTACAGGGGTCGTACAAAGTCAACAGTTTGTTAGAACACAGCAGGTTCCTCGCCTTATTGAAAGCCCGTTCTTGACAGTCCCCCCTAAGCCATTCACTACCTTTACGCAGGAGCATGTGTAACGGCTCCAACAAAGTGCCTAAGTTCACAGAAAGTTCCCGAAATAGTTCAAAAGTCCCAGAAATGATCGCAACTCCGACGTGTTGCCGGGCCTGGGCGCCCGGCGGATCGCCTCCATTTTTGATTCAGTGGGCCAGATCCCGTCTGCGGCAACCCTCCTGCCCAAAAGCTCGACCTCTGGGGCCAAAAACACGCACTTGGCCTTTTTCAGCCGCAAGCCTACCTGGTCCAGTCGGCGTAGCACCTCCTCCAGGTTGTGGAGGTGTTCCTCGGTGTCTCGACCTATTATAAGGATGTCGTCTTGGAATACGATTGTTCCAGGAATGGAGTTGAGCAAGCTTTCCATGTTCCACTGAAAGATAGCTGCCGCCGAACGAATGCCAAACGGACACCTGTTGTAGATAAATAATCCCTTGTGCGTTGTGATGGTGGTCAGAAGCTTGGATTCTTCAGCCAGTTCCTGAGTCATGTAGGCCGGAGTGAGGTCCAGCTTCGTGAACAGCTTGCCACCTGCCAGCGTGGCAAAGAGGTCCTCCGCTCTCAGGAGCGGGTATTGGTTCTTGCAGCGACGCACGGTTGATGGTGGCTTTGTAGTCACCACAAATCCTGACCGAGCCATCTGCTTTGAGGACAGGAACGATGGGACTTGCCCAGTCGCTGAATTCAACACCTGAAATTATGCCCTCTCTGAGCAGCCTGTCCAGTTCACCTTCAATTTTCTCATGCATCACATACGGCACCGCTCTGGCTTTGTGGTGCACTGGTCTGACATTCGGAGTGATGCGTATCACTACTTTAGTGCCCTTGAACATTCCGACACCGGGTTGAAACAGTGACACGAATTTTTGTAGGACCTGTGAGCATGAACTTCACTCCACAGATGAAATGGCGTGCACATCCCCCCATTTCCAATTCATCTCGGCTAGCCAACTCTTCCCCAAGAGCGCAGGGCCATTCCCCGTGACGATCCAGAGTGGCAGCCGGTTCTGTGATCCATTATGTGTTACCACCAAGTTTGCACTACCCAGCACTGGGATGATCTCTTTGGTGTACATCCTTACCTTCGTGTCAATGCGTTCTAGTTTGGGCCTGCTAGCTCTGTGTGGCCATAGTCTCTCAAATTGTTGGGCACTCATAATTGATTGGCTAGCTCCCGTATCCAGCTCCATGCGCACCGGGATGCCATTCAATAAAACTTTCATCATTATGGGTGGTGTTTTAGTGTATGAGCTGTGGATGTCAGCCACGTGAACCCGCTGAACTTCAGCATCCATGGCTTTTCCCCAGGCATCATCCTGCATTGCAGAACCCTCGTCTGGCTCCTCTGTCTCGCAGATTAGCCTCGCCACAGCCTTTTTGCACATCCTGGCTAAGTGGCCACTGACGTTACAAATCCTACAGGTATATTGCTGGCACCTGCAGCTTTTTGCAGTATGCCTACCCCCGCATCTCCAGCATGAGCTGAGATTGTTGTTAACAAAGGGACTGTTACCAGACATTCCTCTCTGATTGCCCATTTGGTTGTTTCTAAGCACTCTGATGGTGGGTGTTAATGGTCCCATCGCGGGATGCATTGTCCCTCGTGATGGCTTGAATTGCCGATCCCCTTTCCATTGCCCCTGTTGCGGGCCCACCCTAGTGTCTGTTGCTGCCTGGGCGGTTTCGAAATGCCCTTGCCTGCCTGCGGGGGTCCCTGGCCGTATTCACAATGTTAACTCCCTGGTCCATCGCCACGTTGGGACCAGGGCTGCCCATGTAAATTAGCGTGGTCTCCTCTTCCCCTGCCATGAAGGTCTGAGCTATCAACGCCGCCCCTTCTAAAGTCAAGTCCTTGGCTTCTATGAGCTTCCTGAAAATCCCGGCATGATTAATGCCCTTAATGAAAAAGTCCCTTAACATCTCCCCCCTGCAGGCGTCTGTGAACTTACAGAGACTGGCCAAGTGCCACAGGTCCACAACGAAATCCGAGATGCATTGTCCCTCCCGATGCCGGTGTGTGTAGAACCGGTGCCGGGCCATGCGTACGCTACTCGCCGGCTTGACATGCTCACTGATCAGCTGGCTGAGCTCTTCAAAGGGCTTGTCCGCTGGCTTTTGGGGTGCGAGCAGGTCTTTCATCCACGCATACTTCTGTGGTCCATAGCTGGTCAGTAGATGCGCACTCCGCTTGTCAGCCGCTGTCGCTCCCAGCCAGTCCTTTGTGACAAAGCTCTGCTGGAGTCTTTCCACGAAGTCGTCCCAGTCCTCACCCACACAGTAACGTTCCTCTGTGCCACCGGTGGCCATCCTCGTGGTTCGGTGATTCCTATTTCTAGTCGCTAAATGTGGTGTCCCTGCACCGTACTACAAACTCACATGAGGCATGTACTGTAGACACAGTCACTACGTGACCTTAACCTTTATTCTCAGGACCAAGGAGTCCTGACCCTGGGTGGGACCTCCCCTTTTGTACCTGGAAACCCAGGTGAGGAGTGTCTCCCACAAGTTCACCCCCTGTGGTCAGGGTGTGCATTTCTAGGATATAAGTACAGTGTTCAGGAGTTGCATGAAGGTTACAGTTACATGAAGATTACCAGTGCATGATGGTTACATACATGACAGTGTTAGCCTTGCACGAACCTGGGTCCTCTGCTGAGGCACTGAGCCACTCAACAGCATGTCTACCACTGCCTCAATGCTGCAATTATTTAAATTAGCAGGCAGCATGAAGATTGTGTGTGCTTGCATCAGAAGCAATTGGGCATGAGTTAATCGCACATCACAATCACCGTGCTCGTTTTTGTACGCTATAGATTTTTGCTTCCCTTAAACTTTCAGTTTAAGCATGCTACGGTTTTGAGGGTAAAGATTAACATAGAAACATAGAAACATAGAAAATAGGTGCAGGAGTAGGCCATTCGGCCCTTCTAGCCTGCACCGCCATTCAATGAGTTCATGGCTGAACATGCAACTTCAGTACCCCATTCCTGCTTTCTCACCATACCCCTTGATTCCCCTAGTAGTAAGGACTTCATCTAACTCCTTTTTGAATATATTTAGTGAATTGGCCTCAACAACTTTCTGTGGTAGAGAATTCCACAGGTTCACCACTCTCTGGGTGAAGAAATTCCTCCTCATCTCGGTCCTAAATGGCTTCCCCCTTATCCTTAGACTGTGTCCCCTGGTTCTGGACTTCCCCAACATTGGGAACATTCTTCCTGCATCTAACCTGTCTAACCCCGTCAGAATTTTAAACGTTTCTATGAGGTCACCTCTCATTCTTCTGAACTCCAGTGAATACAAGCCCAGTTGATCCAGTCTTTCTTGATAGGTCAGTTCCGCCATCCCAGGAATCAGTCTGGTGAACCTTCGCTGCACTCCCTCAATAGCAAGAATGTCCTTCCTCAGGTTAGGAGACCAAAACTGTACACAATACTCCAGGTGTGGCCTCACCAAGGCCCTGTACAATTGTAGCAACACCTCCCTGCCCCTGTACTCAAATCCCCTCGCTATGAAGGCCAACATGCCATTTGCTTTCTTAACCGCCTGCTGTACCTGCATGCCAACCTTCAATGACTGATGTACCATGACACCCAGGTCTCTTTGCACCTGCCCTTTTCCTAATCTGTCACCATTCAGATAATAGTCTCTCTCTCTGTTTTTACCACCAAAGTGGATAACCTCACATTTATCCACATTATACATCATCTGCCATGCATTTGCCCACTCACCTAACCTATCCAAGTCGCTCTGCAGCCTCATAGAATCCTCCTTGCAGCTCACACTGCCACCCAACTTAGTGTCATCCGCAAATTTGGAGATACTACATTTAATCCCCTCGTCTAAATCATTAATGTACAGTGTAAACAGCTGGGGCCCCAGCACAGAACCTTGCGGTACCCCACTAGTCACTGCCTGCCATTCTGAAAAGTACCCATTTACTCCTACTCTTTGCTTCCTGTCTGACAACCAGTTCTCAATCCATGTCAGCACACTACCCCCAATCCCATGTGCTTTAACTTTGCACATTAATCTCTTGTGTGGGACCTTGTCGAAAGCCTTCTGAAAGTCCAAATATACCACATCAACTGGTTCCACCTTGTCCACTCTACTGGAAACATCCTCAAAAAATTCCAGAAGATTTGTCAAGCATGATTTCCCTTTCACAAATCCATGCTGACTTGGACCTATCATATTACCTCTTTCCAAATGCACTGCGATGACATCCTTAATAATTGATTCCATCATTTTACCCACTACCGATGTCAGGCTGACCGGTCTGTAATTCCCTGTTTTCTCTCTCCCTCCTTTTTTAAAAAGTGGGGTTACATTGGCTACCCTCCACTCCATAGGAACTGATCCAGAGTCAATGGAATGTTGGAAAATGACTGTCAATGCATCCACTATTTCCACGGCCACCTCCTTAAGTACTCTGGGATGCAGTCCATCAGGCCCTGGGGATTTATCCGTCTTCAATCCCATCAATTTCCCCAACACAATTTCCCGACTAATAAGGATTTCCCTCAGTTCCTCCTCCTTACTAGACCCTCCGACCCCTTTTATATCCGGAAGGTTGTTTGTGTCCTCCTCAGTGAATACCGAACCAAAGTACTTGTTCAATTGGTCCGCCATTTCTTTGTTCCCCGTTATGACTTCCCCTGATTCTGACTGCAGGGGACCTACGTTTGTCTTTACTAACCTTTTTCTCTTTACATATCTATAGAAACTTTTGCAATCCGTCTTAATGTTCCCTGCAAGCTTCTTCTCGTACTCCATTTTCCCTGCCCTAATCAAACCCTTTGTCCTCCTCTGCTGAGTTCTAAATTTCTCCCAGTCCCCGGGTTCTCTGCTATTTCTGGCCAATTTGTATGCCACTTCCTTGGCTTTAATGCTATCCCTGATTTCCCTTGATAGCCACGGTTGAGCCACCTTCCCTTTTTTATTTTTACGACAGACAGGAATGTACAATTGTTGTAGTTTATCCATGCGGTCTCTAAATGTCTGCCATTGCCCATCCACAGTCAACCCCTTCAGTATCATTCACCAATCTATCCTAGCCAATTGACGCCTCATACCTTCAAAGTTACCCTTCTTTAAGTTCTGGACCATGGTCTCTGAATTAACTGTTTCGTTCTCCATCCTAATGCAGAATTCCACCATATTATGGTCACTCTTCCCCAAGGGGCCTCGCACAACGAGATTGCTAATTAATCCTCTCTCATTACACAACACCCAGTCTAAGATGGCCTCCCCCCTAGTTGGTTCCTCGACATATTGGTCTAAAAAACCATCCCTTATGCACTCCAGGAAATCCTCCTCTACCGTATTGCTTCCAGTTTGGTTAACCCAATCTATGTGCATATTAAAGTCACCCATCATAACTGCTGCACCTTTATTGCACGCACCCCTAATTTCATGTTTGATGCCCTCCCCAACATCACTACTACTGTTTGGAGGTCTGTACACAACTCCCACTAACGTTTTTTGTCCTTTGGTATTCTGCAGCTCTACCCATATAGATTCCACATCATCCAAGCTAATGTCCTTCCGAACTATTGCCTTAATTTGCTCCTTAACCAGCAATGCTACCCCACCTCCTTTTCCTTTTATTCTATCTTTCCTGAATGTTGAATACCCCTGGATGTTGAGTTCCCAGCCCTGATCATCCTGGAGCCACGTCTCAGTAATCCCAATCACATCATATTTGTTAACATCTATTTGCACAGTTAATTCATCCACTTTATTGCGGATACTCCTTGCATTAAGACACAAAGCCTTCAGGCTTGTTTTTTTAACACCCTATGTCCTTTTAGAATTTTGCTGTACAGTGGCCCTTTTTGTTCTTTGCCTTGGGTTTCTCTGCCCTCCACTTTTCCTCATCTCCTTTCTGTCTTTTGCTTTTGCCTCCTTTTTGTTTCCCTCTGTCTCCCTGCATTGGTTCCCATCCCCCTGCCATATCAGTTTAAATCCTCCCCAACAGCACTAGCAAACACTCCTCCTAGGACATTGGTTCCGGTCCTGCCCAGGTGCAGACCGTCCGGTTTGTACTGGTCCCACCTCCCCCAGAACCGGTTCCAATGCCCCAGGAATTTGAATCCCTCCCTGTTGCACCACTGCTCAAGCCACGTATTCATCTGCGCTATCCTGCGATTCCTACTCTGACTATCACGTGGCACTGGTAGCAATCCCGAGATTACTACTTTTGAGGTCCTACTTTTTAATTTAGCTCCTAGCTCCTTAAATTCATTTCGTAGGACCTCATCTTTTTACCTATGTCGTTGGTACCAATGTGCACCACGACAACTGGCTGTTCTCCCTCCCTTTTTAGAATGTCCTGCACCCGCTCCGAGACATCCTTGACCCTTGCACCAGGGAGGCAACATACCATCCTGGAGTCTCGGTTGCGGCCGCAGAAACGCCTATCTATTCCCCTCACCATTGAATCCCCAATCACTATTGCTCTCCCACTCTTTTTCCTGCCCTCCTGTGCAGCAGAGCCAGCCACGGTGCCATGAACTTGGCTGCTTCTGCCCTCCCCTGATGAGTCATCCCCCTCAACAGTACCCAAAGCAGTGTATCTGTTTTGCAGGGGGATGACCACAGGGGACTCCTGCACTACCTTCCTTGCACTGCTCTTCCTGTTGGTCTTCCATTCCCTATCTGGCTGTGGACCCTTTCCCTGTGGTACGACCAACTCGCTACACGTGATACTCACGTCATTCTCAGCATCGTGGATGCTCCAGAGTGAATCCACCCTCAGCTCCAACTCTGCAACGCGGTCTGTCAGGAGCTGGAGGCGGATACACTTCCCGCACACGTAATCGTCAGGGACACCGGAAGTGTCCCTGAGTTCCCACATGGTACAGGAGGAGCATAACACCCGACCGAGCTCTCCTGCCATGACTTAACCCTTATATACACTTAAATTGGCAACAACAATGTTAAAAGTTACTGACTGACATAGAAGAGAAAAAAGAAAAACTACTCACCAATCACCAGCCAATCACTTTTGTTGGTTAATTAATTTTGCCCTCTTGTGCATCCCTGATTATAACTGCTCAACCATTGGTGGTCGTGCCTTCCGCTGCCTGGGCTCTGAGCTCTGGAATTCTCTCCCTAAACCTCTCCGTCTCTCTACCTCTCTTTCCTCCTTTAAGATGCTCCTTAAAAGCTACTTCTTTCACCAAGCTTTTGGTCATCTGCCGTAATTTCTTCTTATGTGGTTCGGTGTCAAATTTATTTGTTTTGTGTTATAACACTCCTGTGAAGCATCTTGGGTCATTTTACTATGTTAAAGGCGCTATATAAATACAAGTTGTTGTTGTTAAGTCTTTCTTTTTTCAATAACAGTTGTCTTGTAGCGCAAAGTTGTATTTGATTCTCAAAAGCAAACAACCTTCCCCCTTCAGGGGCTATTTCTAATTTCATAAAAGCTTCTTTGTCACAAACAGAAAACTAAGCAGGCTGGAGGAGATTTGTTTTGAGGATGAAATTATACATTTATACAGTGATTTTGCCCGGCGTTGCTGCAGGGGCCGAAAGTGAATTTTGGGTCCGGGGCGCTAACGGGACGATACGCGCGGCGATGACATCACGATCTCCAGACGCAGAAGATCAGGGTGCAACACCATAGCGCCGCTGCTAAACTCCCACCCAATATGGTGGGAATCGTTGTCAGTGCTGCACCAAATTCCCCACCCCCCTCCCCCCAAGTCTTAAACCCGGAAATATAAATGTTACTTATTGTGCTATAGATGACATGCTTGGAACAGTTTGGAATAATGTGCTTGAAAAATGCAACAGACACTCTGGAGCACAAAATCATACAATTTTTATTCCTCTTAGTTGCAGAGTTCAACTCAAACATTTGTTGGGGAGGATTTCATTGGTGGCATAAGGATGGCATGCATCACCAATCAAATCATACATTAATTAATTTGGAAAAGCACTTCACAAGTCATTAGAAGACTGGTAAGGCCCCTTTAAATAATCCCAGGCTAATTTGTGGAGCCAAATGTTTAATATTTATTGTGGTTCAAGTCAGAGTTGGATAATGCACAAATCTGCCATCCCATATGTGAGAGGTTTGATCAGTTGAGACACAAGCTGCTTGGTGCTGGAAGTAAAATATTTCACTCCAGTTTGATATGGAAGGAAGCACAGCTGTGCCGGGATTGATCCCTGCAGTCAGCAGCTTTCCTGCCAGTTTGGTAGAAACCATACTGTTATATAACAGTAGCACTTTAATTTGTTTCTGGGGCAGAACAAATTCACCTTGTTTAGAATATAACATTGTGTCTTTTTTTTAATTACAATTTTCTATTTAAGCTTATCTTATTCAAACAGGCACAACATATTGCTGTAACTCTAATTGAAGTCGCTGATCGGAAGTGCAATCTGAATTCTGACAAGCTATGCAGTGCCATCATTACAAGGTTTCAAGCAGTAGAACGGCAACCTGTGCACATCTGCCTTTCAAAGGCAGTGTCAGCTGTGGCTCAGTGGGTAGTACTCTCTTGCCTCTGAGTCCAGAAGGTTGTGGGTTCAACTCCCATTCCAGGGACTTGAGCACATAAATCTAGGCAGACATGCCAGTGCAGTGCTGAGGGAGTGCTGCACTGTCGGAAATGCCGTCTTTCGCATGAGACGTTAAACCGAGGTCCCATCTGCTCTCTCGGTTGGACATAAATGATCTCATGGCACTATATCGAAGAATAGCAGGGGAGTTATCCCTGGTGTCCTGGGACCAATATTTATCCCTCAATCAACATAACAAAAACAGATTATCTGGTCATTATCACATTGCTGTTTGTGGGAGCTTGCTGTGTGCAAATTGGCTGCTGCATTTTCCATATTACAACAGTGACTACACTTCAAAAAATACTTCATTGACTATAAAGTGCTTTGAGACATCCGGTGGTCATGAAAAGCACTATATAAATGCGAGTCTTTTCTTTTAAGCTTTACCTTTACAGTTTTAAAGAGATTAAAGAGATCCCAGGTAACCTGCAAGACCGCCATTATGATTTTTTCCCCCTCAGTCAATTCATTTCCGTCAAATTTTTCCCCTCGCTTTATCTCTTGAAGGCAACACCTCTTCCTGTGGTACAGCTCTACCATCGCTGATTGCTATCCAGTTCCTTCGTCCAAGTGGCCATTATTTATGGCCTTTACAGAGATGGGTGGTAGGTCATTCAACTTCTCTGGGCATCACAGACAAACCCGGTCTTGCCTTCATCCAATGCTCACTGGATAGTGATCAGGGGTAGGAACCCGAGCTGATTCTTCCTTCCCTTCCCAAACTTAGATGCACTGAAACCAACTGTACCTCCCCTGTTGCTGTTCTGGCTGGGATGAGCCTTCGGGTGATGAAGTGATGGAATTTACAGTGCAAAACTAGGTGTCAAATTTAGGATCGCATCTGCAATCCTTCTTTACAGCTTGCCAAACATCGATATCATTTTTCTTGAGCCGATGTTAAATCAATTATACCCCATTAATTCATGAGAGTTGTGACAAAGGGTGCAAACCAAAGCAATAACCGATATTCCCTTGATATGCTGACAGACCTGCTGTGGTATTTCCAGCATTTTCTGATTTTTTTCTTAAAACTACTGCTATGAGGATAAATCTTGTGTAGCTATGCATGTACAGGGAACTTGACTGTCCCCTCCATACCACTGAAAGCAGCCAATGCACCCAGCTGCAGATCTATTCTTGCAGAACTGGAGCCTCGAGTGGGTATGAATCTGGCACGGGAAATGTACACCGGTAAATTCTGCACTGGAAGGAACTTTTTATGTTTAAAAATAGAAGGTTACCAGCCGGTACTGGAGAGATTAGCCTAGAAATTACTGTCAGTGATATCAGCAGATGAACACTTAGAGCGAGACTTTGCATTGTTGTCCAGATTGCCCAAAAATAGCAATATTTCCGGCGTTAGTGCTAATATTTTTTTTCGCGATCGCCGGAACATCACCCATTTTAAAACCCGTTACTTTCCATTTTTTTATTTGGGGGTTAGCCATAGCGATGTGAAATGGGTGTTAGCGATTTAATCCATTGTACAATGCCGGCGTCCATAGCAACGGGCTTTTCCCGTGATTCGGGAGGTCTGGGGTCATCTACACATGCGCAGAAGAGAGAGGAGAGAGAGAGAGAGAGAGAGAGAGAGGAGTTGTATTGAGAAGCTGGTGTGGATTATTTGTTTGAAGTATTGCATTAGTGTCTGTATTATAAAATGTTATAAAATGGAAATTACTGTAAAAGTAATGAGCAATGTAACGGTGGAGGAGGTGGCTGAAATGGGTGAGGTGGGAGAGAAGATGGGCGGACAAAGGCACACCGAGCGCTTTACCGAGGAGGCCAATCATCATCATCATCATAGACAGTCCCTTGAAATCGAGAAAGACTTGCTTCCACTCTAAAAATGAGTTCTTAGGTGACTGAACAGTCCAATACTGGAATTACAGTCTCTGTCACAGGTAGGACAGAAAGTCGTTGAAGGAAAGGGTGGGTGAGACTGGTTTGCCGCACGCTCCTTCCGCTGCCTGCGCTTGGTTTCTGCATGCTTTCGGCAATGAGTTTCGAGATGCTCAGCGCCCTCACGGATGCACTTCCTCCACTTAGGGTGGTCTTTGGCCAGGGATTCCCAGGTGTTGGTGGGAATGTTGCATTTTATCAAGGAGTCTTTGAGAGTGTCCTTGAAATGTTTGCTCTGCCCACCTTGGGCTCGCTTGCCATGTAGGAGTTCCACGTAGAGCGCTTGCTTTGGGAGTCTTGTGTCAGACATGCGAACAATGTGGCCCGCCCAACGGAGCTGGTTGAGTGTGGTCAGTGCTTCAATGCTGGGGATGCTGGCCTGGTCGAGGACACTAACGTCGGTGTGTCTTTTCTCCCAGGGGATTTGCAGGATCTTGCGGAGACATCGATGGTGATATTTCTCCAGCGATTTGAGGTGTCTACTGTATATGGTCCACATCTCTGAGCCATACAGGAGGGCAGGTATCACTACAGTCCTGTCGACCATGGGTTAGAACCTCCACTTTTTTTTGCATGCTTAACGCCCATTAACACCCATTTTACTGCTGAAATTATGTATAACGCCCATATATCGCCCATTTTGGCACAAAATGGAAACTGGCGGGCATATTTCGGAAACTTATCACCGAGCGTTACTTTCCCCATGTGCTTAACGGCGGGATTCAATATTATCGCCCGCCCACTTCTTTTGGTCGTAAAGAACATATTTATCGAAACTAGCGGCCATGAGGTCACCCAGTGTCAATTTCACCACCTCGCACACATATCGCCCACAATATCGCTCGCCCCAAAAAACGCCCACAAAAAGTGGAACTAACCGGAACTGATCACAGCGTTATGGACGCCATGTTCTACATCACATGTCGCATCCTATAAAGGGCTTCTGTGCTTCAACCTCGGGGGAGTTCGGATGTACTCTGCAGGTCTTTGGAGTTGATGTGAACATCTGTAAAAACATCTTAACCATACTGTGACTGATTGGAATTGAAGAGGTGTCTACGTCGGGACATTCCTTGTTTGTGAGCAATCGGTGGAAAACAGAGAACTACTGCAATGGGGCCTGTCCTTTCTCACCTGCTCTTGGTGACCAAGTACAAGCAGCAGACTTGACATCGCCGAAGGAACGCTCCACTGCATTATGTGCCCAAAGTAAGAAGTGACAGGCAGATGAAGAGGACCAAACCTTATACTCCCCGCAAGTACAAGGAGAAGCATTCTTACCTCGACTTGCCCAACACTACCTGCCTTTGGAGACTGCGCTTCCACAAAGAGGTTATCACTGAGATATGCCAGCTGATAAGGGCAGATCTGCAGCCTGCCAGCACCATCGGTACTGCATTGTCCATCGAGGTCAAAGTCACCGCGGCACTGTCGTTCTACACCTCGGGTTCTTTTCAGGCCTCAGCTGGCGACATTTGCGGACCTTCTCAGCATGCCGCACATCGCTGCATTAGACAGGTCACTGAAGCCCTGTACGCACACAGATGGGACTTGATCAGCTTCCCTATGACCAGGGAGGCACAGAGTGAGAGGGCTCTGGGATTCCCCAGAATTGCAAACTTCCCCAAGGTGCAGGGAGCAATAGACTGTACGCACATCGCGATGCAGGCACTTTTTCAGGATGCTGAGGTTTTCAGGAACTGCAAGGGATTCCACTCCCTGAATGTTCAACTGGTTGTCGACCCCCAGCAAATTATACTGGCAGTGAATGCTCAATTTCCGGGCAGCATCCATGATGCTCACATCCTGCGTGAGAGCATTGTATCTGACTTGTTTAAAAATGAGCCACAAGGTCAATGCTGGTTGCTTGGTGACAAAGGATATGACCTCACCACCTGGCTGATGACCCCCCTGCATGACACCCACACTGAGGCCGAGAGGTAATACAATGAGAGCCCCAGAGTAACTTGCAACATCGTGGAGTGCTGAAGCAGCGCTTTAGATGTCTGGACCACTCAGGAGGTGAGCTCCAATACCACCTTGAGCAGGTAGCTCAATTTGTGATGGTGTACTCTATGCTACACAACTTGGCTATCAGAAGGGGATATGAATTGCCTGATGAGTCTGACAGTCCACCTCACCAGAGAGAGGAAGAGGAGGACGAGGAGGCGGACGCTGACATCAGCCCAGACAATCAGGCTGATGCTGAAGCCATGCACTCACCCTCCTGTAGACTGCATGAAAGGGCCCATGGTGGCATGATAGCTGCAAGAGCCTTATGTCAGGAGCTCATCAATGATCGCTTTGCCTGAAAGAACATTGGTGTTATTTACAAGGCTGACACATTGCTGGGTGTGCAGGTGGGCATCGCCTTGGTGACAGTTAAAGTTTAAGTTGATTGAAGTTAAGTGTGATTATACCCTTTGATGTTAAAGAATCACCAGCGTGTAATGGTGCAGCTATCTGAGCAAATATGCTACAAGGTTTTGTTGAATAAAAAACATTTAAACTGAACATTAGTCTGAAATCATCAGTATTTCTGTACAAACCAACCCTTCCCCCCCCCCTCGCTTCTCCACCCCACCTCTATCCCTTCCCCTTCCCCTCCTGACTTCAAGCCGCTTGGCCAAGGAGCTCCTCAGGCGATGCTTCATTTGGGGGGGGGGCGTGGCGGGTGACAGCCAAACCGCTGCTTGGATGGATACGGGAGAGGACAGTCCTGAGGTGGGAACCTGCTCCGAGCCAGAAGCAAGATGTTGCTGCTGGCTCTCATGTGTGGTTGACAATGGGGGTGCATCACCTTGAGGTGCAGGGCGGCGCCTCCGGGACCACTGGGAGCCTTCTGCCACCAGTGTTCCTGGCTACCAGCTCCAGGGCCTCCTCCATCCCTTCCATGTTATATCTTATTTGTTGGACAAAAACTCGGTGCCAACTATGTTCTTGCTGCTTAATAATAATCCGATGTCTGTGATATCTGTAATAGTACCTAGGCAATGATCTTACGCCATGCTTTTGTCACCCTTGCAGAAGAAACTTTCGAAGAATAAGGCGGAACAGAGGTGTGCTGGAGGAGGACTGTCAGATATAACCCCTTTGACCGACCTTGAGGACCGGGCGTTGGCCTTAGTGGGGGTCCACAATTGATCAGCCATCCATGGTGGTGCTGTACCTGTTATTGTGCCACATGAGTAATGTATAAACCATTGTTGATTTAAAGTAATTTAATGTCATTTCAGTACAACATATGATTGATGTAATGTTATGTAATTAACGATGGGATCATGAAATATCATTGTAATGCAATGCAGATTTGTACTATAATAATGTTAATTATATGTGACGTCTGTCATTGATATTTATATTTATAGCAGTAGTGTTGCTCCTCATCCATATGACTGCATACCATAAGCATTCTCATGTGACCCTGGCATTCCCTTCTCTTCTACTAACCTCATTTATGTTTTCTAGGTCACCAGGCTTCACAGACTCTCCAGGTTCTCCAGGTGCCCCACGTTTCCCAGACTCGTCAGCCTTCATAGGCTCCCCAGGCTCCCTAGGTTCTGCAGGTTCCCCCAGTTGTCTCTAGAGGCGAGGAGGCAAGAGCCTCTCCTGTTCTGTCATAGGTGCTCCTATCCACTGAGGATAGTGAAGAGGTGGAGGAGGAGCCTGCAGCGGGGTCTTCCTATGTTCCCGCGGCCACGTCCTTATCCACCGAGGAAGGAGCGGGGCCAAGGTCCTTGCAGCAGGGCATCCCGAGTGGTTCAATGCGTGCACCAACCCCGCTGAGGTTGGTTCAGCGAGGTCGGATTGCTCGAAGATCGGCAGATGGAAATGGTTGAACTGTTCAGGACGAGCGTCGACATAGGTCGAGAGCTCCTCCAGCCAATGGGCGGGTTAACTGGCCACGTTGCCGCTCTGACCGCGATAGTCTCGCAGAAGATGTCGCGGATGGTAGCGGTAATGGAGTGAATAGCCGAATCCCTGGAGCCAGACGGCAGTCATTGGTCCCGGAATATGGCACCGCATCCCAAGGTGCCGTACCACCATTGCCACTGATGCATGCAACTCAGGAGGAAGCTCTTGCTTCTGACTTGGAGGATGTTTCTTTCGAAACGTTCTCTCCATCTTCAGCCCCATCTTTGAATCTGCCGTCACCTCCCACACAGCAGCAGCGCTCGAGGTGCCCTGCAACAAGGCGGCTTGGTGTTTGTACAAGGGGAAGAGGTGGGGTTCAGGTAGGGGGGGTAAAGGAAAGAAGAGGCGTGGCCGCAGGTAGGGAGGGTGGGGATTATTAGTTTTGTTGTTATTAATAAATTTGTTGACTGCTGGGTGGGTGGGTGTTATATTTATAATTGTTTTTGAAAGTTTGTTGTTGTTGTTGTTTTTATTGTTATTGTTATTTCTTGTTATTTTTTTAAAATTCACTGTTGGGGTGGGGGTGATGGGTACATGGGTGTTTGTTGTAAAAGAAAATTGTTTAAAACTTTTCTATGCATTAACATTTTTTTATTTAACTTAACATTGTTGTGCAGTGTCTCCCTACCAATGGTAGAAACGTTAAACATATACAATGTTTGCAAACAATGGCAAGACCAGGCCAGGAAAGGCAAAGCTGAAATGTAACGTAACACAACTGTAACTGTAACTGTCACCAACGTAATGCAAAGTGTTCATTTATGAGCTGCGGGCACAACAGTCTTGCAGCTGTGTAACTACCACCAATGCAAGTTCACACAAAGTGTTCATTTATGAGCTGCAGACACAACAGTCTTGCAGCTGCGTAACTGCCATGGGACTTTTCTGGCAGTCGGGTGGGGTGGGGACATGGTTTCACGCCAGCCAGATTGTCCTCCCCAAGGTCCTCATCCACCTCCTTGTCCTCCCCTTCCGCCTCTCCTCTCTCCTGAGGTGGACCGGCAGTCCCCTCCTGATAGCTAAGTTATGCAAGATGCAGCACACCACAATGAACTGAGTGACCTGCTCAGGGTGGTATTGTAAGTCGCCTCCTGAGTGGTCCAGGCAGCTTAAGCACTGCTTAAGCACCCTAATTGCCTTTTCAACGATATTGCGTGTGGCTATGTAGCTTTCATTGCAGTGCTTCTCAGCTTCTGTCTGGGTCTTATGCAGGGGGGGTCACGAGTCAGCTGGCAAGACCATATCCTTTATCCCACAGCATCCAACCGTGATCTTGTCAGAGACAAGGTCAAAGACAGTGCTCTCACGCAAGATGTGCGCATCATGGATGCTCCCTGGAAAATTTGTATTTACTGGCATGATTATTTGCTTGTGATCGATAATGAGTTGTACATTCAGGGAGTAGAATCTCTTTTGGCTCTGAAACACCTCCGCATCCTGAAAAGGTGCTCGCAGGGTGATGTGCGTACAGTCTATTACTCCTTGCACCTTGGGGAAGTTTGCTATTCTCGAGAAACCCAAAGCCCTCTCAGTCTGTGCCTCCCTGGTCATAGGGAAGCTTATAAAGTCCATCCTGTGTGCGTAAAGGACTTCAGTCACCTGACAAATGCAGCAATGCTGAGAGATAATGCAAATGTCGCCAGCTGAGGCCTGAAAGGTGCCCGATGCGTAGAAGGAAAGTTCCACAGTAACCTTGACCTCAACGAGCAGTGCGGTCCTGATGGTACTGTTAGGCTGCAGACCTCCCTTAATTAGCTGGCATATCTCACTGATGACCTCCTTTTGGAATTACAGCCTCCTAACGCACGTGTTATTGGACAAGTTCAGGTATGATCGCTTATCCCTGTAAATGAGTTGGATGTAAGGTCTCCTTCTCCTCAGCAGTCTGCCACCTCTTTGATTAGGCACATAATGCTCTTCAATAAACCTTCTCTCATCTCTAATCTGCAGCATGTGAATGGTCATCAATAATGGAAATTACAGGCCCCATTACTATTACTAATGACCTAATTATATGTATTCAAAATTATTAAATTGTCTTCTAAAAATACAATAAAAAATCAAGATTCACCACAATATGATTAGATGGTTGTCAGGAGATTTTAAAACCACCTTAAATGCACTCACAAATTACTTCAAAGCTCCCATGAACTTAAAACAGCCTTTTATGAAAAGTCTTCCGAATTACAAAATTGTGTTCATACCGTTGGGTTAAGGTCAGATGAGTGCAGCTTTTTTTGAGTGTACTATTAGGGCGAGCGATCATTTGGAAGGTATACGGACGAGATGCCGAAAGTAGCGCTCGGCGATAATCTGGGCGGTATTTGGGCGTTAGTTTCAATTATAAACAGTCTTCTGGGCGGTGCACGAGTGATGGCGTCCGAATTAAAAAAAAATATGGACAGATGGTTCAGCTAAATCTCGGCATTAACTGTATGCCGAAAGTTACGCCGGCGATAAATGGGCGATAATTGGGCGTTAGTTTCCATATTTAATCAAATATGAGTGTTAAACTCAATCTCAGCGGTTAAATGGGAGGTAACTGGGTGGTAGCTGGGCGAACCCGATGGAAAGTCTGGCCCTTAGGGTGTGAAATTGGGTGCCTATGCGCCTCCCGTTAGCAACCCCAGGGGGCGCTAACGGGGCGCAAATAGCTCTGCGACCGGGCGCAGCGATGGCATCGACTCCCGCCTTATTTGGTGGGAGTTTTGCGGCGGCATTACGACACTGCGCCCCGATCTCCTTTGCCCGGAGATTGTGATGTCATCACTGTGCGCATCGCCCCGTTAGTGCCCTGGACCCCGAAATTGCCTTCCAGCCCCTGCAACAGCACCGGGCAAAAACACCAACAGCTGCACGAGGCGTGATCGGACGGCTAGCTGTTTCGGGGGCGATGCTTAAAGGCAAGATGGCCGAGGTAAGTAAAAAAAAACGTATCTGTTTTCTTCCAGCCTTTTTTGCGAGTTCCTGCCCGCGATCGTTCAGCCCGGCACTCTGTTGTCGTGGTCCAGATAAGTTGTTTTTATTTTGCCGAGCCTTCAACGATGGCCCTTCCCTTTAAGGGAGGGAAGGAGCCTTTCAACACGGTGCTGCTCCACTCACCACCCCACCTGCTGCCGATAACGCTCCAGGAAGGAAGAAGAGTGCTTGGTTGCTCCACTTCCTTCTTGGAACGCAAACACAAATTTTTTTAAACTTTGAAATTGTTAACGCCTCAAACGGGACGATAGTGAATTTCTCCCCCTTAACATATTCATATGATATTCCTCTGCCTGTTATTTTAACACAGATATTAACCCGTTTATTTTAAATGGGCGAATGTCTCCATTAAATTTGTCTCTCGTTGCAGCTGGTCATTATTCTGCCATTTACACCCAAACTTGACTAATGTTTTTCTAACTCCTGCCATTTCTATTTGGCCAATCATTCCTTTTGTCTCTCTAATCTCTCCCACATTCCATCCTATCACAGACCTTCCCTTTTGTTCATTCTTCCCCTCCCCGAGTCGGGTCCGGGGGGGGGGGGGGAGTCGGGTTGGGTCGGGTCCAGGGGCGGGGTGGGGGTCGGGTCCGGGGGGGGGAGCGGAGGTCGGGTCCGGGGGCGAGCGGGAGTCGGGTCGGAGGGGGAGTCAAGTCGGGTCCGGGGGGGAGTCGAGTCGGGGGTCCGGGGTGGGGGAGCGGGAGTCGAGTCGGGTCAGGTCCAGCGGGGTGCAGGGGGGGAGCGGGGGTTGGGTCCAGCGGGGGGAGCAGGAGTCGGGTCGGGTCAGGTCAGGGGGGGGGGGTCGGGTCGGGGGGGAGTTGGAGTGGGAGCTGGGGGGAAGCAGGGACGGGGTCGGGTCCGGGGGGGGAGCGGGGGTCGGGTCCAGGAGGGGAAGCGGAAGTCGGGTCGAGGGGGGAGTCGAGTCGGGTCCGGGGGGGTGGGGGTGGGGGAGTCGGGTCAGGTCGGGTCGGGGGGGAATTAGGAGCGGGAGCTGGGGTGGCGGGGCGGGGGTTTGAGAGAGCCAGCTGAAGGAAGCAGGAGCTGGGCGTGGGAGGAGCCTGATCCACGCAGCCCCAGTGAGCCCATTGGGCCAGGGCTTGGGGCTGCGTGCTTCGGGCCCCTCCCACACAGTTTTGGGCCCACTGTAGCGCGCCTGTGCAGAGGTCCCGGCACTGTTTTCAGCGCAGGGACCTGGCTCCGCCCTCCCCACAGCTCGTGCTGTGCCGTGCCCAGCTCCAGAGGACCTGCAGGGAGCCGGAGAATCTGTAAGTATTTTTTAGGTGCACTTTTGGACACGAAAAACGGGCGTCCAGGTCGGGGCTGCGCCGTTCTAGGCACGGTCCGAAACTTGGGCCCTATGTTTCTAACATGTTAAACGTTTATTTGCTGATATTACCACCGGTAATGCCTGTGATAAATAAAATGGACTGTTTATATAATATTTTACTATACGGATTTTTGTAGCTATAGCAAAGGTACCCTTGTGACGATCATAATTAATTGACTTTTTAAAAAATTCCATTATAAACAGCCTATAATTTCCAATATTATGTAGAAACATCATAACAGTGAGGTTAAAAGAGATTTAAGGGCTGGAAATTAGGTTGATGTGTTTTTGAGGCACAAATGGCAGGCAGTGGATAACTTTAGCGCCGAGAAATAGGTTGTGTCGGCAGCCAAAAAATTCAGCAGCTGTGTCCTGACAGTGGAGTGGAGCATTAAGGGAAGTGGTCCACACTTATCTTTGTGCGCTCGGCCGAGTGAGCAACTGAATATCTCTTGCTAAAGAGCCGGCTTCATAGCGCCCTAAGAGAAGCCTCCCTACAAAAAAAAACAGATAAAAAACACAAAAAACATTCTCTATATATTACTCACCCCAAATAAAGTTAAATCGTAAAAAGGAAAACAAAAAAAACTAATTGCACTTACCTCGTGCAGTTATTCCTTTCCACCGCCGGGACAGCTCTGTATGCTAGCTTTCTCTGGCGGGGTCACTACAGGACGCTACGGGTTCAGCGCAAAACAAATTTTTAAAGAGGGTCAATACCGGGGGCATTGCGCGACTTTCCCGGGTGATACTCCTCTGTGCCGCCAGTACCAGGACACTGAAATTGCCAAGTTTGCAGCTGCAACCCTTTACTGCCCCTGTTCCGACCCTCGCAAGGAGCGGTATCTCAGTGAATTTCCAGCCCTAAGGATTTCTTGATGCCTTTGTGTATTTTCCAATTTTCGTATTGACCACACAATCTGTAATTCCTGCACAAAAAATTATAGTAAATTTCTATCCCTACCTAGAACAGAAAAGTCTAGAAATAGCAAATGCCTCCATTTTTAAGTTGATGCATTGTCTAAATATTTTTTGCGTATTAAATGTCCATTGTAAAAATATTCAAGAGGGCTGGAAGACAAATGGGTGGAAGTTGTATAGAGCTGTGGTTAGATCCCACTTAGAGCTTTGCATTCAGTCCTGGGCACCGCAGCTCAGGAAGGATTTCATAGAATCATATCTGGACTAGATTTTCCACTATGATTGCTATTGCCCAAAAATGGGCGATATTTCCGGCCTTCGTGTTGTTTTATTTTTCAGGATCGCTGGAATATCGCCCATTTTAAAGACCACTAGTTTTGGCTGTTTATTTTGGGCGATAGCCTTAGCAATGTGAAATCGGCCTTTGCGATACATTCAGTTGCACAAGGCTGCCGTCCATAGCAACGGCCTCGTAAATGAGGTGGAAAATAGGTGGGGACAACTAACTCAGGGTAGGCGTGGGAAACCTCCCCCCTCACCCCGCACCTATCAAAGAAATATGGGGCGAGATCAACGATAATGTTTCCTCAGTGCCCCATGATAGGCGTGAGCCAGACCAGTGCCGCAAGCAGTGGAACAGCCTGGTTGCTTCAGCAAGAGAAAGTATTAAATTGTGAGATTTTAAATTGTAATGATCCACTGAATTAATTAGAATGTGAAACTGCCGGAACGTAATTAAGCTGGGTAATCTTGCGTAGCTTCCCTGCTATGATTTGGACTGGGGTCGGAATCTGCATCCTTTAAGTAATTTTGCTCAGATGCCTGACATTTAATGAACAGTATTAATTATTATTATTTAAAGGAATGACTGGAAACAGACAGACCACAAACATTCGGCATTTCTATCACGTTAGTTTAGAAAGGAGAATTCTTGTGTGCTATGAGCAAGTCTTTAACTTGGGCACCGTCTCCTTTTTGGTTACGTTGGTGGATGGGGCACGACTGAACACTGAGGGATCCGGTCACCTTTACCCAGACTGTGTGAGTCTCTCCGGCTGCTGTCACTCACACAGTGACTCAGCCTGGATTGGGGGAGAGCTGCCCTGGCTCACTGTCTGCCATGGGACACTTTGGGACATTAGCTCCGGCCACACGGAAGTCTCTGAGCAGAGCCCATGGACACGGTGGCCCCTCCCATTACTCTCCTGTCTTTGCCGAGCTCACCAGTGGTCCTGATTCACCCCCTGGGGGAACCTCCATCGAGTCAAATAAACCACCTACCTCCCCTCAGGCGCCGAATGCAGTGGCCCATGGATGGGGCCCTTCCTGGAGATTGTATGCAAGATGTTTCGTGTCAAGCATTAGTTCCTAAACACAATCTTATCAAATATTTTCTCTGAACATAGATGTTATAACCATGCATCCATTATGGATACAAACCATATTAGCATATAATGTTAGAATCTGTTGCTTTTCATAATAGTACCTAGTCAATTAGCTTATGCCATGTTCTTGTCACGTTTGCAGAGGAAGCTGTCTAAGAATCAGGTGGAGCAGAGGGGCACCGGAGGAGGCCCTGCTGAACTGCAGCCGCTCATTGACTTGGAGGAACGTGCTGCAGCACTAGTGAGCAGCCACAATCATTCTGCCACCCGAGGTGGTGTAGATCCCGTTGTTGCGCCACGTGAGTAATGTGTAAAGCAGTGGTAAACCAGTGGTAATTCAAAGTAATTTAATGGCATTTCATTATAATATATGAATGATGTCATGTTATGTATGCAGCTTCTGTACTACTCTCAGGTTAAGAACATAAAAACATAAGGAATAGGAGCAGGAGTAGGCCATTTGGCCCCTCGAGCTAGCTCTGCCATAGCTGCTCTGATCACGGACTCAGGTCCACTTCCCTGCCCACTCCCCATAACTCTTTACTTCTTTATCGCTCAAAAATCTGTCTATCTCCATCTTAAATATATTAAATGACCCAGTCTCCAGAGCTCTCTGGGGCAGAAAATCCCATAGATTTACAATCATATGATTTAATCATGTGTAACGTCTCTCATTCACATTTATTGCAGTAGTGTTGCTCCTCATACATATACGGGATCCAGGAGGTAGTATTGCAGGAGCCTCAGTCCCTGCACTTGTCCAATAGATTTGAGGTTCTTGCAACCCTTGTGGGCAAGTGTGCAGACTGTAGGGTGGAGAGAAATCTAGAATGCTAAGGAGAAAAGAAAAGGAAGCAATGCAGGAAAGTGATTGTGGTATGGACAACCAGATTACATCAGGAAGGCACATAGCATACAAGCAAAAGAGTGCACTAACAAATAGGTTCCAGGTAAAAAAAAATAGTAAGACAAATAGGGCTATAGTACAAAATAATGTTGATGTCGAATAATGTTAAAAAGACAAATCTAAAACCATCATCATCATAGGCAGTCCCTCAAAATCGAGGAAGACTTGTGATACGTCCTTACTACACAGTATAAATGCACACGAGGCCCATGCTTGAGAGAAGGTCAGTCTGTGACCTGTCCTTTATTCCTTAGCACTCAAGTGATGAAGGTGGGTGGAGCTTCCCCTTTTATACCTGAAGGTCCAGGTTAGGAGTGTCTCCCACCTAGTGGTCAGTGTTCTCACGGTGTACAACTTAGGTCAGTTTATACATGGGTTACAATGCTGGTTGAATACATGACATCACCTCCCCCCCCAAAGTCTTATTGAGATCACAGGTTGAGTTTCTCTGGTGGTTTACGCTCCCTTGTAGAGCGCCTGAGTTGGGGCTACGGTTGTTGGGCGCTAGCCTGAGTGTCTGCTGTTTTCAGTGCCTCAGGCCTGTCCAGACTGCCCACAGTGACTGGGCTCTCCTCCCTTTGGTTCAGTCACCTGTGGTGGAGTGAACTCTATATCGTGTTCTTCCTCTGCTTCTTCTATGGGGTTGCTGAACCTCCTTTTTGTTTGATCCACATGTTTGCGGCAGATTTGTCCATTGGTAAGTTTAACTACCAGAATCCTATTTCCCTCTTTGGCAACCACAGTGCCTGCGAGCCATTTGGGCCCTGCAGCGTAGTTGAGGACAAAAACAGGATCATTTACATCAATACATCGCGCCCTCGCATTCCTGTCATGGTAGTGATATTGTGACTGGCGCCTGCTCTCGACAATTTCTTTCATGGTGGGGTGTATAAGGGATAATCGGGTTTTGAGCGTCCTTTTCATTAGTACCTCTGCGGGTGGAACCCCTGTGAGCAAATGTGGTCGGGATCTATAGGCCAACAGGAGGCGTGGTAAGCGGGTTTGTAGGGAACCCCCTTGGAATCTGAGCATCCCCTGTTTGATTATCTGCACTGCTCGTTCTGCCTGGCCGTTTGGGCCGGCTTGAACGGTGCCGTTCTAACATGGTTAATTCCATTGCCTGCCATGAAGTCCTGGAATTCAGTGCTTGTGAAGCACGGGCCATTGTCGCTGACCAAGATGTCCGGTAGACCGTGGCCGGCAAACATTGCCCGTAGACTTTCTACCGTGGCAGAGGATGTGTTTGAATTTTAAATGTCACACTCGATCCATTTGGAGTAGGCGTCTACTACAACCAAAAACATTTTCCCCATGAAAGGACCTGCCTAGTCCACATGGATGCGTGACCAAGGCTTGGCGGGCCATGGCCAGGGGCTAAGGGGGGCTTCCCTGGGCGCATGGCCCAGCTGGGTACACGTGTTGCACCTGCGAACACAAAGTTCCAGATCTGCGTCTATCCCTGGCCACCAAACGTGTGACCTGGCAATTGCTTTCATCGTGACAATGCCCGGGTGCCCATTGTGGAGTTCTCTGAGGAACACCTCTCTGCCCATCTGGGGCATGACTACGCGGTTTCCCCACAGTAGGCAATCGGCCTGAATCGAGAGTTCATCCTTGCGCCTGTGAAATGGTTTAAATTTCTCAGGACATGCCTTGTACGTGGCTGCCCAGTCCCCATTCAGGACACATTTCTTGACTAGAGACAATAGCGGGTCTCTATTTGTCCAGACTTTAATCTGACGGGCTGTCAAGGGTGAGCCTTCACTTCCGAAAGCTTCAACAGCCATGACCATCTCAGCACCATGCTCGGTAGCCCCCTCAGTGGTGGCTAGTGGAAGCCTGCTGAGTGCATCGGCGCAGTTTTCGGTGCCGGGTCTGTGCCGAATTGTGTAGTCATAGGCATCTAACGTGAGTGCCCACCTCTGTATGCGGGCCGATGCGTTTGCATTTATGGCCTTGTTGTCGGTCAAAAGGGACGTTAGGGGTTTGTGATCTGTCTCCAGCTCAAATTTCCTGCCAAACAGGTACTGGTGCATTTTCTTTACCGCATATACACATGCGAGCGCCTCCTTTTCTACCATCCCGTAGCCCCTTTCTGCCTGGGACAGACCCTGGAGGCATAAGCTACCGGCTGTAACTGACCCTTGGCATTGACATGCTGCAACACAAACCCGACACCATAGGACGACGCATCGCACGTTAACACAAGTTTCTTACATGGGTCATATAGCGTTAACAGATTGTTGGAACATAACAAATTGCATGCTCTATTAAAAGTCCTTTCCTGGCTGTCCCCCCAGACCCATTCGCGACCTTTGCATATGAGCACGTGTAGTGGCTCTAGCAGTGTGCTCAATTTGGGAAGAAAGTTACCAAAATAGTTCAGGAGCCCCAGGAACGAACGCAGCTCCGTCGTGTTACGGGGTCTGGGTGCTCTCTGGATCGCTTCCGTCTTGGATGCAGTAGGGCTGATCCCGTCTGCTGCTAACCTCATCCCAGGAATTCTACCTCTGGAGCTAGGAAGACGCACTTCGCCTTTTTCAGTCGCAGACCTACCCGGTCCAGTCTGCGTAGCACCTCCTCCAGGTTGTGGAGGTGTTCTTCGGTATTGTAACCCATAATGAGGATGTCGTCCTGAAAAATCACCGTCCCTGGAATCGACTTGAGGAGGCTTTCCATATTTCGTTGGAAGATCGCGGCGGCCGAGCGAATCCCGAACAGACATCTGTTGTACTCAAACAACCCCTTGTGTGTCGTGATGGTGGTCAGCTTCTTCGACTCACTCGCCAGCTCCTGGGTCATGTAAGCTGAGGTCAGGTCCAATTTTGAAAAAAGTTTGCCACCGGATAGCGTCGCAAAGAGGTCCTCCGCTCTTGGTAGCGGGTACTGGTCTTGGAGTGACACCCGATTGATGGTGGCCTTGTAATCGCCACATATCCTGACTGACCCATCCGCCTTGAGCACCGGCACAATCGGGCTCGCCCAGTCACTGAATTCGACTGGCGAGATGATGCCTTCCCTCAACAGGCGGTCCAATTCGCCTTCTATCTTTTCCCGCATCACGTACGGCACCGCTCTGGCCTTGTGATGTACTGGTCTAGCGTCCGGGTTTATGTGAATCACTACCTTGGCCCCCATGAAAGTGCCAATGCCGGGTTGAAATAATGAGTCAAATTTGTCCAGGACCTGTGAGCATGATACTCGCTCCACAGAGGAAATTGCATTGACATCGCCCCATTTCCAGTTCGTGACAGCAAGCCAACTCCTCCCCAGTAGTGCGGGACCGTCCCCTGGGACAATCCAGAGTGGCAACCTGTTCTCCGAATCTTTGTGGGTCATGACTACCGTGGCGCTGCCTAGCATCGGAATGATCTGCTTTGTGTAAGTCCGAAGACGTGCGTCAATCGGCGATAATTTTGGAATCCTGTCCTTGGATGCCCACAACTTTTCGAACTGTTTGATACCCATCAGGGACTGGCTGGCACCCGTGTCTAACTCCATTGATACTGGGATGCCATTGAGGAGCACTTTCATCATTATCGGTGGTGTCCTGGTGTATGAACTGTATACGTGCTCCACATGAACTCACTGAACTTCAGCTTCCAGCGATTTCCCCCAGTGTCTATTTCTGCAATTTCTGCAGGTATTTTGCTCATCTCTGCAAACTCCGGCTGAATGTATGCCTCCACGCCTCCAGCATGAGTTGCGGTTTGAAACAAAAGGTCCCTTGCCAGTCGATCGTCCCTGACTGCCCCTGTTATTGTCCTTGAGTGCACCATTAACAGGTGTTGATGGCCCCATTACTGGCCGCATTGTCCCTTGCAATGGCGTGAATCGCTGTTCAGCTTGCCATTGTCTCTGTCGAACTCCCCCTCTGGGTTCGACTACATGTTGGGGCATGCCTGACTGCCCTTGTCTGCCTGGAGAACTGTGTGCTGCTTTAACAATGTTGAATCTCTGCCCCAATCATTCCTTAACACAGTACCTCTCGTCTGTTCTGCTAGTGGCCATGCTCGCGTGGTTTAAATCCCAGTTTCTTGTCGCCATTGATACGTCCTTACTACACAGTATAAATGCACACGAGGCCCATGCTTGAGAGAAGGTCAGTCTGCGACCTGTCCTTTATTCCTTAGCACTCAAGTGATGAAGGTGGGTGGAGCTTCCCCTTTTATACCAGAAGGTCCAGGTTAGGAGTGTCTCCCACCTAGTGGTCAGTGTTCTCACGGTGTACAATTTAGGTCAGTTTATACATGGGTTACAATGCTGGTTGAATACATGACAGACTTGCTTCCACTTTTAAAGTCAGTTCTCAGGTGGGACAGTCCAATGCAGGAATTACAGTCTCTGCCACAGCTGGGACAGACAGTGGTTGAAGGAAAGGGTGGGTGGGGAGCCTGGTTTGCCACACGCTCCTTCCACTGTCTGTGCTTGATTTCTGCATGCGCTCGGCGACGAGACTCGAGGTGCTCAGCACCCTCCCGGATGCTCTTCCTCCACTTTGGGCAGTCTTGGGCCAGGGATTCCCAGATGCCGGTGGGGATGTTGCACTTTATCAAGGAGGCTTTGAGGGTGCCCTTGAAACGTTTCCTCTGCCCACTTGGGGCTCGTTTGCCATGTAGGAGTTCCGAGTAGAGCGCTTACGTAGGGAGTTGTCCATGAGGGTCCTGGTCCCGAACTTAATTTTGAAGGGTGGAAGATGCCTGTGCGTGAGTTCCTTTAACATGGGGTAGCCGTTGCACACTGGCTACCACACGGGCTTAGCAGACCAAGGTCTTGGTCCAGTGGCAAGGGGGTCCAAGACGACTGGAGACCAGGTACTACTGTATGGGCCTAGTTGCCTATGGCGGGATGAGAGCCGTAAGCTCAGCACTGAGCAGCGCCCTTCGGTGAGGTGGTGAGAAAACCGAGGCCTGGCTGAGGGCAGACATTGGGAAGGTCAGAGATCTACATTGTGGGAGGAGAAGAGGTCAAATAGATCCACAATGGCTGTGGCTACTTAGGGAGCCTCCTGTCGGGCAAGCGGATGATGTGGCCCGCCCAACGGAGCTAGTCGAGCGTGGTCAGTGCTTCGATTCAGTGCTTGCATTCTAATCCAGCTCAAACTAACGAGATTCAGATTTCTGTACTGATAAAGCCTCAAATATTATCCTTGAGACACTGTTCAGCTTGCTGTGCCTGTCCACTATTTTGTCTGTTGTTTAAGGCTGAGAAACCTGCTCACTGAGTGAATTCCTGTTGAATTCCATCTCGCAGGCTTGGGCTGTTCAAAGAACAATGCTCTTGGAGGGAGTTCAATGACGATTCCTGCACGCGATTCACAAAGGTTTTCACTTTCCGTTCATCCGGAAATCCCAGTGTGGGACTGTCTCTCTTTGCTGACACTGGTAGACAGGGATAGCATGCCAATCCTGTCTCCCATAATGAAAAACAAAGGTACCAAATCTAAAAGCACTGTATCTGAATGCACAAAGCATCCGTAATAAGGTAGATGAATTAACAGTGCAAATAGATGTAAACGGATATGATATAGTTGCATTTACGGAGACATGGTTGCAGGGTGACCAGGGTTGAGAACTGAGTATCCAAGGATATTTGATATTTAGGAAGGACAGGCAAAAAGGCAAAAATAAAGGGGGTGGTGTGGCATTGTTAGTAAAGGATGAAATCAGAGCAATAGTGAGAAAGGATATTGGCTCAGAAAATCAAAATGTAGAATCAGTCTGGGTGAAGTTAAGGAGCAACAAGGGGCAGAAAACATTGGTGGGAGTTGTCTATAGGCCTCCAAGCAGTAGTGGTAATGTAGGGGACGGCATCAAACAGGAAATTAGAGATGCATGTAACAAGGGTACTACAGTAATCTTAGGTGACTTTAATCTTCATATAGGCTGGCCAAACCAAATTAATAATAATACTGTGGAAGATGAATTTCTGCAGTGTGTACGAGGTGGTTTTTTAGACCAGTATGTTGAGGAGCCTACTAGGGACAGGCTCTCCTAGATTGGGTATTGTGCAATGAGATGGGGTTAATTAAAAGTCTTGTTGTGCAGGGTCCTTTAGGGAAGAGTGACCATAACATGATTGAATTCTTTATTAAGATGGAAAGTGAAGTAATCCTATCTGAAACTAGGGTCCTAAATCTAAACAAAGGAAACTACGAAGGTATGAGGAATGAATTGGCTATGATAGATTGAGAAGATTCATTAAAAGGCATGACAGTGGATAGGCAATGGCTAACATTTAAGAAACAAATGCATTAATTGCAACAGTTATACATTCCTTTCTGGCACAAAAACACAAAAGGAAAAGTGGATCAGCCATGGCTAACAAAAGAAATTATGGATAGTATTAGATTCAAAGAGGAGTCATACAAAGTTGCCAGAAAAAATAAAAAGCCTGAGGATTGGGAGCAGTTTAGAATTCAGCAAAAAAGGACCAAGAGATTGATTAAGAGAGAAAAAATAAAGTATGAGAGTAAACTTGCAAGGAACATAAAAAATGACTGCAAAAGTTTCTACAAGTACATAAAAAGAAAAAGAATAATGAAGACAAATGTAGGTCCTTTACAGTCAGAAACTGGAGAATTTATAATGGGGAACAAGGAAATGGCAGAACAATTAAATAAATACTTTGGTTCTGACTTCACAGAAGAGGACACAAATAACGTCCCAGAAATGTTAGGGAACCAAGGATCTAGTGAGCAAGAGGAATTAAAGGAAATGATTATTAGTAAGAAAATAGTGCTGGAGAAACTAATGGGACTGAAGGCCGATTAATCCCCAGGGCCTGATGATCTGCATCCCAGAGTACTAAAAGAGGTAGCCATGGAAATAGTGGATGCATTGGTTGTCATCTTCCAAAATTCTGTAGATTATGGAACAGTTCCTGCAGATTGGAGGATGGCAAATGTAACCCCACTGTTTAAAAAAGAAGGGAGAGAGAAAACTGGGAATTACAGACCGGTTAGCCTAATATCAGTAGTAGGGAAAATGCTATAAAGGATGTGATAACAGCACACTTAGATAATATCAACGGGATTAGACAAAGTCAACATGGATTTATGAAAGGAAAATCGTGTTTGACAAACCTAATGGAGTTTTTTGAGGCTGTAACTGATAGAATAGATAAGGGAGAACCAGTAGATGTAATGTATTTGGATTTTCAAAAAGCCTTTGATAAAATCCCACATGAGAGGTTAGTGTGCAAAATTAAAGCACATAGGATTGGGGGTAATATACTGGCATGGATTGAAAATTGGTTAACTGAAAGGAAACAGAGTAAGAATAAACTGGTCTTTTTCGGGATGGCGGCCAGTGACTAGTGGGGTACCACAAAGATCAGTGCTTGGGCCCCAGCTATTCACAATATATATATAAATGATTTGGATGAGGGAACCAGATGTAATATTTCCAAGTATGCTGACGACACAAAACTAGGTGGGATTGTGAGTTGAGAGAAGGATGCAAAGACGCTGCAAGGCGATTCAGATACTTTGAGTGAGTGGGCAAACACATAGCAGATGCAGTATAATATGGATAAATGTGAAGTATAAGGGGGGGGCGGTGTGTGTGTGGTCTCTATGAGGGGGTCAGGTTCCCTTCTGACCAACTTGAGCGATTTCGAATCGCTCCCACTCCCTTAGGTTCTGTACTCTGGATTTATTTTGCGGGGGCGGGGGAGGGGTGTGACAAAAGTGCAGAGGACACTGGTTTGATGCAAAGAACTTTGTTTTTATTACAGTCAAAGCAATACAGGCTTACTACTCTAGTAAGAAAATACAAGGCCAAATTTACAATCATTCTAATAAAGAACAATACAAGGAAAGGTACAAGGTCAAACTTAAAATCACTCTAATAAAGAACAATACAAGGAAAGGTACAAGGTGAAACTTATAATCACTCTAATAAAGTTCCATACACTACACATTCAAAGGAGGTTGCAATAAAATTATACCTCCCACCTCCCAATACCTAATTCTAACTAGGTTAGACTCCAGTGCAGGCAGGGACTTATGCTTACCAATCCTTTTGATGTTAATGGTAGATGGTGATGTTCTTCCTTCCTTCAGGACTTCAAGACTTCGAGGCTGGAGAAGTTAGTTTACAACTGTCGTGTTGGTTTCTCTCCTTGTCTTGATGAGGTAGTGGCAGCCTTATCGCTACCTAACAACCATCTCTCTCCCCCCTCTGTTGAAAACAGTGGCCAGTTATATGATTTCAGTGTTCTAATCTTGCCACCAAATCTGTTCAAAATCCTTTGTATAATTTTGGCGGGCTTGGTTCTTCTTTGTAATATTTTGTCGGGCTCATTAAAAGTTGATATGTCTTGGGTGGATTGATGTTCGAAAACTGTTTCCTGATTGAAACATTAGTTTGGTAATTGCAGTGTCCTTTTGTGCTAAGTCTTTTGCATACAGGCTGGATTGGGCCTCTTTGTGATGTATATGCTGAAATGGTTTGTCCAGACCCATGTTGATAAGGAGCTACCTCTGGATGATTTTGTGATGGTAATGTCTCTTGTGGAGAAGGATTTTCAAATACACATTCTTCCAGACAGGTTAACTCAGTCCTCACACCCAGACAGTTCTAATAATCAAGTGGGCTTCTTTTGTTCCCTAGGTCCACCCACAGACTTGAATTTGTCTTGTAAAAGTTCATAATTCTATGAAAGTTCGTAGTTTCTTCCATAAACACTTTAGAGTTCCAAACTTTTCGGTAGATAGTCCCAAATTCAATTTCCTTTCAAATGAGCCCAAACACAGGGAGGGCTTCTTGGGAATTTTGCATTCCTTCAGAAGTTATCCACTTTGGTATGAAAAACATAAAGACAAAGGGCTAGATTTTCCACTTTTGTGCTTATCGCCCAAAAATGAGCATTATTTCTGGCGTGGGTGGTAAAATGTGTTTTCAAAACAACGGCTTCTCGCCCATTCTCAGTGGGGTTACATTTACCACCCTCCAATCTGCAGGAACTGTTCCTTAATCTACAGAATTTTGGAAGATGACAACCAATGCATCTACTATTTCCATGGCTACCTCTTTTAGTACTCTAGGATGCAGATCATTAGGCCCTGGGGATTAATTGGCTTTCATTCCCATTAGTTTCTCCAGCTCTATTTTCTTCTAATAATCATTTCCTTTAATTCCTCTTGCTCATTAGACTGTTGGTTCCCTTAGATTTCTGGGACGTTATTTGTGTCCTCTTCTGTGAAGACAGAACCAAAGTCTTCATTCTTTTAAATGGGCGCACCGCAAGCGATATGAAATGGGCGACAGTGTTAAATCTCGCTGACCTTCTGCCATAAAGTGTCGCCGTTCTTAGCAATGGCATGGCAACACTCAATTCCTGTGATTCAGGAGGTCAAGGGTCATCATGACACACACAGAAGAGGAGACAGAGAGAGAGGGAGCTCAGAAGGACTGAAGGCGTGTCTGGGTGTGGAGTGGCTGCTTTGGGAGGAAGGAGGGAGACTTTAGAGCTTTGCAGCAAGTAAGGAAAGGAAAATTAGCTGTTACCAGCCACACATTTGCCCGAATTTGGCCTATAATGGAGGGAGAGGAGGAGGCATCACAGCATGCTGTGGAGACTGATGCTGGAGAGAGCAGTGAGCTGGGAAAGGAGCTCATTGGAGGACGCAAAAGATCCAGGAGGTTCTCGGACGAGGCAAATGCCTCCCTCCTGCAGGAGGTTGTGTTATGCTGGGGTGATTTGACACAGGGCGGGCATGGGAAGCCTACCCCAAAGGCCTACCAGAAGATATGGACTGAGATAGCAGAGGTGGTCTCGTCAGCGACCAACGACGTTCGTGAGGGCAACCAATGCTGCAAACGATGGAATGACCTTGTGGGATCCGCAAGAATAAGTATTTCATTGATTTACATGTACTTATGTATTTATATAATTTGATTGTAACGGTCTTGAGTGACTATCAGCAAATGTAAGGTCTTTGACTTTTATCGGGAATGTTTTACTCAAAGCCTGCAGTCACGGTGCACGTCTTTAGGTAAAGAATGATAATTTTCATAATAATCATGATTACATCAGTCAGTTATGTGTTGTATCAGTCTCTGTGACAGTACCAAGCAATTATATCACACAATGATCTCATGCCATGTCATCCTGTCACCTTTTACAGAAAAAGGTATCAACGATGAGGTCGGTGCAGAGGCGAATGGATGGGGGCCATCAGTCCCCAGCGACATCACTGAGATGGAGGAGCGGGTGCTCGCACTCGCGGAGAAGCACCCTTGGACAGCCACAGAAGCATCTGCAGTCCCCGAAGTGATGCCATGTGAGTAAAGCTTACACCATTGCATGATCTAAGGTCAATAGATGCCACACCCACTCATATCCGAACAATCATATATGATAGATGATTTCTAAAATTGTCATAGAAATAATGCAGTCCTAATGAAAATCATTGCAATGCTAATGTGTTGATAGTCATGAAATGTGATGTCTGTGACGATTTTGAGAGCGGTGGTGCTTTTGTCGTGCATATGCTGTGTGTAGCGCTGGACTCACCTTGTGACCCTAGCACCCCCATCTCCTCTGATAATCTCATTGGTGTTTTGCAGCTCAGCCAGCAGTGCGGCCCCAGGAAAGAGCACAGAGGCCAGAAGGTGGGAGCGCGGGGCACAACTCTCCGGACAATCCTACATCTGGTGCTGAGGAGCTCTGAATCTCGCCTGTAAATCCGTTGAGTCTGTTCTCCACAGCTGAGAAAGCGGACTTCGAGGAACCTGCATCACCACGCTCCAAAGCCATTCCATGCCAAGGCCATCTAGTGGTCCTCAGGTCATTCCCGCCTCCACTCTGGAGGTACCAGCCCCAAGCATCCAGTCACAGGGCACCCCATTTGTCCCCAGGACGGCGCCGACCCTGCAGAGGCCTCGTGGACGCGACAGGTTTGTTCCACGAGCGCCACATGAGAACGGAGAGATGGTACAGTTGTCCAGGAGGATTGTAGACATTGGTGACCAGCTCATTAAAGCATTGGGGGCATATCCTGACTGCTGGCCACCATGACTGAGTACATTCCACAGATGGCAGAGTCCCTGGATGTGATAGCCAGGAACACTGCTGGCACAGGCCTCTCACTGGTCCCCGAGCACGGCACTCCACCCCTAGGTTCCGCACCAGCACTGCGAACAGCAGATGAGAGCAAGGACCAAGATCTTGCTTCTGCATCAGAGAATGTTGCCCCCTCGGCACCCCTCGCTCCCGTACCCGTGCAACCACTGCCTCTGCCTTCATCCCCACCAATGAGACACCGCCTGAGGAGTTAGAAACATAGAAAATAGGTGCAGGAGTAGGCCATTCGGCCCTTCGAGCCTGCACCGCCATTCAATAAGATCATGGCTGATCATTCCCTCAGTACCCCTTTCCTGCTTTTTCTCCATACCCCTTGATCCCCTTAGCCATAACGGCCATATCTAACTCTCTCTTGAATATATCCAATGAACTGGCATCAACAACTCTCTGCGGCAGGGAATTCCACAGGTTACCATTTCTCTGAGTGAAGATTGCTCCTCATCTCAGTCCTAAATGGCTTACCCCTCATCTTAAGACTATGTCCCCTGGTTCTGGACTTCCCCAATATTGGGAACATTCTTCCCGCATCTAACCTGTCCAGTCCCGTCAGAATCTTATACGTTTCTATGAGATCCCCTCTCATCCTTCTAAATTCCAGTAAATAAAGGTTTTTACCATCAAAGTGAATAACCTCACATTTATCCACATTATACTTCATCTGCCATGCATTTGCCCACTCACCTAACCTATCCAAGTCACTCTGCAGCCTCATAGCATCCTCCTCGCAGCTCACATTGCCACCCAACTTAGTGTCATCCGCAAATTTGGAGATACTACATTCAATCCCCTCGTCTAAATCATTAATGTACAATGTAAACAGCTGGGGCCCCAGCACAGAACCTTGCGGTACCCCACTAGTCACTGCCTGCCATTCTGAAAAGTACCCATTTACTCCTACTCTTTGCTTCCTGTCTGCCAACCAGTTCTCAATCCACGTCAGCATACTACCCCCAATTCCATGTGCTTTAACTTTGCACATTAATCTCTTGTGTGGGACCTTGTCGAAAGCCTTCTGAAAGTCCAAATACACCACATCAAACTGGTTCTCCCTTGTCCACTTTACTGGAAACAGCCTCAAAAAATTCCAGAAGATTTGTCAAGCATGATTTCCCTTTCACAAATCCATGCTGACTTGGACCTATCATGTCACCTCTTTCCAAATGCGCTGCTATGACATCCTTAATAATTGATTCCATCATTTTACCCACTACCGATGTCAGGCTGACCGGTCTATAATTCCCTGTTTTCTCTTCCTCCTTTTTTAAAAAGTGGGGTTACATTGGCTACCCTCCACTCCATAGGAACTGATCCAGAATCTATGGAATGTTGGAAAATGACTGTCAATGCATCCGCTATTTCCAAGGCCACCCCCCTAAGTACTGTGGGATGCAGACCATCAGGCCCTGGGGATTTATCGGCCTTCAATCCCATCAATTTCCCCAACACAATTTCCCGACTCAAAGGATTTCCCTCAGTTCCTTCTTCTTACTAGACCCTCTGACCCCTTTGATATCCGGAAGGTTGTTTGTGTCCTCCTTCGTGAATACCGAACCAAAGTACTTGTTCAATTGGTCTGCCATTTCTTTGTTCCCCGTTATGACTTCCCCTGATTCTGACTGCAGGGGACCTACGTTTGTCTTCACTAACCTTTTTCTCTTTACATATCTATAGAAGCTTTTGCAGTCCATTTTAATGTTCCCTGCAAGCTTCCTCTCATACTCTATTTTCCCTGCCCTAATCAAACCCTTTGTCCTCCTCTGCTGAGTTCTAAATTTCTCCCAGTCCCCGGGTTTGTTGCCATTTCTGGCCAATTTGTATGCCACTTCCTTGGCTTTAATACTATCCCTGATTTCCCTAGATAGCCACGGTTGAGCCACCTTCCCTTTTTTATTTTTACGCCAGACAGGGATGTACAATTGTTGTAGTTCATTCATGCGGTCTCTAAATGTCTGCCATTGCCCATCCACTGTCAACCCTTTAAGTATCATTCGCCAATCTATCCTAGCTAATTCACGCCTCATACCTTCAAAGTTACCCTTCTTTAAGTTCTGGACCATGGTCTCTGAATTAACTGTTTCATTCTCCATCCTAATGTAGAATTCCACTATATTATGGTCACTCTTCCCCAAGGGGCCTCGCACAACGAGATTGCTAATTAATCCTCTTTCATTACACAACGCCCAGTCTAAGATGGTCTCCCCTCTAGTTGGTTCCTCAACATATTGGTCTAGAAAACCATTCCTTATGCACTCCAGGAAATCCTCCTCCACTGTATTGTTTCCAGTTTGGTTAGCCCAATCTATATGCATATTAAAGTCACCCATGATAACTGCTGCACTTTTATTGCATGCACCCCTAATTTCCTGTTTGATGCCCTCCCCAACATCACTACTACTATTTGGAGGTCTGTACATAACTCCCATTAGCCTTTTCTGCCCTTTGGTATTCCGTAGATCCACCCATACCGATTCCACATCATCCAAGCAAATGTCTTTCCTTACAATTGCATTAATTTCCTCTTTAACCAGCAACGCCACCCCGCCTCCTTTTCCTTTCTGTCTATCCTTCCTAAATGTTGAATACCCTTGGATGTTGAGTTCACAGCCTTGGTCACCCTCGAGCCATGTCTCCGTGATGGCAACCACCTTGTATCCATTAACTGCTATCTGCACAGTTAATTCATCCACCTTATTCCGAATACTCCTCGCTTTGAGGCACAGAGCCTTCAGGCTTGCCTTTTTAACACACTTTGACCGTTTAGAATGATGTGAATAGCACATTGAGCGAGTTGGTCCTACCGCAGGTAAAATGTACACAGCCAGATAGGGAATAGAAGACCAACAGGAAGAGCAGTGCAAGGAAGGTAGTGCAGGGGTAAAGTGGCCCTTTTTGTTTTTTGCCTTGGGTTTCTCTGCCCTGCACTGTTACTCATCTCCTTTCTGTCTTTTGCTTCTGTCTCCATTTTGTTTCCCTCTGCCTCCCTGCATTGGTTCCCATCCCCCTGCCATATTAGTTTAACTCCTCCCCAACAGCACTAGCAAACACTCCCCCTAGGACATTGGTTTCGGTCCTGCCCAGGTGCAGACCGTCCGGTTTGTACTGGTCCCACCTCCCCCAGAACCAGTTCCAATGCCCCAGGAATTTGAATCCCTCCCTGCTGCACCACTACACAAGCCACGTATTCATCTGAGCTATCCTGCAATTCCTACTCTGACTAGCACGTGGCACTGGTAGCAATCCTGAGATTGCTACTTTTGAGGTCCTACTTTTTAATTTAACTCCTAGCTCCCTAAATTCATCTCGTAGGACCTCATCCTGTTTTTTACCTATGTCGTTGGTACCTATATGCACCACAACAACTGGCTGTTCACCCTCCCTTTTCAGAATGTCCTGCAGCTGCTCCGAGACATCCTTGACCCTTGCACCAGGGAGACAATATACCATCCTGGAGTCTTGGTTGCGGCCGCAGAAATGCCTATCTATTCCCCTTACAATCGAACCCCCTATCAGTATTGCTCTCCCACTCTTTTTCCTGCCCTCCTGTGCAGCAGAGCCCACCACGGTGCCATGAACCTGGCTGCTGCTGCTCTCCCCTGATGAGTCATCCCCCTCAACAGTAACCAAAGCGGTGTATCTGTTTTGTAGGGTAATGACCACAGGGGACCACTGCACTACCTTCCTTGCACTGCTCTTCCTGTTGGTCTTCCATTCCCTATCTGGCTGTGTACCTTTTACCTGCGGTAGGACCAACTCAGTCAATGTGCCATTCACATCATTCTCAGCATCGTGCATGCTCCAGAGTGAATCCACCTGCAGCTCCAGTTCCGCAACGCGATTCTTCAGGAGCTGGAGGCGGATACACTTCCCGCTACGTAGTCGTCAGGGACACTGGAGGCGTCCCTGATTTCCCACATGGTACAGGAGGAGCATAACTCATGTCCGAACTCTCCTGCCATGACTTAACCCCTAGATTAATTTAATTTGGCAACCACAATGCTAAAAGTTACTTCCTGAAATAGAAAAGAAAAAGAAAAGCTACTTCCCAATCACCAGCCAATCACTTACCCCTTTGGCTGTGACGTCACCTTTCGATTTCTTTCTACTTCTTTTTTGCCTTCTCATCCCTCTGCAGCTGCACAAACACGCTCCAAGTCTCACTGGCCTTTATAGGCCGCTCCACACACCGACCCTGGAACTCCCGCCTCCCGCCGATTCCCCGAGCTCCTGGTCTCACTGGCCTTCTCATTACACATCACCCAGTCTAGAATGTCCAGCTCTCTAGTTGGTTCCTCAACATATTGGTCTAGAAAACCATTCCTAATACACTCCAGGAAATCCTCCTCCACTGCTTTGCTAAGTTTGGTTTGCCCAATCTATATATAGATTAAAGTCGCCCATGATAACTGCTGTACCTTTATTGCACACATCCCTTATTTCTTGTTTGATGCTGTCCCCAAACTCACTACTACTGTTTGGTGATCTGTACACAACTCCCACTAGCGTTTTCTGCCCTTTGGAATTCCGCAGCTCCACCCATACCGATTCCACATCATCCAGGCTAATGTCCCTCCTTACTATTGCATGAATTTCCTCTTTAACCAGCAATGCCATCCCACCTCCTTTTCCTCTCTGCCTATCCTTCCTAAATGTTGAATACCCTTGGATGTTGAGTTCCCAGCCTTGGTCCCCCTGGAGCCATGTCTCCGTGATGCCAATTACATCATATCCATTAACTGCTGTCTGCGCAGTTAATTCGTCCACCTTATTATGAATACTCCTCGCATTGAGGCACAGAGCCTTCAGGCTTGTCTTTTTAACACACTTTGCCCCTTTAGAATTTTGCTGAAATGTGGCCCTTTTTGTATTTTGCCTTGGGTTTCTCTGCCCTGAACTTTTACTCTTCTCCTTTCTATCTTTTGCTTCTGTCTCCATTTTGTTTCCCACTGTCTCCCTGCATTGGTTCCTATCCCCCTGCCATATTAGTTTAACTCCTCCTCAACAGCACTAGCAAACACTCCTCCTAGGTCATTGGTTTCGGTCCTGCCCAGGTGCAGACCATCCGGTTTGTACTGGTCCCACCTCCCCCAGAAACGGTTCCAATGCCCCAAGAATTTGAATCCCTCCCTGCTGCACCACTGCTCAAGCCACATATTCATCTGAGCTATCCTGCGATTCCTATTCTGACTAGCACGTGGCACTGGTAGCAATCCTGAGATTACTACTTTTGAGGTCCTACTTTTTAATTTAACTCCTAGCTCCCTAAATTCGTCTCGTAGGACCTCATCCCGTTTTTTACCTATGTCGTTGGTACCTATATGCACCACGACATCTGGCTGTTTACCCTCCCTTTTCAGAGTGTCCTGCACCCGCACTGAGACATCCTTGACCCTTGCACCAGGGAGGCATCATACCATCCTGGAGTCTCGGTTGCGGCCGCAGAAACGCCTATCTATTCCCCTTACAATCAAGTCCCCGATCACTATTGCTCTCCCACTCTTTTTCCTGCCCTCCTGTGCAGCAGAGCCTGCCACGGTGCCATGAACCTGGCTGCTCCTGCTCTCCCCTGATGAGTCATCCCCCTCAACAGTACCCAAAGCGGTGTACCTGTTTTGCAGGGGGTTGACCACAGGGGACCCCTGCACTACCTTCCTTGCACTGCTCTTCCTATTGGTCTTCCATTCCCTATCTGGCTGTGTACCTTTTACCAACTCACTCAATGTGCCATTCACATCATTCTCAGCATCGTGCATGCTCCAGAGTGAATCCACCTGCAGCTCCAGTTTCGCAACGCGGTTCGTCAGGAGCTGGAGGCGGATACACTTCCCACTCACGTTGTCGGCAGGGACACCGGAGGCGTCCCTGATTTCCCACATGGTACAGGAGGAGCATAACTCGTGTCCGAACTCTCCTGCCATGACTTAACCCCTAGATTAATTTAATTTGGCAACCACAATGCTAAAAGTTACTTCCTGAAATAGAAAAGAAAAAGAAAAGCTACTTCCCAATCACCAGCCAATCACTTACCCCTTTGGCTGTCACGTCACCTTTCGATTTCTTTCTACTTCTTTTTTGCCTTCTCATCCCTCTGCAGCTGCACAAACACGCTCCAAGTCTCACTGGCCTTTATAGGCCGCTCCACACACCGACCCTGGAACTCCCGCCTCCCGCCGATTCCCCGAGCTCCTGGTCTCACTGGCCTTCTCATTACACATCACCCAGTCTAGAATGTCCAGCTCTCTAGTTGGTTCCTCAACATATTGGTCTAGAAAACCATTCCTAATACACTCCAGGAAATCCTCCTCCACTGCTTTGCTAAGTTTGGTTTGCCCAATCTATATATAGATTAAAGTCGCCCATGATAACTGCTGTACCTTTATTGCACACATCCCTTATTTCTTGTTTGATGCTGTCCCCAAACTCACTACTACTGTTTGGTGATCTGTACACAACTCCCACTAGCATTTTCTGCCCTTTGGAATTCCGCAGCTCCACCCATACCGATTCCACATCATCCAGGCTAATGTCCCTCCTTACTATTGCATGAATTTCCTCTTTAACCAGCAATGCCATCCCACCTCCTTTTCCTCTCTGCCTATCCTTCCTAAATGTTGAATACCCTTGGATGTTGAGTTCCCAGCTTTGGTCCCCCTGGAGCCATGTCTCCGTGATGCCAATTACATCATATCCATTAACTGCTGTCTGCGCAGTTAATTCGTCCACC
This sequence comes from Pristiophorus japonicus, assembly GCF_044704955.1. NCBI lineage: Eukaryota > Metazoa > Chordata > Chondrichthyes > Pristiophoridae > Pristiophorus > Pristiophorus japonicus. Next base: position 167,253,537 of record NC_091989.1, on the reverse strand, counting down.
TTATTATGAATACTCCTCGCATTGAGGCACAGAGCCTTCAGGCTTGTCTTTTTAACACACTTTACCCCTTTAGAATTTTGCTGAAATGTGGCCCTCTTTGTATTTTGCCTTGGGTTTCTCTGCCCTGAACTTTTACTCTTCTCCTTTCTATCTTTTGCTTCTGTCTCCATTTTGTTTCCCTCTGTCTCCCTGCATTGGTTCCTATCCCCCTGCCATATTAGTTTAACTCCTCCTCAACAGCACTAGCAAACACTCCTCCTAGGTCATTGGTTTTGGTCCTGCCCAGGTGCAGACCGTCCGGTTTGTACTGGTCCCACCTCCCCCAGAAACGGTTCCAATGCCCCAAGAATTTGAATCCCTCCCTGCTGCACCACTGCTCAAGCCACATATTCATCTGAGCTATCCTGCGATTCCTACTCTGACTAGCACGTGGCACTGGTAGCAATCCTGAGATTACTACTTTTGAGGTCCTACTTTTTAATTTAACTCCTAGCTCCCTAAATTCGTCTCGTAGGACCTCATCCCGTTTTTTACCTATGTCGTTGGTACCTATATGCACCACGACATCTGGCTGTTTACCCTCCCTTTTCAGAATGTCCTGCACCCGCACCGAGACATCCTTGACCCTTGCACCAGGGAGGCATCATACCATCCTGGAGTCTCGGTTGCGGCCGCAGAAACGCCTATCTATTCCCCTTACAATCAAGTCCCCGATCACTATTGCTCTCCCACTCTTTTTCCTGCCCTCCTGTGCAGCAGAGCCTGCCACGGTGCCATGAACCTGGCTGCTCCTGCTCTCCCCTGATGAGTCATCCCCCTCAACAGTACCCAAAGCGGTGTACCTGTTTTGCAGGGGGTTGACCACAGGGGACCCCTGCACTACCTTCCTTGCACTGCTCTTCCTATTGGTCTTCCATTCCCTATCTGGCTGTGTACCTTTTACCAACTCACTCAATGTGCCATTCACATCATTCTCAGCATCGTGCATGCTCCAGAGTGAATCCACCTGCAGCTCCAGTTTCGCAACGCGGTTCGTCAGGAGCTGGAGGCGGATACACTTCCCACTCACGTTGTCGGCAGGGACACCGGAGGCGTCCCTGATTTCCCACATGGTACAGGAGGAGCATAACTCATGTCCGAACTCTCCTGCCATGCTTAACCCCTAGATTAACTTAATTTGGCAACCACAATGCTAAAGGTTACTTCCTGAAATAGAAAAGAAAAAGAAAAGCTACTTCCCAATCACCAGCCAATCACTTACCCCTTTGGCTGTGACGTCACCTTTCAATTTCTTTCAACTTCTTTTTTGCCTTCTCATCCCTCTGCAGCTGCACAAACACGCTCCAAGTCTCACTGGCCTTTATAGGCCGCTCCACACACCGACCCTGGAACTCCCGCCTCTCGCCGATTCCCCGAGCTCCTGGTCTCACTGGCCTTCTCATTACACATCACCCAGTCTAGGATGGCCAGCTCTCCAGTTTGGAGGGGGTACAGAGACGATTCACTAGGCTGATTCCGGAGATGAGGGGGTTACCTTATGATGATAGATTGAGTAGACTGGGTCTTTACTCGTTGGAGTTCGGAAGGATGAGGGGTGATCTTATAGAAACATTTAAAATAATGAAAGGGATAGACAAGATAGAGGCGGAGAGGTTGTTTCCACTGGTCGGGGAGACTAGAACTCGGGGGCACAGCCTCAAAATACGGGGAAGCCAATTTAAAACCGAGTTGAGAAGGAATTTCTTCTCCCAAAGGATTGTGAATCTGTGGAATTCTCTGCCCAAGGAAGCAGTTGAGGCTAGCTCATTGAATGTATTCAAGTCACAGATAGATAGATTTTTAACCAATAAGGGAATTAAGGGTTACGGGGAGCGGGCAGGTAAGTGTAGCTGAGTCCACGGCCAGATCAGCCATGATCTTATTGAATGGCGGAGCAGGCTCGAGGGGCTAGATGGCCTACTCCTGTTCCTAATTCTTATGTTCTTATGTTCTAGTTGGTTCCTCGACATATTTGTCTGGAAAACCATCCCTAATACACTCCAGGAAATCCTCCTCCACCGCTTTGCTACCAGTTTGGTTAGCCCAATCAATATGTAGATTAAAGTCGCCCATGATAACTGCTGTACCTTTATTGCACACATCCCTTATTTCTTGTTTGATGCTGTCCCCAAACTCACTACTACTGTTTGGTGATCTGTATACAACTCCCACTAGCGTTTTCTGCCCTTTGGAATTCAGCAGCTCCACCCATACCGATTCCACATCATCCAGGCTAATGTCCCTCCTTACTATTGCATTAATTTCCTCTTTAACCAGCAATGCCATCCCACCTCCTTTTCCTCTCTGCCTATCCTTCCTAAATGTTGAATACCCTTGGATGTTGAGTTCACAGCCTTGGTCACCCTGGAGCCATGTCTCCGTGATGCCAATTACATCATATCCGTTAACTGCTATCTGCGCAGTTAATTCGTCCACCTTATTACGAATACTCCTCGCATTGAGGCACAGAGCCTTCAGGCTTGTCTTTTTAACACACTTTGCCCCTTTAGAATTTGGCTGTAATGTGGCCCTTTTTGTATTTTGCCTTGGGTTTCTCTGCCCTCCACTTTTACTATTCTCCCTTCTATCTTTTGCTTCTGCCTCCATTTTATTTCCCTCTATCTCCCTGCATAGGTTCCCATCCCCCTGCCATATTAGTTTAACTCCTCCCCAACAGCACTAGCAAACACTCCCCCTAGGACATTGATTCCGGTCCTGCCCAGGTGCAGACCGTCTGGTTTGTTCTGGTCCCACCTCCCCCAGAACCAGTTCCAAAGTCCAAGGAATTTGAATCCCTCCCTTTTGCACCACTCCTCAAGCCACGTATTCATCTGAGCTATCCTGCGATTCCTACTCTGTCTAGCACATGGCACTGGTAGCAATCCTGAGATTACTACTTTTGAGGTCCTACTTTTTAAATTTAGCTCCAAGCTCCCTAAGTTCGTCTTGTAGGACCTCGTCCCATTTTTTACCTATATCGTTGGTACCTATATGCACCACGACAACTGGCTGTTCACCCTCCCTTTTCAGAATGTCCTACATCCGCTCTGAGACATCCTTGACCCTTGCACCAGGGAGGCAACATACCATCCTGGAATCTCGGTTGTGGCCACAGAAACGCCTATCTATACTCCTTACAATCGAATCCCCGATCACTCTAGCTCTCCCACTCTTTTTCCTGCCCTCCTGTGCAGCAGAGCCACCCACGGTGCCATGAACTTGGCTGCTGCTGCCCTCCCCTGATGAGTCATCCCCCTCAACAGTACCCGAAGGCGGTGTATCTGTTTTGCAGGGGGATGACCATAGGGGACCCCTGCACTACCTTCCTTGCACTGCTCTTCCTTTTGGTCACCCATCCCCTATCTGGCTGCGTACCCTTTTCCTGCGGTAAGACCAACTCACTAAATGTGCTATTCACGTCATTCTCAGCATCGTGGATGCTCCAGAATTCATCCACCCGCAGCTTCAGTTCCACAATGCGATCCGTCAGGAGATGGAGAGGGATGCACTTCCCGCGCACGTAGTCGCCAGGGACACCGGAAGCGTCCCTGACTTCCCACATTGTACAGGAGGAGCATAACATGTGTCCAAGCTGTCCTGCCATGACTTAACCCTTAGATAAACTTAAATTGGCAACAACAATGCTAAAGGTTACTTACTGATATAGAAAGGAAAAGGAAAAACTACTTACCAATCACCAGCTAATCACTTTCCCCCTTGGCTGTGACGTCACCTTTCGATTTCTTTCTACTTCCTTTTTGTTTCCCTGCTGCAGCTGTACCGGCTGGGCCTCTTGTAGGCCTCAGCAACGTCCCGCCCCGCCTCCTGACTCACCAGGCTCTGTGGAGCGAGGAGGGGAAGAGATAGAGCTGGAGAGATGAAGGCGGGGGGAAGGAAAGTGAGGTGCACATCCGCAGGTGATGGCTGTGTTATATCTCCATCCGGTGTATGCAATTTGTTGTAATATATGGGGACTGGGGACCACCCTCTTGCTTTGCCTTTGTATTCTGTGTTGCTGGACATGTTGAACATCTGATTGATGTCAATGCTGGAAAAAGTGGGGTGTGGGCGGGGTTGGGTGTTATTGCCTGTGATCCTTATGATTCCAGACCAATGTAGTTATACATTTTTTTTTATTGGACATAACCTTGTTGCGCATTATCTCAGATAGCTGGACCGTTACACACTGCTGATTCCTCAACATGAAAGGGTTAAATACAACTTAACTTCAATCAACGTAAACTTTAACTGGCACTAAGGTGATGGGCACCATTGATGTCTGAGCTGCACACACATGTGTCAGCGTTGTCACTCACATCAAAGTTCTTTTAGGCAAATCGATCAGATATCAGCTCCTCACGTAAGAGTCTTGCAACTGTATCGCCGCCATAGGCCCTTTCCTGTGGCCTGGAGAGGGGCATGGGCATGGGCATGGTTGCATAGCCAGCCTGATTGTCTGGCCCTAGGTCAACGTCCAGTCCCTCATCCTCCTCTTCCTCGCTCTCCTGAGGTGGAGCATCAGTCCCTTCTGGCAATTCTTGGCCCCTCCTGATAGCCAGGTTGTGCAGCATCGAGCACACGACCACAAATTTACCTACTTGCTCAGGGTTGTATTGTAGTTCCCACACAAGAAATTGGTACGCAAAATTAAAGCACATTGTATTGGGGGTAATGTATTGATGTGGATAGAGAACTGGTTGGCAGACAGGAAGCAGAGAGTCGGGATAAACGGTTCCTTTTCAGAATGGCAGGCAGTGACTCGTGGGGTGTCGCAGGGTTCAGTGCTGGGACCCCAGCTATTTTCAATATACATTAATGATTTAGATGAGGGAATTGAGTGTAATATCTCCAAGTTTAAGCTGAGTGGCGGTGTGAGCTGTGAGGAGGAGGATGCTAAGAGGCTGCAGGGTGACTTGGACAGGTTAGGTGAGTGGGCAAATGCATGGCAGATGCAGTATAATGTGGATAAATGTGAGGTTATCCACTTTGGTGGCAAAAACATGAAGGCAGAATAATATCTGAATGGCGGCAGATTAGGAAAAGGGGAAGTGCAACGAGACCTGGGTGTCATGGTACATCAGTCATTGAAAGTTGGCATCCAGGTACAGCAGGCGGTGAAGAAGGCAAATGGCATGTTGGCCTTCATAGCTAGGGGATTTAAGTATAGATGCAGGGAGGTCTTACTGCAGTTGTACAGGGCCTTGGTGAGACCTCACCTGGAATATTGTGTTCAGTTTTGGTTTCCTAATCTGAGGAAGGACCTTCTTGCTATTGAGGGAGTGCAGTGAAGGTTCTCCAGACTGATTCCCGGGATGGCAGGACTGACATGTGAGGAAAGACTGGATCGACTGGGCCTGTATTCACTGGAGTTCAGAAGAATGAGAGGGGATCTCATAGAAACATAACATTCTGACGGGACTGGACAGGTTAGATGCAGGAAGAATGTTCCCGATGTTGGTGACATCCAGAACCAGGGGTCACAGTCTAAGGATATGTGATAAGCCATTCAGGACCGAGATGAGGAGAAACTTCTTCACTGAGAGAGTTGTTAACCTGTGGACTTCAGTACTGCAGAGAGTTGTTGATGCCAGTTCGTTAGATATATTCAAGAGGGAATTAGATATGGCCCTTATGGTTAAAGGGATCAAGGGTATGGAGAGAAAGCAGGAAAGGGGTACTGAAGTGAATGATCAGCCATGATCTTATTGAATGGTGGCGCAGTTTTGAAGGGCCGAATGGCCTACTCCTGCACCTATTTTCTATGTTTCTATGTTTCTATGTTTGTCCTGAGTGGTCCAGACATCTGAAGCCCTGCTTAAGCACAGTTATTGTTTTCTGGACCACATTGCTTGTGTCTCTGTGGCTCTGGTTGTATTGCTTCTTGGCCTCAGTGTGGGTGTCACACAGCGGGGGTCATCAGCCAGGTGGCTAGGCCATATCGGTTATCACCAAGCATCCAGCATTGTCCTTGTGGCTGACTCTTAAAGATGTCAGAGACTGCGCTCCCACGCAGGATGTGAGCCGCATCGAAGGTGCCCGGTCATTTGGCATTCACTGCCAGTATGATCTGGTTGTGGTCGACAACTAGTTGGACCTTCAGGGAGTGAAATGCTTTTCTGTTATGAAAACACTCCGGGTCCTGAGAAGGTGGCTGCATGGCGATGTGAGTGCATGTATAGCTCCCTGCATCCGGGGAACTGAGCAATGCGGTAGAATGCTCCAGCCCTGTCAGTCTGAGCCTCCGTGGTCATGGGGAGGGAAGCTGATAAAGTCCATCCTTTCGCATACAGGGCCTCTGTGACCTGTCTAATGCAGTGATAGGTTACATGGTGAGACAGAGGGTAAATCTTGACTGCGGAGGCCCAAAAGGAACCGGACACGTAGAAAGACAGTGCTGCGGTGACCTTGACCTTGACCGACACTGATGTCCTGATGGCAGGCTGCATATGTGGTCTGATGAGCTCACGTATTTCATTGATCACCACCTTGTGGAAGTACAGTCTCCGAAGGCAGGTGTGGTTTGAGACGTCGAGGTAAGACCTCTTTTCCTTGTTTGTGCGGTGTGTGTATGGTTTGGCTCTCCTCCCCATTCTTGCACATCTTAAATTGGGGACATAATGATATGCATCATACATTAAGCCATTTGCACTCTGCAGCATCTGCGTATTAATCGATGCAGGCTGAGAAATGGCTGGCCCCATTGCAATGAAAGTATAATAGCGATTGATCAGAAGCAATGATTTCCTCACTAAAATACACCTAGAGTAAACCCCCTATAGTCCCTAATCAGAAAATCTGTCTGTTGAGATGGTCACTTCACCTGAGAAGAACTCTAGAGTCAATGCAAACTCCCCCGAAGTTGAAGAAGCCTTTTGAATGAAGCGACCTGCGATTTAAAAAATGGCAGCCACACCGTTGGCGTTTGTTCAGAACAGTTCCACTTTTACTGGACGTTTTTTTGGGCGAGCGATATGGTGGGTGATATGTGTGCGAGCTGGTGAAAGTGACAGTGGGCAATCTCCTGGGCGTTAGTTTCGCCAAATGTGCTCTTTATGACAAAAAAAAAGTGGGCGGGCGGTATTATTGAATCTCGGCGTCAATTCCGTGCAGAAAGTAACACTGGGCGATATTATGGACGTTGATTTCGCCCATTCTGATGATTCCGCCCAAAAAAAGTGGGCGGGCAGTAATATTTTTTCCCGGCGATAAACACATGGGCAAAGTAACGCTCGGTGATAAGTTTGCTAAAAATGCCCGTCAGTTTCCATTTTGTGCCAAAATGGGCACTATATGGGCGTTATGCGTCATTTCAGCGGTAAAATGGGCACTAAGTGGACATTAAGCATGCAAATAAAGTGGAGGTTCGAGCCCAAAGTATTATTTAAATGGTGATAGCTTGGGAAATGTCGATGTACAAACTGACTGCAAAAGCTTCTATAGATATGTGAAGAGATAAAGATTAGTGAAGATGAACGTAGGTCCCTTACAGTCAGGCTCAAGTGAATTTATAATGGGGAAGAAAGAAATGGCAGACCAATTGAACAAATACTTTGATTCTGTCTTCATGAAGGAAGACACAAATGACCTTCCGGATGTACTAGGGGACCGAGGGTCCAGTGAGAAGGATGAAATGAAGGATATCCTTATTAGGTGGGAAATTGTGTTCGGAAAATTGATGGGATTGAAGGCCGATAAATCCCCGGGGCCTGATTGTCTGCATCTCAGAGTACTTAAGGAGGTGCCCCTTGAAATAGTGGATGCATTGGTGAGCATTTTCCAACACTCTATCGACTCTGGATCAGTTCCTATGGACTGGAGGGTAGCTAATGTAACACCAATTTTTAAAAAAAGGAGGGAGAGAGAAAATGGGTAATTATAGATCGGTTAGTCTGACATCAGTAGTGGGGAAAATGTTGGAATCCATTATTAAGGATGAAATAGCAGCGCATTTGGAAAGCAGTGACCGGATCAGACCGAGTCAGCATGGATTTATGAAAGGGAAATCATGCTTGACAAATCTTCTGGAATTTTTTGAGGATGTAACTAGTAGAGTGGACAGGGGAGAACCAGTGGATGTGGTGTATTTGGACTTTCAAAAGGCATTTGACAAGGTCCCACAGAAGAGATTGGTGTGCAAAATCAAAGGACATGGTATTGGGGGTAATGTACTGGCGTGGATAGAGAATTGATTGGCAGACAGGAAGCAGAGAGTCGGGATAAATGGGTCCTTTTCGGAATGGGAGGCAGTGACTAGTGGAGTGCCACAGGGCTCAGTGCTGGGACCCCAGCTCTTTACATTATATTAATGATTTGGATGAAGGAATTGAGTGTAATATCTCCAAGTTTGCAGATGACACTAAACTGGGTGGTGGTGTGAGCTGTGAGGAGGATGCTAAGAGGCTGCAGGGTGATTTGGACAGGTTGGGTGAGTGGGCAAATTCATGGCAGATGCAGTATAATGTGGATAGATGTGAGGTTATCCACTTTGGTGGCAGAAACACGAGGGCAGAGTATTATCTGAATGGTGGCAGATTAGGAAAAGGGGAGGTGCAACGAGACCTGGGTGTCATGGTTCATCAGTCACTGAAAGTTGGCATGCAGGTGCAGCAGGCGGTGAAGAAGGCAAATGGCATGTTGGCCTTCATAGCTAGGGGATTTGAGTATAGTAGCAGGGAGTAGTCTTACTGCAATTGTACAGGGCCTTGGTGAGGCCTGACCTGGAATATTGTGTTCAGTTTTGGTCTCCTAATCTGAGGAAGGATGTTCTTGCTATTGAGGGAGTGCAGCGAAGGTTCACCAGACTGATTCCAGGGATGGCAGGACTGACATATGAGGAGAGACTGGATCAACTGGGCCTTTATACACCGGAGTTTAGAAGGATGAGAGAGGATCTCATAGAAACGTATAAGATTCTGACGGGACGGGACAGGTTAGATGCGGGAAGAATGTTCCCGATGTTGGGGAAGTCCAGAACCAGGGAACACAGTCTTAGAATAAGGGGTAGGCCATTTAGGACTGAGATGAGGAGGAACTTCTTCACTCAGAGAGTTGTTAACCTGTGGAATTTCCTGCCGCAGAGAGTCGTTGATGCCAGTTCATTGGATATATTCAAGAGGGAGTTAGATATGGCCCTTACAGCTAAAGGGATCAAGGGGTATGGAGAGAAAGTGGGAAAGGGGTACTGAGGTGAATGATCAGCCATGATCATATTGCATGGTGGTGCAAGCTCAAAGGGCCGAATGGCCTGCTCCTGCACCTATTTTCTATGTTTCTATGTCCTTGTACACCAGTCATTGAAAGCAAACATGTAGGTGCAGCAAGCAGTTAGGAAGGCAAATGGTATGTTGGCCTTCATTGCAAGAGAATTTGAGTACAGGAGCAAGGATGTCTTACTATAGTTATACAGAGCCTTGGTGGAGTATTGTGTGCCGTTTTGGTCTCCTTACCTCAGAAAGGATATACTTGCCATAGAGGGAGTGTTGCAAAGTTTCACCAGACTGATTCCTGGGATGGCAGGACTGTCTTATGAGGAGAGATTGGGTCGACTAGGCCTGTATTCACTGGAGTTTAGAAGAATGAGAGGGGATCTCATTGAAACGTGTAAAATTCTGACGGGGTTGGACAGACTGGATGCGGGGAGGATGTTTTCCCCTGGCTGGGAAGTCTAGAACAAGGGGTCACAGTCTCAGGATATGGGGTAGGAAATGTAGGACTGAGATGAGGAGAAACTTTTTCACTCAGAGGGTGGTGAACCTGTGGAATTCTCTATCACAAAAGGCTGTGGAGGCCGAGTCACTGAATATATTTAAGAAGGAGATAGATAGATTTCTAGACACAAAAGGCATCAAGGGGTATGGGGAGAAAGCGGGAATATGGTGTTGAGATGGAGGATCAGCCATGATAATATTGAATGGCGATGCAGGCTCGAAGTGCTGAATGGCCTACTACTGCTCCTATTTTCTAAGTTTCTATGTTTCTGTGCTGTACTATTCTATGATTCTATCTAAAAAAACCTCCTAAGCTGTTCCAATGAAGCTCAATGCAAGCTCAAGGAGCAGCACCTCACCTCTCGATTGGGCACTTTACAACCTTCCGGGCTCAACAATGGCCCAGAAATTGCGTTCGGAGGCTTCCCGCGGGCGGATGCCTCCGACCTGAAAAATTTCTACGAAGGTACCTGGTGGTCCCGGAGATTCGGAGACTTGCGGTCCTGGCTTTCTACGTGAAGGCCTACACAGTCGCCCACGTAGTCCGGAGCGTAAAGGTTTTCTGTGCATCAATGGGATCACGTGGGCCGGCTCAACGTATCAGCATTGGGGGATTCCCATCCATCCTTATGTGAGTTCCGTAGGTACGGAATCACCATTAGTATGAATGGGACTACCCCCAAAAAGACAGAAACACTGAAAATAAAGTTTTTTTTTTTTAAATCATCACATATTTCAAATGAATAAAACTGGCATTTAATTAATTATTTAAAACAAATCTAATTTTTTGAAAAATAAATTTACATATTTTAAAGCATCTAAAAATAAACTTGCCATATTTAACAGGATTTTAAATGTTTAAGTTATTTTTGTTAATGCATTTTTCTGCACTTTAAGGGCTAGACTTTCCACTCACGATCGGCCATCTATCGCCCATCTATCGCCGATATAAGCAGGCTGTCGCCCATTTTTGCTCAAAAGTGGAAAGTAAGGCCGTTACATCGGCAATTCATCGCCGGCCCAACTTTTGGCACACATGAATGTGCTGCATCGCCCGGCCTAAGACTATCACCCAGATGATCGGCGACTGCAACTTTCACCATTCCACCCACACTTTGCCGAACTGATTGCTCGCCGAAAAGATCGCTGGAGAAAAGCTGCACTCTCCTGACCTTAAGTCGGCACTACTCGGCAGTACTCAGCACTACGGACGCCATTTTGAACGTTGGAGGAACTGTTCTGAAAGGCTGCCTAAAGTGTTTATGAGGAGAATATCTTGGAGTGATTTTAAGGGCCTTTTTGACTCTTGCCAATCATCTAATCACACTTGTATCTGTTGAGGACAAATTTAGTGCATTTATAGCAATTTTAGCTATAGTGTCTGTAATGGGATCTGTAATTTCTCTACCAGTATTGGTCACTAATCACATGCTGCAGACTGAAGATGGGAGAAGGTATATTGAAGAGCATTATGTGCCCAATCAAAGAGATGTCAGACTGCTGCGGAGGAGGAGACATTACACTCAATGCATTTACAGGGAAAAGCGATCATACCCGAACTTGTCCAATAACACGTGCCTTAGGAGGCTGTGATTCCGAAAGGAGGTCATCGGTGAGATATGTCAGCTAATTAAGGGAGATCTGCAGCCTACCAGTACCAGCAGGGCCGCACTGCCTGTTGAGGTTAGGGTTACTGCGGCACTTTCCTTCTACACATCGAGCTCCTGTCAGGCCTCAGCTGGCGACATTTGTGGTATCTCTCAGCACGCCATACATTGCTCTATTCGACAGATGACTGGAGCCTTTACGCACGTAGGATGGACTTTATAAGCTTCTCTATGATCAGGGAGGCACAGACTGAGAGGGCTTTGGGTTTCTCGCGAATAGCAAACTTCCCCACGGTGCAGGAAGCAATAGACTGTATGCACATCACCCTGAGAGCACCTTTACAGGATGCAGAGATGCTTCGGAACCGAAAGGGATTCCACTCCCTGAATGTGCAGCTCATTGTTGACCACAACCAAATAATCATGGCTGAAAGGTGCAAAATTCATGGAAAGCCCCCCCAGTGTTTTGACTCATTGGAAAGGAAATTTAATTTGGAACTATTTACCCGAAAGTTTGAAATCCCAAAGTACACATAGAAGAAACTACGAACTTTAATCGAATTTGGGATTTTACGAGACAAATTTAGTCTGTGTGGGCAGGGCTAGAGAATGAAAGGATGGCTATCCTACAAGGAAACCACTTTGAGTACTGAAGCTGTCTGGGGCATTGAAACTAAAGTAAATTGTCTGGAGAATTATGGATACTTAAAAATTCTTCTCCACAGGAGACATTAACAAAGCAACAATTAACCCAGAGATAGCTAACCATCAGCCTGAATCTGGAAAGCCATTTCAGCATATGTATAACAAACAAAGGCCCATCCAGCCCACATGAAAAAACCCAAGCACAGACAGACCTTGCAAATACCAAACTAATATTTCCATCAAGAAACAGATTTAGAAGATCGACATACCCGAGACAAGTTTACATTTTAATGAGCCCGCCAAAATATGACAAAGAATTATCAAGCCTGCCAAAATTTAAGCAAAGAATCCGGGCTGATTTGGCGCGAAGATTAGAACAGCTCCAACAGTATAACTGGGCCCTGTTTTAACAAAGGGTATGCTACTGCCTCAGAAGACACTGCTAGGGACGCTTAGCAGAAGGTATGCACACAACAACCTCGCATCAAGAAGGGAGAGAGACCACCGCAGCAGTTGTAACTAATTTTTCCAGCCTCGATGTCCTGAAATTGGAAAAGAAAGAAAGAACATCACCATCACGGCAGCAACCGACCACAACCAACGTGGTACCACCAAAATCACTGCGATCGACCAAGTTCGAAACAAAACTCCACAAGGAAGAAACCGAAAAATCGAAAGTTTCCACTCTACAATCTAAGTCCTGACTACCAACAGGTGAAAACATTACCTAAAGAGACTTTAAACCTATTTCTAACAAAAGAAAACAGGTACTTACCCGATAAGTCCAAAACGCGCCCTACCGCATTAGCGGACACCACCCAACTGAAGATTGCGCAGTAAGAAGAAGTCTTCTCCGAAGTTTGGGGTATGGCAAGCAGAACCTACAGAATCTAGCGAACCCCGAAATCGTGAACTACCACCAACTGACCATAAAGGATTGATAAGCATAGTCCATGTTTGCCCTGCAGTCTAATCTAGTCAGTGTTAGGTATTGGGAGGTGAGAGGTGTATTATTCACTGCAACCCCTTTGAATGTGTGATGTACTGTTCTTTATTAGAGTAACTATAAGTTTGACATTGTATTTTCTTGTCTTTAATAAAATCAAAGTTCTTTTGCACCAAACCAGTTGTCTCTTGCACTTTATCACATCCCCCAAATAAATCCAGAGTCCAGAACCCAGGGAGTGGGAGCGATTCGAACCGCTCAGAAGGTCTGAGGTGAACCTGACCCCCGAGACCACACCTTACAAAACAGGATGCGGAGGTGTTTCGGAACTAAAAGGGATTCCATTCCTTTAATGTGCAGCTCGTTGTCAACCATGACCAAATAATCATGGCAGTAAATGCTAATTTTCCAGGTAGCATCCATGATATGCACATCTTCTGTGAGAGCACTGTCTCTGACCTGTTTAAGAGTCAGCCACAAGGTCACGGTTGAATGCTGGGGAATAAAGGATATGGCCTTGCCAGCTGGCTCATGAACCCCCCTGCGTAAGCCCCAGACGGAAGTGGAGAAGCGCAACAATGAAAACCATATAGCTACACGCAATGTCGTGGAAAAGACAATTGGAGTTCTTAAGCAGCTCTTCAGATGCCTGGACCACTCAGGAGGCAATCTACAATACCACCCCGAGCAGGTCCTGAGTTCATTGTGGTGTGCTGCATGTTACATAACCTATCTATGAGGAGAGGACAACAATTGTCAGATGGGATCGCCAGCCTACCTCAGGAGAGAGGGGAGACGGCAGAGGAAGTTGAGGAGGAGGATGACGAGGACCTCGGGGAGGACAATCAGCCTGGCGATGAACCCATGCCCCCATGTTCCCCCCCCCACCCCCAGCAACACTGGAAAAGCCCCGTGGTAGTTACGCAACTGCAAAATCCTTGCGTCAGCAGCTCATAAATGAACGCTTTGCATGAGCTTACATTGGTGACAGTTACAGTTGTGTTACGTTTCATCATTGCCTCGCTTGGCCATGGCAATTATATTTATGTTTTAGCTTACATTATTAGAAGATACTTCAGGACAATTGTAAAGTTAAATAAAATAATTTAATAATGAAAAAGAAATTTGAAAATTTGTAGAACAAACATATATAACACCTCCCCCCTCCACCCCAAACATTCAACAATATTTTCAAAACAACACAACAGAACAATTAATAGAAAATAACAACACCCCCCTCCCCACACCTGCGCCCACACTCACTTCCCTACAGATCCTTTACCCCCACCCTTGTCTTAACCCCCCATTTTAATCCCCGAGTAATGTGACCAATACGTCTTTCAGCAGGGGAGCTCAAGGCCTGCTGCTGTGGTGGGGGGGGCGGGAGGTGATGATGTTGGCAGCATCCCCTCAGTGGCTGGAGGAGAAAGAAGTTCTTCCTCCTGACTCGCATCTGTGCGGGTGGTTGGTGGGGCGGCACCTTGGGGTGCAGTAACGTCTCCCGACACTATCGCATGCCGCAAGGCATGGACAACATCGGTCGTTTGACCCATTGCCACAACTATGCGCTCGAAGCCCTCCGTTATTCGAGCGGACATTTCGGCAATGTTTCCAGTCAACCCACCAATCACCTGGAGGAGCTCTCGACCAACGTCGACGCTCTCCCTTGAGGAGCAAGGGGTTTATGTGTGTGTGGGAGGATCAGAACATAAATGCCAGAAGTGGATCTCCATCACTTTTAAACGGAAATGGCCAAGAACATAAGAACATAAAAAATGGGAACAGGAGTAGGCCATTTGGCCTGCTCTGCCATTTAATAAGATCATGGCTGATCTGATCATGGACTCAGTTTCACTTCCCTGCCCGTACCTCATTACCCTTTATTCCCTTATTGCTCAAAAATCTGTCTATCTCCACCTTAAATATATTCAATGACCCAGCCTCCACAGCTCCTTGCGGCAGAGAATTCCCAGATTTACAACCCTCTGAGAGAAGAAATTCCTCATCTCAGTTTTAAATGGGCAGCCCCTTATTCTGAGACTATGCCCTCTAGTTTTAGTTTTCCCTATGAGTGGAAATATCCTCTCTGCATCCACCTTGTCGAGCCCCCTCATTATCCTATATGTTTCGATAAGATCACCTCTCATTCCGGATCTTGAATAGGCTGGACTCAGAGCTTCGATTCATGTGTCGTCCCAGATCCACCAAACACAGTCAATGCTACCGAGCTAGTAGCACATAAAAGGAAGCCCCTACCATCAGCCCCAAAGGCACAGAATAAAGAGGTTAAGTGCCCCATAATAACACCCAGGCCTAGGAATGAGTTGGTGCTGATTCCAACGGGAAAAATGTTGCACCATGACATGCATTATGAGGTAGTCATCCTTAATTTCACAAAGGAATGGCTACCCCGGTGGTGCCCAGCTGAAACAGAAAAATTGCACGAGAAACCAATAAAAGAAATGTTCCAGCCATTCTACGAGTTGAACTATGGGGATGAAAGTCGGAAGGATTTGTATAAACGAGCTGACAATAGTCACACCGGTTTGGGGAGACAGAAGAGGGGATTGATCAATGACGCGGCCATGGTTGTTTAATATGGGGACATCACTGGTCAATAGTATAGATGATGCCCAGCTGTAAACGCAGGTCACTACCTTGCAGGATCAACTGAAGAGAATACTGGGGAAGGGTAATGACATTGAGGGACAGGAATTACAAAACTGGTAAAGGATGTGGAGCTTTCCCAAAAACATTTTACATTCGTCAGCAAAAAAACAGAAACATGAGAGGAGATCAGGAGAATGACCACCCCACCTTGGTGGGACATTGGGTTGAATATTGAAATTCCTCCCTGGATCCGAATTGCCTCACATGCATTGATAATTGTGCAATTAATTATGGTGTTGTATCTGTTCGGGTTGTCATGTAAAAAAGGAAAAACAGGAAAGATTGTATAAAGGGGATTTGGGATTATAAAATCAAATGTATAGACTGTGTAAAAAGGAATGTGAGATTTGGCTGGGACTGACAATGCAGAAGAATGGATGAAAGCAACATCTCTAATGTAAGAGATATTAAAGGGGGGAGATGTTGGATCCGTTCCTCCCCCCCACCACCCCCTCCCCTGCCCCCCGCCCCCAACGATAAAAATTGGACTATTAAATATAAAAATCCAGAACTGCATCACAGCCCGCAAAGGAGCTGGGAGCAAAGGGTTAATTCAAACATTGCAGTGAAACCATGAGGCTGGAAGGACATCAGAGACAATGATGCAGGCTACCTGCCATTTGATCCAATCAACACAGACAAACAGCACCAGAAGAAGAGACATTCATACCTTCACTGATCACTGTCAAGAAGATACAGGAACATTCACATATTCATTTAGCTTAAGGGGTTACATTGTTAAAAAAGCATACCTTGGTTCCAGAAAGGCTGGTATCAGTGTGGGCCTAGACAATTGGCCAAGCCCTGAACCATTTGAATACAAATGTTACTCATCATCATCATAGGCAGTCCCTTGGAATCGAGGAAGACTTGTTTCCACTCTTAGCATGAGTTCTTAGGTGGGACAGACAGTGGTTGAAGGAAAGGGTGGGCGGGGAGTCTGGTTTGCCACACACTCCTGCCGCTTGATTTCTGCAAGCTCTCGGTGACGAGACTCGAGGTGCTCAGCGCCCTCCCGGATGCACTTCCTCCACTTAGGGCGGTCTTTGGCCAGGGACTCGCAGATGTCAGTGGGGATGTCGCACTTTATCAGGGAGGCCTTGACGGTGTTCTTGTAATGTTTCCTCTGCCCACCTTTGGCTCGTTTGCCGTGGACGAGTTCCGAGTAGAGCACTTGCTTTGGGAGTCTCGTGTCTGGCATGCGAACTATGTGGCCGGCCCAGCGGAGCTGATCAAGTGTGGTCAATGCTTCAATGCTGGGGATGTTGGCCTGGACGAGGACACTAACGTTGGTGCGTCTGTCCTCCTAGGGGATTTGTCGGATCTTGCGGAGACTTGAATGTTACTCGAAACCAAAAATTAGCATATACAATCACCTTGGAAAGGTTACAATTTCAGAAGAGACCTCACCCTACAGACAGGCAGTGGTCAAAGTAATCATGGACAATGGCCTTAATACGAGGGACAATTAGCCATCAAGAGTTCTCTGCTAGAGATATTCAAACATTTGATGCTGCCATCGTGTTCACAGGAGGGAACAGGAAATCTGTTCCAAGATATTGCAAGTTGTTTTTTGTATAAAGAGGAGCCATTTTCGAGGGGAAAGATGGAATCGAAACAGCAACAGAAAGACAGCAGCAATAACGGTGTGTCTTCAGGACGCAAGCTGCACCTAAGATCCGGGCCTACAATGCACCTCAGGAGACAGCCAATCGGGAGTGTGTGTATTGTATGTTTCAGTCAAATCATAAAAGGGTTTTTTGGTTAAGTCTGGGTAACTTTATATGTAACAGTTAAATCATGGACGTGTTTAACTAGGTCATATTGTGCCAATGCAAATGACACTTGTGTAGGTTTTTGTATTTTGGGGTTTATTAGTCCCATATAAATCGTAGGGAGGCAATTATGTGTATGTTCAATAAACGAACAAATCTTGGTTGAGCCAAAACTCTGTGCCGTGTGTATTTTGTTCCTATAAATCCTGAAGTCAAAGAACTGTGTGTAATGGAGGACTAAGTTTAGATACCCTCACAGCCACCAGGGAGGGTTTTGGCCGGGCCAGCGGCCTGGCACCCATGAGGGGGTGTCAGGCTGCCTATTGGCGGCCCGGCCGAACCAGGGGGCACAATAGTCAGCCGGCAAAAAAAATAAAATGGCAGTCGCGGCATTAGGCCCTTGCCTTTAATGGCCGCTGCGGAGCCAGGACTGACTGTCGGGGCACTGCTCGGCAGGCATTAGATTTCTCGGGCTGAATTTCGAGGGAGGTGGGGGGGTCCCAGCGGTGCACTCACGGCCGCTCGGCAGCGCTGGGGTGGAAGTGGGGACCGCTAGAAAATCCCTCCTGCTGAATTTAGCTTGCAGCGGCCATTCGACCAGAAATCGGCGGCCACATAACTCCGCCGCATGGCCGCCGCAAACAGGCGGTAACGGGCCTTATTCGGGAGCTGAATTTCAGCCAATCTCTTCCAGCTGCCTGAATTAATATAATGAAGCCAATTCAATCACCATCCCAATAAGCAACTTGATATATACACTCACTCTTAACAAAGACACATCAGCAACACAAATTGTGTCTCTAAGTCTACTGAACTGCATTGCTGTAATTATGTTGTGGTCAGATGAAATGAATAATAAAGAATTTAATGATATTGTGTCAGCTGTGGCTCAGTGGGTAGCACTTGCGCCTCTGAGTCAGAAGATTGAGAGTTTAAGTCCCATTCCAGGGATTTGAGTACAAAAAAATCTGGGCTGACATTCCAGTGCAGTGCTGAGGGAGTGCTGCACTGTCGGATTAGCATCTTTTGGATGAGACGTTAGACCGAGGCCCCGTCTGCTCTCCGAGATGAACATAAAAGATCCCATGGCACTATTTCAAGGAAGAGCAGGGGAGTTATCCCCGGTGTTCTGGCCAATATTTATCCCTCAAGCATCATAACCAAAACAAAGATTATCTGGTCGTTATCACATTGCTGTTTGTGGGAGCTTGCTTGTGTGCAAATTGGCTGCCGTATTTCCTACATTACAACAGTAACTACACTCCAAAGGTACTTCATTGATTGTAAAGCGCTTTGAGACATCCAGTGGTCATGAAAGGCGCTATCTAAATCCAAGTTTTTCTTTCTTTATTGGATTACTTAACAGCTCTAACAAAAGATTACGGCATTTATCCTGAAATTAACAATGGGAACGATACTCAATGATGACTTCCTAAAAATTATACCAGAGTTGCTCACATGACCAAATTTACTAAAATGTAATAAAAATAATTGTATTAAATATCAGAGAGTGAAATGGCTTCTACTGCCTGACAACATATAGACCACAAAGCTGTTAAGAAACATGCATCTTGTATCAGATCATTGTGAAGTTGCTTTGGAAGTGGATGTATTGAGTTCTTTAGTTAGTTATTTTTGCACTGCATTCGGTCTTCTTGAAAATTACTTTCCTCCACTTGGTTCTCTTCCTCTCCATCAAGCATTGACTACAGAAACTTTCATTCCAGGAACCTGTCAATCCTGCTTTACAACTTGTTGGCTGGATATATAAGAGATACATAGACGTGAACAAAAAAAAACAGGTCTGATTGTTGATGTAGAACTATAGACAAAGGTCTATTGGCCTAATCTCAGTTGGCATTTCAAAAATGGGAAAACAAGATGGTTAGAGTGGCTTGGCAGTGAAATGATAAGCGGATAAATGGCTCTATTTAGGGCCAGTGATAAGTAGCCTCGGTGCGTTCTCGATTACGTCCGTCTTCACGTTGGTGAGCCTGATGCTGTCCGCTGCATTCCTCCTTCCCAAGAACTCCACTTCAGGCACCAGGGAAATGCGCTTCGAGCGATTTAACCAGTGCCCCACGCGTTTGAGCCGACTAAGAACCTCCTCCAGGTTCTGCAGATCCTCGACTCTGTTCCGACCTGTGAACAAGATGTTGTCCTGAAAGACCACGGTGTGCGGGACTGACTTCAGTAAACTTTCCATGTTTCTCCAGGATATCGCCACCGCTGATCGGATTCCAAACGGGCATCTGTTATAAACAAAAAGACCTTTGTGCGTGTTGATGCAGGTGAGGGCCTTCGATGATTCCTCCAGTTCCTGCGTCATGTAGGCTGAGGTCAGATCCAGCTTCGTGAACGTCTTTCCTCCTGTCAGTGTTGCAAAGAGGTTGTCGGCTTTTGGAAGTGGGTATTGGTCCTGAAGGGAGAAACGATTGATAGTTACTTTGTAATCGCCATAGATTCTGACAGCGCCGTCTCCCTTGAGGATTGGGACAATAGGACTTGGCCACTTGCGGAACTCGATCGATGAGATGATGCTCTCTCTTTGTAGCCAGTTGAGCTCGATTTCTACCCTTTCTCTCATCATGTACGGTACTGCTCTCGCCTTGTGATGGATGGGTCGCGCCCCTGGAATTAGGTGGATCTGCACTTTTGCTCCTTGGAATTTCCCGATGCCTGGTTCAAAGAGCGAATGAAATTTGTTTAAGATCTGTGCACACGAAGCGCTTGGATGTCGTCCCAGTTCCAGTGTTTCTTTCCCAGCCAGCTCCTGCCAAGCAGCATGGGACTATCGCCCGGTACCATCCAGAGTGGTAGCTTGTGCACCGCCCCATCGTAGGAAATCTTTATGGTAGCACTGTCGATTACAGGAATCAGTTCTTTTGTGTAAGCTTTTAGTTTTGGAGTTAAGACTGGCCTTGAGGTCTTGTTGCACCACAACCTTTCGAAAGTCTTTTTACCCATGATGGACTGACTCGCGCCCATGTCCAGCTCCATTGACACCGGGAGTCCATTTAGTTCATCCTTCAGCATTATCGGGGGACAATTCGTGGTGAATGTGTGCACCCCATGTATCTCTGCCTCTATCAGAGGTTCTGTTTCATCGTGATCCTCCGTGGATCTGTCCTCCTCTGCAATGTGGTGGTTTGCAGGTTTAGCAGGCCTAGCAGCTCGCCTGCACACTCATTGGAGGTGTCCCATTGTTCCACAGCCCTTGCAAATGTATCCTTCGAATCGGCATGAATGGAAACGATGATCACCCCCGCAGCGCCAACAAGGTGTTAATGGCCTTGTATTCATTACCCTTGATGGTGGACTCAGACATCTGCGGACGTGTAGCTGCAGGTATGTGTGACCTGCCCTGTACGTTGCGATTTGAAAACAACATCACTTTGTTCACAGTACTTGTAGCAGCACTTGTGTGCTGAGAGATTTGCTTAGTATTGTCACTGGTGGCAATGAACGCCTAGGCTATCGCTATGGCCTTACTCAAGGTTGGGGTCTCTACAGTCAAAAGTTTGTGAAGTACGGTTTTGTGGCCAATGCCAAGTATGAAAAAGTCTCTGAGCATGTGCTCCAAATGTCCTTCAAATTCACAATGTCCTGCAAGGCGTCATAGCTCGGCGACATAACTCGCCACTTCCTGGCCTTCAGACCTTTTGTAGGTGTCGAACTGGTACCTCGCCATCAGAACGCTTTCCTTCGGGTTCAAATGCTCTCGGACCAGTGTGCACAAATTGTCACACGATTTCTCCGTGGGTTTCGCTGGAGTGAGCAGATTCTTCATGAGGCCATACATTGGTGCCCCACAGACGGTGAGGAGGATCACTCTACGTTTGGCAGCGCTCCCTTCCCCATCTAGCTCATTGGCCACAAGGTATTGGTCGAGTCGCTTCACAAAAGATTCCCAATCATCTCCCTCCGAGAATTTCTCCAGGATGCCCCCTGTTCTCTGTATCTTTGGGTTCTCTATCTGTATCTCGTTGCCAGTTGTCGTCTATGGATAAAGAGTCAGACTGAACACTGTGAGCTCAAAGTAAAGTGTGACCTTAGTCTTTTATTGCAGGTCTCCAGAGTGCCTCTCCAACCTGTGAAGCACTCTTAAATACCTGTGCTCCCAAGGGATTATGAGATCCCTTGGGACTCTGGGGAATGAGCTCTCTGGTGGCTGTACAGAGTATATACAAGTCCAGATACATAACATGGGGAGCCTTGGGTCTCACCGTTCAAGCACAGGGAATGCTCCTTGCAACCCCCCCAACTCTATGCCCAAATATGGACGCACCCGAAACAAAATAATTTTGTTCTAAAATGGAGTGGGACAGGAGGACATAAACAAACAGATCAACTGTGCTTTAACAGCTATAATTTTGCATAGTTAGAAAATGGGAAATCAAAAACTACAATGAGACCTTTTAAGTAGCTGATCGTTTCAAAGATGGAATTTGAATCGGACGTATTTTTTTGTGTTCTGAAACAGAAGTCTAAAAGAAATAGGCATGGAATTTGCCACATACACAGGCGCGTGTGGAGATCCTGAAGTTGCGGTCTGTTGTTGAAGGCTCCAAAACAGGCTGCGATCTGCCCGCCGCCCCACATCCACCACATTGCACAGATTGTTGGCTCTATCACTCAAATCAGGGAAACAGACAAAACTTAGGGGCCAAACTTTCTCACTGCTGGAAACGGGGCACACCGATGGTGTTTCTGTTGTTTTTACCGGTGTGGCGGAAGCGCTGGCCTCTTCAGCGAAATCCCACTCTTCGGCTTTTTTTTTCCAGCAGACCGGACGTCGGTCATAATGGGGGCAGAGGTGCAGCGGTGAGCGGAAGTTCGCAGTCTAGAGGGGCGGAAGTTGGTGGCGGGTGTAGTGGCCGCCGCTGACAGTCATCATGGTGCCACATCACTTAAAGGGGAGAGCCTGCGGGGTTCTTTCAGTTCGGTCAACTGGGCCACGAGAGAGGGTTTTGGCCAGCCCAGTGGCCTGGCACCCAAGAGGAGGTGCCAGGCTGTCTGTTGGCACCCTGGACGAACCCTGGGGCATAATTGTCAGGCCGACATGGCAGTTGGCCGACAAAAAAAACATGGCGGCAGCGGCAGTAGGTCCTCCCCTTTAATGACAGCTGTGCCGCCATTTTAGAAAGACTCCGAGCTCGGTGCACCGGCAGAACAATCTGTCGGTGGCACCGATTGGCGGGACCAAGGATATTTTCAGCGGAATTTTGTCATCGGGGGAGGAACATTGGCCGTGCGCTCTCTGATGACTCACTTAGGACGGATCGGTGGCAGCAGCAGTGAGGGGGTAGCGGGTCACCGCTGGGATATTGCAGGAGTGGAAATTTCAAAATGGCGGTCATTACACGAAAAATCGGCGGACATTGCACTCCGCAGTATGGCCGCTGATTTCCGGCGGTAACAGGCCTTAAGGGAAGGAGCAATTTTGGCCCCTTAGGCTCTTCCGCAGTAATTATGCTGTTAAATTCCACAAACGGATTAGATATAACTGGGATTTTAACAGCATATTGACTGCTAAGCAAAGGTATGACCTTGAAAAACGAATTTTAATTTTGTGCATTGTCAAATTTATCCATTTTAATAAAAATAATTTTTTTTAAGAAACCTTTAAAGAAAGTTTTTTTTTGTTGTTTCTTCTTTATTCCAGATTTGCCTTTCCCCCGTGTGAGAGCCCCAATCTTTGTTTTGCTCTCTTTAAGATTTTTAAAAAGATATAATTTTAAAAGCTTACCTAATTCCTTGATTGCTGCTTGTGAAGAATTCTGCATTTTGATTGGCTGTTCAGACAGCTTGTTGACGTCACAGGAGCTCGCACAAGGGGATCCCCTTTATACTCCGTTGATTTGAATTGAATGTCGGAAAACCCCAAATTCTTGACCTCAGAGATTGCAAGAACTTTGTGCAATGCTTACTTCGGGGCCAGCGGCGAACGGCTTCGCTTTGCCACTGACCTCAAATTCCGGGCCATAGTAAATTTAATGGCCCTGAATTCACGGTCGGCGGTAGCTAAGGAGTACGCGCCGACATCTGAATGGAATCTGCACTTACATCATGTGAACCCCCTTTGAGAAGTTGCTTTCAAATGCTGCAGAGTTGTGTGCAGCCTGGGAGCCCACAGAGCCCAGGGGTGTGGCTTTATGCGCATGCGACCCTCGGATCACATGGGGCAGTGCTCCTTTCCTTCCTGTCTCTTAGCCAATCAGGAAACAGAAGAGATTGCTGATTTGCCCACAAATCATGGCAGTATTTAAGACATAAACCAAGATTACAACATTAATAGAATTCAATCAAACACTGAAAACTCTTGAGGTACATTTTACTGAAGGTGTCCTGAAAACCATAAAACTCAATGAGGATGCTTTTTACACAAAGCACGCAGCTGAATTAACATCGGCCCTTTAATTCTGGGCCATGACAACATAAACCTATAATTACAGTCTTATAGCCCTGTTGAATTTGTTTCTCCTCTATTAGAATAACAAATTTTTTATTCATTTAAATCATCTAAAATCGAGAGTTTAAATGTCTGCTAACATGAGGAAATTCTGAAAGTGAATAAAATCCTATCTAAATCGAAGGTGGGTAATAATTAAACCGAAACTACAAAAGGCTTTTGGGCAGCATAGACTTTTGGGAGCAAACTGACCACAGCACTGTGGTACAGGGGGCCATTCAAGTGGGGGAAGTAAAAGAAACGTTGTAGTTGTCATGTATCTTACATTATTATATATAATTGTATCCTAACATGCTATACATGACTGTAATAAGATATGACCTGTAACCACCAGCATACCTTACCACCAGGGGTGCACTTGCAAGAGACAGGTACATAAGGACAGGTCTCAGGCAAGTGCAGCATTCCAGAGCTGTGAAATAAAGGTGCAGGTCCAGAGTGACCTTGACTTCACTACATGCCTCGTGTGAATC
Organism: Pristiophorus japonicus; assembly: GCF_044704955.1. Lineage (NCBI taxonomy): Eukaryota > Metazoa > Chordata > Chondrichthyes > Pristiophoridae > Pristiophorus > Pristiophorus japonicus. Next base: position 167,229,203 of record NC_091989.1, on the reverse strand, counting down.
TGTACTGAGGGGACAGGACTTTACAGTAATGGTAGGGGACAGTATCATTAGGGGAATAGATACTGTTCTCTGCAGTCGAGAGCGTGAGTCCCGAAGGCTGAGTTGCCTACCCGGTGCCAGGGTTAAGGACATCTCCTCTGGCCTGGAGAGGAACTTGGAGTGGAAGGGGGAAGATCCAGTTGTCGTGGTCCATCTGGGTATCACAGGTAGGACAAACAAAGAGGTTCTGCTGAGGGATTATGAGCAGCTAGGGGCTAAATTAAAAAGCAGAACCACAAAGGTAATAATGTCTGGATTACTACCTGAACCACAAGCAAATTTGCATAGTGTAAGTAAGATCAGAGACTGGTGTGGGAGAAATGTGTTTTCATTTGTGGGACACTGGCACCAGTACTGGGGTAAGAGGGAGCTGTTCCATTGGGACGGGCCCCACTTAGACCATGCTGGGACTAGGATCCTGGTGAATCAAATAACTAGGGTTGTAGAGAGGGCTTTAAACTAATTAGTGGGGAGGAGGGTTCAGGTGAGCGAAAGTTTTAAAAATCAAAGAATAAGGAGAAGGCAATAGAGCAGGGTAGCACTGAGGGAACTGAAAACCAGAGCGTGACAGGAAGGGACAGAATGTATAAACATAACGGTGAATCAGAAAGTGGGGCCAAAGCAGGGAAAAATGGTAAAAAAAACAAATTTAAGAGCTCTTTATCTGAATGCACGCAGCATTCGTAACAAAATAGATGAGTTGATGGCACAAATAGATATAAATGGGTATGATCTGATAGCTATTACAGAGATGTGGGTGCAAGTTAAAAGAGGAAATAGCAGAGGCCTTGACCATCATTTTCCAGTCCTCTTTGGATCTGAGCATGGTGCCGGAGAATTGGAGGACTGCTAATGTGTTCCCCTTGTTTAAGAAGGGAGAAAGGGATAGGCCAAGTAATTACAGGCCTGTCAGCCTAACCTCAGTGGTGGGAAAGTTATTGGAAAAAATCCTGAAAGACAGGATAAATCTGCATTTGGAAAGTAAGGATTAATTAGGGACAGTCAGCACGGATTTGTGAAGGGAAGATCGTGTTTGACTAACCTGATTGATTTTTTTGAGGAGGTAACCAAGAGGGTCGATGAGGGTAGTGCGTACAATGTAGTATATATGGACTTTAACAAGGCTTTTGATAAGGTCCCACATGGTAGACCTGTCAGGAAGGTTAAAGCCCATGGGATCCAGGGCAAAGTGGCAAGTTGGATCCAAAATTAGCTTGGAGGTAGGAAGCAAAGGGTAATGATTGATGGATGTTTTTGTGACTGGAAGGATGTTTCCAGTGGGGTTCCGCAGGGCTCAGTACTGGGACCCTTGCTTTTTGTGGTATATATATCAACAATTTAGATTTAAATATAGGGAGTATGATTAAGAAGTTTGCAGATGACAGTAAAATTGGCTGTGTGGCTCATAATGAAGAGGCAAGTCATGGGCTGCAGGAGGATATCAATCTACTGGTCAGGTGGGCAGAGCAGTGGCAAATGGAATTTAATTCAGAGAAGTGTGAGGTGATGCGCTTTGGGAGGGCTAATAAGGAAAGGGTATATACATTAAGCGGTAGGCCACTTAATAGTGTAGATGAACAAAGGGACCTTGGAGTGCTTGTCCACAGATCCCTGAAAGTAGCAGACCAGGTGGATGAGGTGATTAAGAAGGCATACGGAATGCTTGCCTTTATTGGCCGAGGCATAGAATATAAGAGCAGGGAGGTTATGCTTAAACTGTATAATACTTTGGTTAGGCCACAGCGGGAGTACTGCGTGCAGTTCTGGTCACTGTATTATAGGAAGGACATGATTGCACTTGAGAGGGCACAGAGGAGATTTACTAGGATGCTGCCTGAAATGGAGAATCTTAGTTATGAGGACATATTGGATAGGCTGTATTTGTTCTCATTGGAACAGAGGAGGTTGCGGGGAGACCTCATTGAGGTGTACAAAATATTGAGGGGCCTGGACATAGTCCCCTTCCATTGGTGGAGGGGACTATAATGAAGAGGCATAATTTTAAAGTGGTTGGTGGAAGGTTTACAGGGGATTTGAGGGGGGCTTATTTACGCAGAGGGTTGTGGGGCTTTGGAACTCGCTGCCTGGAAGAGTGGTGGATGCAGAAACCCTCATCACTTTTAAGAGGTGGTTGGATGGGCACTTAAAGTGCAGCAGCCTGCAGGGTTATAGACCTAGAGCTGATAATTGGGATTAGACTGGATGACCTTTTGTTGGACGGCACAGGTATAATGGTAAGTACTGCAGGGAATAGAATATGGCCAACGTGATCTCCTGGATTAGTTTCGATCACCTGGATGGGTCGGAGAGGAATTTTCCCAGATCTTTTTCTCCCTAAATTGGCCTGGGTTTTTATCTGGTTTTTGCCTCTCCCAGGAGATCACATGGCTCTGGTTGGGGTAGAATGTGGAATGTTTCACTATAAGGGGTGTCGCAGTTGTGGTGAGGCAGACTGGTTGGGCTGGGTGCTCTTTGCCTTTCCGTCATTGTTCATAGGTTTATATGTAACCTTTAGGGCTGCTGACCAAGGGCCGTGCGGCTCTTTGTTGGCCGGCGTGGACACGATGGGCCAAAAAGGCCTTCTTCTGCGCTGTAAATTTCTATGTTTCTATGTTTCTATGTTTCTAAGGTGACCAAGGCTGGGAACTAAATATTCAGGAGTATTTGACAATTCGGAAGGACAGATAGAAAGGAAAAGGAGGTGAGGTAGCTCTGTTAGTAAAGGATGGAATCAATGCAATAGTGAGAAACGATATTGGTTCAGAAGATTAAGATGTTGAATCAGTTTGGGTGGAGATAAGGCATAATAAGGGTGACAAGTCGCTGGTGGGTGTAGTCTATAGGCCCCCTAACAGTAGCTTCACTGTTAGACGAGTATAAATCCAGAAATAATGGTGGCTTGTAAAAAAGGAACGGCAATAATCATGAGCGATTTTAACCTTCATATTGATTGGACAAAGCAAATTGTCCAGGGTAGCCTTGAGGAAGAGTTCATAGAATGTATCCAGGATAGTTTCCTTGAACAGTACCTTGCAGAACTAACCAGGGAGCAGGCTATCTTAGATCTGGTACTGTGTAATGAGGCAGGATTAATAAATGATTTTCTAGGAAAGGATCCTCCAGGAATGAGTGACCATAACATGGTTAACTTTCAAATTCAGTTGGAAGGTGAGAAAGTTGAATCTCAAACCAGTGTCCTAAGCTTAAATAAAGGAAACTACAAAGGTATGAAGGCAGAGTTGGCTAAAGTGGACTGGGAAAATAGATTGAGGTGTGGGACGGTTGATGAGCAGTGTCAGACATTTAAGGAGATATTTCATAACTCGCAACAAAAACATATCCCAATGAGAAGGAAAGACTGTACGAGAAGGGATAGCCATCCGTGGCGAACTAAGGAAATAAGGGTTGGTATCAAATTGAAAACAAGGGCATACAATGTGGCCAAGACTAGTGGGAGGCCAGAGGATTGGGAAACTTTTATAAGCCAGCAAAGAACAACTAAAACCATAATAAAGAGAGGGAAGATAGATTATGAAAGTAAACTAGCACAAAATATAAAAACAGATAGTAAGAGATAATAACAGGTACATAAAAAGAAAAAGAGTGGCTAAAGTAAATGTTGGTCCCCTAGAGGATGAGACTGGGGAATTAATAATGGGGAACAGGGAAATGGCAGAGATGTTGAACAAATATTTTGTATCGGTCTTCATAGTAGAAGACACTAAAAACATCACAATAGTGGATAATCAAGGGGCTATAGGGAGGGAGGAACTTAATACAATCACTTTCACTAATGAAGTAGTACTCGGTAAAATAATGGGATTAAAGGTTCTCTGGACCTGATGGCTTACATCCTAGGGTCTTAAAAGAGGTGGCCACAGAGGTAGTGGATGAAATGGTTGTAATGGTTGTAATGGTTGTAATCTACCAAAATTCCCTGGATTCTGGGGCCATCCCAGCGGATTGGAAAACCGCAAATGTAACGCCCCTATTTAAAAAAGGAGGCAGACAAAAAGCAGGAAACTATAGACCAGTTAACCTAACGTCGGTCGTTGGGAAAATGCTGGAGTTCATTATTAAGGAAGCAGTTATGGGACATTTGGAAAAGCATAATTCAATCAAGCAGAGTAAGCATGGTTTTATGAAACTGAAATCATGTTTTACCAATTTGCTGGAGTATGTAACGAGCAGGGTGGATGTGGTGAATTTGGATTTCCAGAAGGCATTCAATAAGGTGCCATATAAAAGGTGACGGCACAAGATAAAAGTTCACAGGGTAGAGGGTAATATATTAGCATGGATAGAGGATTGGCTAATCTAATAGAAAACAGAGAGTCGGGATAAATGGGTCATTTTCCAGTTGGCAAACAGTAACTAGTGGGATGCCGCAAGGATTGGTGCTGGGTCTTCAATTATTTACAATCTATATTAATGACTTGGATGAAGGGACCAAATGTAATGTAGCCAAGTTTGCTGATGATACAAAGATGGGTGGGAAAGCAAATTGTGAGGAGGACACAAAAAATCTGCAAAGGGATATAGACAGGCTAAGTGAGTGGGCAAAAATTTGGCAGATGGAGTATAATGTGGGAAAATGTGAGGTTATCCACTTTTGCAGAAAAAAAATAGAAAAACAAAATATAATTTAAATAGAGAAAAATTACAAAGTGCTGTAGTACAGAGGGACCTGGGGGTCCTTGTGCATGAAAAACAAAAAGTTAGTATGCAGGTACAGCAAGTAATCAGGAAGGCCAATGGAATGTTGGCCTTTATTGCAAGGGGGTTGGAGTATAAAAGCAGAGAAGTCCTGCTACAACTGTACAGGGTATTGGTGAGGCCACATCTAGAATACTGCATACAGTTTTGGTCTCCATATTTAAGGAAGGATATACTTGCATTGGAGGCTGTTCAGAGAAGGTTCACTTGGTTGATTCTATAGATGAGAGGGTTGACTTATGAAGATAGGTTGAGTAGGTTGGGCCTATACTCATTGGAGTTCAGAAGAATGAGAGGTGATCTTATTGAAACATATAAGATAATGAGGGGGCTCGACAAGGAGGATGCAAAGAGGATATTTCCACTCATAGGAGAAATTAAAACTAGGGGACATAGTTTCAGAATAAAACTGAGATGAGGAGGAATTTCTTCTCTCAGAGGGTTGTAAATCTGTGGAATTCTCTGCCCCAGAGAGTTGTGGAGGCTGGGTCATTGAATATATTTAAGGCGAAGATAGTCAGGTTTTTGAGCGATAAGGGAATAAAGGGTTATGGGGAGCAGGCAGGGAAGTGGAGCTGAGTCCATGATCAGCTCTGCCATGATCTTATTGGCTGGAGGAGCAGGCTCGAGGGGCCATTGGATATATTCAAGAGGGAATTAGATATTGTCCTTACGGTTAAGGGAATCAATGTGTATGGAGAGAAAGCAGGAAAGGGGTACTGAAGGAATGATCAGCCATGATCTTATTGAATGGCAGTGCAGGCTCGAAGGGCCGAATGGCCTACTCCTGCACCTATTTTCTATGTTTCTATGTTTCTATGTTTCAAATGGCCAACTCCTCCTCCTATTTCTTATGTTCTTAGACTAAATGGTCCTGTTTTCAAACTCGAAGAACTGAAAGTTTCTTTCAAAGTTTGTGTCCACTCAGACACGAACTGTTCTGGGCTGTAGCAGAAACCTAGCTCAACATTAATACCATTTCCTCATCCCCCATCTCCCCATAAGCTGGTCAACAGGCTCCTGCCCCTGTTTGCAGCAGATGTAAAACATTTCAGGGTAATTAATGCGCAGTGGTTGGGCAATTAGCCCACCTTTTCGTCCAGAAAATTGATTTAAATGAGGAGATTAAATGTACAGTGAAGCTTATGTTCACTTTTCAGATCGCAAGTTCGAGATTTAGCGCATGCCCGAACTTGCGGTCAATGTCAAAGGCAGTATTAAGGAGTACATCTAAAAATAGATAATTAGTTACAATTTCAAGTCAATTCACATAAAACACAAATTTGAGTCTGCCGCAGAAGTCAGACTTGTGTCTCTCATTATGAGTAAAGACAACGGGGTGAAATTGCTCCTTTTTTAGAGGCTCATTAGCGCTGCTGGGGGGCGCTAATGTGGCGGAAGAAACTATTCAGTTGGGGGTTGGGAGGGGCGCTACCAGCTCCTGGGAAATTGCCCTGGAGTTTACAGAGGGGTTGCCATCGCAGCGGCGCCCCCCGCGGGCAGCACCTCGGGCTGCCATGCTACCAGCGATGACTTCATCGCCATGTGCGGTGACCCCTCAGGGACGCACGCGACCCCTTTCAGTCTCATGGGTCGCAAAGCTGGCCGACAGCCGCTCGCGGGACGGAACTTAAAGGGGAATTCGCCAGCACCCCGCGCTTCAATCTTAAGTAGTTTGCTGACTCTCGGGTCGGCTCCACTGACGGCTTTTTACCGCGGTCTGGGCCATCATCTTACAACCCGGCACTCCATCTTGGGTGTTGGGCTGCAGGCCCGGTCCCGCACTGCCCTGGTGACCTGTTGATGGCCAACAGAGGCCATGCAGAGTGCGCAGCGGCCCTCCCCTTTAAGCGAAGGGGAGGGGCGTTGAAGCGCATCAGCGCTACATGGAGCATCTGTGGTACGCTTCACTCGTCGCCCCAGTAGCATTCCGGGATCCGCCCCTAAGGGAAAAGGAGCGCACGGGATTGTGCTCCACTTCCTTTGAGCGGCAGTAAGCCCAATTCAGCAGTTAGCTACTGCCCCCAATCGGGGCGCAGGGCAATTTTGCCCCCCACATCCTTTTACTGCCAATGTCTTTACCATCGAGCCTATGGATATGCTCACTGCTTGTGCTCAGGCTGGTGAAAGGTACAGCGCACAGCTGTTCTTGACTCAGAGTAAAGAGTTAAAATGTATTTTGTCAGAAGTTGTACAACACTGCACAAAACATTTGTACTAATGTCAGGCTTTGCGTTTGAAGAATCCCTGTTTGAAGCAGCAATCTAGAAGTTGTGCAGCCTCAGAAAGGTCAACGATTCAGTGACCAGTGTGTATCTATTTTTTGAAATGTCAGCGTAGAAAGAGGAATTGTCTGCAAGAACCACAAGGGGAGTTTCAGACATCTTAATGCTAAATGGAACAAAATGCAGGGATGCAGAAAGAGATGACCTTTAAAATATTTAAGTGTTTCCAGTTCATTGGCCACCTTCTTTTTGGTGGCAACTGGAGTAGGATTATTTCAGCAGCACAATTTTATCATTGTTAAAGGTGAACCACCTTTGTGCAAAAACTATCTAGCGACCTTTATTCCTCCTCCTGCCACCCAGGTTATAAGTGCATGATTGGGTCATTGAGGTGGAAATTATGCTGTCTCTTTCATGCTCTCAAAGTGGCCTATTTTCATGAATATAGGTTGGATGGTGCTAACCTACTGGCAGACTTGAATGCTATTCATACATCAGCATAAACTTCTTCTCTTCTTTGGCAGTCCTCCGGAGTCGAGGATGACTTGCTTCCACACTAAAATGAGTTCGAAGATGACTGATGAGACCAATGCGAGATCTACAGTCTCTGTCACAGGTGGGGCAGATGTTGGTTGCAGGAACGGGTAGGTGGGGTGCTTGGGTTGTCATATGCTCCTTCCGTTGTTTCTTCACTAAATTACTTCCTGCAGCAATAGCAATTGAAGTAACTAATCCTCCCATTGAATGGCAGAAGACATGAAACAAAGTATAATAGGGATCCAGTTCTGCAATTCTGTTGGACGTAATCTAGCTATTTCAGAGAATCCTTCAGCACAGAAGGAGGCCATTCAGCCCATCGTGCCTGTGCCGGCTCTTTGAAAGAGCTATCCCATTGGGCCCAATCCCCTGCTCTTTCCCCATCACCCTTTAAATGTTTATTTTTCAAATATATATCCAATTAACTTTTGAATCTGCTTCTTCCACCTTTTCAGGCAGTGCTTTACAGGTCATAATAATTCGCTGTGTAAAACAATTACTTCATCCTGTCTCTGGTTCTTTTGCCAATTATCTTAAATCTGTGTCCTCTGGTTACTGACCCTCCTGACAGTGGTAATAGTTTATTTACTCTATCAAAACTCCTTGTAATTTTGAACACTGCTCTTGAATCTCCCTTCAAACTTCTCTGCTCTAAGGAGAATAATCCCGCTTCTCTGGTCTCGCCACATAACTGGGGCTTTGCACACAGATTGTCCCTGATAGCATCAGAGGCAAATCAGGGGTAGACTTTCCCCATAGCTTGAATGCTCCTCTGGGTCTCACAAGGTCAGTGCAGGCCTCTGCTCCCCTGGTCTCTCCCCTTCCCCACATCTCCCCCCAAGCCGTGAGACTTCCAAAAGACCTCTCCTATTAGACTTACCTTGTTGCTGGTAGCCATCTCTTCGTACCAGTGAGTGGCCTCTGGGCAGCTCGATTTTCTCCCCCTCCCCTGCAAACCAGCTCCTGCCTTCTGCTGGATTGGCGCCAGTCAAACGAGGCCCGGCAGTCTCCGATGAAGACTCCAATGGTGGAGGGGGTGTGGGGATTGCCATGATGCATTGTACATGGCAAGGAGAGAAGAAACCTGAGGAAGCACCACTCCTGACTGCTGTTCCACATCAGAGATTGACTTATGAGCAGCATTGTCAACAGCCTGAAGGCAGTCATTACTTTTCGCTGTCATTACTATAATGTGCCGTGGACTATAAGGAGCAGGTCGAAAATAAAATAGTGGAAAAAAATGAGAAGGTCAACAAAGAACATTCCAATAACATGATAAATTAGTGCAGTTAGGGCCGTAGGACATACTTTCACTCATCACAGTGCAGGGGAAGCTTAAAAATGCAAAACAAGTCAAACAAGACAGAATTACAATACATGGTGATGGTTATAGTATTGAATTATTACTGCGTACAAATATATTAATCCATCAATCAATGGTTTTACAGTTTTGTTGCAGCATATTATAATATCATATATTGCAAGCAAAGCAATATTAGTGATTTATTTTACATGATCAAGGTCCATCAAATGGAAAAAAAATGTAGGTGTTATTCATTTTCACTTATGGTCTGCTTGTTCATATGGCAATTTCAAGCCGTGTTGAAGCACGAGCTCCTATAAGTTAAAGATCCATTCTGATTGATTGTACATATCCCAGGACTCACATAATCCCATAAAGATTGATGAAATGTAACCAGTCATGGGCGAATCGAATTTACTAAAAAGCTTTCAGTACGTCATTAAGTCTTGACTCGCGTGGATTTTGTGGAAATCTTAGTTTTCCTTATCACTTGATGGAGTTCTCATAGTTACAGCTGTTCAGGCTTTGAAGTCTTGTGGCGCGATTGTACTGTTTCAAAATACTGCTTATCTTAACACAATACAAGTCCGCTTTTACACTGTGCAGAGCCCAGTCAGATTTGAGAAGAATAGTGACTTTTTTAATCTTATAATTTTCTTATTTCCACAGATAAAATTGAACACAAGCATTTTATAGAACCAAAGACGTTTATAGCACAGAAGCAGGCCATTTGGTCCATTGTGCCTGTGCTGGCTGTTTGATAGAACAGTCCAAAGCTAATTCCACTGCCCTGTTCTCTCGACATAGACTTGTGTTTTCCTCTGCTTCGAATGTTCATCCAATCTCCCCTTAAAATATGCAGTGGCGTTTGCTTCAGCCACCTCCTTTGGCAAAGCGTTACCCTTAAAGGCTGCATAATCCCAAAGCTCTGCATCTGCTCCCCTTCATTATGCTGTTTGCACAAAACGCAGGCTGCACAGGGAGCATATGGTGAGATTTGTGAATTTGACTTTGCAACATCTGGTGAGACCAGCTCAGTACTCTACTGGCATGGAATTAAAGCGTCAGTGCAGTAGTTGCAAAGATTTTTATATCCAGGATCATTGAATCAGCCCTTATTCTGATATTTAAGTAACAGCAGCAATCATACTGGATAAGGTTTTAAAGTTTCTGTCCTTTTCATATGAAATGTTATGTGAGTTGTAAAATTTGACAATTTCAGCTTTCACAGATATAGGAATATTCTTTCTTCTACAGCTAGATGTTCTGTTAAAACTCTGCAGGGCAGGGAAAACTTCTCTTCTTAAGTCATTTACCCCCTCAGAATCAGCACAAAACTAGTCTCCCTCACTATTTCAGTACTACAGACTATTAAATGTCTATCTCATACAAATGTCTGCTGAAGCTTAGAATCATAGAATCATAAACATTTATGGCACAGAAGGAGGCCATTTGGCCCATCATATCCATGCCAGCCGACAAAGAGCTATCCAGCCGAATCCCTTTTTCCAGCCTTGCACTTCAGGTGCATATCAAGTACTTTTTAAATGCGATGAGGGTTTCTGCCTCCACCACCCTTTCAGGCAGTGAGTTCCAGACCCCCACCACCCTCTGGGTGAAAAAAAATTCCCCTCAAATCCCCTCTAATCCTTCTACCAATTACTTTAAATCTATGGCCCTGATTTTTGACCTCTCTACTAAGGGAAATAGATTCTTCCTATTCATTCTATCTAGGCCCCTACAATTTTATACAACTTAATTAAATCTTCCCTCAGCCTCCTCTGTTCCAAAGAAAACAACCACCGCGTATCCAATCTTTCCTTATAGCTAAAATTCTCCAGTCCTGGCAACATCCTTGTAAATCTCCTCTGTACCCTCTCTCGTGCAATCACATATTTCCTGCAATGTGGTGACCAGAACTGTATGCAGGAATCTAGCTGTGGCCTGTTTTATGCAGATGAAGCATAACCTCCCTGCCTCGGCTAATAAAGGCAAGTATCCTATATGCCTTCTTAACCACCTTATCTACCTGTCCTGCTACCTTCAGGGATCTGTGGACATGCACTCCAAGGTCCCTCTGTTCCTCGAATGTCAGCATAATAGAAAACCCTGACTTTAAATTTTATGCAGGGTTCTCCTGTAATTCCAATGGAAGCAAAAATATTCATGGTTGTCGATTCAAATTTGGCATGTTGAATTAGATGAATAATCGAGTGTGCTAATTATTTTTTCAGCACCAACTGTAAGATACAAATGGTTGCACTTGTGTTTTGGAATCTCCCCAGCTTCTGAGGAGCAAACTATACTGAGGCATTTGAAAGTTTGATTGAAATCTCTGTTGTGGTGGATGTCATTTTAATTTATGGTACAGTTGAACAAGGCCCTTATCAGAAACTGGAAGCCCTCTTAAAAGTAATGCCAACAAAAAGTTACCAAATCAAACATTGATAACATTGAAATTCATGGAAAGGGAAGCGAGATATTTAAATCTGATCTTACTAAAGTTGAAGAAGTACTTAAAATACTTTTCACACTGACAAACAAGGTATCCAAAGAATTCTTGGATGACTAACTATCTACATCCAAAATTATCAGAGGCAACTGCGCCTCTTTCTGATCTCCTGAAGAAAGAAGTTGAGTTTACACTATCAGCATGAGAAGAGCTTGGATGTCATTAAGAAGATCATCTCTCAAGCACCAGTAGTTTGTCACTTTAAAGGTGCTTCTACAGTGCAATGCATCTGAAAGAGGACTGGGCCAACCCTTAGCTCTGGCCTCAATATCTCTAACTGAAATAGATATAAGCTATACTCAGATCAAAAAGGTACTCTCAGCCAGAGTTTTTGGTCAGGAACAATTTGAGTAGAACATTTTTGGAAAGGAATTTGCTGTGGAAGATGATCATGAATTGCTTGAAAAAGAGTCCAATTAATTTAATTAGAAGATTCCAAAGAATGATGTTCTGTCTTCAAAGCTACAAACTTAATGTTATATAGAGAGGCAAGGAAATATTTCTTGCTGACATACTGAGCAGAGCGCATCTAGCACATAGGACCAGAAAAACAGAAAACAAAGAAGTTGTCAATTGATGCACATTTGAAAGCAGTAAAAGATTTTGAAACCATTAATATGCTGCAATATTTTCCCCTATCTGAGGCTGGAATGATGCAGATTAAGTAAGCTATTGAAACAGATGAAGATCTACAGATGAAGATAGGGTGGTGGATACAGATTCAATAGTAGCCTTTAAAACATAAGTATTAGGAGCAGGAGTAGGCCATTCGGCCACTCGAGCCTGCTTCACCATTCAATATGATCATAGCTGATCTGACCTCGGCCTCAACTCTGCTTTCCTGCCAAGTAACCTTTGAGTTGATGACCTGGCCAGTATCCTAGAAAAAGCACAGGAGTCCAGTTCAGGCCCTTACTTAGCTTTTCTTGACTTGAACCATTCACAGTGCGATACTGACCAGATCACCAACTCAAAGGTCGATGATTTAGTTGTAGATTTAGAGGAGGAAGAGGAGCTTCTGCAAAAGGAAGGAAAGGGAAATGGATAAATACTTGAAGGAGCAAAAAAGCGCAGGGATATGGGAAAGGAACGGGGGAGTGGGACTAACTGGATTGCTCTTTGAAAGAGCCGGCGCAGACTCGATGGGCTGAATGGCCTTCTTCTGTGCTGTACTATTATTCTCTGATTCTATCTGAAGTTGTTGAAAATGTCAATTAGCAAATAATAATTTGGCACAAGAGAAGCGCCACCCAGATTATTGTACACTTCAATATTAAAGAGAAACTCAGCATATACGATGTACTGATATTCAAGTGAGATTGAGTAGTTTTACCACTCTGTATGAGAGGAGAGTTGCAGCACAGAGTTCACTCAAAACTCATTGGAATCCACAGTGGTCTTTGGAGGGCTAGAGTAGTGACTATTGGCCTCTGATGAAGAGGACAGAGAGAAATACATATCAAGGTGTTGGAAGTTTCAAGGAAAACAGAAAAAAAAAAACACTTATTAGCCATAAGCCATAACCAGAAAGACCCTTGGAGAAAATAAAGTATAATGTAGATGGAAAAAAAGTCTCATAGTTCCAACTATTAGTCTGATTTCTTTGAAATAGACTACCTAATTTAAAAAGGGTGAAGAAGTCCTAGCTAAGATGAAAGCTCATTTTGTATGGTAATCCAAATGAGGTTATCATCATCACAGGCAGTCCCTCGAAACGAGGTTGACTTGCTTCCATGCCAAAAAAGGATAAGTTCACAGGTGTTGCAATGAAGGATCTAAAGTTCCAGGTCTTGAACTACATCTTGAAGGGTGGAAGATGCCTGTGTGCGGATTTGTTTTAACGTGTGGTGGCCGTTGCACACCAGCCATCACACGGGCTTGACAGAGTTAGGTCTTGGTCAGTGGCCCGGATTACCCAAGACTAACTGGAGACCAGCTTTGCTGCACGGACCTAGTGCGCACACATATCACAGTGTGGACTGCCCATGCTGCTCCTGGGCCCCTGGCCCTGAACTCACACCTTTCCTGGGCCCCAATCACGCCCTTCCACAATCTCTCGCCGCTTCTGCTGTATCTGCCCATGCTCCAATCACTGACCTGGATCTTGATGATGTCACTCTACACATGCAATGGAATCAGCACTTAATTCAATGTGTGGATATGTGAACGGGATATATGGAATTAAAGACAGTAAAATGAACTAGATATATGAAAATGTATAAGCCATGGAAAAATAACTAAGAGAATGTCAGATTGCAAATAATACAACATCAGCACAATTAGCAGGCTTTCTCAAGGTTTTAAGCTACTAATCCTGCCAATATAAATTGTAACATGAAATGGATATATGGAAATACAACATCAGCACAATTAGCAGAATTGCAAGGTTTCAGTTAGTAAGTCACGCCAGTAAAGTTGTAACATTTAGAGGTAATGCCTGAGCTTTCGTAGAAACAGCCCATATAGATATTGACTAATGAGTGGACAAAGAAAAGGAAGAATCAGAAGGGATAAGCTGAATTAGAATGTCAATCTAATTGTATCTTGTTATCTATTTTCAAAAATGTATAACTGTTGTCACTTTACGATGTAACTTCGCTTATCCGTTGGAAGTGTGTACGCTCTATCGAGAGAGTATACCTTCTGTCTGATAAGTCTCGCCGGCCGGTGAATAAAGACTGCTTTGTTGAAAGCACAATCGGTATTCGACTCAGTAATTTCACTGAACCAGATTGAGAGAAAAGAATCTACATTTACAAATGGAATGCCAAAAATTTGCACAACAATTTGCACAACAATCAGCCTGACATCGGTAGTGGGCAAAATGATGGAATCAATTATTAAGGATGTCATAGCAGCGTATTTGGAAAGAGGTGACATGATAGGTACAAGTCAGCATGGATTTATGAAAGGGAAATCATGCTTGACAAATCTTCTGGAATTTTTTGAGGATGTTTCCAGTAGAGTGGACAAGGGACAACCAGTTGATGTGGTGTATTTGGGCTTTCAGAAGGCTTTTGACAAGGTCCCACAAAAGAGATTAATGTGCAAAGTTAAAGCACATGGGATTGGGGGTAGTGTGCTGACGTGGATTGAGAACTGGTTGTCAGACAGGAAGCAAAGAGTAGGAGTAAATGGGTACTTTTCAGAATGGCAGGCAGTGACTAGTGGGGTACCGCAAGGTTCTGTGCTGGGGCCCCAGCTGTTTACATTGTACATTAATGATTTAGACAAGGGGATTAAATGTAGTATCTCCAAATTTGCAGATGACACTAAGTTGGGTGGCAGTGTGAGCTGCGAGGAGGATGTTATGAGGTTGCATAGGTTAGGTGAGTGGGCAAATGCATGGCAGATGAAGTATAATGTGGATAAATGTGAGGTTATCTACTTTGGTGGTAAAAACAGAGAGACAAACTATTATCTGAATGGTGACAGATTAGGAAAAGGGGAGGTGCAACGAGACCTGGGTGTCATGGTACATCAGTCATTGAAGGTTGGCATGCAGGTATAGCAGGCGATTAAGAAAGCAAATGGCATGTTGGCCTTCATAGCGAGGGGATTTGAGTACAGGGGCAGGTAGGTGTTACTACAATTGTACAGGGCCTTGGTGAGGCCACACCTGGAGTATTGTGTACAGTTTTGGTCTCCTAACTTGAGGAAGGACATTCTTGCTATTGAGGGAGTGCAGCGAAGGTTCACCAGACTGATTCCCGGGATGGCGGGACTGACCTATCAAGAAAGACTGGATCAACTGGGCTTGTATTCACTGGAGTTCAGAAGAATGAGAGGGGATCTCATAGAAACGTTTAAAATTCTGAAGGGTTTAGACAGGTTAGATGCAGGAAGAATGTTCCCAATGTTGGGGAAGTCCAGAACCAGGGGTCACAGTCTAAGGATAAGAGGTAAGCCATTTAGGACCGAGATGAGGAGAAACTTCTTCACCCAGAGAGTGGTGAACCTGTGGAATTCTCTACCACAGAAAGTAGTTGAGGCCAATTCACTAAATATATTCAAAAAGGAGTTGAATGTAGTCCTTACTAATAGGGGAATCAAGGGGTATGGCGAGAAAGCAGAAATGGGGTACTGAAGTTGCATGTTCAGTCATGAACTCATTGAATGGCCGAATGGCCTACTCCTGCACCTATTTTCTATGTTTCTATGTTAAGTCATGCCATCAGCTCAGCAAGATAGAGTCCAATGGCAAGGGACACTGTTAAAATTGCAAAGACCCACCCAGAAAAAGCACAAGAGTCCAGCTCAGACCCTTACTTAGCTCTTCTTGACTCGAACCATTCACAGTGCGATACTGGCCAGGTCACCAACTCAAAGGCTGATGAACAACGGCAACATGGGAATTCCTTTAGGCAATCCTATGGCAGTTGTAGATTTAGAGGAGGAAGAGGAGCTTCAGTGAAAGGAACAAAGGCAGTTGCTATTGCACTGGAGGCATTTGGGTGCCTACATCATAATCCCAGGAGCTGCATGTTTCGGTTTAGATACACCCGCAGAGTATAAATAGATCTGCTATCATTGTCTATGCTTCACAAGGGAGGCAATCACTGAATTAATCTGTTCCTTGACCGTGACCTTCAGGCATGCACATCTGTGACTCTGAAGGTTACAATACTGTTACATTTCTACACGGTCAGATTTTTCTCAGCCACCATTGAACTTACTATCAGTCAGTCCGCACTGCACCAATACATCAAACAAGTGATAGAAGCCTTGTTTACTAGGGGGAATACTTTCATTACTCCCCTCATGGAAAGAAGACATGACATGACACAGTACTTTTCTCAGATGGCAGAGCTGCACTGATCATACAAATGTGGCTCCCCAGGTCACTAACATTGGCTCATGTGAATAAAAAAGGTTTCCATTCCATTAATGTGCAGTTGATAATTGAACCATGAGAATCGAACCATCGAATCATACAGCATGATATCCTGGGAGCAGCCATGATCCATTCACATCAGAGAAACCAACCATGCCACCATTATTTGAAGAAGGACCCACCGGAGTCATGGCTGTGGAACCCTTGAAAATGCAGAACGCAGATGGGTTTTTATGTTACACTGGCTAATTGGATCCTACAAAACAAATGATAAATCTTATAGATTGTTTTGAGGCCCGATTCCAAATGGTTAGAAAGCGGTCGTGACAAGGGGTTGGATTTTGATGGGGAAGGTGGTTTGGGGCGGGGTTGGGATGGGCAGGGGGGGGGGAGGCTCGGAGGTGGGCAGGAAACCTGGGAGAACGTATTTCCCGCAGACCCTGCCGACTTTAACGGCAGGGCTTGATTTGTATCTGGAGCTTCTGTTTCCCACCCACAGCCAGCCAGAGGTAAGCCTGCAGCACTAGGCCGCACAGAGGTGGAAGGGAGAGATCGTTTGGGGGAAGGAGATTGGGGCCTCAGTATGATCAGGGCGGTGGATGGGCCAGCCTCAGGATGTCTTGTGAGAGGGTCTCTGATCACAGGGGGTGGATTAGGCAGGGATCCTGGATCCAGGAAGTAGGTATAAAGGCACTTACCTCCTGGATGCAGCAGCCTTGCTGTAACTGCTGGGTTTTCTGAAGTGTGTAAATCCCAACCAGCTACAGTTAAAAACAAAATGAAGGTTAAAGAAGAGGCTTCCAGCCTCATTAAAATATTTAAATTGACGTCCCGCCTCCTGGGAGCGGGTTGGCTGCCAGCCCCTGTTCCAGGTCCCATCCCGCCTCCATTAAAACCGGACGTGGGTGGGTTGGAGGTGAGTTCACATCGGGATTCTGATTTTTAACAATTTAACTATTCCCACGCTCCAAACCCACCCATTCCTTTAGGTTAAAATTCACTGCATGAAGTTTTCTTTCTCGCTCTGGACCTCAGCCTGATTATGTGCAATCAGCTCTGCGTAGAGCCCAGTAAGTATATTGGAGCAGGGAGAAATTTATCATCTTGCAGAATTTATAGTAACTGTTCTCAGTTCATCAGGCATGACCAAACAGATTAGGTACATTGAACTTGCAACCCAAACAGCCAGCAGATTCCAGTCGACAATACTAAACCTAGTGCTAATTGTTATATCTGACTGATGGCTAACATCAAAGTTCGTTTTGTATGATCAGTAAATTTTCAATACTTAATTTCTCATTTCAATCAGTTTTCTAGCACTTTGTTAACAGAACAAGGTTTTAGAACGATAATTGCAAGTCATTAGTTAATTACCTTCTCAAATTGGAAATCAGAAGTAAAACAGCATTGTTGCGCTAACTGGATTGTACCTAACCTACATTAGTAGATATGTGAAAGCCTACAAAGTGAGATTAGATTTGTTGGGTCATACTGGAAGATTACATCAGTATTCTTTGTATAAACCTAAATCCAGAAGCTAACATTCAAACAGATTACAGCCATATTGCGCATCTTGTAAGATTTAGATCACAGTTCATACACAGATTACCCAAAGGGTCTCAGGAGTTGTAAGGCGTTTTATTAAAGAGAGACAGCTTTAAGCATAATCAGCTACAACACGTGATTAAGACAGATATAGTAGACAGATGAGAACGATCTATGACCCCAGAACAGAACGGAACGAACAGACTGACAGACGGATGGTGAGACAAAATGGTGATCTCGAATTAGGTGGATCCCTGCAGCCTGCGGCAGTGGTCCCTTCTGTTTGGTCGTTCCCAGAGCTGTTGGAGGTGTTAGGCCGAAACCAGCATTGATCCACCCAGAAGTTGAGCTTGAGCAAGGTGTTAGGCCATAGCCAGCATGAGGTCCACCTTGAGGAAAATCTGTCCTCAGTCTGCCTGTTTTTCTCTCTCGGTTGCCCGTTTTTATGCCTTATTTCAGGGGGCCAGTGGATACCTTGCATCCTAGGCCGACGCAACCATTAGGCGAACTAGGCGGTCGCCTGGGGGGGTTAACATTTGGGGGGGGCGCCAAAAAATTGGGGCGCAAAAATGGGTAAACAATAAAATAGAATTTTAGCATCAATAATGCAGTTTTAACAGTATTATATATTGAATATTGTGCTAGGCTGGGAGTACACAATTGAAGTGTCAAAAACATTCACTTATTTTCAGTATACTGTACTTTGAAAATTGAAAGCAACACCTTTTAATACATAGATATCTATGGCAAATAGCGGGGTTAGATCTTTCCTATGACTTACCACTGACAGAGTTGCCAGAACAACTAAAGTAGTCACTGACTTGCTGCTGGAGGGCGTTTATACCTGCAACCTACAGACTTGGTCACATTAAGTATTCTTGGGGTTGGCGGCCAGATTACCTGGATCTGTCACTGCCTGCACCTGCACAGGTTTTTTGTGATCAAAGTTTCCGCCCCTTACCCCTCTCAGTGGTCGAGGGGTCAAGCGAGAAGAAAAATATTGGCAGCAAATATTGGAGCGTTTGATTGCTTTAGTGAGGGTTCTCATTGGATAAAATCTAGCATTCCGGGGCACAAATTAAAAATTATACAACACTGATAATGGAAATTTCCTAAAGTTTGTGGAATACCTGGCTTTGTTTGATCCACTCATGAACAAGCACCTGTGTAAAATAACTGACAGTAAAGCACACGTACATAATGTGCATTACCTTGGAAAGGAAATACAGAACAAACTGATTCAACTCTTAGAAGCTGCACATTCTGAAAAATATTTTTCAATAGTTTTGGATGGTACATCAGATGTGAGTCATGTTGAGCAAATGACAAGGGGCTAGACTTTCCACTCAGATTGCTAGGCCCAAAAAATGGACGATGTTCCAGCCTTGGCGATGTGTCAGCCTTCATGATCGCTGGAACATCGCCCATTTTTGAGACTGCGACGTTCGGCTCAGCGATAGCCCAGCGATGTGAAATGGGCCTCAGCGATGTGGAAGGCAAAGCTTCCCTAGCAACAGCCTTCTGTTTAGTAAACAGGTTTTCCTGCATTTCAGGAGGTCAGGGGTCATCCACACATGCACAGAAGGCAAAGGGAGGGGGAGGGAGAGAGAGCGAGAGAGCGGAAGGAGAGTAGAGATTTGTGGAGTAGAGATAAAAGAACAATTATATCGATAAAAGTATATACAAATCAATATAAAAAATGTCATCCTCTGATGAAAGTCACCTTGAGGTGGAGGAGTGGAGGAAAAGAGCGAAGCCTTTTTCAAATGAGGCGGACGAGGCCCTGGTCAGCGAGGTGCACTCGAGGTGGGCCCAATTAACCTGGGGTGGGCATGGGAAACCCCCATCCTGGGCGTATTGAAAAATCTGGGCCGAGATCGCAGGCATGGTCTCCTCAGCATCCTATGAGGCGAGGGGGTCCGACCAGTGCCGGAAGTGCTGGAATAACCTGGTTGCTTCGGCAAGCGTAAGTATAGATTTTATATTGTAATGCTGCAAATTGTAATTATAATTATAAATCTCCTGGATTGAATTTAAACTTGTTATTCTTACATACAATACATATATTCCCTGCTAAGATCTGGACAGGGCTATGAACTTGAGCCCTTTTTAAGTCTCTCTGGCTGCTATCACTTACACAATGACCCAGCATGGACTGGGGGAGAGCTGCCCTTGCTCACTGTCTGCCTGGGACACTTTGGGACATTAGCCCCTGTCATTGCCGAGTTCAATGGAGATTGTAGTCGAGAGAGATGTTTGTGTCAAGCATTAGCTCCTAAACACGATCTTTGTTATAACCGTGCATCAATTGTGGATAAAAACCCTATTATCATAAAACGTTGGTGACTGCTGTCTTTCCATGATAGTCCCTAGTCAATGAGCTTATGCCATGCTCTTTTCACATTTGCAGAGGAAGATTTCTCAGAATCGTGTGGAGCGTAGGCACACCGGAGGGGCCCGCACAGCTGGTAACGCTAACCGAGTTGGAGGAACGCGCTGCGGCACTGGTGGGAGGCCACACTTGGTCGGCCACCCATGGTGAGGCAGAGCCCTCGCTTCCATCACGTGAGTAATGCACCAAGCAGTGTTAAAGTAATGTAACGTAATTTCATTATAATATAAGAATGATGTCATGTTATGCATGCAGCTATCCTGATTCCCATGCAGCCTCTGTGCTACTCTCAGGTTGACAAGAGATAAGAGAAGGAGCAGGCGATCTGGCCATCTGTCCCCTTCTCTGTACGCTCCCTATAAACACTCACTCCCTTATCATTCTGTCTTTCTCCAACTGATCCAGCCTCTAGAGCTCTCTGGGTCACTGAATTTCAACTTAAAGTTACCGCCATATGTACTACCGTGTGATGCGTTGTTATGTAACGTCTCTCGGTCTCATTTATTGTACGAGTGTTGCTCCTCCTTCATATGCCAGCACAACACAATGCAAGAATGTGTACCCTTCTGTTCTAATAAGCTCAATAAGCTAAATTGTGTTTTGCAGGTCCACCAACATCTATGCACAGCGAGGCGCAACCAGAACCCCTCCCTCTCAAGCTGCAGGTGGTCCTCACCACGGGAAGGGAGGAGGAAGAGAGCACTGACCATGAGGAGGAGGAATATATGGAAACAGAGGAGGATACCCCTATCATCCCCAAACTTGATGTACCTGTGGGACCTGCAGCCACAACGTGGGTTTTGACGGAAGAGGTAGCGGGACCAAGCGGTATGCAGCCAGCGACGCCAAGGCTTTTAACAGTGCACACATTGACCCAACTGAGGTCAGGTCAACGAAGTTAGCACACGCTTCCTCTGGCCGATCGGATCGAGGGCTTGACCAGACAGCGTGAGGAAAGTGTCACGATTAGTCGCGAGCATCTCCAGGCATTTGTGGAATTCATGAGGGACTTCTCCCTGGCGTCTGCTCGCAATTTGGAGGATATGCAGCAGATGATGTGGGAGATGTGTGCAATGACAACCTCCGTCGATGCCTTGCGGCATGCGATAGAGGTGGGACACGGCATTGAACCCCAAGGTGCCGTCATCCGACATACCACCAGCACCAGCACACAAGTGAGTCAGGAGGAAGCACTTCCTTCTGACTTGGAAGGCGATTTCCCAGCTTTGCCTTCCCCTCCAGCACCCCGCCCCCCCTCCCCAACAGCCGATTGTGCTGCCATCACCCCCTCCATGACAGGAAGTCTTGCCGTTGCCCGCTACATGCCAGCTTTGGCTCGGTACTTGGGGACCAAAACGGGTGGGTGGGGCTAAGACATGGGACGGTACAGGGCCTGGAGGGAAACATGGCCGCAGGTAGGGAGAGGGGTGCAATGTTTTTTATATTGTTGATGTTGTTCATTGTTTATTGTTGTTGTTTTTATTGTTGTTTCACTGTTGGGGGGGTGGGTGGGGGGTGGGTATTATTTTAAAATAGTTAATAAATGTTGTTAATATAATAAAAATAAATGATTTCACTTTACAATTGTTGTGCAGTGTCTTCTATTAACGTAAATTAAGGTAAAACTACCAACTGTTGTCAAACAATGGCCAGGCCAGACCAGGCAAGGATGAAACGTAACTCAACGCAAACGCAACTGTTGACTTTCCTTAACTGTAACTGTAACTGTGACTGTCCCCAATGTAAGTTCATGCAAAGCGTTAATTTATGAGCTGCTGGTGCAACTGCTTTGCTATGCAGATGTGAAGTCTTTAGAAATGGATAATGCTGAGGTATCCATAAAGGAACATTTTGTGGGGTTTGTATAGTTGAAAAAGACAACTGGTGCTTTCATGCCTTTTACAACAGCTTGAAGGAATGTCATTATCTATTGAGAACTTATGTGGCCAAGGCTATGACAATGGGAGCAATATGAAAGATAAAGAAAATGGTGTAGAGAAGAGAATAATAGACATTAATCCTCGGGCTTTTTTTGTTCCTTGCAGTGCACACTCTCTGAATTTGGTGGTTTCTGGTGCTGCTAGATGTTGCAACAAGTTTTCTTTGACCTATTGTAACATGTTTACAAATATTTCTCAGGTTCAACACGCCGTTGAGAAGTTCTTAGTCCATGTGCCTACTCTAACTGTAAAACCGTTGAGTGAAACAAGATGGGAGAGTCGAATTGCTGCTTTGAAACCTCTTTGCTGTGAACTTGGCAATATCTACGATGCACTAATTGAAATTTCTGATGATACTACCTTCACAGGCTCATTTGGTACTGATGCAAAAACTCTTGCAAATGGCCTTTGCAAATTCAAATTTGTTGTTTCACTTATTTTGTGGTTATAATATTATTTTCGAAATCAACCTGACTAGTAAACAACTTCAGGCAAAGGATGTTGACAAACATTCTGCTACCTAATAACTGGAATACACCAAGAATGTTTTTGTGGACTGCAGGAGTGACAAAGGGTTTGAAGAGATGTTGGTAGATGCTCGTGAACTTGCTGAAGAGATAGCGATGCTAACAGACTTTGAACCAGAACCAGTACGTATTCGAAGAAAGAGGAAGTAGTTTATATATGAAACAGAAGCTTCGCCAGTTCATGATCCAAAACAAAAATTCAAAGTAAGCTTCTATTTTGCTGTCCTCGATACTGCAGTACAGTCAATTGAAGAACGATTTGACAGATGCATAAACTTAATTCTGTGTTTGATTTCCTTTACGATATCCATAGTTTACAAAATAACACGTCAAAATTGGTAATGGAGCATTGCAAACTAGAGTCAGCTTTGCAACATGGAAATGCCAAAAATATTGATGCTGGAGATTTGTGCAATGAATTGCAGGCTATTGCATGGCGATTACCAAAGCGTCTTACACCTCAAGATGCATTGAAATGTGTTTGTGAATATAAACTGACACACTGTGTTCCCAACATTTTCATTGCTCTCCACATTTTTTTGACTTCCAGTTTCTGTTGCCAGTGGGGAGCATAGCTTTTCAAAGCTGAAATTGATCAAAACTTACCTTTGTTCTTCAATGCTGCAAGAGAAACTTGTTGGACTGGTCACTGTGTCAATAGAACAGGAAATTGCAGAAAAACTTGAGCTTAAAGAACTTGTTTCTAAATTTGCAAAACTGAAAGCATGAAAAGTAAAGTCTAATTTTTAACACAATTGTTGCGAGAAAGATTTCATTTTGAGCAGCCCAGCCCGTCCGTCTTACTCTTTACACATCAATAACTGGGAAACTATTAAAGGTAATTTTAACAGAAGTTAGCTTGAATTGTTAATATTTGTTCTGCTGTTTTACTGGCTTTACAAGGATTTTGTTTTATTTGCATGTCTTATATAATAAATTATATTAGACTTGATGTAGTGTAATTTATGTTCTAGGGTTATTGAAAAGTGTGGAACATTTAATAAATTGTGTAACGTTACCATCATTTTGATTATGTAGAGTGTAAAATAAACCAGTACATGTAGGACATCTTGCAATGTTTTTTGCCTTTATATTGAAATTGGTTGAGGTGCAGGGGATTGGTGGGGCACCAACTGTACAGTTTGCCTAGGGTGCAAATTACCCTTGCACCGGCCCTACTTGCATCAATCATTTTTATCCATTCCATGGTCCAATTACAGGGGAGTGACTACCTCAGACAACCCCCTCCCAGCCTCATGAGGTCAGTTTTTTCATTATCCCTATCTGAATGTCTCGTTGCCATTTCAAGAGTCAGCTTGTTTATCTTTAAGGCTCCTTGCTAAAATCCCTTATCAGCATTGCTATGCCATGAAAGCCTGTTTTTCTGTGTCCTGACCTCATAATGACCTTAGCTCTCTGTGCCTGCTGATCTGGCATAAGTACTTCTTTTATAAAGTCATTATTTGTTTTATAATCCGTAGTTTCCCTCAGATTCAGGATTTCTTACAATCTTAATATTGTCTAAATCTGCATGACTATAGTGCACTTCATGTAAAAAACATCAATTTACTTGCAATTGGTGTTATACATATTGTATGCATTTTTATAGCTGTGCATGTATATGTTGTAAACTGATAGCAGAATGAAAGATTTTCCTCAAGGATGCATCCTCAGCTCAACCATCTTCAACCGCTTCATCAGTGATCTTCCTTCCATCATAAGGTCACGGGAGGGTCTATTCGCTGATGATTCCAATATTCAGCTCCATTCAAAACTCATTTGATAGTTTTGCCAGGCTATCACAGGACTTGGATATCATCCACACTTGGGCTGACAAGTGACAGATAATACTCACGGCACATAAGTGTCTGGTAATGGCCATCTCGAACAAGAGAAACCCCAGCCACTCCCATAAGAACATAAGAAATAAGAGCAGGAGAAGGCCATACGGCCCCTCGAGCCTGCTCCACCATTTAATACGATCATGGCTGATCCGATCATGGACTCAGGTCCACTTCCCTGCTCTCTCCCGATAACCCCTCATTCCCTTATCGGTTAAGAATAACCGATCACTGAGTCCCCCACAATCACCACTGATGACCAGAGCTGAACTGGACCCACCATATCAACACAAGCGGGGCAGAGGGTGGGTACTCTATGACGAGGACTCATCTCCTTTTCCCTCAAAGCCTCGCCACCATCTACAAAAATCAAGTCAGGACTTGAATGGAGTACCCACTATTTGTCTGGATAGCTGTCACCACAAACAACACTGAAGAAGCTTGACACTATCCAAGACAGAGCAGTTTGCATCACTAATGCCCCTGCCACTGGGCTCAATATCCAATTCCTCCATCACCGGTGTTCTGTGGCTGCTGTATGTGCAATCTACAGGGTGCATTGCAGCAACTCACCAAGGTTAGTTCGACAGAACCTTCCTCCCCTGTGCCCTCTTACCACCAAGGAGAACAAGAGCAGCAATCTTGTAGGAACACCATCACCTCCAAGTTCTCCTTCAAGTCATACGCCATCCTGACTAGGGCATATATCACCATTCCTTCGTAGTTGCTCGGTCAGAATCTTGGAATTCTCTAACACCATTGTGGGAGCACCACAACGACTGCAGCAATTCACTACTACTACCTTCTATGGAAAGCCATTGTTGTGGTAAAGTAACCACTCTCAAATCTGCTAAGTCCAGCAAGTAAAGGATTTATTCAAGCATATGCAAGGGAGAGACCCTCACTTACCTGAGATACCACATTCAACAATACAGAGTTTGCAGCATACATTTATAGTACACAAGTTACTGTAACTTGGGCTTTTTGCGACAGTCATAAATCAGTACACACTGTTGTCACATGACGAGCTTCACAACCCAGTTAATCAATGGAGTTATTTAGGCCCAGCAGATGTCTCCCATTATCTTAACTCCTCCTAGCCTTGGGCCTCCCATTCCCATGGCAACTCCTATTTGGCCTTCATTCTCTCTATCTTCTTGTTCTGAACATAACATTGAGTAATTTCTCAAGCTTCTAAATAACACTTTATTTTCCCAAGCTTCTAAATGAGCTAGCTGTCTCTAAAGATACCCGTGGTCAAGTATCCCATCATGCCTAGATGAAGAATCATTACCATCTACAGCATTTATTTCAAAGATGCACTTTAATAACAATTCAAGCATTGTTATTATAATGTTAGCTGAGCCCCTCTTGTCCCACTTCAGTCCCTCCTATTGGACCCCTGCTCAGGCCCCCCTGACCCAGGCGGGATACCCCCATGATCCTCTACCCACCAATTACGCCAGGGATCTCTGGAATTCAATGGATTTCAGATCCTTTAATTTGGTTTGACTTTAAAGTTCCCTTATGGCTTCACCGATATCTTAATGACCTAAGCTGGTCCTGGAACTGCCATCTCTTTAGATAGCAAAATAGTATATGTTTCCCAACTACTCCTTCCCTGGGGTGTTCTTGGTTGCAGTAGATACCGGAGTGTACCCTTTATTGGCCAGCATTACCAGCTGCACCGCCTGTTTACAATCAGTCTCTGATAGCAACATATACAGAAACTGACCAGCAGGACCGCTATAAACGCAATGGCCGCTGCCACCCTCCCTACTTCCCACCAGTTACAGTGCAATCTTTCCACTCTGGCCCAGTTACTAGTGGAGTCCTGCAGTA
Source organism: Pristiophorus japonicus (assembly GCF_044704955.1). Lineage (NCBI taxonomy): Eukaryota > Metazoa > Chordata > Chondrichthyes > Pristiophoridae > Pristiophorus > Pristiophorus japonicus. The sequence goes on along the minus strand of NC_091989.1, from coordinate 167,202,950 downwards.
CTCTAGCCACCCATGTGGCTAGATTCACCTGTACCCTTCCTCTCGTGATTGCTTGATGGCTCTGTTCAATGAACCATCTGGTAGTGGCGAAGGCCCTTTCTACCACCACCACCCGGGCCGCCCTTCCCAGGGCACAGTCAATATTTAACGTACCATTCCACCATGGGCGAGGAGCAACCTCTGACCCCTTACTCAAATTGAATTCACTGTTCTGGTATTCCAATTCTGCCCTGCCTGGGATATCCTCTATGTTGCTTACTTGAGGTGGAGGAATTCTTTCTGACTCCTTATTTTATCATGATATTGGCTAGCTCTCTTAATCTGGATTAGCAGTACACCAGATCAATTCACTACCACCGATATCCATATATTTCATGACACTATCTTTGACCTTTCTGAATGTTGGTATGATTTTGGCTTATGCATCAAAGTCTTGCTACATAGGTATATATTGATCAAATACACTATCATTACAAGTTGGAGAACTACCAGAGCGTGTGAAATAATACGAACCTACGGGTGTGCTGAAATATTGTGCCTCATGGAAAAGCAAAATTCGTTCAGGCTGAGTCAGCACGGATTAATGAAGGGGAAGTCATGTTTGACAAATTTGCTGGAATTCTTTGAGCATGTAACGAACAGGGTGGATAAAGGGGAATCAGTGGATGTGATGTATTTGAACGTCCAGAAGGCATTTGACAAGGTACCACATAAAAGGTTACTGCACAAGATAAAAGTTCACGGGGTTGGGGGTAATATATTAGCATGGATAGAAGATTGGCTAACTAACAGAAAAGTCGGGATAAATGGTTCATTCTCTGGTTGGCAACCAGTAACTAGTGGGGTGCCACAGGGATCAGTGCTGGGACCCCAACTATTTACAATCTATATTAACGACTTGGAAGAAGGGACTGAGTGTAACGTAGCCAAGTTTGCTGATGATACAAAGATGGAAGGACAAGCAATGTGTGAGGAGGACACAAAATTTCTGCAAAAGGACATAGACAGATTAAGTGAGTGGGCAAAAATTTGGCAGATGGAGTATAATGTTGGAAAGAGCAAGGCAGAAAAAAATCAAAGAACAAGTTATTATTTAAATGGAGAAAAATTGCAAAGTGCTGCAGTACAGCGGGACCTGGGGGTACTTGTGGATGAAACACAAAAGGATAGTGTGCAGGTACAGCAAGTGATCAGGAAGGCTAATGGAATCTTGGCCTTTGTTGCAAAGGGGATGGAGTATAAAAGCAGGGAAGTCTTGCTACAGCTATACAACTGGAATACTGTGTGCAGTTTTGGTTTCCATATTTATGAAAGGATATACTTTCTTTGGAGGCAGTTCAGAAAAGGTTCACTAGGTTGATTCCAGAGACGAGGGGGTTGAGTAGGTTGGGCCTCTACTCATTGGAATTCAGAAGAATGAAAGGTGATCTTATCGAAACGTATAAGATTATGAAGGGGCTTGACGAGGTGGATGCAGAGAGGATATTTCCACTGATGGGGGGAGACTAGAACTAGAGGGCATGATCTTAGAATAAGGGGCTTCCCATTTAAAACTGAGATGAGAAATTTCTTCTCTCAAAGGGTTGTAAATCTGTAAAGTCCTGTCCCCTCAGTACAGATTCACACGCGGCATGTAGTGAAGTCAAGGTCACTCTGGACCTGCACCTTTATTTCACAGCTCTGGAATGCTGCACTTGCCTGAGAGTTGTCCTTATATACCTGTCTCTTGCAAGTGCACCCCTGATGGTAAGGTATACTGGTGGTTACAGGTCATATCTTATTACAGTCATGTGTAGCATGTTAGGATACAGTTATATATAATAATGTAAGATACATGACATCATCCTCCCCCAAGGTCTTATTGTCTTCATAGGTTCAGTCTCTCAGGTGGTCTACGCTCTCGCATGGAGCATCTGAGTTGTGGTTCAGTTGTTTGCCTTGGTGTCTGTTTTTCTTTGGGTGTGGTTGCTGGTATCTCGCCTGGGCTGTCTGTTTCGATTGGTGTGATTGTTGTTGACTTGCCTGGGCTGTCTGTTGGGATTGCCCTTTCCTCAGGTTGTTCCCTCTGTCTTTCCACCAGGTGTGGTGCGAGTTCCACATAGTAGTCTGCCTCTGGTTCTGCAGTGTTGTGCATGCCATAGTTTAGTGCAAACACTTTGTCCCCTAGCTCATTCCATCTCCCCATCGAATTTCTGTCATGGTACTCAGTCAGCTTACGGCGCTTTGCCTCAACGATTTCGTGCATGTCTGGGAGGATTAATGAGAGCCTTGTTTTTAAAGTCCTTTTCATCAACAATTGTGCGGGGGGGATCCCAGTCAGTGAGTGCGGACGAGATCTGTATGCCAGCAGCAGTCACGACAGGCGACCCTGCAGCGTGGGAACTTGGATTTTAAGCATGCCTTGTTTAATGATTTGCACTGCTCTCTCCGCCTGGCCGTTGGAGGCCGGCTTGAACGGTGCCGTCTTGACGTGATTTATGCCGTGATCAATTATAAAGTCTTGGAATTCTGCGCTGGTGAAGCACGGACCATTGTCACTAACCAATATGTCAGGGATTCCGTGCGTTGCAAACATGGTTGCGAGGCTCTCCACAGTGGTGGAGGTTGTGCTCGAGTTTAAAATGGTGCATTCGATCCACTTTGAAAATGCATCTACAACTACGAGGAACATTTTGCCCATGAATGGGCCCGCATAGTCTATGTGCACCCGCGACCACGGTTTGGTAGGCCAGGGCCAGGGGCTCAGTGGAGCCTCCCTGTGGGCATTGCTGAGTTGGGCACAAATGGTGTACCTTCAGACGCAGAGCTCCAAGTCTGCGTCAATACCAGACCACCAGACGTGGGATCTGGCTATGGCCTTCACGAGAACGATCCCCGGGTGCTCGCGGTGCAGCTCCCGGACAAATGCCTCTCTGCCTCGCAGAGGCATGACTACTCGACTGCCCCACATCAGGCAGTCTGCTTGTAGTGATAGCTCATGTATGCGCCTGTGAAAGGGTTTTAATTCCTCGGGGCAGGCATCACGAGCCTCTGCCCAGTCACCAGTTAGGACACATCTTTTTACTAAGGATAACGTGGGGTCGCTGGCCGTCCAGGCTCTGATTTGGCGAGCTGTCGTGGGCGAACCTGTAGACTCAAAGGCATTGATTTCCATGACTATCTCATAGTCCTGTTCGTCAGACCCTTCCGTGGTCGCCAGGGGTAGCCTGCTGAGCGCGTCGGCACAGTTGTCTGTGCCTGGTCTGTGCCTTATGGCATAGTCGTAGGACGCCAGCACGAGTGTCCACCGTTGAATTCGCGCCGAGGCGTTGGCATTTATTGCCTTGCTCTCGGATAGGAGGGACGTGAGGGGCTTGTGGTCAGTTTCTAACGTGAACTTGGCCCCGAAAAGGTATCGGTGCATCTTTTTGACACCGTACACGCACGTGAGCGCCTCCTTCTCTACCATTCCGTACCCGCACTCTGCCCGCGAAAGTGATCTGCAGGCATAAGCTACGGGTTGTAATTTGCCCGCACTATTGACATGTTGCAAAACGAACCCGACCCCATATGCTGAGACATCGCATGTGAGAACTAGCTTTTTACCTGGGTCAAAGAAAGTCAAAACACTGTTGGAACACAGAAGGTTGCGTGCCTTATTGAAGGCGCGTTCCTGGGCGTCCCCCCAAAACCAATCACACCCCTTCCTGAGTAGCACGTGGAGAGGCTCCAGCAGCGTGCTTAAGTTCTGCATAAAGTTCCCAAAGTAATTGAGTAGCCCGAGAAAGACGCGCAGTTCTGAGACATTCCGGGGCCTGGGTGCCAGGCGAATTGCTTCTGTTTTGGACTCTGTTGGGTGGATTCCATCAGCGGCAATCCTTCTGCCCAAAAATTCAACCTCGGGTGCGAGAAACAGGCACTTGGATTTCTTGACTCGTAGGCCTATCCGATCCAACCGCTTTAGTACTTGCTCCAAATTACGGAGATGGGAGTCGGTGTCCCTGCCCGTGATAAGTATGTCGTCTTGAAATACAACCGTCCCCGGGATGGACTTGAGCAGACTCTCCATGTTGCGCTGGAATATGGCAGCTGCCGAATGGGCATCGATTGTACATGAAAAGGCCTCGATGTGTGTTGATGGTGGTGAGTAGCTTGGATTCCTCGGTCAATTCTTGCGTCATATATGCAGATGTGAGGTCTAATTTTGAGAAAAGTTTACCTCCAGCCAATGTGGCAAATAAGTCCTCCGCTCTGGGCAGCGGGTACTGGTCCTGTAGGGAGACTCTGCTTATGTTAATTTGTAGTCCCCACAGATTCATACGGATCCATCAGGCTTCATGACTGGGACGATGGGACTTCCCCAGTCGCTAAATTCCACAGGTGATATAATGCCTTCCTGCAGAAGCCTGTCTAGTTTGTGTTCAATATTTTCCCTCATCACATAGGGTACAGCTCTGGCCTTGTGATGGACCGGTCTAGCATCCTGTGTGATGTAGATTTTGACTTTGGCCCCTTTGAAAGTGCCCACACCTGGCTGAAAGAGATGTTCAAATCGCTTTATAACTGTTGAGCAGGAGGTCCATTCCTCTAATGACATGGCATGGACATCATCCCATTTCCAGTTTAGTTTTGCCTGCCAGCTTCTCCCCAGCAGTGCTGGGGGGTCTCCGGGGACAATCCACAGGGGAAGTCGGTTCACTGTCCCTTTGTGTGTGACAGAGAGCATGGTGCTGCCGAGGACTGGTATGATTTCTTTGGTATAGGCCCTTAGTTTGGTGTCGACCCTTGTGAATTTTGGTCTGTCTCTTTTATGCAGCCACAGTTGTTCAAATTGTTGAGCGCTCATGAGAGATTGACTCGCTCCCATATCCAGCTCCATGTTGACAGATATCCCGTTGAGTAGGACCCTCATTATTATAGGAGGCGTCCTGTTGTAGGAGCAGCGGCCATTGATCGTGTTGACCCGCTGTACATCGGTGTCCCGGGTACTGTCCCCACCATCTTCTGGTCCGCTTTCCGACCCATCCGATTCGTATACCAGCCGAGCTGCTGTTTTTTTGCATGTGCGGGCCAAATGTCCTGTATATTCACAATTTCTGCAAACAGCCTGCTGAAATCGACATCCCCTTGACGAGTGCCCACCCCCACACCTCCAGCACAAACCTGTTCCATTGTTCAAAGTGTCCCCAAAGAATGAGCTGCGTCTGGCTGATCTCTCTTGAGCTTCTCTCAGTTTGTAGTTGATTGCTCGCATTGTGGGTTGATGAGGTGTGAACAGCCGTTCCTGTGGCCCTTGATGGATTCTGCCTGCTGTCTGTGTGTGGGGGTAGCGGCTTGTTTAGTGCTGTGTACTTCTTGTTCCAATATTTTGTTAGTTGTCGTATCTGCATTGTAAATCAACCTCGTTTCTTCTTCCCCTACCAAGAATGTCTGTGCAACCAGTGCTGCTGACTCTAAGGTCAGGTTCTTGGTCTCTTTGAGCTTTCGGAATATGCCTGCGTGGCCTATTCCTTCAATGAAAAAATCTCTCAGCATTTTTCTCCTCAGTTCATCGGAGAACTCACATAAACTAGCCAACCTCCGAAGTTCCGCCACGAAGTCGGGTATGCTCTGGCCCACACAGCGTCTGTAGTTGGAGAACCTGTTTCTGGCCATGTGTAGGCTGCTCGCTGGCTTCAGGTGGTCTCTTACCAGTGTGCTCAATTCTTCAAACGACTTGCTTGCTGGTTTCTCGGGTGCCAACAGATCCTTCATTAAAGCGTATGTTTTCGAGCCACAGCTGGTCAAGAGATGGGCTCTTCTCGTGTCTGCCTTATCATCGCCTAACCAGTCTTTGGTTACAAATCTTTGCTGGAACCTTTCTATAAAGTCCTCCCAATTGTCTCCCGCATTGTACTTTTCATCTGATCCGTTGTTCGCCATTCTGTAGATTCTGTAATCCCGTAACTCGTCGCCACTGTAAAGTCCTGTCCCCTCAGTACAGATTCACACGAGGCATGTCGTGAAGTCAAGGTCAGTCTGGACCTGCATCTTTATTTCGCAGCTCTGGAATGCTGCACTTGCCTGAGACCTGCCCTTATATACCTGTCTCTTGCAAGTGCATCCCTGGTGGTAAGGTATGCTGGTGGTTACAGGTCATATCTTATTACAGTCATGTATAGCATATTAGGATACAGTTATATATAATAATGTAAGATACATGACAAAATCTGTGGAATTCGCTGCCTCAGAGAGCTGTGGAAGCTGGGACATTGAATAAATTTAAGACAGAAATAGACAATTTCTTAAAGATAAAAGGATAATGAGTTATGGGGAGAGGGCAGGGAGGTGAAGCTGAGTCCGTGATCAGATCAGTCATGATCTTATTGAATGGCGGAGCAGGCTTGAGGGGCCGTATGGCCTACTCCTGTTCCTATTTCTTATGTTCTTTTGTTCTTATAATTGTGCAGCTTATACTTAAGTATCTCAGTCACTGTTGGTTTCACTTGAACATAAAAGTACATAGGCAAGGATACAAATGTCTCTGAGAGAAAGCTATCAGGTTACTATTCTTAACTACACTTTCCTGACTTTCACTGGAATATTAGAAGCATTCCCATTGGGTGATGTATTTTCCCTGTTTCTACCTTGCATCTTACTATTCATAGCTCATGAGCTCTGGAGTAGCCTTACTGTCCAATACAATATTAAAGATAATCAACATAGATCAAACATTCCCACTTTGTCCAAATTATTAACACTTTAAAAAAAAGTTCTTCTTAACCCGAATTATGCCCGAATCCATTTCATAATTTCAAACTTATCACAAATCCAAACAGCAGTATTGCTGCACTGATAGATTTTGTCAATGTTCAACTTTATTTACCTATACTTCAGTTAGATTTTCCTTTCTCGAGTGTTCGAATTGTAGCTCTACTTAAAAATCCAAGGAGTTAATTTGTCAAATCATAACAATGTCCAATATCTTTAAAATTTCATTCAGCAATTCAAAAGTGTTTCCTTGCTAAATTTAAAAAAGCACTTGTCAATGGAAACAGTCAACTTCTTTCTAGGTTTATAAGAAGGCAGAGAAAAGCATTGGGCTAGATTTTACACTTTTGTGCAGATCGCCCAAAAATGGGCATTATTTCCGGCGTAGGCGGTAAAAATGGATTTTCAGATCGTCGGCTTGTCGCCCATTTTCAAAGCCCCTAGTCTCCATTTTAAAATTGAGCGTTACCGTGAGCGATATGAAATGGGCGTTAGCGTTAATGCTGCCCTTCTGCCGTAATGTGTTGCCGTCCTTAGCAACGGCATGGCAATGCTCGATTCCCGCGATTCAGGAGGTCAAGGGTCATCATTACATGCGCAGAAGAGGAGACAGAGAGAGAGGGAGCTGAGAGGGACTGAAGGCATGTGTGGCTGTGGTATGTGCTTGTTTGGCTGTTGTGGAAGGCAGGAGGGAGATTCACCAGCAGCAAAAAACCTACTAAGCACCAAGAACATAGTTGGTACCGAGTTTTTGTCCAACAAATAAAATCTAACATGGAAGGGATGGTGGAGGCCATGGAGCCGTTAACCAGGAACACTGGTGGCAGAGGGCTCCCAGTGGTCCAGAGCGCGGCACTACACCCCAAGGTGCCGCACCCCCATTGCCAATGACTCATGAGAGCCAGGAGCAACATCTTTCTTCTGGCTCAGAGCACGTTCCCACCTTGGGACCGTCCTCTCCTGTATCCGTCCATGCAGCGGTTCTGCCATCATCCTCCCCCAATGAAGCATCGCCTGAGGAGCTCCTCGGCCAGGCGGCTTGGAGTCAGGAGGGGAAGGGGAAGGGATAGAGGTGGAGAGGAGATGGGGGGGCGGGGGGAGGAAAGTGAGGTGCATGGCTGCAGGTGTTGTCTTGGGCATATTTTTAGGTTGCTGCTGCTATTTTGGTGGGAGGGTCGGGGAAAGGGGTGAGGGGGCTACCTTGTTGGTTTGCATTTGTGTTTTGTTTTGCTGGAAATGGGGACCATTGTAATGATGTAAATGTGATAAATTTGTTGTGGGCTGGGGCGGGGGTGGGGCGGGGTGGTTTTTACAGATATACTTATGATTTCAGACAAATGGTCGGGTTAAATGTTTTTTATTTAACATAATCCTGTTGCGCATTGGCTCAGATAGCTGCACCGTTACACACTGGTGATTCCTTAACATGAAAGGGTATAATTACACTTAACTTGAATCAACTTAAACTTTAACTGTCACCAAGGTGATGCCCACCATTGATGTATGACCTGCACAACCAGCAGTGTGTCAGCTTAGTAAATACCACCAACGATCTTTCAAGCAAAGTGCTCATTTATGAGTTCCTGACATAAGAGTCTTGCAGCTATGATGCCACCACGGGCCATTTCCTGCAGTCTACAGTGGGGGCAGGGGCATGGCATCAGCGTCAGCCTGATTTTCTGGCCTGATGTCAGCGTCCACCTCCTCGTCCTCCTCTTCCTCTCTCTCCTGAGGTGGACTGTCAGAACCTTCTGACAATTATTGTCCGCCGCTGATAGCCAAGTTGTGCAGCATGCAGCACACCACCACGAATTGAGCTACCTGCTCAGGGTGGTATTGGAGCTCGCCTCCTGACTGGTCCAGGCATCTGATCATCATAGGCAGTCCCTCGGAATTGAGGAAGACTTGCTTCCACTCTTAACATGAGTTCTTAGGTGGCTGTATAGTCCAATGCGAGAACCACAGTCTCTGTCACAGGTGGGACAGATAGTCGTTGGGGGAAGGGGTGGGTGGGACTGGTTTGCCGCAAGCTCTTTCCGCTGCCTGCGCTTGATTTCTGCATGCTCTCGGCGACGAGGCTCGTGATGCTCAGTGCCCTCCCGGATGCACTTCCTCCACTTAGGGCAGTCTTTGGCCAGGGACTCCCAGGTGTCAGTGGGGATGTTGCACGTTATCAGGGAGGCTTTGAGGGTGTCCTTGTAACATTTCCGCTGCCCACCCTTGGCTTGTTTGCCATGAATGAGTTCTGAGTAGAGCGCTTGTTTTGGGAGTCTCTTGTCTGGCATGCGACCTATGTGGCCTGCCCAGCAAAGCTGATCAAGTCTGGTCAGTGCTTCAATGCTGGGGATGTTGGCCTGGTCAAGAACGCTAACGTTGGTGCGTCTGTCCTCCCAGGGAATTTGTAGGATCTTGCGGGGACATTGTTGGCATATTTCCCCAGCGACTTGAGGTGTCTACTGTACATGGTCTATGTTTCTGAGCCTTACAGGAGGACCAGTATTACTACAGCCCTGTAGACCATGAACTTCATGGCAGTTCTGAGGGCATGGTCTTCAAACACTCTTTTCCTCAGATGGTCGAAGGCTGCACTGGCGCACTGGAGGCGGAGTTGGATCTCGTCGTCAATGCCTGCTCTTGTTGATAGGAGGCTCCCGAGATATGGGAAGTGGTCCACACTGTTCAGGGCCATGCCATCTAAAGTGCTGCTTAAGTACTCCAATCGATTTCTCGACGATATTGCAGGTGGCTCTGTGGCTCTCGTTGTATTGCTTCTCGGCTTCAGTGTGGGTGTCACTCAGGGGGGGTCATCAGCCAGGTGGTGACGCCATATCCTTTGTCACCAAGCATCCAGCATTGACCTTGTGGCTGATTGGTAAACAAGTCAGATACAGTGCTCTCTCGCAGGATGTGAGCATCATGGATGCTGCCTGGAAATTTAGCATTCACTGCCATAATAATTTGCTGGTGGTCGACAATGAATTGCACATTCAGGAGAGTGGAATCCCTTGCAGTTCCTGAAACCTTCTGCATCCTGAAAAGGTGCCCGCATCGCGATGTGCGTAAAGTCTATTGCTCCCTGCACCTTGGGAAATTTAGCAATTCGGTAGAATCCTAAAGCCCTCTCAGTCTGAGCCTCCCTGGTCATAGGGAAGCTAATAATGTCCATCCTGCGTGTGTACAGGGCTTCAATGACCTGTCTAATGCAGCAATGTGTGGCATGCTGAGATATACCGCAAATGTTGCCAGCCGAGGCCTGAAAGGAAACCGACGCGTAAAACGAAAGTGCCGCAGTGATCTTTACCTCGACAAACAGTAAGTCCTGATGGTGCTGGCGGACTGCAGATCTCCCCTTATGAGCTGACATATCTCACTGATAACCTCCTTGTGGAAGCGCAGTCTCCGAAGGCATGTGTTGTCGCACAAGTTAAGGTAAGACTGCTTCTCCCTGTAATTGCGGGGAATGCAACGTCTCCTCCTCCTCATCAGTCTGTCACATCTTACATTGGGCACATGATGCTGTCGAGTGTACCTTCTGCCATCTCGTGTCTGTAATATGTGAGTGGTCATCAAAAGAGGTTGAGAAATGACAGGCCCCATTCCAATAGCTATCTGTTTTCCATCGATTGTTCACAAAGAATGAATGTCCCCACTAAGACACCTAGTAAATTCCAATCGTTCACAGTATGAAAAGATGTTTGTACAGATGGGGTACCACAAGGTTCAGTGCTGGGACCCCAGCTATTTACAATATACATTAATGATTTAGACAAAGGAATTGAATGTAATATCTCCAAGTTTGCAGATGACACTAAGCTGGGTGGCAGTGTGAGCTGTAAGGAGGATGCTAAGAGGCTGCAGGGTGAATTGGACAGGTTAGGTGCATGGGCAAATACATGGCAGATACAGTATAATGTAGATAAATGTGAGGTTATCCACTTTGGTGGAAAAAACCGGAAGGCAGATTATTATCTGAATAGTGACAGATTAGTAAAATGGAGAGGTGCAACGAGACCTGGGTGTCATGGTACATCAGTCATTGAAAGTTGGTATACAGGTACAGCAGGCAGTGAAGAAGGCAAATGACATGTTGGCCTTCATAGCAAGAGGATTTGAGTATAGGAGCAGGGAGGTCACACCTTGAATATTGTGTACAGTTTTGGTCTCCTAATCTGAAGAAGGACTTTCTTGCTATTGAAGGAGTGCAGCGAAGGTTCACCAGACTGATGCCTGGGATGACAAGACTGACAGATGAAGAAAGATTGGATCGTCTAGGCTTATAGTCACTGGAATTTAGAAGAATGAGAGGGGATCTCATAGAAACATATAAAATTCTGACGGGATTGGACAGGTTAGATGCAGGAAGAATGTTCCCGATGTTGGGGAAGTCCAGAACCAGGGGTCACAGTCTAAGGATAAGGGTTAAGCCATTTAGGACCGAGATGAGGAGAAACTTCTTCACTCAGAGAGTTGTGAGCATGTGAAATTCTCTATCACAGAAAGTTATTGAGGCCAGTTCGTTAGATATATTCAAAAGGGTGTTAGATGTGGCCCTTACGGCTAAAGGCATAAAGGGGTATGGAGAGAAAGCAGGAATGGGGTACTGAATTGCATGATCTGCCATGATAATATTGAATGGTGGTGCAGGCTCGAAGGGCCAAATGGCCTACTCCTGCACCTATTTTCTATGTTTCTATGTTTCTATGTTTCTATGTTTCACATCACCTCCAAGCACCTCGAGAGTACTTCCGAACTCCCTCGAGGTTGAAGCAGAGCAGCCTTTAAATGATGCGACCTGCGATTTAGAACATGGCGTCCATACCGCTGTGAGTAGTTCCGGTTAGTTCAACTTTTTCCCAGCGGTTTTTTTCGGCGAGTGAGATTGTCGGCGGGATGTGTGCGAGGTCCCGAAAGTAAGGATGGGTGATATAGTGGCCGTTAGTTTCGGCAAATGTGATGTTTATGACAAAAAACATTGGGCGGTCAGTATTATTACATCTCGGCATTACTTATGTGCCGAAAGTAACGCTGGATGATATTATGGGCATTGGGTTCACCCAGTCTTTTGAAAAAAATGGGATGGACGCTATTATTTTTTCCCGCCGTTATGTACATGGCGAAAGTAACGCTCGGTGATAAGTGTCCAAAAAATGGGCGTCAGTTTCCATTTTGTGTCTAAATGGGCGATATCTGGGCGTTACACCTCATTTCAGCGTTAAAATGGACGTTAAGTGGGCGTTATGCATGCCAAAATAATGGAAAATCTAGCCCTTTGTCGAACATCATTATGTCACTTTACGTAATTTCTTAAAACATTTCCCGATATTTCTTCCAAGTCTTTTATTTTCAAAACTTCCTCTCTTGATCTTGCACATAAATTTCAATTTCAAAACAAGTGATAGTTTACAAAGTGTCTTGAACACAAGCGCTCGCAATTGAAGTGCTCATAATTCATTTACAAGACTACTTCCATATATTATCTCATCCTCCCAAATGGCATTTCTGTCTCAAAAAAACAGCATGTCTCAAAATTCCAATTCAAATACTGCCAGTCTTTTTATTTTCATCTCTTTTACTGTACTAGAAGCTTTCATGTAACTTACTATAAAATGTTTCCAAACAACCAAATAGCAACTTTTTTTTTTCCTAGCAAAAATCATGGTCAACATGTCATTTTGTTTAAGTCTCATGTCCAGAACTAGGGACATTCACACTTTGAAATAACCAGAATTTCACCGTGGCCATAATGAAAGTCGAATTTTCATTGGAATTATTGAGGTTAATTAACCTATCAAATTCAGACCATATCTTTTTTTTTCATAGCCAATATCTTATTAACTAAACACAATACAGAGCAGATAAAACTCAAATAAAATAACACAGTGAGTTATGTCAGTTTCCATATTCTTCTTTCTTCAGATGTCTTTCCAATTGACTGTAAAGATACTGAATAAAACTGAAGAAATGTTAGTTTTTGTATTTAACAAATATCACACACATTTTACACAAAAGGCTTCTTTTTTTTAAAAGGACACTGAAAGGGACTGGAGCTTCCCCTTCTCTTTTCATTATCTCATTCATAGACTATATTTAATATCTTTCAACCCAATGTAATCAATGATTACATTTTTTTTAACAAGTAAATGGATATCTCAGGCTTGTAATAACCAAATTAAAAAGACAGCGCTTTGTTACGATTTGAATTGATTTAAAATAAGACCACACATTTTTAAATAATCCAATAGCAATTTTTTTGTAATCTAATTAAAACATTCAAATTCAATGTTTTTTTTAGCAGACACCATCTCAACTGTAACTTCAATGCTGAAGTCTATCTTTTGTAAAACAAACTGTCTTTTGTGCATTTTTCATAGCTCCATAAATCATAATCAAATAAATCCACACTTGCGTTTCTAACTTAAAATATAATCCAATTCTAGGTGCACAATATACATTTTAACACTCAATTTATCCACACTTTCATAACATTTCCCACATCCATGACAAAAGGGTTAAAAAAACATTCAGCTCTCTGTCCGAAAAGGTGGGCGGAGCTAAAACTAACATACAGACACACGGTTTTTCTTTTAAAAGGCAGGCTTTAAGACAAATGAAAAATTCTTTAACTCCCCAAACATTCACAGTCAGGAAAACTTCCACACAAACACACACACTTTCATACAAATTGAAAACTTTTAAACAACATTTTTTTTCCCAGCAACTTATTTACTTCACCTACTCCACCCTTGAGAGCAATCTCTACCCAACGGCCGTTCTTTAGTTGCTTTGCCCACAGACCTGTCTCCTGGTTCTGATCCTCGAATTGCTCCGCCGGCTTCCCGACCCAAACGCCGACCTCCCTATCTAGTGGGTGGTAAAGTAAATGTACTCACCCGTTCTTTGATGTCAGCGTTCGATTCGGTACCAGTTGTCGGACGTCGGGGATCCTGGCGACTACGCCAATTGTTGTGGTAAATAATCGCTCTTGAGTTTGCTAAGTCCAGCAAGTAAAGGGTTTATTCGAGCATATAGTGACCCTCAGTTGCCTGAGATACCACACTCAACAATACAGAGTTTGCAGCATACATTTGTAGTACACAAGTTACTGTAACTTGGGTTTTTTGCGACAGTCATAAATCAGTACACACTGTTCCAACAATTATATCACATGAGGAGCTTCACAACCCAGTTAATCGTGGGCTGCCCCGACCTGTGCGAGAACACCACCGCAGGTCGGGGCTTTAAATAGAGCTGGAACGTCGGGCCCTGGAACATCGTGGGCCACCCTGACCTGTGCGAGAACACCACCGCAGGTCACGGCTATAAACAGAGCTGGAGTGCCGGGCCCTGGAACATCATGGGCCACCCTGACCTGTGTGAGAACACCACCGCAGGTCGGGGCGATAAATAGAGCTGGAACGTCGGGCCCTGGAACATCGTGGGCCACCCTGACCTGTGTGAGAACACCACCGCAGGTCACGGCTATAAACAGAGCTGGAGTGCCGGGCCCTGGAACATCGTGGTGGAGGTGCGACGAATGAGGGTACGGAGCCCAGAAGAGCCGAGGGCCCAGGGGCAGCACGGGCCAGCCCACACTGCGATATGTGTGCGCACTAGGTCCGTGCAGCAGAGCAGGTCTCCAGTCGTCCTGGTTAATCCTTGCCACTGGATAAAGACCTAGCTCTGTCAAGCCCGTGTGGTAGCTGATGTGCAAAGGTCACCACACGCTAAAAAAAATCCACGCTCATGTTTAGGACTGGAGCATCTGGTCCTTCATTGGAACATATGTGAATTCTCGTGGAAGCGAGTCATCCTCATTCGAGGGACCGTCTATGATGATGAATCAATGGAGTTATTCAGGTCACGCAAGTGTCTTCTGTTATCTTAGCTCCTCCTAGCCTTGGGCCTCCCATTCCCATGACAACTCCTATTTGGCTTTCATTCTTCCTATCTTCTTGTTCTGAACATTGAATAATTTTCCCAAGCTTCTAAATGAGCTAGCTGCCCCTAAAGATACCTGTGGTCAAGTATCCCATCATGCCTAGGTGAAGAATCATTACCATCTACAGCATTTATTTAAAAGATGCACTTTACTAACAATTTAAGCATTGCTATTATAATATTAGCCGAGCCCCACTTGTCCCACTTCACTTCATAGAGCACCACAATGACTGCAGCAATTTACTAGTACCTTCTCAGGAAAGCTAGGAATGAACAATTCTTACTTGTCTGCGCCGACCACATCACAAGAACAATTTTTTTTTAATTTAAAAACTTAGGGCCACCTTAAGTACAACCCAAGCTATATTGATGATTGGTGCCAGTAATTATTTACTTCGTATCTTAAATAGTCACATAAGCCATTTAAGTGATACATGTTTTTGTATATCTTTCAAGTGATACTCACATTGTAAGTTTATAAATACAGTTACAGTATAATTTTCCTATCAATGCGAAGTAGTTTCCAATGTGCATTGTCAGAGTGGCATGTATCTCGCAACTCCTTAGGAAGCCAATTTGCACACAGCAAGGTCCCACAAACAGCAATAAGGTAAATGTATATTTAAACAGTCTGATATTGGCTAAGGGATACATGTTGACCAGGACACCAGGGAAAATCGCCTGCACTTCTTCAAAAACTGCCATGGGAAGTTTTATGTCCAGCTGAGAGGGCCGATGGGACAGCTAATATTGCTGCTGCATCAGCTTTGCTGTTTTAATTTGAGCCCAAGATATGTGCAACACACATAAAGCAGCAGCAGTGATCCTGACCACCATTTCTGTAGGACAATGAAAATTGTTATTTTGTTCTTCATGATTTAATTATTTTTGAGGCATTTACTGAATAAGCTTGAAAAACAAGTCATTTTCTAATCCCGTTGAATTTTGTTGCTTATGTGGTTTACTATTTTGATTGCTTTGCTGTGTATTTACATTTTGCACAATACATACAGGTCACTGGGATTTTGTTTTGTAAAATTTCCCGATTTAAGTGTCACACATAACATATATAACAACTCTGTTAAAAGGAGTGTGCTGCATTTACTAACCAACCCCTTCCTGTCCCAGACCCTATTTTCAAAAATATTCCCTCTCCCTGTTATATGATGTGTCTGGGAAATCTCAGTATGGATAGCAGTCATAGTTATTGATGGTTTTAGTAGGCAATCTTCCCTAAAAATACAATGGGAAGGCTCAGAAATGTAATCACTGCAAAAAGGATAGTGCCTGAGGAATGTATTAATTCTGTAACGCATTCTCGGAGCTCTGAATTTACACACCATCCATCCTCTTGATTGTTTAGTTGTTTTGTAACATACTCACAGTCATTATTTATTCTTAAGTAACGTTCCTGAGGCACACTATGATCCAGCAACGTATTCTGTCAGTAATGGTAACTGATATCTACAGAGAACAACTCTACATTGTGTGTGAAAAATACCAAATCAAAAGACAAAACTAGATACTGAAAGACATGCCAGGGCCGAAATTCAGGATCCCGGAAGGACCGTTACCGTGGGTTTTCGGCGGCCATTCGGCAAAATTGACTGGCCGCCGCGTTCTGGTCAATTGGCCCCTGCGACGCATTTTCAGCGTGGGAGTTTTTTGGGCGGTGTGGACTTCCGTCGCAAGCCGCCGACGGTATGGGGCTTGTGGCCGTACTGACGTCATCAGGGTGTGCGCCGCTACTACGCGGCCACACCACCCAAATTCAGCTTAAAAACAGGAGCTTTTTGTTGGATAGTGCCCCCACCAGCTTTTTGGCTCGGTGCTACTTTGCCACACTACTCGACACCGCTGGAGGAGGAGAACAGAGGATTATTACGATCGGGCATTTTTAGTCAAAACTTTTTCTGTTGCTTTGTGTTCATTTGGTTAACCTGCAGAGTCCCGTTCATCACTTATTGAGAGCTTTGAGGACTTCCAGCTCTCACTGATTAGTGGAGGCCTGTCGGCCTCATTCTGTACTCCACAGAGGCCTGCGTGTGAGGGTTCAGCATTCACACAGAATGGGCTCAGTGTTGGCTGGGAAGCGCCTTGTCCACCTTGTGAGACGCAGGGTGGTACACAGGAGAAGGCGGCACCATCAGCAATAGGTAGAGAGACAGCGGCCAAGGGAGGCAGCAGCCATGGCTGACCAACATCAAGAAGGGGCTGCGGATGGGCGCATACCTCCATGTAGAGAGGGTAGCCAGGAGGGAGACAACTTGAGGAGGAGGGTCATGTACACTGACCCCCAGCACCACATACTGGGCCAGGAGCCTTGCCACAAGAGCCTGCAGAGGCTGTGCAACATGAGGAGGAACAGGGAGAAGGCAATCAGCCAGCTGCCGTGGGTGGTGGCCATTACAAACATGGGGGAAAGAGGCCCTACCATCAAAGGGTTTACAGATGTCAGTTTTCCTTCCTCGAGCTCAGTGATGAGCAATGCTTGCGAAGGCTCAGATTTAGAAAGGACCTACTGAGGGGGCTGTGCAATGTCCTGTGCCAAGATCTGGAACCTCACATGAGGCTCAGGACCGCTCTGAATGTTGAGACCAAGGTCACCATAGCTTTTCTGCTGCGGGGTCTGTCCAGTCTGCGACTGCAGACATCGCGAACACCTTCTAATTCTCTGCCCATTGCTCCATCCGGCAGGTCACCGAGGCTCTGTATAGGAGAAGAGTGGACTATATTTCTTTCCCGATGACCAGGGAGAAGCAGGTGGAGCGGCAGAAACGTAAAAACATAGAAATTTACAGCGTAGAAGGAGGCCATTTCAGCCCATCGTGTCCGTGCCGGCCGACAAAGAGCCCTTGGTCAGCAGCCCTAAGGTTACGTATAAACCTATGAACAATGATGGAAAGGCAAAGAGCACCAGGCCCAACCAGTCCACCTCACACAACTGTGACACCCCTTATACTGAAACATTCTACACTCCACCCCAACCGGAGCCATGTGATCTCCTGGGAGAGGCAAAAACTAGATAAAAACCCAGATCAATTTAGGGGAAAAAAAATCTGGGAAAATTCCTCTCCGACCCATCCATGCGATCGAAACTAGTCCAGGAGATCACCCTGGCCATATTCTATTCCCTGCAGTACTTACTATTATATCTGCGCCGTCCAACAAAAGGTCATCCACTCTAATCCCAATTACCAGCTCTAGGTCCGTAACCCTGCTGGTTACTGCACTTTGTGCCCATCCAACCATCTCTTAAAAGTGGTGAAGGTTTCTGCATCCACCACTCTTCCAGGCAGCGAGTTCCAGATCCCCACAACCCTCTGCAATAAAGAAGCCCCCCTCAAATCCCCTCTAAACCTTCCACCAACCACCTTAAAACTGTGCACCCTTGTAATAGACCCCTCCACCAATGGAAATAGATGCTTGCTATCCACTATGTCCAGGCCCCTCAATATTTTGTACACCTCAATGAGGTCTCCTCTCAACCTCTTCTGTTCCAATGAGAACAAACCCAGCCGATCCAATCTATCTTCATTACTAAGATTCTCCATTCCAGGCAGCATCCGAGTAAATCTCCTCTGTACCCTCTCTAGTGCAATCACGTCCTTCCTATAATACAGCGACCAGAACTGCATGTCGTACTCCAGCTGTGGCCTAACCAAAGTATTATACAATTTAAGCATAACCTCCCTACTCTTATATTTTATGCCTCGGCCAATAAAGGCAAGCATTCTGTATGCCTTCTTAACCATCTTATCCACCTGACCTGCTACTTTCAGGGCTCTGTGGCCAAGCACTCCAAGGTCCCTTTGTTCATCTACACTATTAAGTGGCCTACAGCTTAATGTGTATACCCTTTCCTTATTAGCCCTCCCAAAGTGCCGGGTGCAGACTGGTCAGCACCCTCCTGGGAGGGTTCAGTCTGGCTTGGCTCGGGTGAGGCCATGCGTGGAGGCACTGGTGGAGTGGCAGGTCTGGGGCCAGGAATGCTGTGATCCTGAGAGAGCCCACCATCAGGATCCTGGTCCGAGGAGCATGAGTCTCTCACTGGGGACGGGACATTACCACCACCACCGTCATTATCATAGGCAGTCCCTCGGAATCGAGGAAGACTTGCTTCCACTTTAAAAATGAGTTTTTAGGTGACTGAACAGTCCAATGTGGGAATTACAGGCATCCTGCTGAGACAGCATGAAAGCAGCCAGAGTCTCAAAGCCAGCAGACATGGCAGCAGTTTGACGCTCCATGGCAGATGCTCCATGGCCTGTTGCCCAGAGAGCATGAGCATTCTGAGCTTCCAGGGCCACGGCCAACCTCTCCAATGCAGCATCGATGCGCCCGTTCCCTCATGCCCGTGCTGAAATGGCAGCTGCCACATCACCTGCAGGTTACAGCATCACAGCTGAATCTGAGCGGACAATCTGGGAGTCCACCATCACCTGCACACTGGCAACAATGGGCTCCATGGTGTGCGCAGAGCTGTTGACTATGCAGGAAGCGGACTCCTCCACACTCCTAACCACTTCCGACAACCTCTCTGGCACCCTTGTCAGTGCCCCCAACATCTACGCATGCATGGCCTCCACCTTTCTTTCGTAAGCCGCAACATCAATGGCATCATCCGAATCCTCCTCGGTAGAAATCCGGTGCAGACTCGCCCCCACCCCGGGAAACATGGCATCTGAGGTTGCCTAGCCCCATCACCATGCTGCAGCCCGCTAGGCCCCGGTGCAACACCCAGTGCTGACCCCTGTACTACGTCAACCATATCACACTGCGCACTCCCAGTATCTGAGCTGGCGAGTGTGGGTGGAAGCAGTAACGCGTTGGTGCCATCAATGTCCTCCTCTTCCTCTTCCTCATTAGTCACATCCCCAAACAATGGAATGTGTTCAACACTATCACCAGGGCCTGACCCTTCAATGTTGTCACTGCTGTGACTTGACATGTTTGGTGTGATGTTGTGGGAGGTCTCATCCAGGCCTCCAGCTGGTCTGCGAGGTCTCACCTCACTCCTCACTGTGCTGGGTGTGCTGCCACTCGGTCTCTCATATGCAAGCATAAATGAGAGAAGGGCTGCCGTGAGGGGGAGGGGGGATTGACGCATGGTGCCTGCAAATAACAGACTTCCAGAAGGAAAGGCACAGTAGGCGCTGGTGCATTCAAGGAGCGAGTGCAGTAAAGGAGGGCCTTCACTTACCCACATCGGTGTCAGCAGTACCATGGCCCACAGGGAAGGCACCATGGGCTAGAACCTCCACTTTTGTGCTTATCACCCAAAAATGGCCGTTATTTCTGGCGTGGGTGGTAAAAAAGGGTTTTCAGATCGCCGGCTTTTTGCCCATTCTCAAAACACCTAATTTACATTTTTGAAAATGGGCATTACCACGAGCGATATCAAATGGGCGGTAGTGTTAAATTTTTTTGAGCTTCTGCTGTAAAGTGTGGCCATCCTTAGCAACGGCATGGCAATGCTCGATTCCTGCAATTCAGGAGGTCAAGGGTCAACATGACATGCGCAGAAGAGGTGACATAGAGAGAGGGAGCTCAGAGGGACTGAAGTCGTGGCTGGGTGTGGTGTGGTTGCTTTGGGAGGAAGGAGGAAGACTTTAGAGCTTCACAGCAAGTAAGCAAACAAAAATTAGCTGTTAGCAGCCACATATTTGCCCGAATTTGGCCTATAATGGGGAGAAAGGAGGAGGCATCACAGCACGCTGTGGAGACTGACGCTGGAGAGAGCAGTGAGGTGGGAGAGGAGCACATTGGAGAGCGCAAAAGAGCCAGGAGGTTCTTGAATGAGGCAAATGCCTCCCTCCTGCAGGAGGTTGAGTTACGCTGGGGTGATTTGACACAGGGAGGATGTGGGAAGCCCACCCCAAAGGCCTACCAGAGGATATAGACCGAGATAGCAGAGGTAGTCTCGTTGGCGACCAACGAGGTGTGTGAGGGCAACCAATGCCACAAATGATGGAACGACCTTGTGGGATCCGCAAGAGTAAGTATTACATTGATTTACATGTACTGATGTATTTAAATAATTTGATTTGTAACAGTCATGAGTGACTATCAGCAGATTTGAGGTCTTGCACTTTTACCGGAAATGTTTTATTCAAAGCCTGCGGTCACAGTGTACGTCTTCAGGTAAAGAATGATAATTATCATAATAATGATGATTACATCTGTCGGTTATATGTTATATCAGTGTCTGTGACAGTACCTAGCAATGATATCACACAATGATCTCATGCCATGTCGTCCTGTCACCTTTTACAGAAGAAGCTATCGACGATGAGGTCCGTGCAGAGGCGAACGGTGGGGGGGGGGGAGGGGTGTGTGGGGGGGGGGCGCGGGGGTGGCGCCATCAGTCCCTCGTGACATCACAGAGATGGAGGAGCGTGTGCTCGCACTCGTGGGAAGCACACCCGGACAGCCACAGATGCATCTGCAGACCCTGAAGTGATGCCACGTGAGTAAAGTATACACCACTGCATGATGTAAAGTCAATAGATGCCACACCAACTCATATCCGAACAATCATATATGATAGATGATTTCTAAAAGTGTCATAGAAATAATGCTGGCCTAATGAAAATCATTGCAATGCACAATGTATTGATGGTCATGAAATGTGATGTCTTTGATGATTTTGATAGTGATGGTGCTTTTGTCATGCATATGCTGTGTGTAGTGCTGGACTCACCTTGTCACCCTAGCACCCCTTCTCCTCTAATATTTGTGTCTTGCAGCTCAGCCAGCAGCGCGGCCCCAGGCAAGGCCACAGAGGTCAGAAGGTAGGGGCGCGGGGCAGGAGTCGGTGGACGATTCGACTACATCTCGTGCTGAGGAGCTCTGATTGTTGCCCGTCAATCCGCTGGGTCGGGTCTCCACGATGAGAGCGCGGACTTCGAGGAACCTGCATCGCCACGCTCCAGAAGTCATTCCACCCCAAGGCCATCTAGTGGTCCTCCGGTCATTCCTGCCTCCACTCTGGAGGTACCAGCCCCAAGCACCTCTCCACAGGACACCCCATTTGTCCCCAGGACGGCGCTGACCCCGTGGAGGCCTCGTGGACGTGACAGGTCTGTTCCCGTACCCGTGCAACCAACGCATCTGCCTTCATCCCGCCCCAATGAGGCATTGCCTGAAGAGTTCCTCGGCCAGGCATCATGGAGCGAGGAGGGGAAGGGGTAGAGGTGGGGAGAGGGGGGAAGGAAAGTGAGGTGCATGTGTGCAGGTGATGGCTATGTTATTTCTCCATCTGGGTGTATGCAATTTGTTGCAATATATGCTTTGCCTTTGTATTATGTGTTGCTGGACATGTTGAACATGTGATTTGTGTTAATGGTGGAAAAAGTGGGTCGTGGATGGGAGTTGGGTGTTATTGGCTGTGATACTTATAATTTCAGACCAATGTTGGTATTAAACTTTTATTATTGAACATAAACTTGTTGCGCATTGTCTCAGATAGCTGGACCGTTACACACTGGTGATTCCTTACCATGAAAGGGTTAAATACAACTTAACCTCAATCAACGTAAACTTCAACTGGCACCAAGGTGATGGGCACCATTAAAGTCTGAGCTGCACACACACAGCAGTGTGTCAGCGTTGTCACTCACATCAGCGCTCTTTCAGGCAAATCTTTCCGATATCAGCTCCTCACGTAAGAATGGGATTTAACAAATGCCAGCCACACCGCTGGCGTTCATCCCGGTTAGTTCCACTTTTTGTGGGCTGTTTCTTGAGCGAGCGATATTGTGGCCGATATGTGTGCGAGGTGGTGAAATTGGCGATGGCCGATCTCCATGGCCGCTAGTTTGGGGAATATGCTCTTTACGACAAAAAACAGTGGGCAGGCGTTCATACTGAATCTCAGCGTTAATTCCATGCGGAAAGTAACGCTGGGCGATATTATGGGCGTTGAATTCGCCCATTCTGCTGATTCCGCCCAAAAAAAGTGGGCGGCCAGGAATATGTTTTCTCGGCGTTAAGCTCATTGGGAAAATAATACTCAGTGATAAGTCTCCTAAAAAAGCCCGTCAATTTCCATTTTGTACCAAAATGGGTGATATCTGGGCGTTATACGTCATTTCAGCGGTAAAATGGGTGTTAAGTGGGTGTTAAGCATGAAAAGAAAGTTGAGGTTCTAGCCCCATGTCCGCCCACGAATGCCTCAATCCTCTCCTCCAAGGGTATGAGTACCTGGATGTCTGCCTCGCCATCACCAGTCCTCCTTTGCTCGGCTCTATTGTGAGCTAGTTTGGCCTGCAAAACAAAGAATGGTTGGTGAGTACCACTGTGATGATGCATCAGAAATAAGTGCACAAGTGTTTGTCCCTATATATATATGTATTCTCGCAATGGAGGCTCCCTTTCATCTCACACATATACATACATACATGCATACATACATACATACATATATATATAACTGTCAACAATGAAATACTGCTTCAGTGACTAAACAGTGAGGATGGGAAATAAGAAAATGTTGAAGGAGAAGTTCGCAGATGCAACATCAGCAGTTGGTGGAACAGGTACTCACTTTCATAAGATGGATGATATCTATCAAGCGTTTTCTGCACTGTGTCGGAGTCCTGTTATGAATGGAGCTGCCTGAAACCTCCCCAGTAATCTCCCTCCGTGCTTTGGTTAACACCTCACGAGTTAGTCTCCCCACGTCAGGATAAATCAGTCTCCTCCTGCCCTTGACACCCTGCATGAGGGTCTCAAGCTCTGCGTCAGTAAATCGGCTTGCCCTCCATGGTCTACAAGCAATAGCTATCCTGCAACCCACTCCTTCCATCCTCAGGGCTTAGCTGCAAACATTGGCCTTTAAGAAGTCCAGGAGCAGTAGGCTCGTTATCTGCACATTAGCATAATGCTGAATTTCTCTGTGATGACCCTGCTTCAATCAAGACACCCACACCGATGTAAACTGCCATTTACAGCAGTTCCTTAGCGCAGGACGTCATATTTTTTTGCTGAATTTGGATCGGGGGCCAGCCGCAAAAATTGCGGTGGTGATGGTTCGAAAAAGTCGGGAGGTGCGTCAGCTTTCTGACGGCCCTGAATTTCGACCATCCGGATTTTGCAATGGTCACTGTCAGCGATGCAACTACGCTGGTAAACACCCCATTAAAAGTTAAGCCTTGTTGGAATAGATGTAACTGGGGTTTTAACAGCGAAGTGACTGATAAACAACTGTTATGACCCTAAAAAACTAATTCTATATTTGTGGAATGTCAAATATCTCTATGATAGAAAAGTACTAGTTTTTCAAATAATACCATTTAAAAAAAATTTTTTTTAAGTTTATTTATGATATTTCAGCTCCGACATTAACCCCATGTGTATTTCCTAATCTTTATTTTGCACTCTACAATTTTTGAAATGTGAATTGAATCGCTGCTTTTTATTTCATGGTTTTCTGTCTGAGAGAATTATTCAATATGATTGGCTGCTTAGACAGCTTGATACCATCACTGCTGCTCTAGGTTAGGGATCCTATTTTGAAAGTGCTACAATTAATTTAACGTTGAGATAGCTTAAGTTTCCACCATAGAGATCCCGAGATCAAGACACCCACACCGATGCAAACTGCCATTTGGCCCCCGAGCCTGTTCCGCCATTTAATAAGATCATGGCTGATCTGATCATGGACTCAGCTCCCCATAACCCTTTATTCCCTTATCGCTCAAAAATCTGACTATCTCCGCCTTAACTATATTCAATGACCCAGCCTCCACAGCTTTCTGGTGCAGAATATTCCATAGATTTACAACCCTCTGAGAGAAGAAATTCCTCATCATCTCAGTTTTAAATGGGCGGCCCCTTATTCTAAGATTATGCCCCCTACTTTTAGTTTCCCCTATGAGTAGAAACATCCTCTCTGCATCCACCTTGTCGAGTCCCCTCATTATCTTATATATTTCAATAAGATCACCTCTCATTCTTCTGAACTCCAATAAGTATAGGCCCAACCTATTCAACCTATCTTCATAAGTCAACCCCCTCATCAACCTGGTGAACCTTCTCTGAACAGCCTCCAATGCATGTATATCCTTCCTTAAATACGGAGACCAAAACTGTACGCAGCTGTGGCCTCACCAATACCTTGTACAGTTGCAGCAGGACTTCTCTGCTTTTAAACACCATTCCCTTGCAATAAAGGCCAACATTCCATTTGCCTTCCTGATTACTTGCTGTACCTGCATACTAACTTTTTGTGTTTCATGCACAAGGACCCCTCAGGTCCCTCAGTGCTGCAGCACTTTGCAATTTTTCTCGTTTTAAATTATAATTTGCTTTTCTATTTTTTCTGCCAAAGTGGATAACCTCACATTTTCCCACATTATACTCCATCTGTCAAATTTTTGCCCATGCAATTAGCCTGTCTATATCCCTTTGCAGATTGTTTGTGTCCTCCTCACAATTTGCTTTCCCACCCATCTTTGTATCATCAGCAAACTTGGCTACATTACACTCGGTCCCTTCATCCAAGTCATTAATATAGATTGTAAATAGTTGAGGCCCCAGCACCGATCCCGGAAGCACCCCACTAGTTACTGCTTGTCAACCGGAAAATGCCCCATTTATCCTGACTCTCTGTTTTCTCTTAGTTAGCCAATCCTCTATCCATGCTATTATATTACCCCCCAACCCCATGAAATTTTATCTTGTGCAGTAACCTTTTATGTGGCACTTTATTGAATGTCTTTTGGAATTCTAAATACACTACATCCACTGGTTCCCCTTTATCCACCCTGCTCGTGACATCCTCAAAGAACTCCACCAAATTTGTCAAACATGATTTCTCTTTCATAAAACCATGTTGAATCTACTTGATTGAATCATGCTTTTCCAAATATCCTGCTACTGCTTCCTTAATAATGGACTCCAGCATTTTCCCAATGACAGATGTTAGCCTAACTGGTCTATAGTTTCCTATTTTCTGAGCCATGGACTTAGATTTTCTTTAGGGTTTCAGGCAATCTCCAGTCGGCCAATGGAAAATGGACTGGGGAGCCCGACCGCAAAACCCCTGGCACAAAATGAATTGCTGGTATAATTTTCCCTAACCCAAACAATGGTCCTAGTACCAATCCCTGGGGAACACCTCTCTATAACTTCCTCCAGTCGGAAAAACAATCGTTCACCACTAATCTTTATTTCCTGTATCCCAGCCAATTTCAGATCCATGCTACCACTGTCCTTTTATTCCATGGGCTTCAACTTTGCTGGCATGCCTATTATATGGCACTTTATCAAATGCCTTTTGGAAGTCCATGTACACCACATCAACCATAGTGTCTTCATCAATCCTCTCTCTTACCTCATATAAAAACTCGATCAAGTCAGTTAAACATGATTTGCCTTTCACAAATCTATGCTGGCTTTCCTTAATTAATCCACACTTATCCAAGTGATTGTTAATTTTGACTGATTTAACATTTCTAAGCGCTTCACCACCACCGACATTCAGCTGACTGGGGGTGTAGTTGCTGGATTTATCCTTACAACGATTTTTGAACAAGGGTGTAACATTTGCAATTCTACAGTCCTCTGGCACCAGCCTCATATCCAAGGAGGATTGGAAAATTATGGCCAGTGTTATGTATGTTAACTGGGTTTTACCTGCCACCGGAGGGTGCAACTATTGGAGTCCTAATGGTCACTGGCAGACACGTGCAAGCCGTGTATATAATGTTGGCAGCCATGTTGAATCCTCACTTTGAGAATAAATAAACTGGAGTAAGGTCACGCCTGAACTAGCTCACCATACTTAGCTTCGTGGAATTATTCGATACTTAACAATTGGCAACGAGTTAAAACTATGAACTTTCACGCAACCATATCTGTTGGAATTTTGGAGAGGATCGTGGAAGGGGAAGACTGGGAGAATTTCACTGATCGCCTCGACCAGTACTTAGTAGCCAACGGATTGGAAGGAACCAATAATGCAATTAAGCGCAGAGCGGTTCTCTTCACCATTTGTGGGTCAAATATTTATGGCCTTATCAAGAATCTACTCTCACCGACTCAACCAATGGATAAGACTTACGATGAATTGTGTATGCTGGTAGGAAGGAAAGCATAATCATGACGAGGTATCGTTTCTATACACACAATCGTTCCGAGGGCCAGGACGTGGCGGAATTTGTCGATGACGTGAAACCTCTCGCTGGGCCGTGCAACTCCGGAGCTGCATTGGAGGAAATGCTACGGGACTTTTTTGTGCTTGGCATTGGCCACGAGATCATCCTTTGAAAACTGCTGGCTGCTGAATCTCTAGACCTGAGCAGGGCCATCACGATTGCCCAGGCATGCATGTCCATGGCCGAAAACTCAAAACAGATATCTTCCCAGCATCGAAACTCACCGGCAAGTAATGTGCATAAAATAATATCGTCGGCAGGCAGAGTTGCACATGGCAGGGCCTACTCATCCGAGATCGTACGACCTGTAACTGCTCAAAGTCCGCCATCGGGGGCGAATCAAATCTCGCCTTGTTGGCGCTGCAGGGGCTATCATCGGGCCCATTATAGAAACATAGAAAATAGGTGCAGGAGCAGGCCATTCGGCCCTTCGAGTCTGCTCCACCATTCAATATGATCATGGCTGATCAAGCAACTTCAGTACCCCATTCCTGCTTTCTCTCCATACCCCTTGATCCCTT
Source organism: Pristiophorus japonicus (assembly GCF_044704955.1). Taxonomy (NCBI): domain Eukaryota; kingdom Metazoa; phylum Chordata; class Chondrichthyes; family Pristiophoridae; genus Pristiophorus; species Pristiophorus japonicus. Next base: position 167,175,601 of record NC_091989.1, on the reverse strand, counting down.
TAGCCTTAAGGGCCACATCTAACTCCCTTTTGAATATATCTAATGAACTGGCCGCAACAACCCTCTGTGGTAGGGAATTCCACAGGTTCACAATTCTCTGAGTGAAGAAGTTTTTCCTCATCTTGGTCCTAAATGGCTTACCCCTTATCCTTAGACTGTGACCCCTGGTTTTGGACTTCCCCAACATCAGGAACATTCTTCCTGCATCTAACCTGTCCAATCCCGTCAGAATTTTATATGTTTCTATGAGATCCCCTCTCATTCTTCTAAATTCCAGTGAATATAAGTCTAGTCGATGCAGTCTTTCTTCATATGTCAGTCCTGCCAGCCCGGGAATCAGTCTGGTGAACTTTGCTGCACTCCCTCAATAGGAAGAACGTCCTTCCTCAGATTAGGAGACCAAAACTGTACACAATATTCAAGGTGTGGCCTCACCAATGCCCTGTACAACTGCAGTAAGACCTCCCTGCTCCGATACTCAATTCCTCTCGCTATGAAGGCCAACATGCCATTTGCCTTCTTCACCGCCTGCTGTACTTGCATGCCAATTTTCAATGACTGATTTACCATGATACACAGGTCTCATTGCACCTCCCCTTTTCCTAATCTATCACCATCCAGATAATATTCTGCCTTCCTGTTTTTGCCACCAAAATGGAAAACCTCACATTTATCTACATTATACTGCATCTGCCATGCATTTGCCCACTCACGTAACCTGTCCAAGTCACCCTATAGCCTCTTAGCACCTTCCTCAAAGCTCACACTGCCATCAATGCCGATTCAAGCAATATGTGTGCAATGGCTGTGCAACAATGGGGCACCTTCAGCGAATGTGTCTGCAACCGAGTAAGCGTGCTGCGACACACCAGGTGGCTGAGGATGATCGATCCAGCATGGATCAAGTGGCACAGGCAACTCAACCCAGGGTACAGGATGAAGAAGTGTATGGTGTACATTCTTTTACTAAAAGTCCTCCGATAATGCTGGAAGTTAAATTAAATGGGGTTCCAGTATCCATGGAATTGGACACGGGTGCGAGTCAGTCAATAATGAGCCAGAGGGCTTTCGAAAAGCTGTGGGACACGAAGGCAAAAAGACTCAAACTGAGCCTAATCAATGCGAAGCTGCGTACCTACACCAAAGAGCTCATACCAGTCATTGTCAGCGCAGCAGTAAAGGTATCGTACGATGGAGCTGTGCATGATTTATCGTTGTGTATCATTCCAGGCAATGGCCCAATGCTGTTCGGCAGGAGTTGGCTTGAGAAAATTAAATGGAACTGGAACGATATTAAAGCCTTATCATCGTGGATGATGCTTCATGTGCTCAAGTGCTGAACAAGTTTCCCTCGTTGTTCGAATCAGGCATCGGCAGCTTCATGGGAGCCAAGGTGCAGATCCACCTAGGCATGATGCAAGACCCGTCCATCACAAGGCTCGGGCGGTTCCGTACATGATGAGGGAGAATGTCGAGATCGAACTGGATAGACTTCAATGGGAAGGAATCATATCACCAGTTGAGTTCAGCGAATGGGCCAGCCCAATTGTCCCGGTGTTGAAAAGTGATGGCACGGTCAGGATCTGCGGCGACTACAAGGTAACGATCAACTGAGTCTGGATACAGGCTCAGTACCCATTACCCAAAGCTGACGACCTGTTTGCAACACTAACACTAGCGGGGGGGTGGGGGGAAGTCGGTCACCAAATTGGACCTGACCTCCGTTACATGACACAGGAGCTGGCCGAATCTTCGAAAAAACTGACGTGCATCAACACGCACAAAGGACTGTTTATAAACCACAGCTGCCCTTTCGGAATTCGCTCGGCGGCAGCCATACTTCAGAGAAACATGGAGAGTTTGCTGAAGTTCGTCCCGAAAACCGTCGTGTTCCAAGATGACATCATGATCACTGGTCGCGACGCCACCGAACACCTGCACAACTTGGAAGAAGTTCTATGTCGTCTGGACAGAGTGGGACTCAGGCTAAAACACTTCAAGTGCGTTTTCATGGCACCAGAAGTCGAATTCCTGGGGAGAAAGATTGCAGCAGACAGCATCAGGCCTACAGACTCGAAGACAGAGGCCATCAAGAATGCACCCAGACCCCAGAGTGTGACGGAGCTGCGTTCGTTCCTGGGTTTTCTCAACTATTTCGGTAACTTTCTACCTAGTTTGAGCACATTGCTAGAGCCCTTGCACATGTTGTTGAGAAAGGGTAATGACTGGATTTTGGGGCAAATCTCAAGACAGAGCCTTTGAGAAGCCCACGAACCTGCTATGTTCCAATAAATTACTGGTACATTATGACCCATGTAAGCGGTTAGTGCTGGCCTGCAACGCCTCATCATATGGGGTCGGTTGTGTGCTCCAGCAAGCCAATGTATCAGGCAAACTCCAACCAGTTGCATACGCGTCCAGAAATCTGTCTAAGGCTGAAGGAGCCTATAGTATGGTAGAGAAAGAGGCTTTAGCATGCGTATATGGGGTTAGGAAAATGCACCAATACCTTTTTGGGCTTCGGTTTGAGCTTGAAACAGACCACGAACCACTCATTTCATTGTTTTCTAAGAGCAAAGGTATAAACACCAATGGCTCGTCCCACATCCAAAGATGGACACTGACATTATCTGCTTATAATTATATCATCCGCCACAGATCAGGCACGGAAAACTGTGCTGATGCACTTAGCCGGCTACCATTGTCCACAACCAGGGTGGAAATGCCTCAGCCCGCAGACATGCTGCTGGTCACGGATGCCATCGAGAGTGAGGGGTCACCCGTCACGGCTCGCCAAATTAGGACCTGGACCAGCCAAGGTCCTGTACTGTCAAGCGTAAAAAGGTGTGTCCTAAACGGAAATTGGTCTGCCATTCCCAGGGAAATGCAAGATGAAATTAAGCCTTATAGCCGCCGCAAAGTTGAATTGTCTATTCAGTCTAATTGTCTGTTATGGGGTAATCGTGTTGTTATGCCAAAAAAAGGCAGGGAAACTTTTGTGCGAGATTTACATAGTACCCACCCAGGCATTATCACGATGAAGGCCATTGCCAGGTCTCACGTTTGGCGGCCTGGCATTGACTTGGGCTTGGAGTCATGCATGCATCAGTGCAACACTTGCATGCAACTGAGTAACGCACCTGTGGAGGCTCCGCTGAGTCTGCGGTCATGGCCATCCAAACCGTGGTCAAGGAGCCACAGAGACTTTGCCGGCCCCTTTCTCGGCAAAATGTTTATCTCGTGGTAGTGGACGCTTACTCCAAAAGGATTGAATGCGTAATCATGTCATTCAGCACGTCCACAGCCACTATTGAAAGCCTCCGGGCCATATTCACCACCCATGGACTGCCCGACATCTTTGTCAGCGACAACAGACCATGTTTCACCAATTCGGAGTTCCACGAGTTGATGACCCATAATGGCATCAGGTCTGCCCTTTCAAACCCGCGTCTAACGGTCAAGCGGAGCGGGCTGTCCAAACCATTAAGCAGAGCCTAAAAGGCGTGACTCACGGCTCCCTACAGACCTGTTTGTCCCGCATTCTGCTCAGTTACCAAATGAGACCCGACTCGCTCACCAGGGTCCCTCTGCTGAGCTGTTAATGAAGAGAGGCCTCAAAAGCAGGCTCTCCCTTGTACACCGGGATCTCAATGATCATGTCAAAACAAGAAGGCAAGGGCAGCAATGGTACCACGATCGCGTGACCGTATCACGTGACATTGCTGTTCATGACCCTGTGTTTGTGCTGATTTATGGTCATGGTCCAAAGTGGGTTGCTGGCATGGTTTTGGCCATGGAGGGGAACAGGGTGTTTGTAGTCAAACTGTTAAATGGCCAAACGTGCAAGAGGCACATCGACCAAACCAAACTGCGATTCACAGACAACCAGAACAAACTGAAGATGACATCATCATTGACCAACCAACACACATCCAACCATCAGTTGACCCTTGTGTCATTCACGAAGACGAACCTAGCATCCCCGACAGTCCTGTCAGACTGACTGCTCCGCAATGCAGCAATGGTCCCACCAACTCACCCAAGCTTGGGTTCGAACTGAGATCAACCAGGGAGCGGAAGGCTCTGGACCATCTCAACTTGTAAATATAACCTGCACCAAGGACTTTGGGGGGAATGATGTTATGTATGTTAACTGGGTTTTACCTGCCACCGGAGGGCGCGACTGTCAGAGTCCTAATAGTCACTGGCAGACACATGCAAGCTGTGCATATAATGTTGGCAGCCATGTTGAATCCTCACTTTGAGAATAGATAAACTGGAGTAAGGTCATGCCTGAACTTAGCCTCGTGGAGTTATTCGATACTTAACAGCCAGTACCTCCGCCATTTCCACCTTTACTTCCCTCAGCATCCTAGGATGCATCCTATCCGGTCCTGGTGACTTATCTACTTTAAATACAGCCAGCCTTTCTAGCATTTCCTCTTGATTAATTTTTATACCATCCAATATCTCAACTAGCTCCTCTTTCATTAAGATAAGAACATAAGAATTAGGAACAGGAGTAGGCCATCTAGCCCCTCGAGCCTTCTCCACCATTCAACAGGATCATGGCTGATCTGGCCGTGGACTCAGCTCCACTTACCCACCCGCTCCCCGTAACCCTTAATTCCCTTATTGGTTAAAAATCTATCGATCTGTGATTTCAATACATTCAATGAGCTAGCCTCAACTGCTTCCTTGGGCAGAGAATTCCACAGATTCACAACCCTCTGGGAGAAGAAATTCCTTCTCAACTCAGTTTTAAATTGGCTCCCCCGTATTTTGAGGCTGTGCCCCCTAGTTCTAGTCTCCCCTACCAGTGGAAACAACCTCTCTGCCTCTATCTTGTCTATCCCTTTCATTATTTTAAATGTTTCTATAAGATCACCCCTCATCCTTCTGAACTCCAACGAGTAAAGACCCAGTCATCATAAGGTGACCCCCTCATCTCTGGAATCAGCCAAGTGAATCGTCTCTGTACCCCCTCCAAAGCTAGTATATCCTTCCTTAAGTAAGGTGACCAAAACTGCACGCAGTATTCCAGGTGCGGCCTCACCAATACTCTGTACAGTTGCAGCAGGACCTCTCTGCTTTTGTACTCCATCCCTCTCGCAATGAAGGCCAACATTCCATTCGCCTTCCTGATTACCTGCTGCACCTGCAAACTAACTTTTTGGGATTCATGCACAAGGACCCCCAGGTCCCTCTGCACCTCAGCATGTTGTAATTTCTCCCCATTCAAATAATATTCCCTTTTACTGTTTTTTTTCCAAGGTGTATTCCATCTGTCAAACCTTAGCCCATTCGCTTAACCTATCGAAATCTCTTTGTAGCCTCTCTGTGTCCTCTACACAACCCGCTTTCCCACTAATCTTTGTGTCATCTGCAAATTTTGTTACACTACACTCTGTCCCCTCTTCCAGGTCATCTATGTATATTGTAAATAGTTGTGGTCCCAGCACCGATCCCTGTGGCACACCACTAACCACCGATTTTCAACCCGAAAAGGACCCATTTATCCCGACTCTCTGCTTTCTGTTAGCCAGCCAATTCTCAATCCATGCTAATACATTTCCTCTGACTCCGCGTACCTTTATCTTCTGCAGTAACCTTTTGTGTGGCACCTTATCGAATGCCTTTTGGAAATCTAAATACACCACATCCATCCGAACACCTCTGTCCACCATGCTCGTTATATCCTCAAAGAATTCCAGTAAATTAGTTAAACATGATTTCCCCTTCATGAATCCATGTTTCATCTGCTTGATTGCACTATTCCGATCTAGATGTCCCACTATTTCTTCCTTTATGATAGCTTCAAGCGTTTTCCCCACTAAGGATGTTAACCTAACCGGCCTATAGTTACCTGCCTTTTGTCTGTCCCCTTTTTTAAACAGAGGCATTATATTAGCTGCTTTCCAATCCACTGATACCTCCCCAGATTCCAGAGAATTTTGGTAGATTATAACAAATGCATCTGCTATAACTTCCGCCATCTCTTTTAATACCCTGGGATGCATTTCATCAGGACATGGGGACTTGTCGACCTTGAGTCCCATTAGCCTGTCCAGCACTACCCCCCTAGTGATAGTGATCATCTCAAGGTCCTCCCTTCTCACATTCCCATGACCAGCAATTTTTGGCATGGTTTTTGTGTCTTCCACTGTGAAGACCGAAGCAAAATAATTGTTTAAGGTCTCAGCCATTTCCACATTTCCCATTATTAAATCCCCCTTCTCATGTTCTAAGGGACCAACATTTACTTGAGTCACTCTTTTCCGTTTTATATATCGGTAAAAGCTTTTACTATCTGTTTTTATGTTTTGCGCAAGTTTACTTTCGTAATCTATCTTTCCTTTCTTTATTGCTTTCTTAGTCATTCTTTGCTGTCGTTTAAAATTTTCCCAATCTTCTAGTTTCCCACTAACCTTGGCGACCTTATAAGCATTGGTTTTTAATTTGATACTCTCCTTTATTTCCTTGGTTATCCACGGCTGGTTATCTCTTCTCTTACCGCCCTTCTTTTTCACTGGAATATATTTTTGTTGAGCACTATGAAAGAGCTCCTTAAAAGTCCTCCACTGTTCCTCAATTGTGCCACCGTTTAGTCTGTGTTTCCAGTCTACTTTAGCCAAATCTGCCCTCATCCCACTGAAGTCCCCTTTGTTTAAGCATAGTACGCTCGTTTGAGACACTACTTCCTCACCCTCAATCTGTATTACAAATTCAACCATACTGTGATCACTCATTCCGAGAGGATCTTTTATTAGGAGATCGTTTATTATTCCTGTCTCATTACACAGGACCAGGTCTAAGATAGCTTGCTCCCTTGTAGGTTCTGTAACATACTGTTCTTTAAAACAATCCTGTATGCATTCTATGAATTCCTCCTCAAGGCTACCCCATGCGATTTGATTTGACCAAATGATATGTAGGTTAAAATCCCCCATGATTACTGCTGTTCCTTTTTCACATGCCTCCATTATTCCCTTGATTATTGTCCGCCCCACCGTGAAGTTATTATTTGGCGGCCTATAAACTACGCCCACCAGTGACTTTTTCCCCTTACTATCTCTAATCTCCACCCACAATGATTCAACATTTTGTTCATTAGAGCCAATATCATCTCTCCCAACTGCCCTGATATCATCCTTTATTAACAGAGCTACCCCACCTCCTTTCCCTTATTGTCTATCTTTCCGAATTGTTAGATACCCCTGTATGTTTAATTCCCAGTCTTGGCCACCCTGCAACCACGTTTCTGTAATGGCCACCAAATCATACCCATTTGTAATGATTTGTGCCATCAACTCATTTACTTTATTTCGAATGCTGCATGCGTTTAGGTAGAGCGTTTTAATACTAGTTTTTAAACCATGATTTTTAGTTTTGACCCCTCCTGCAGCCCCTTTATATTCATACATATTGTCCCTTCCTATCACCTTGTGGTTTACACATACCCCAGTGCTACTCTGCTCGGTTGCCTCCTGCCTTTTGCATTCTTTCTTGGAGTCCTGTTCATCTGAGCTCTCACTCACTCTAACTAGCTCAGAGCCCTCTCCTGGGTTCCAAATACTCCTCGCATTGAGGCACCAAGCTTTCAGGCTTGCCTTTTTATTACACTTTGACCCTTTAGAATTTTGCTGTACAGTGGCCCTTTTGGTTTTTTTGCCTTGGGTTTCTCTGCCCTCCACTTTTACTCATCTCCTTTCTGTCTTTTGCTTCTATCTCCATTTTGTTTCCCTCTGTCTCCCTGCATTGGTTCCCATCCCCCTGCCATATTAGTTTAACTCTTCCCCAACAGCACTAGCAAACACTCCCCCTAGGACATTGGTTCCGGTCCTGCCTAGGTGCAGACCGTCCGGTTTGTACTGGTCCCACCTCCCCCAGAATCGGTTCCAATGCCCAAGGAAGTTGAATCCCTCCCTGCTGCACCACTGCTCAAGCCACGTATTCATCTGAGCTATCCTGCGATTCCTACTCTGACTAGCTTGTGGCACTGGTAGCAATCCTGAGATTACTACTTTTGAGGTCCTACTTTTTAATTTAGCTCCTAGATCCTTAAATTCGTCTCATCGGACCTCATCCCTTTTTTTTACCTATGTCGTTGGTACCAATGTGCACCACGACAACTGGCTGTTCACCCTCCCTTTTCAGAATGTCCTGCACCCGCTCCGAGACATCCTTGACCCTTGCACCAGGGAGGCAACATATCATCCTGGAGTCTCGGTTGCAGCCACAGAAACGCCTATCTATTCCCCTTACAATTGAATCCCCTATCACTATCACTCTGCCACTCTTTTTCCTGCCCTCCTGTGCAGCAGAGCCAGCCATGGTGCCATGAACTTGGCTGCTGCTACCCTCCCCTGATGAGTCATCCCCCTCAATAGTACTCAAAGCGGTGTATCTGTTTTGCAGGGGGATGACCGCAGGGGACCCCTGTACTACCTTCCTTGCACTGCTCTTCCTGCTGGTCTTCCATTCCCTATCTAGCTGTGGACCCTTCACCTGCAGTAAGACCAACTCTCTACACGTGCTACTCACGTCATTCTCAACATCGTGGATGCTCCAGAGTGAATCCACCCTCAGCTCCAATTCCGCAACGTGGTCCGTCAGGAGCTGGAAGCGGATACACTTCCCACACACGTAGTCTTCAAGGACACCGGAAGTGTCCCTGAGTTCCCACATGGTACAGGAGAAGCATATCACGTGACCGAGCTCTCCTGCCATGACTTAACCCTTAGATACACTTAATTTGGCGACAACAATGTTAACAGGTTACTTACTGATATAAGAACAAAGAAAAGCTACTCACCAATCACCAGCCAATCACTTACCCCTTTGGCTGTGACATCACCTTTTGATTTCTTTCTACTTTTTTGCTTTTTCTCCCGGTTGGAGCTGTACAAGCCGCGCCTCTCCAACTCACGCTGCTCCCGGCTCTCGCTGACTGGCGCCACCTCTCGACCTCCCACTGGGCCTTTATAGTCCTCCTGACACCACGCTGCTCCCGGCTCTCGCCGACTGCCGTTTCAAGTACCACTAACTGGGCGAATCAGGATCCACCCCTCAAACACCGCGATTGGTTGCAGAACACGCTGCTCCCTGGGCCCTCCGGCCTCTGCGCTCTCTTCCTGTTGGTTCCCCGGGAAATCAATCACCACTCACCAACATTATGCTGCAAGATGAAGTTGAGGGGCTCAGAGGAAGAAATAAAATGAGGCCGTGAAACGGAGCGACCCCGGCACCGAGTGGAGTGGATTGCGCGGCTGCAGCACGGGGTCTCCTGCAGGGAGCCGGACTGGATCATGTGATGTGAGCAGCATCTTCTTCCTTGGTAAAGACAGATGCAAAGTATTCATTTAGCACCTCAGCCATGCCCTCTGCCTCCATGCATAGGTCTTTTTGAACCCTAATCATCCCCAGCCCTCCTCTTACTACCCATTTACTATTTATATTCCTATAGAAGAGTTTTGGATTTTAAAAAAATGTTAGCTGCCAATCTATTCTCATACAGAGTACTCTTTGTCTCTTGTTTCCTTTTACACTTCCACTCTCAACTTTCTGTATTCAACTTGGTTCTCACTTGTATTGTCAAACTGACATCCGTCATACAACACTTTTTTCTGTTTCAGCTTAGTCTCTATCTCTTTCATCATTCAGGGAGCTCTGGTTTGGGTTGCCCACCCTTTCTCCCTTGTGGGAATCTACCTCGACTTTACCCGATCCAGCTCCTCTTGAAAGGCAGCCCATTCTTCAACTACCATTTTGCCTTCCTATCTTCATTTCCAATTTACCCGGGCCAGCTCCATTCCCAACCCACTGAAATTGGCCCTCCTCCATAGAAACATAGAAATCCACAGCGCAGAAGGAGGCCATTTCGGCCCATCATGTCCACGCCGGCCGACAAAGAGCCACATGGCCCTTGGTCAGCAGCCCTGAAGTTTACATATGAACCTATGAACAATGAACAAAGGCAGAAAGGTAAAGAGCATCTGGTCCAATCAATCCACCACACATAACTGTGACAGCTCTTGCACCGCAACATTTTACACTCCACCTCAACCGGAGCCATGCAATCTCCTGGGAGAGGCAAAATCAGCTATTTTGACACTAGATTGCTCTTTGTCCTTTTCCAAAGCTAACCTAAACCTTATGCTACTATGATCGCTGTTCCCTAAATGTTCACCTACTGAAACTTGAACCACCTGATCCACCTCATTCGCCAGAATCAGATTCAGCAATGCCTCCTTCCTCATTGGGCTGGAAACGTACTGATCAAGAAAGTTCTCTTGAACACACTTCTGAAATTCTTTCTCCTCTCTGCACTTTATACTATTACTATCCCAGTCTATGGGCCCAAGTTTCGGCCTCAGTTGCTCCTGATTTTTTGGAGCAACTGGTGTAGAACGGAGTATCTTAGAAATTCAAATTCTCGGCATTTAGCTTGCTCCAGTTCTAGTCAGTTAGAACAGTTTCACTTTGGAACAGAATTTTTTTTCAAAAGGGGGCGTGTCCGGCCACTTATGCCTGTTTTCAAAGTTTCGGCAGTGAAAACTTACTCCAAACTAACTTAGAATGGAGTAAGTGAAAATTTTTGTACGTTCGAAAAAACCTTGTCTACACTTTAGAAAATCAGGCGTAGGTTACAAATTAGGCGTAGGGAATGGGGACGGGGGGGGGGTTAAAGGGAAGTTTACAAACATTAAACACTTCAGTTTTACAAATAAAGAGCCATTATCAATAATAAATGATAAAACATCAATAAATCAACCAATAAATCAATCAAAAAAATTAATAAAAAATAAAAAAATTTAAAAAATCAATAAATAAAACATTTTCTACTTACCGACTGCAGCACCGGGAGTCCTCCAACAGCGTGCTGGGACGGCCCCCCTAGTGTGTCTCTGTCTGTGTGTGTGACTCTCACTCTCTGTCTTTCAGTGTCTGTGTGTCTGACAGCGAGGGGAGGGGGAGAAGTGGGGGGGGAGAAGGGGGGGAGGGGGAGAAGGAGGGAGGGGGAGGGGGAGAAGGGGGGGATGGGGAGGGGAGATGGGAGGGGGAGAAGGGAGGTTGGGGGGAGAAGAAGAGGGGGGAGAAGGGGGGAGGGGAAGAAGGGGGGAGGGGGAGAAGGGGGGGAGGAGGGGGAGAAGGGGGGGAGGGGGGGAGAGGGGAGAAGGAGAGAGGATGTAGGGAGGGGGGGAAGGAGAGAGGATGTAGGGAGGGAGGGAAGGAGAGAGGAGGGAGGGAGGGAAGGAGAGAGGAGGGAGGGAGGGAGGGAAGGAAGGAGAGAGGAGGGAAGGAGAGAGGAGGGGGGGAGGGAGGGAGGGAAGGAGAGAGGGGGGGAGGGAAGGAGAGAGGGAAGGAGAGGGGGGGGGAGGGAGAGAAGGAGGCTGAAGGGCCGGGCCCAAGACTTCGGGCTAGATTTACAGGTAGGTGGCGTCGGGTCTCTGGAGGGGTCGCGGAGGTCCGGGGGTGGGGGGGGGTGGGGGAGAGAGAGTCGCGGAGGTCCGGGGGGGAGAGAGTCACGGAGGTCCGGGTGGGGGGGGGGTGGATGAGAAAGAGTCGCGGAGGTCGGGTCGCTGGGGGGGCGGGGGAGGGGAGCGGGGGTCGGGTCGGGAGGAAGCAGGAGCTGGGCATGGGAGGAGCCTTATCCATGCAGCCCCAGTGAGGCCATTCGGCCAGAGCTAGGGGCTGCGTGCTTCGGGCCCCTCCCACACAATTTTGGGCGCCTGGAGCTACTGCACATGTGCGCCCACTGTAGCGCGCATGTGCAGAGGTCCCGGCACTATTTTCAGCGCAGCGACCTGGCTCCGCCCCCAACAGCTCGTGCTGCGCTGCGCCCAGCTGCAGAAGACCTGCAGGGAGCCGGAAAATCTGGAAAAAATTTTTAGGCGCACTTTCTGGCGCGAAAAACGGGCGTCCAGGTCCGTGCTGCGCCGTTTTAGGCGCATCCCGAAACTTGGGCCCTATATTAGGATAATTGAAGTCCCCCGATATCACTACTCTATAGTTCTTGCACCTCTCTGTAATTTCCCTGCAAATTTGCTCCTCTAGATCCTTATCACCAATAGGTGGCCTATAGATTACATCCAGTCATGTAATGGCACCTCTATTGTTTCTTAAAACTACAATAAGAATTAAAAACATAGACTTGTGCTTTATAGATGGTGGAAAGGCTTCGGGGAAGTCAGGAGGTGACTCACTCACCCAGCCTCTGATCTGCTCTTGTAGCCACAGTATTTTTGTGGCTGGTCCAGTTAAGTTTCTGGTCAATGGTGACCCCCAGGATGTTGATGGTGGGAGATTAGACAATGGTAATACTATTAAATATCAAGTGGTTAGACTCTCTCTTGTTGCAGATGGTCATTGTCTGACACTTCTGTGGCACAAATGTAACATGACACATATCAACCCAAGCCTGGATGTTATCCAAGACTTGCTGCAGGTGGGCATGGACAATCTATATTGATGACTTGGATGAAGGGGCCGAGTGTAATGTAGTCAAGCTTTCTGATGATACAAAGATGGGTGGGAGAGCAAATTGTGAGGAGGACACAAGGAATCTGCAAAGAGATATAGATAGGCTAAGTGAGTGGGCAGATGGAGGAGTATAATGTGGGAAAATATGAAGTCATCTGTTTTGGCAGAAAAAATAGAAAAGCAAATTATAATTTAAATGGAGAAAAATTGCAAAGTGCTGCAATACAGAGGGACCTGGAGGTCCTTGTGCATGAAACACAAAAAGTTAGAATGCAGGTACAGCAAGTAATCAGGAAGGCAAATGGAATGTTGGCCTTTATTGCAAGGGGGATAGAGTATAAAAGCAGAGAAGTCCTGCTACAACTGTACAGGGTATTGGTGAGGCCACACCTGGAGTACTACGTGCAGTTTTGGTCTCTGTATTTAAGAAAGGATATACTTGCATTGGAGGCTGTTCAGAGAAGGTTCACGAGGTTGAATCTGGAAATGAGGGGGTTGACTTCTGAAGATAGGTTGAGTAGTTTGGGCCTATACTCGTTGGAATTCAGAAGAAAGAGAGGTGATCTTATCGAAACATATTGGCCTCGAAATCCCGGTCGAGGTCTTCCCGCAGGCGATCAATGGAAAAAGTTAAAAAAGATGAGCACTTTTCCTGCTGCGCCCACGAGAGATCCTAGTCCTGTGGCCTTCATTCACTGTGTATCAAAACGCGTGCACATCTGGATGTCCATAAGCTGGAGTTGCAGTCACATGGCTCTGGGCAGCCAATTCAGGTACAATATTTTCTCATTCATAATAATGGGAATTCCGTAAGTTGGAGTTCCCATTATTAAGATTGAGAAATACCCCCCGCAAACACACAAAACAAAAATTAAAAATAGAAAAAATACACCACATATTTAAGATTAATTTAAATTAAAGTTATTTATGTCATAAAAATGTTTTATTTTTCTGATTTTTTAAAAAGTTTTTTTAATTATGTTTTAAAATAAACTTACCTTAGTGGGCAGGGTTTTTAACATTAAAATGTATTGTTAAAATTTTATTTTACAGTGTTTTTGTATGTTTTAAAACTTGTATGCCTGTAAAAGTATGCTATGCTTTTATCAGGCGCAAGAGTTTTCAGGACATCTGCTGGGCAAGATATGGGTAAATATTGCAATCTTGCCCATGCGAATGTCCTGGCTGTGGAGATGCGGAGGATTTGTCAAGCTGGAGCTTGACAGATCGGAAAAGATGGTTTTCAGCGCATGCGCATTGTGCACTGAAAACCAGCTTTTGCGATGTGATCCCGGGTCCATACACACTCCGTACGGACCCGGGGAGGCCAGGATTTCTAGGCCATAAGATAATGAGGGGGCTCGACAAGTTGGATTCAGGGAGGATATTTCCACTCATAGGGGAAACTAAAACTAAGGGGCATAGTCTCAGAATAAGGGGCTGCCCATTTTAAACTGAGATGAGGAGGAATTTCTTCTCTCAGAGGGTTGTAAATCTGTGGAATTCTCTGCCCCAGAGAGCTGTGGAGGCTGGGTCATTGAATATATTTAAGGCGGAGATAGACAGATTTTTGAGCGATAAGGAAATAAAGGGTTATGGGGAGCGGGCAGAGAAGTGGAGCTGAGTTCATGATCAGATCAGCCATGATCTTATTAAATGGCGGACCAGGTTCAAGGGGCCAAATGGCCTACTCCTGCTCCTATTTCTTAGGTTCTTATGTTCTTACGTTCATTATTTGAGGAATTGCGAATACAATTGAATACTACGCAATCATCACACCGAACATCCCCACTTCTGACCTTATGATAGAGGGAAGATTATTGATGAAGCAGCTGAAGATGATTGGGCCTAGGACAGCCCTGAGGAACTTCTGCAGTGATGTCCTGGGCTTAGATGATTGACCTGCAACAACCACAGCCATCTTCCTTTGTTCTAGGTGTGCCAGATTCAGTCAAATGCTGCCTTAATATCAAGCACAATCATTCTCAGCTCTGGAATTCAGCTTTTGTGTCCATGTTTGGACCGAGGCTGTAATGAGGTCTGGAGCCAAATGGCCCTGGTGGAACCCAAACTGAACATCGGTGAGATGGTTATTGGTGAGTAAGTGCTGCTAGATAGCATTGTCGACGACACCTTCCATCACTTTGCTGATGATTGACAAAAGGCTATTGAGGTGGTAATTTGCCAGATTGGATTTGCCTGACTTTTTGTGGAAAGGACATGCCTGGGCAATTTTCCACTTTGTTGGGTAGATGCCAGTGTTGCAGTTGTACTGGAACATCAAGAGTAGTGTGGACAACTCTAGGTGCAATACTTCAGGAAAAATGTAAAGGCCTTAGAAAGGGTACAGATAAAGTATACCAGAATGTTACCAGAGATGAGCGACTTCAGTTATGAGAGGTTGGAAAAGTTAGGACGGTTGTCATTGGAACAGAGAGGTTTAAAAGGTGACCTGATGGAGGTTTACTAGATGATATGAGGTTTTGATAAGAGTAAATAGAGAAAAACTATTCTCTCTGGCGAGTGAGTCAATAACCAGAGGTCAGATTTACAATCATTGTCAAAAGATCTAGAGGGAAGATGAGGAGAATTTTGGGGATCTGGAACGCTCTACCTGAAAAAGTGGTGCTGCTCAGCTGGGAAGTGCAACTGGCCAATCAGGCTAAAGATGTAGATGCCACAAGTCACCTCTTAATGCTGCTTCTTTGAAGCTAGGCCCATAATTGAGCAGTAATTCATTACTGTTTGATTGCTCAGTGCTGGGCACCACATCCAAAACAGCATCTACACCTGCTCTCAGTAGACATGGGTACTGTAATGTATTTGTTTCATGGGTTCGTTGCTTAAGTATCCTAAGCAACATATTGCTATTAAGAACGAGTTGATTTATGAATAAATGTTTAATAATCACACCACACATTACCAGTTCATCCACTAGGCTCACAACTGCATACCTCATCGTAGATGACCTCGATCCAATTGACTGGGGTTTTATTGAGTCTTGTGAACATCATGCGACTAGCTAAGCCACTCACAATGCAACAGCTCTACAATGATTTTTAGCTGTATCGGTAATCAAGTGCCCCCCCTAAGAGGGGGTGGGGGGTGGGGGGGGCACACTCCAAATATTTTTCAAGTGCCCCCTTGACTTTTTTGGGGGGGCACTAAAAACACAAATTATACAAGTGCCCCCCTAGCTAAAAGGGGGGGGGCACTAAAACCGACAAACTTAAACAAATTAAACTTTGGACATGGTTCAAATTAAAATTTGGTTGCCGGGGGTAATGATGCACTCCAGTCCATCCAGCGCCCACCTCTCGCGGAAGGCCGCGGGCTTACCGGTGGACACCGCGTGCTCCATCTCCAGGGATACCCTGGCTCAGATGCAACCACGGAAGAGAGGCAGGCAGTCGGGCTGAACGACCCCCTCGACTGCCCGCTGCCTGGACCGGCTGATTGCCCCCTTCCCCCTTGGCCATGCCCAGGAGCAGTCCTATGAGGAGGGCTTCTGACCTGCCCGCACTCATCCGCACAGGGTGCCCAAAGATCAGGAGCGTAGGACTGAAGTGCAACCAGAATTTGAGGAGCAGCCCCTTCAAATATTGGAAGAGGGGTTGCAACCTCGCACACTCAATAAAAACTTGGAACACGGACTCCTCAAGGCCGCAGAAATTACAGGCAGCCTGGGAGCCTGTGAACCGACTTAAAAACTTATTGCACAGGACTGCTCTGTGCAACTCCCTCCAGGCCAAGTCCCCAATAAATAAGACAGCATTCCATTAGGGACCCCCGCCTCCTCTGGACGGCAAGATGGTATGCCATGGCATGTCCGGATGGCAGACGAGGATGGCAACGTGGAGAGTGTGCAAGAGCAGCCCGTACAGGAATCCCCTCCGCGCAGAACTGAAAGGCACGGGGGGCATTTCCTGGAGGAGGCTCAAGTTGTGAGGCGCTGGCTCCCGAGGGAGGTTTCGGGGCTTGGGGCTAATGAGGAATTCCGTCTGGATGGGGGTCAGTTTGGACAGGATCTCCCCACGTGCTTGGGCCTTCGCAACACACCTAACGGAGTCAGGGCCCAGCGCTGTTTTTAGCGACTCGATGGCATTGGCCGCACGCCGGACGGCGGCCCAGGATAGGCGCCGTGCCAGCTCGTCTGGCGCCATCCAACCCGCTCCTCCACCATCGAGTAGGTCCCGGACCCTGGTCACCTCGCCAGCTACAGCCCTCTCATCCGCCTGCCACTTAAAACCGCGGTCGTGGAGGTACGGATTCCTAAGCAGTGGCTCCTGCAGGACGGCCGCCACTCCAGACGGGGGAGAGTTGCACTTGGTGGCGACTCTGTTCCAGACCTTGATGAGTTCCTGGTAAAAGACAGGCAGCCCCGCATGGCGGTCTTGACACCCCCCCCCAGGCTCACAAACAGGAGTTGCGTGTCGTAATTGAGGCAGTACTACTGGCGGAAGAAATATGTCGCCACCCAGGAGGGGGCTCGACATACAGGTATCTCGGCAGGGTCTAAAGATGGAAAGTCGCATGCTGGTACTGACGCACACCAACGCCTGACCGCCCTCCCTAAGCGGGAGACTCAGAACCACAGCAGAGACCCAGTGCTTCCTGTTGATCCAGAAGAAGTCCACCAGCTTCTTCTGTATCTTGGCGACAAACACAGGGGGAGGGGTCAAAGTGACCAGCTGGTACCACAGCATAGCAGCCACCATCATCATCATCATCATAGGCGGTCCCTCAAAACAAGAATGACTTGCTTCCACGCCAAAAAAAAGGATGAGTTCACAGGTGTTTCGAATGAAGAACCCAAACTACATCCTCAAGGGTGGAAGATGCCTGTCCGTGGATTTTTTTAACGTGTAGTTTTTTTAACGTTGCACACCAGCCACCACACGGGCTTGACAGAACTAGGTCTTGGTCCAGTGTCAAGGGTTACCCAAAACAACTGGAGACCTGCTCTGCTACACGGACCCAGTGCGCACACACATAGTTCTACCACCTACAAGGACAAGGGCAGCAGGCGCATAGGAGCACCATCACCTGCAAGTTCCCCTCCAAGTTACACACCATCCTGACTTGGAAATATATCAGCCGTTCCTTCATCGTCGCTGGGTCAAAATCCCAAAACTCCCTCCCTAACAGCACTGTGGAAGTACCCTCACCACACAGACTGTAGCGGTTCAAGAAGACGGCTCACTACCACCCCCTCAAGGGCAATTAGGGATGGGCAACAAATGCTGGCCCCGCCAGCAACGCCCACATCCCGGAACAAATTTTTTAAAAATGTATAAATTGAGGTGGGAAAGTAAGCTGTGAGGGGGACACAAAGGGATATAAACAGGTTAACTGCGTGGTCAAAAAGATGATAGATATAGTATAATGTGGAGAAATGTGTGGTTATTCACTTTGGTAGGAAGAATAGAAAAACAGAATTTGTTTTAAATGATGAGAAACTATTTAATGTTGGACGGCTACTGTGTCTGTACACTGCTTACAGCAAGACAGAAATGGGAACCAAATTTTGGAGAATTTCTCGCTGTGCGCTAATTGCCATTTCCTACATCACAATAGTGGCTGCCCTTCAAAAAAGTACCTCATTGACTCCGGGACATCCCGAGATCGTGAACGACGCCATATAAATGCAAGTCTTTCTTTTAGTGTCAGGAGAAAACCCAAAGAACTTGCTCAAGTTAGTGACTTGCTGCAGAAAAGCCAAGGAGGCACAGCAATTGAAGGGTTGGTTGGATCATTCCTCTGACTTCAGATGGCATTTCTTGCTAGCAAGGCTGGATTTCTGGGCATGACCAAAGGATTTGCAGAATTGTTGTACTCCCACCAAAACCTCTCCGGTATCCCGCTGGGTTTTCAAGCATCCAGTTGTATGGATGGGAAAGAGAGAAGTAGCTACAAAATCTTCATTTTAGTTTTGATTCTTGCAGGTGGACATAGAGTGCGCAAGCTCACAGAAGGCAATCCACTGCTCATCAAACAGGGTTCTCTCAAGGTCTCCTTCCAGGCTGTGATTAGATTTTCAAAGCACGTGGAAGTAAAGGTTGCAAAGTCCCAGGAGGCTAATCGGATTCGTACTTTCTGGGAGGAGGGAAAATGGAAGGTCTCGAGCTCCAGGAGAGGTCAACTCACTTTGGTCCAAATGCTTGATGGCACAGGAAGTGTTTCGCTTACAGGAAGGAGGCATTTTAAGGCTAAGTTGGACTTTGGACTGGAGGGCATCAAAAGACTTGATGGTCCCACTGTTGGTAAAATGTGAATCCTTTTATTCCTTTGTTCTGCGAAGATTTGGAAGTTAATCGCCTCTCAAGCCTGGCATAGGAAGTTGGGGTTGTGAGATACTTGCAATGTCGGCAGTCCTCCAAATAGACAGAAAGAAAGAAAAAAAATTGGATTTATATAGCGCCTTTAACCACCCCGGGATGGCCCAAAGTGCTCTACTGCCAATGAAGCATCCTTGAAGTTTAGTCACTGTTGTAATGGGGGAAGCGCAACAGTCAGAGTGTATGAAGGTAATGGCATACACCTCTCCAAGTTTGTAACGTGTCCTTTCTATTAGGAGATGCAGTTAGATGGCGAGATGATTTAGCCACAGAGGCTAGGCACGTAATGGGGTTGACATCGTTCCTGCTCTCTCTCTCTACCCTGGGACCCTGAGGTGGTCTCCTGGGGCCCTAGTTCAGGTGCATCTGTTTATTTTAGAGTCTACCCGCCTCTGCCATGCCCAAACCCTGTGTAATTCTCTCCCTCGTGAAGTCATTCTGGGGTCTGCTTTCACAGGAACTGGGTGTCCTTCAGTACCTCACCATAGTGGTCTTTCTTTTTCAAATGCGAGTCTCGACGGTAAGGGGAGACAGGGCATTCAACTTGTGAAAGGTATCACAGCCATGTCTGATCTTGTCCTGATGCCCTTTCCACCAATCAGAACCCTGGGGCACTGAGTCCAATTGTAACAATGGGATCAACAACTCAGCACGGATCAAAGCTTTAACCTGTCACTCTCCTCATCGGACAGGTTCATTCTACCCTACGCAATGCGCTTACTATTTGAGCCACTGAGGAAGCTTTGGGTTCACTGATTTAATGGCCTGTGCTTGCGGTAAACTTGAGGTCATCCAAAACTCAGCTGCCCATGTCCTAACTCGCACCGAGTCCCGGTTACCCATCACCCCCTGTGCTCGCTGACCTACATTGGCTCACAGTAAAGCAACGCCTCGATTTCAAAATTCTCATCCTTGTTTACAAATCCCCCTATGACCTTGTCCCTCCCTATCTCTGTAATCTCCACCAGCACCACAACTGCCCCACCACAATGAGATGTCTGTGCTCCTCTAATTCTGCCCTCTGGTGCATCCCTGATTATAATCACTCAACCATTGGTGGCCGTGCCTTCAACTGCCTGGGCCCTAAGCTCTGGAATTCCTTACCTAAACCTCTCCGCCTCTCTCTCCTCATTTAAGATGCCCCTTAAAACCTACCTCTTAAAGACTAGCTCTTAAAACATCTGCCGCAATTTCTTCTTGTGTGGCTCGGTGTCAAATTTATCTGTTTTGTCTTATAACGCTCTTGTGAAGCACCTTTGGCCACCAGCTGGTTTATGACTACCACTCGACCCCTGTAGGACAGAACTCGGAGCAGTCCTGTCCAGCGCCCTAGGCGAGCGGTAACTTTGGCCTCCAGCTCCTGCCATTTCACCGGCCAGGCTTCCTCGTCGGGGCTAAGGTAGACTCCCAGATAGAGGAGATGGGTCATGCTCCATGCAAAAGGCCTGAGCTCCTCCGGCAGGGAGTCCACCTGCCACTGACCCACCAGGAGTCCGGAACATTTCTCCCAGTTGATCCTGGTGGAGGATGCGGCCGAGTAAATCTCCTGGCACTCATGCATCCTCCGCAGGTCAACGTGATCCGCGACTATGAGGAACACGTCTTCGGCGTAAGCCGAGAGGACGACCTTCACGCCCGTCCTTGCAGAGAGCGTCCTGTCATCTACACCTGCCCTCAGCAGACATGGGTACTATGATATATTTGTTTCATGAGTTCTTTGCTTAAGTATCCATAGCAACACATTGCTATTAAGAACTAGTTGGTTTATGAACAAATGTTTAACAATCACACCACACATTCCCAGTTCATCCACTAGGCTCACAACTGCATGCAAGAGGCGCAGGAAAGGCTCCACACAGATTACATATAACTGGTCGGACATGGGGCATCCCTGGCGCACCCTTCTCCCAAAGCGAAGGAGCACCGTCAAAGACCCATTAACCTTAATCAGACACTCCGCGGCGGCGTACAAAAGTCGGATCCGACGACGAAATGCGTCCCGAACCCAAAAGCGCGCAGAGTTCCGAACAGATACTTGTGATCCACCTGTCGAACGACTTCTCCTGGTCTAGGGAAAGGAAGGTGACTGAGAGACCAGCCTCCTGGGAATGGTGGACCAAGTTACGGACCAGTTGGATGTTGTTGTGGATTGTCCGGCCCGGGACCGTGTAGGACTGGTCGGGGTGGATCATGCGGTCGAGCACAGCGCCAAGGCGAGCAAACCTCACACCCTGGAAAAAATGTTGTAATCCGTGCTGAGGAGGGAGACCGGGCACCAGTTCTTTAGTAGGTGGAGGTCGCCCTTCTTAGGCAGCAGGACGATGGCTGCCCTGCGCCAAGAGAGGGGCATCTCCCCGGTCGCCAGACTTTCCCCCAGGACCCGCGCGTAGTCGCCCCCCCAGGATGTCTCAGAACGCCCTGTGGAACTCCACGGTCAGCCAGTCCAGCCCCAGGGCTTTTCCCCTCGAGAGCCGGTCGAGGGCGCCGGTCAGCCCCGCCAGGCTTAGCGGAGAGTCCAGATCTTCGGCGCCCTCTGGGCCGACCTTCGGCAGGTCCTCCCATAAAACTCTATGTGCTTCCTCACTGGACGGATCCGGAGAGAACAGAGCCTCGTAATAGTCTCGGGCCCTGTTGCTGATGCCCTCCGGATCTGAGACAAGAGAGCCGTCGTCGGCCAGCAGCGTCAAGAGCTGCTTACGGACCCCCTGTCTTTATTCCAGCGAGTAGAAGAAGGGGGAGCCGTGGTCCAGGTCCTGCAGGAACTGAATCCGCGACCTCACGAACGCGCCTCGGGACCCGACGAGCTGCAGGTCCTTCAGCGCGGCCTTCTTCGTTTCATACAACGTCAGCAGGGCCAGGTCCTCGACGACTTGCTCCACCCTGGCCGCCCGCCTCTTGGTCGACCCCCTCGCGTACTCTTGGCAGAAGACACCGATGTGAGCCTTGCCCACGTCCCACCATAACCTCAAGGAGGGGAAGCCCCCCTGCTTCCTTCTCCGGTCGGCCCAGAAACGACGGAACGAGTCCTGGAACCGCTCGTACTCCAGCAGCTGTTTGTTAAAGTGCCAGTACGCGGACCCCGTCCTCGCGCAAAACGAAGTGAGCTCCACCCACACCAGGTGGTGGACCGAGCACGGCACCGGTCGCATGGAGGCCGCCGGAACGCAGGAGGCGTATGCCCGAGACACGTAAAGGCGGTCGATTCTGGACCATCCTACTCCAGGCCTCACCCAAGTAAAGGCGCTGGAGTCGGGATGGAGATTTCGCCAGACGTCCACCAAGTCCAAGGACCCGACCAGGTCCCTCAACTTCTCCATCGCCATCATGCTCCGCGAGACACCGGAGCGGTCCCTCGCCTCGAGGGTGCAGTTAAAATCCTCCCCCCCCCCGCAGGACAATGCAGTCAGCGACGTCAATGGAGCCAAGAAGAGTGGACATTTCTTCGAAGAAGCGCGTTTGCTGCGGGCCGGGCTGAGGGGCGTACACGTTCATGAGATGGAGCGACACGTCCCCCAGGTGAACCGTGACATGCAGCAAGCGGCCTGGCACAGGCTCCTCGACCCCCAAGATCTCCGGCTGAAAATGCAGGGCCAAGATGGCCACCCCAATAGAAGTGGTAGTGAGGTGGCTCATGCGGACCTCTCCTTGCCATTCCAAGAGCCACGTGGACTCGTCTACCGGAACGGTGTGGGTTTCTTGCAGGAAGCACACCGCATGTTTCCCCTCCCGCAGGAGCGAAAAAATTGTTCAATCTACGGCTTTCCCCTCTGCCGCCGTTGATGTTGAGGCTGGCTATGGTTATCTTCATGGCAAAAGCATAGTGCAACCTCTAACTTAATCTACCGTGGGGGCGGGGAGCGGAGTCGTTTGTTGACCTCCATTCCCTCAGCAACCCAGCGAGGACCATTCTGAGCCGGCGCAGCTCAAGGTTTTGCGGTTTTGATAAGGGCCCGCCCACGGCCATGGTTTTACCGGCGGCGCGGACGGACCTGATGAGCAGCGCCGGCTTGGACCATTTGTCCAGGGCCAGATGGGCTCGGTTGCGGTGACCCTGGCACTGAGCCAAAAAGTCCCGGAGTTCCTTTACAGGAATGAGGGGGATTCAGCGGCAGGGACGACGAGATCCACCACCTCACTGGTGATGGACTCCAGATCTTCTCCCGCGCCCTCCACCGAATCCCCGCCCCCCTCCGGGAGGTTGCCGTCAGCAGCCAGTCCGTCGACCGCATTGGGTACGGCAAACAGCCCGGCCGCACCATCAGGCCCTACCTCTGCCCCGATCCCACCTCCAGGATTGTCGGCAGAGGAGTCCCCCCTGGGCTCTTTTGGTTGGGATGCCGGGTCAGGAAGCGGCAACGGAAGGGGGTCCCCCGCCTCCCCAGGCATCGGGGAACATGGAGAAACCAGGCCGAAGTACCACTCCAGGTCCTCCAAGTCCCCGACTCCAAAGTTAGGGGCGAAGGTTGGGATTCCTCACCCTCCTCGCCACCACCCCCCGGCCCAGCGGGTGGATCCTCTTGAAATTCATTAATTTTTTGTTGTTCTTTTTCTGCCAGGTCGAGCAGATCCCGAGGGATGTTGAGTATTGGCTGGGCGGGCTCAGCTTCGGCCTTTTCGGCCTCGCCCGCCTCAGTCCTCGGGACGCCCGACCTGGCAGCGACGCATTCTTTCGGCAGCCCTGCGCCCCCTGCAACAGGCAGATCTTCTTCCCTATCCCTGGGAGGCAGAGGCTGGGCAGCCTCAGCTGCCTCACCCTCCCCGGGGACGGACTCCTCCCGCCTTCAGCGCAGTTTGGGAGTGCTGGTTGGGGTCGCGGGACACGCGACGGGCACTAACTCCTCCATGGAGATACGTTGATCCTCCTCTGCTTCATTGGAGCGGTGCCTCTCATTTTGATTGGGTGGGGGGGGGGGGCGATGGCGCGGAGGCAGGGAGACCTCCATGTCTGCCGAGGCGCCCAGCTCCGCTCCCCCCTTTGGTTTATCTTGCCCGCGCCCGAGCCCGACTGCGGGTGGTAAGCTCTCTCCATGGTAGCGGTCAAAGGCTTGGGCATGGGCTCGGGACACCCCACGCTCGCCGGTGACAGGGGTTGGCCGAGCGCGGTGATGGGGCTGTCTGGCCCACTGAGGGGACCTGCCTCGAGGTATTTCGTTTTACGCCGCGCCTTATTTCTGTCTGGATGCACTCCCTCCCCCTCCCCCCCCACTGGAGGCTGTGAAGATAAAGGCCTCCGACGATGCCCGCGCACCTACGGCTCCCGGCACACGGATGGTACTTGAGGGAGGAGTGGCGGAGGCACCAGCCTTGGCCGCTTTGCGTGTTTTTGCGGCCTTGAAGGCGGGGCAGTTCTTACGAACGTGCCCCACCACCCTACAGGCGTGGCACCGCACGCCGTCCGACATCCAGAAGACGCAGGCGGCAGCCCCCTCATGGACCACACAAAACGATCCCTCCTTTGTCTCCTCCCGCGCAAGCCGAACAAAAAGCTGGCGGCGGAAGGAGAACACATGACGGAGGCTGGCCTCCCCGAGGCCGAGCGGTATGGGATTGATCCCTGACCTTACCTCCCCCAGTTGATGTAGGTAGGGGAGGAGGAGCTCAGCGGGAACAAAGTGTGGGACGTTGGAAACGATGACCCTCTGCGCGGTGGCCTCGAGAGGGTCCACCGGCAGGAACGTCCCGCCCACCGTGAGCCCCTTTTCAAGAGCCAGGGACACTGCCCGCTCCGACCCCAGGAAGAACGCAGCCTTGCCGGACATCTTGGAGGCTGCGACAATGGCCGAGGGGTTGACTACCCCAGCCATTGCCCTCAAGCACTCCTCGATGCTCATGTTGGGGTGAGTGTAGCCCTTGACCCCATGTTTTTAGAAATGAGTTTAAATGGTGGCAGGGCAGCAGGGGGCGCAGGAGGCACCGTGGCTGCAGACACCATGCGCGCATATGTCATTGCTGGCCCTGCCACGGGCGTAGATGGGGTCGCCATTATGGGGTCCCTTTAAGGGCGACACTCATGCCAAAGTCACAGACCTGATAGGTCTTAATGGTTTCGTTAATATTGAGCAGAGGGAGCTCTTAAAGGGGCACACCTCTCCCTTACTTGACGATTGGGGAAGGGCCTTGCTCCCTCTGCTCAGTTGTCTTATTATTAAATAATTAAATTAATTAAAGGGGAGAAAGGGGCATCTCAGAGAGCGAGGGAAGAGAGAGAGAGAGAGAGAGAAAGAGCGGGGTGGGAAAGAGGGATGCTGTGAGAGCAGGTCACCCCTCACAGTGTTGGGTGGGTGCTTGCAGGGGTGCACTCCCCAGATGATAAACAAAGTCTTAATATAGATGGTCTTCTGGTGGGGGGAGAAGATGTCTTCACCCGGGATAACTGGAACCACTCAGGCACCACGTAATGATGCTAATTGATTGGGAAAAGAGACTTCACCCAGGTAGCTCCAGCTAACCCTGGCCAGACAATGGGGGAGGGATGTTTTAGTGGCTTAGTTATTCGCAGGAACCCCACACACACTTGCACTCCCCCCCCACCCACGATGTTCCGGCCTTCTTATTAATCTTCTTTCTTCCCCTCACCGATAAAACAAAGTATTTTTAGGAGCGTGCACCAATACGCCCACCTGTAGCTTGTTGAGAATGGCTCTCCCTCCTTCCACACTGGATGATTTTTTTTTTTCCAAGTTGTTAGTATTTTGTTTTCCTTTTTCCCTCTCTCCAACTCTGCAGCAGTGTTGTAGTAGCTGCTCTCCTCCTCTCCCTCAAGGTGTTGAAGCAGTAGGCCCCTTCCTCCTCTCCAGGATGCACAGGTTGGCTGCAGGTTTGCAGGAGCTCCTCACTCCACAGATTCACAGCTCCAAGTAAATATGCCACGCCCACAATAGCTCTACAACGACTTTGTTGTAAAACAATAAATCAAGTGCCCCCTGATTAAAGGGGAGGACACACCAAACATTTTCAAACAAGTGCCCCCTTATTTTTTTTTTGAGGGCACTGAAACACAAATTATACAAGTGCCCCCTGGCTAAAAGGAGAGTGGGGGGGGCACTAAAAAATGGCAAATTAAACAAATTAAACTTTAGACAAACATCAAATTAAAATTTGGTTGCCGGTGGTGATGATGCGCTCCAGTCCCTCCAGCGCCCACCTCTCGCGGAAGACTGCAAGCATACCGGTGATAACAACAGCTCTACAACTATTTTGTAGAAAACAATTAAATCAAGTGCCCCCTGCTTAAAGAGGTGGGGGGGGGGGGAAGAGAACACACCAAACATTTTCAAACAAGTGCCTCCTTGTTTATTTTTTGAGGGCACTAAAAACACAAATTATACAAGTGCCCCCTGGCTAAAACGGTGGGGCCGGGGGGAGCATTAAAACCGGCAATTAAACAAATTAAACTTTAACTAATAATACTCAAATTAAAATTTGGTTGCTGGGGGTGATGATGCACTCCAGTCTCTCCGGCGCACACCTCTTTCGGAAGTCTGTGAGTGTACCGGTGACAACAACAGCTTTACAACTCTTTTGGGGGGGGAACAAAATAAACATTAGATCAAGTGCCTTCCGATCTGGGGGACACTCCAGACACTTAACTGCCCCTTTATTTTTATAAATGTTTTTTTTTTTGTGGGTTTTTTTGTGATTTTTTGGGGGGGCATTAAAACCATATATTTTACAAGTGCCCCCTATAAAAGGGGAGGGGGACACTAAAAATCCAGCAATTAAAACAAATTCAACTTTAAAACACATAAAATCAAATTAAAATTTGGTTGCCGGGGGTGATGATGCACTCCAGTCTCTCCGGCGCACACCTCTTTCGGAAGGCCGCGAGCATACCAGTGACAACAACAGCTCTACAAACCTGAGAGCATACTCACAGGTGCATACATTACAGGTATTGCTGGGCCTAGCGGAGGTGAATCTTGCTGGGGTAGCCTGGGAACGCCCTAGCAACACCCCCAAATTGCAGATGGGCTGCAAAGTGTTGACAGCGCCCCCCCTGCCCACCATTGGAATTTGACAGCAAATCTTTAAAGAGTTGTAAACCCGACAGAGCTGGATTTCACTCCAACTTCTGGTTCCTCTGCCAAGCCTGCACGTGAATCTCCCCTCGCGAGGGAGCAGAATGTTTAGCCTGTCAGAAGGCTGCACACTGCATGGAAGAGTTTTCTTTCGAACAATTCAATTCTCAGAGGTGAATACATTCATAGTCACCTTGAAATTGTAGGAAAGCACATCTAGTTCTACATTAATGTCAAAAGATATGTGTACTATCCTGTGGACCATTCTATTATGCAAAGCCCAGTCGCCAAGTTAAACATTCAGGAAGCACGAGTATTCTTCATTAAGATGTTAGCAGCATTCAGCTTAAATTCAAGCAATAATAATTTATTCAAGCATGTATTAAAATTAATTAAAGTTGTTTATTTTACAGCCAATGCATAGTTTCATTAAAAACAGCAGTTACATTGATAAAAACTAAATATTGGGAAAGAAATATTTACTGGCTTAATGCTATCTCTGCAGTAAAATGTTTATTGGGCCAACCTCCTGTCTCTTGCCTATTTCCATTCAGCAGCCTCTTCTGATCAATGTGGTACATTCGCATCAAGCTCATACAGTATTTAAAAGACTTCACATTTCTCTGAAAAAAAAAATCAAACGCTTCAGAATCAAATATTAATAGACTCGGCCAGAAATCAGAGTCCGTTCTGACTTGTGCTGCCACACCAGTCTCCAGTGGATTACACCAAAAGCAAACCACCATAACAATGGTCGAGAACAAAAAGGCTGAGTTTGGCTGAAGGGTGGCATACTACAAAAATGAAACACTCAATGCTTCGGGCAATTTATGCAGAGACTAAAAAATTCTACTTATCAAATAGCTCGGGGCAAATTACTTTCCAGCTTTTCTGGGCTGACACAGTAGAAAAAGAGCGGCTGAGTCGTTAAAAAGGAGCAGTTCCATTTCTCGCTCATTCTCACTGATTCCCCATGTTAATGTTACTGGTTTTAGTGCCAGATGAGACTCCCATTGAACTCCAGCAGAAATAACAACTTGCATTTATATCACGCCTTTAATGTAATAAAGGAGCATTATCAAACAGAATTTGACACCAAGCTATATAAGGAGATATTAAGAAAAGTGAGCAAAAGCTTGGTCAAAGAGGTAGGTTTAAAGGAGCGTCATAAAGGAGGAGAGAGATGTAGAGAAGCAGAGAGGTTAGGGAAGGAATTACAGAGTTTAAAGCCTGAGCAGCTGAAGGAACAGCTGCCATTGGAGGAGCGATTAATATCAGGGATGTTCAAGAGGCCAGAATTGGAG
The DNA here is from genome assembly GCF_044704955.1 of Pristiophorus japonicus. Classification (NCBI taxonomy): domain Eukaryota; kingdom Metazoa; phylum Chordata; class Chondrichthyes; family Pristiophoridae; genus Pristiophorus; species Pristiophorus japonicus. The sequence goes on along the minus strand of NC_091989.1, from coordinate 167,147,458 downwards.
GAGCGCAGAGATCTTGGAGGGTTGAAGGACTGGAGGAGGTTACAGAGATAGGGAGAGCTGAGACCATGGAGATATTTGAAAACAAGGCCGAGAATTTAAAATTTGAAGTGTTGCCGGCCCAGGAGCCAATGTAGGTCAGCAAGTGCAGGGGTGATGGGTGAACGGGGCATTTGATGCGAGTTAGGATACAGGCAGCAGAGTTTTGGATGAGCTCAAGTTTACTGTGGATGCAAGGTGAGAGGTCGGTCAGGAGATCATTGGAATAGTCTTTAAAGACCTCATTAATAAACACAAGTTGGGCTCCCATGACGCACATGGGACCCCGATAGATTTTCAACCCACCTCTGAGCGGGACTCTCAGCATGGCTTCTCCGCCAGGTAAAATTGTCAGGAAGGCAGCCAGGCTTTCCTTATTAGGGCCGTGAGGCACACAAGTGGTCCTCCAGGCCCCACAAGGAATTCCGGGCCTCGGTGTCTCAGGCTCAAATTCCTCCCCCACCCCTCACCAGCCGCGAGATCCTCTCAACATTCACCACTCCTTGACGTTCTGCCAGCAACCTTCCCTTGCGGCGTGCGGACTTTTATCTTTATTCTCTCCCCACCTGCCAACGGATGATTTTCAGTCAAAATGGGTGAGCAGCTAACCAGCGGCATTCAAAAGAAGTTTAGCCTTGAAAAATCTTCCAGCCCTCCAATGACGACTCCCGCGTGGGATTGCAGTCCGCTCCCACCGGTTTCCCGCTGGGAGCTCATACCGACTCTAGGAGGGGAAATTCTAGTTGCACCTGAAAGGGGCGGAAAATTGCCGTGGCGATTGTTTCGCATGCCGGCTTGAGGCCCGAGCCAATTCCGCCATTGAACCTTGTGTGAATGGAAGCGGCAGGCTGAGGGTGCCAAACAGGAGTCCCAGGGGCACCCTGCCGGTTGGGGCTGGATGAATGCAGATGGCTCCTGTGCCGAGCCGGCCCACAGGTGGGTCCTAGGGTTAGGGTATGATTAAGGTTAGGGTTAAGGGGAGGCAAAGCCGAAGGGGCTTCAGCCGAGTGGCCGAGGCAGCTGTGGGAGAACCTCCGACAGGCCGTCAGTGTACTGAAGGTTTATATCTGGGCCCAGGATAATATTTTGTTACCCGTCATGTTGTTGTGTGGTTCTCTGTTTACAAACTTAGAATCTGATTTGCAAACAACTATTTTTATAAAACCATAAATCAAATGCCCCCTTATTAACCGGGGTGGGGGGGGGCACTAAAACCGACAAAGAAACTAATTAACTTTTTGTCATAACTTAAATCAAATTATAATTTGGTTGCCGGGGATGACGATGCACTCCAGTCCCTCCGACGCCCACCTCTCGCAGAAGGCCACGAATGTACCGATGGATAAATAATGATATGGGATTTTTTACCTGAGTGAGCAGATGGGGCCTCATTTAACATCTCATCCAAAAAATGTAGCACTCCCTCCGTACTGCACTAGAATGTCAGCCACAATTCTTGCGCTCAAGTCTCTGGAGTGGAACTTGAATCCACAACCTTCTGACTCAGAGGCAAGAGTGCTGCCCACTGAGCCACAGTGGACACTCTAATTTGCAAACATACCAGGCTCCATTTTCCACCTGGCAGATCTCTTTTACCAGCAGAATCCAGGTGACAGGAAGGGTGTAATTAGGCGTCTGATCCTCACTGAACTGAGGCTTCACCAGCATTTCCATTCGACGCTAAATAAAATTCCTCTGATAAAATCCTTCTAACATCTCTTTGTACATTTGCTGATGCAGAACTGGATTGTAGTTCTGTAACAAATGTTTTCAGTCATATTGCAGGGCAGGGGAGTAGTTTGGAGATAATAACGCTGATAACTGATGTGTAAAACTGCACAAGCTGGAGTTGCTGCACATGGGCTGCAAGAAGAGAGCTTCCGTTTTAAATGTCAAGATTCATTCTTCGATATTTCTGCAATTCTCACAATGTAAGGTGGTCCGGTCACCCGTCTTCAGAAGTGGCAGAGATGTATTTATTGAAATCATTGAGTACTTTCCCAGAGGAAATGCATGTCCCTCAGCACATAACCTGACCGCCAGTCACTTTGTTCAAATACATTTAAAATTCCTTCAGTGCTTAACAAATACAGCAGCCCAGTACCCACGGATATTTTATGTTACTTAATGCATAAAGACGAACATCCACTAAGAAATACTTTTCCAGAATCGGGATTTTTCATACTAATTTGTTTGCATTTTGTAACCCAGACACGATCTTGAAAACTGGTTAAATATTGGCCCTTCTTCTTTTTCTTTGATGTAGAAATATATTTTGCAGATAACTGAGTAATCTGATATGACCTGTTCACGATATGAGGCTATGTATTTGATTTAGTAAAAAAAATGTAACTGCATCATTTAGATCAAAAAGACCAACCTCTTCGCTTCATGACACAATCGGGAATAAATGTGGCACCTTTACCTCCCTGGGAAAAGTGTCCTTGTATATTGGGTTCTCTCCTGCAACCCCTCTGGATTCCTGATCAAAGGATGAGTTCATCTTTAACACACTTTTTAAAATCAATAAAATTCTTTGGGCTAAAAATTCAAAAATTTGAGGCTCCAACCTCCAACCGTGACATTCACTTTTCGCGCCCCAAGAGGGGAGTGGAGTGCGAAGGGAAGCGTTCCACACCCCTCTTAGGGCATTAACCCTAATTCCTGGGGCGCTATCACAGGAGTGCTGCTGAAGTTCTGGCGCTAGGGAAGCGGCATTCTAACGTCTAAAGGGGAGGTCAGCTGGACAACCCGAAAACTAAAAGAGAAGCCAAGGCAGCTAACCAACAGTGTCCAGCATTAATAGCAAGAACATTTTTTTTTTTAACTGCTCACCTGCTCCCCTTGAGCATATCGCGCTGACAGCTTCTCCGTGACGCCTGCTTTATCTGTCAGAAGTAGCGTCAAGCACTACGGCAGGCAAGTTCGCGACCGCGGCGTTACGGGTTTGTTGCACACTCACAACAACATAAGAACATAAGAAATAGGAGCAGGAGTGGTCCATACGGCCCCTCGAGCCTGCTCCGTCATTTAATATGATCATGGCTGATCCGATCATGGACTCAGTCCACTTTCCTGCCCGCAGCCCATAACCCCTTATTGCCTTATCGGTTAAGAAACTGTCTATCTCTGTCTTAAATTTATTCAATGTCCCAACTTCCACAGCTCTCTGAGGCAGCGAATTCCACAGATTTACAACCCACTTAGAGAAGAAATTCCTCCTCATCTCAGTTTTAAATGGGCGGCCCCTTATTCTAAGATTATGCCCCCTAGTTCTAGTCTCCCCTATCAGTGGAAACATCCTCTCTGCATCCACCTTGTCAAGCCCCCTCATAATTGTTATGTCCTTACTGTACAGTATAAATGCACACGAGGCCCATACTTGAGAGAAGGTCACTCTGTGACCAGTTACATTTATTACCAAGACCTCAAGTGATGAAGGTGGATGGAGCTTCCCCTTTTATAGCTGAAAGTCCAGGTGAGGAGTGTCTCCCAAAAGTTTGCCCCCTGTGGTCAATGTTCTCAAGGTGTACAACTTAGGTCAGCTTATACATGGGTTACAATGATAGTTGAATACATGACATCACCTCCTCCCCAAAGTCTTATTGGGATCACAGGTTAAGTCTCTCTGGTGGTTTACGCTCCGCTGTAGAGCGCCTGAGTTGGGACTCCGGTTGTTGGGCACTGGCCTGAGTGTCTGCTGTTTATGGTGCCTCAGGCCTGTTCGGACTGCCCACAGTGACTGGGCTCTCCCCACTTGGTTCCAGTGTTCGGTCACCTGTGGTGGAGTAAACTCTATGTCATGTTCTTCCTCTGCTTCTTCTATGGGGCTGCTGAGCCTCCTTTTAGTTTGATCCATGTGTTTGCGGCAGATTTGTCCATTGGTAAGTTTAACTACCAAAACCCTATTCCCCTCTTTGGCAATCACAGTGCCTGCAAGGCATTTGGGCCCTGCAGCGTAATTAAGGACAAAAACAGGGTCATTGACATCAATACATCGCACCCTCGCATTCCTGTCATGGTAGTCACATTGTGACTGATGCCTGTTCTCAATGATTTTTTTCATAGTAGGGTGTATAAGCGATAACCTGGTTTTGAGCATCCTTTTCATTTGCAGCTCTGCGGGTGGAACTCCTGTGAGCGAGTGTGGTCAGGATCTATTGGCCAACAGGAGGCGTGATAAGCGGCTTTGTAGGGAACCCCCTTGGATTCTGAGCATCCCCTGTTTGATTGTCTGCACTGCTCGTTCCGCCTGGCCGTTTGAGGCTGGCTTGAACGGTGCCGTTCTGACATGGTTGATTCCATTACCTGCCATGAAGTCCTGTAATTCAGTGCTTGTGAAGCACGGGCCATTGTCGCTGACCAAGACATCCAGTAGACCATGGGCGGCAAACATTGCCCGTAGACTTTCTACCGTGGCAGAGGATGTGCTTGAATTTAAAATGGCACACTCAATCCATTTGGAGTAGGCGATTACTACAACTAAAAACATTTTTCCCATGAAAGGATCTGCATAGTCCACATGGATGCGTGACCATGGCTTGGCGGGCCAGGACCAGGGGCTATGGGGGGCTTCCCTGGGTGCGTTGCCCAGCTGAGCACACGTGTTGCACCTGCGAACGCAAAGTTCCAGGTCTGCATCTATCCCTGGCCACCAAACGTGTGACCTGGCAATTGCCTTCATCGTGACAATGCCCGTGTGCTCATTGTGAAGTTCTCTGATTAAACACCTCTCTGCCCATCTGGGACATGACTACGCGGTTTCCCCACAGTAGGCAATCGGCCTGAATCGAGAGTTCATCCTTGTGCCTATGAAATGGTTTGAATTCCTCAGGGCATGCCCCGTACGTGGCTGCCCAGTCCCCATTCAGGACACATTTCTTAACTAAAGACAGTAGCGGGTCTTTATTTGTCCAGACTTTAATCTGACGGGCTGTCACAGGTGAGCCTTCGCTTTCGAAAGCTTCAACAGCTTTGACCATCTCAGCATCATGCTCAGTTGCCCCGTCAGTGGTGGCTAGTCGGAGCCTGCTGAGTGCATCGGCACAGTTTTCAGTGCCCGGTCTGTGCTGAATTGTGTAGTCATAGGCGGATAACGTAATTGCGCACCTCTGTATGCGGGCCGATGCATTCGCATTTATGGCCTTGTTGTCGGCCAAAAGGGACGTTAGGGGTTTGTGATCTGTCTCCAGCTCAAATTTCCTGCCAAACAGGTATTGATACATTTTTTTTACTACATATACACATGCTAGCGCTTCTTTTTCTAGCATCCTGGGACAGACTTCTGCCTGGGACAGACTTCTGGAGGCATAAGCTACCAGCTATAACTGACCATTGGCATTCACATGCTGCAACACACACCCGACTCCATAGGACGACGCATCACACGTTAACACAAGTTTCTTACATGGGTCATATAACGTTAACAGTTTGTTGGAGCATAACAAATTACGTGCTCTATCAAAAGCCCTTTCCTGGCTGTTCCCCCCAGACCCAATTGCGACCTTTGCGTAGGAGCATGTGTAGCAGCTCTAACAGCGTGCTCAATTTGGGAAGAAAGTTACCAAAATAGTTCATGAGCCCCAGGAACGAATGCAGCTCCGTCGTGTTGCGGGGTCTGGGTGCTCTCTGGATCGCTTCCGTTTTGGAAGCAGTAGGTCTGATCCCGTCTGCTGCTCCCCTCCTCCTCAGGAATTCTACCTCTGGAGCTAAGAAGACGCACTTCGCCTTTTTCAGTCGCAGCCCTACCCGGTTCAGTCTGCATAGCACCTCCTCCAGTTTGTGGAGGTGTTCTTCAGTATCACAGCCCATGCTGAGGATGTCGTTTTGAAAAACCACCGTCCTTGGAATTGACTTGAGGAGGCTTTCCATATTTCGCTGAAAGATCGCGGCGGCCGAACGAATCCCAAACGGACGTCTGTTATACTCAAATAACCCGTGATGGTGGTCAGCTTCTTCGACTCACTTGCCAGCTCCTGGGTCATGTAAGCTGAGGTCAGGTCCAATTTTGAAAAAAATTTGCCATCGGACAGCGTCGCAAAGAGGTCCTCCACTTTCGGTAGCGGGTACTGGTCTAGGAGTGACACCCGAATGATGGTGGCCTTGTAATCGCCACATATCCTGACCGACCCATTCGCCTTGAACACTGGCACGATCGGGCTCACCCAGTCACTGAATTCGACTGGCAAGATGATGTCTTCCCTCAGCAGGCGGTCCAATTCGCATTCTATCTTTTCCCGCATCATGTATAGCACCGCTCTGGCCTTGTGGTGTACTGGCCTGGTGTCCGGGTTTATGTGGATCACTACCTTGGTCCCCATGAAAGTGCTGATGCCAGGTTGAAATAATGAGTCAAATTTGTCCAGGACCTGTGAGCATGATATTCGCTCCACAGAAGAAATAGCATTGACATCGCCCCATTTCCAATTCATGACAGCAAGCCAACTCCTCCCCAGTAGTGCGGGACCGTCCTCAGGGACAATCAAGAGTGGCAACCTGTTCTCGGAATCTTTGTGGGTCACGACTACCATGGCGCTGCCCAGCACCGGAATGATCTCCTTTGTATATGTCCGTAGCAGTGCGTCAATCGGCAATAATTTTGGCCTCCTGGCCTTGGACACCCACAACCTTTTGAACTGTTTGATACTCATCAGGGACTGGCTGGCCCCCATGTCTAGCTCCATTAATACTGGGATGACATTGAGGAGCACTTTCATCATTATCGGTTGCGTCCTGGTATATGAACTATATATGTGCTCCACATGAACTCACTGAACTTCAGCTTCCAGCGATTTCCCCCAGTATTCATTTGGCCTCGTAGGGCTTACATCTGGCCTGTCCTCCTCGTACATCAACCTGGCTGCAGGCTTCCTGCACATACGCGCCAAGTGACCGCTGACGTTGCAGTTTCTGCAGGTATATTGCTGATACCTGCAAGCTCTGGCTGGGTGTTTGCCTCCACACCGCCATCATGAGCTGGAGGCCTCATTGTTGGAAACAAAAGGTCCATTACCAGTCGAACTTTCTTGAGAGTTTTGAAATATCTCCTTAAATGTACACCACTGTTCATCAGCCGTCCTACACTTTAATCTATTTTCCCAGTCCACTTTAGCCAACTCTGCCCATACTTTCATAGTCTCCTTTATTTAAGCTTAGTACGCTGGTTAGAGATCCAACTTTCTCACCCTCCGTCTGAATTTGAAACTCAATCATGCTATGATCACTCATTCCGAGGGGATCCTTTACTCGGAGATTGTATATTAATCCTGTCTCATTACACAGGACCAGATCTAAGATAGCTTGCCCCCTAGTTGGTTCCGTTACATACTGCTCAAGGAACCCCGTCCCTTATACACTCTATGAAGTCTTCCTCAAGGCTACCCTGACCAATTTGATTTGTCCAATCAATATGGAGGTTAACATCACCCATGATTATTGCTGTTCCCTTTTTACAAGCCCCCACTATTTCCTGGTTTATGCTCCGACCAACAGAGTTGCTACAGTTAGGGGGCCTATAGACTATGCCCACCAGTGACTTTTTCCACGTCATAGACGTCACCAAGCAGGTGACGCTAGAGTGCTCAGCACTAACGCTTAGCACCGCCAGCAGACCTACACTGAAATTTGCGGGAAGCGTTGCCAGCGCGGCGCTTGGTCGGTAAGAACTTAGCGGCCCATTAGCGTCCCTCTCAGGGACTAACGGGTGGTGCTAAGCAACCAAATTTTTATCCTTTAGGATTTTAGAAACTACAATAATTTCTTTAGTTGCTTCTCTGCATTAAAATTACTTTGCATCATTTTTAAGATTTTATTTACAAGAATGTCCAATTAATTTTTTTCCACTCCTTTTTTTCCCTTCCACTTTCCACTAGCTAACACCAACAGAAAGATTAATCACTCATTCATAGAGATTAATTTCTCGCTCACTAAGCCGCTGAATTTGTATAATTGCAACTTGTCTCACTGAGTGGCTAGATTTGCTATAAGTGGATGAATCCACTGTACCAAAAGTTGTAAGCAGAATGATGTTAGCACTTTTGGCAATAGATGCACAGAATGAATGCTAATTTATTGCCAAGTCTCATCATCATCATAGGCAGTCCCTCGGAATCGAGGAAGACTTGCTTCCACTCTTAGAATGAGTCCTTAGGTCACTGAACAGTCTAATATGAGAGCCACAGTCCCTGTCACAGGTGGGACAGATAGTCGTTGAGGGTAAGGGTGGGTGGGACAGGTTTGCCGCACGCTCTTTCCGCTGCTTGTGCTCTCTGCGATGAGATTCGAGGTGTTCAGTGCCCTCCCGGATGCACTTCCTCCACTTAAAAAAGTCTAGGCCTTCAGTGGGACTTGGTGCCATATTTGGATTGTAAATAGCTCTATTGAGGAGGAGATGAGACAGGCCATGGGTATGAAAAGGGAAATATATTCAGCTAGTATCCAATCACTATATCTATTCTCTGGCGGAGACAGATGGCAAGCAGCCCAATTGCAGCCGTTGCTAATGCTGCTTATTTTCGTGAAGTATATGGGAGCTCTTCAATTACATCATTAATTTTTATCTCCCTTCCTCCAAGGAGTGTATATCATAATTATCAGCTCTTCTGCTGGACAAACAAGCTAAGATTGGGAAATCATAGGGGGTAATGTTAACCCCCAAAAATGGGATTTTCTTTTTATTTGTTCATGGGATATGGGCGTCACTGGCAAGGCCATCATTTATTGGCTGTCCCTAATTGCCCTGCCTTTTTAAATCGCTGCAGTCCTTGTGGTGAAGGAACTCCCACAGTGCTGTTCGAGAGGGAGTTCCAGGATTTTGACCCAGCGACGATGAAGGAACAGCCAATATACTTCCAAGTCAGGATGGTGTGTGACTTGGAGAAGAACTTGGTGATGGTCCCATGCGCCTGCTGCCCTTGTCCTTCCAGGTGATAGATGTCTCGGGTTTGGGAAGTGCTGCCGAAGAAGCCTTGATGAGTTGCTGCAGTGCATCTTGTAGATGGTACACAGTGCAGCCACGTTGCGCCAGTGGTGGAGGGAGTGAATGTTTAAGGTGGCGGATGGGGAGCCAATCAAGCGGGCTGCTTTGTCCTGAACGGTATAAAGCTTCTTGAGTGTTGTTGGAGCCGCAGTCATCCAGGCAAGTGGAGAGTATTCCATCACACACCTGATTTGTGCCTTGTAGATGGTGGAAAGGCTTTGGGGAGTCAGGAGGTGAGACACTCGCCGCATGATACCCAGCGTCTGACCTGCTCCTGTTGCCACAGTATTTATGTTAAAAGGGATATTTAATGGTAATGATTCTCAAACCCGAACCCAGCCGCCTAGAACCCACCCACTTCCGGTTTTAATCTGGATACCTTCCGGGCGGGGAATCTGTTAAAGAAAACACACACACACCGTGGAGTTAACCTCTGCCCCCCCTCAGCTTGGAAACCCTGCATCATAAATATTGGGCCATAGTGTGTGGAAAATCACTCGCAGTGGTATGTGAAAGGTAGCAAAACTACCTTTGCATTCTCTCGCAAGCATTTCGCTTGTTAACATTGGAACGCTTATTTATCTCTGTGAATCAGCATCTGAACAGAATGAGGTTAAATGTAATCATAACAAATTTTGACTGCTGAGGGTATATTTTCTGATCTGTAATGCTCAGTCTTACTGATCAGAACATGGGCCCAGATCATTCATGCTGGTTCTCTACCCATTTTGCACATCACACACACATTTCCAGTTCTGGATTGTACAAGTGCAGAAAGCTCCCACATGAAACATGCACAAGATCACTGTTAATATTGACATATGAAGTCTCCATGCCGCAGCTTAGATTATACTCCACAGCCCTCTGGGTTAGAGAATTCCAAAATTCACAACCCATTGAGTGAGGACATTTCTCTTCATCTCAGTCCTAAATGGCCGACCTCTTATTCTGCCACTATTGAATGGTTCTTGTGAAGCACTCCAATTGTAATACTTTAAGTGGTACCGGCTGAAACAAGGCATGCTACGGCATTCAACAGCCAGCGTCAACTATTTCACCACAGTCTCCATGATCCCACCAACCATACCTACAGCCTCTGGCACATTTAGCTGGCAACGGCCATGGGCTTCACAAGTGCTGGGCCAGCAGAACCAGATGCAAAGTTGTGTCATTTGATGCAGGGTAACCTGCTACTAACATACATCAAAGTCTGCCAAGCAGCTGAAATGACTTTAAAGGTTTACTAAAGGCTATGAGATGCTTTGCCGCTCCCCCCCCCCACCCCCCTCACCCATGGCCTCACTTGCCGGCTGTGCATGTGTGGAGGTCACGGGCTCATGGCACATGAACTTCCAGCTACTAATTTTAATGGACTGAAAAGCATGAGCAGCATGCCTCCGATTTCCCACCATGCACAGGTTAGGGGGGGGGGGAGGGAGGGCGGAAAGGTCGGGGTTGCGGGGGTCGGCAAAGCATCTTATAGCCTTTAGTGGAAGCCTTGCACCCACACCCACAGCTCCCCACCCACTCCCCGCCTCCCCCCCCCCCCCCCAATCTGTGCATGGTGGGAAATCATGCTTTTCAGTCCATTAAAATTAGAGGCGCAGGGATCGGGGGTGGGGGAGGGGGGGGCGGAGGGGGGAGGGGCAGGCGGTGGTGCGAGGCTGCCATTACTAGCACACAATTGTAAAGGTGGCCCTGGGTCATCCACAGGGAGTTCCCACATCGAGTTCCTAATCTCCATTTGGTTATCAAGGAGAAATGTGATATACTTTCCTTGAGGTGTGTAAAAATTAGAAAGAGGAACATCTAGCTAAATATATATGCTGCTGTAAGAACATAAGAAATAGGAGCATGAGTAGGCCATACGGTTCTTCGAGCCCGCTTGGCCATTCAATAAGATCCGATCTTGGCCTCATCTCCACTTTCCTGCCTGTTCCCCATAACCCTTGATTCCCAAATTGACTTTCAAATAGAGCTAAGATTAAATTTGAAGTAGGCGCTGAGCTTAGAAATAGAAAATGATGGGAAGACTCAGCATGTCAGACTGCACCTGTGGAAAGAATAGACAAGTGAATGTTTCAGGTGTAGACCCTTCATGCTGACCAATATGGTGGGTGTTTCCAACACGGTCTGTATTCGTTTTTCAAAGATCTGCAATGTTTTATTTTTTACTGTACTTCGAAAGCTGTTCGCTATTCTCTGTGTGAACTATTTTATTACATTATTGAGGGTTAAAAAAAAAGAAGATTCAGATTCAATCTGTTAAGATACTCAGGGTTCGAAAGTCGGTAATGCCCTCTTTGAGGCGGTGCCGCCAGGCGATGTCTACCGCCTCAAGCTGGGATATTCGGTTGTATCGCCCCAAGAGGAGAGTGGGGCACTAAGAGAAGCGTTCCACAGTACTCTTATGGCACTAACGGAGCGATAGCGCAGGAGGCTTACACAATTTTTTGCCGCTAGGATGCCGGCATCCTGGAGCTTGACGATGAAAAAAAGATTCTTGATGAATTTCAATGAACATTTCAATGAACTACACCCACACTTCCCCACTGCTGCAACAAATAAATAGAAGTTTAAAAACTTACCTTGCTCTCCGGGTGATACCGTCCCGGGATCGTCGCTGTACCGACTGCTTTCCCCACCCGGTCTCAGCTCCAGGCGCTACCGCAGGCGAAAGAGTCAATTTAGCAAACGCAGGACGATGAGGGCATTGCACACTCAGTGACGTCACCGAGTGAGCGGCGCCAGTGAGCATAGTGCAACCTGTCAGCGCTGCCACTAAACCTTCACTGAAGTTTGTGGCAGGCGCTAACAGCGTGGCGCTCGGGTAGTAGGTGTTTTGCGGCCCCTAAGCGCCCTTTCTGGCACTAACGGGTAGCGCTAAATAGCCGAATTTCTACCCCTCAAACTCATACTGAGACTGAAAAGGGGCAACCAAGAGTCACTAGCCTAGAAATTGTTTTACCCCTGAAAACAGTACACGGGGAATGTGATACGCTAGCAATCCGTGCCTGTTCGGAGGACTGCACGCAACACGCGAACTTTGTGCTGCCTGCTAATTTGCATGATTGTACGTTCAGCCCAGCGTTGACTGCGCTGCTGAGTGGCTGAACTCTCAGCAGGGGCACCAAATTCGTGCGAGGCGAGCACCAATTAAAGCTAGCCTGCACTACTTAAAAATAGTCTGCACCTCTTAAAGGGGAGGGTGCAGTTTACCTGCAAATCTTCATTCAGCTAGCTCAGGAAAACATAGAAACATAGAAACATAGAAAATAGGTGCAGGAGTAGGCCATTCGGCCCTTCTAGCCTGCACCGCCATTCAATGAGTTCATGGCTGAACATTCAACTTCAGTACCCCATTCCTGCTTTCTCGCCATACCCCTTGATCCCCCTAGCAGTAAGGACCTCATCTAACTCCTTTTTGAATATATTTAGTGAATTGGCCTCAACAACTTTCTGTGGTAGAGAATTCCACAGGTTCACCACTCTCTGGGTGAAGAAGTTCCTCCGCATCTCGGTCCTAAATGGCTTACCCCTTATCCTTAGACTGTGACCCCTGGTTCTGGACTTCCCCAACATTGGGAACATTCTTCCTGCATCTAACCTGTCTAACCCCGTCAGAATTTTATATGTTTCTATGAGGTCCCCTCTCATTCTTCTGAACTCCAGTGAATACAAGCCCAGTTGATCCAGTCTTTCTTGATAGGTCAGTCCCGCCATCCCGGGAATCAGTCTGGTGAACCTTCGCTGCACTCCCTCAATAGCAAGAATGTCCTTCCTCAGGTTAGGAGACCAAAACTGTACACAATACTCCAGGTGTGGCCTCACCAATGCCCTGTACAACTGTAGCAACACCTCCCTGCCCCTGTACTCAAATCCCCTTGCTATGAAGGCCAACATGCCATTTGCTTTCTTAACCGCCTGCTGCACCTGCATGCCAACCTTCAATGACTGATGTACCATGACACCCAGGTCTCTTTGCACCTCCCCTTTTCCTAATCTGTCACCATTCAGATAATAGTCTGTCTCTCTGTTTTTACCACCAAAGTGGATAACCTCACATTTATCCACATTATACTTCATCTGCCATGCATTTGCCCACTCACCTAACCTATCCAAGTCGCTCTGCAGCCTCACAGCATCCTCCTCGCAGCTCACACTGCCACCCAACTTAGTGTCATCCGCAAATTTGGAGATACTACATTTAATCCCCTCATCTAAATCATTAATGTACAGTGTAAACAGCTGGGGCCCCAGCACAGAACCTTGCGGTACCCCACTAGTCACTGCCTGCCATTCTGAAAAGTACCCATTTACTCCTACTCTTTGCTTCCTGTCTGACAACCAGTTCTCAATCCATGTCAGTACACTACCCCCAATCCCATGTGCTCTAACTTTGCACATCAATCTCTTGTGTGGGACCTTGTCGAACGCCTTCTGAAAGTCCAAATATACCACATCAACTGGTTCTCCCTTATCCACTCTACTGGAAACATCCTCAAAAAATTCCAGAAGATTTGTCAAGCATGATTTCCCTTTCACAAATCCATGCTGACTTGGACCTATCATGTCACCTCTTTCCAAATGCACTGCTATGACATCCTTAATAATTGATTCCATCATTTTACCCACTACCGATGTCAGGCTGACCGGTCTATAATTCCCTGTTTTCTCTCTCCCTCCTTTTTTAAAAAGTGGGGTTACATTGGCTACCCTCCACTCCATAGGAACTGATCCAGAGTCAATGGAATGTTGGAAAATGACTGTCAACGCATCCACTATTTCCAAGGCCACCTCCTTAAGTACTCTGGGATGCAGTCCATCAGGCCCTGGGGATTTATCGGCCTTCAATCCCATCAATTTCCCCAACACAATTTCCCGGCTAATAAGGATTTCCCTCAGTTCCTCCTCCTTACTAGAAGAGAGTACAAAAACTCAAATCATGATGGCACAACAGGGGAGATAACATGCAGCAAAGGTTCTCCGATGCAGCACTGGAGGATTTGGTGCAGGAGGTCAATTTGAGAGTGAGGTCCTCTTTCCACAGGGAGCCAGGAGGCCCTCCAGGCAACAGACAAAAGTCCAATAGGAGCAGTTAGCCACTTTGGTAAATGTCAGCAGCGTTACTCTTAGGACGTGGACACAGTACAGGAAGCAGTTTAATGACCTCGCACGACTGGTCAAGGTCAATGAATGCATCCTGAAATGCCGTGTCCCACTATCTGCACCACTAGCCTCACACACTGCTCAATGCACCACATCACATCATTCACCGACCAACATTCCACCAAACACAACTCATACCTCACATTCATAGCTTCACCTCACCCACACACACTTACCACTGCTGCAAGTCTAACACCCACATCTTACAGCTTGTAGACGGTGTCAGCTATTCAACCATGACAGCTATATCACCCAAACACTTTGCACCACACTCACTGCCACACTTCTCTTTCTCTTGCAGGACAAGGTGGTGCATAACCGGGCACAGCAGAACCTAACTGACGGGGACAGACTTACCTGCATCACCTCACACCCTTGGAGGAGATGGTGCTGGCCATTCTCTAGAACAAGGGGTCACAGTCTCAGGATACGGGGTAGGAAATTTAGGACCGAGATGAGGAGAATTTTTTTCACTCAGAGGGTGGTGAACCTGTGGAATTCTCTACCATAGAAGGCTGAGGAGGCCAAGTCACTGAATATATTTAAGAGGGAGATAGATAGATTTCTAGACACAAAAGATATCAAGGGGTATGGGGAAAAAGCGGGAATATGGTGTTAAGATAGATGATCAGCCATGATCATATTGAATGGCGGTGCAGATTCGAAGGGCCGAATGGCCTACTAGTGCTCCTATTTTTCTATGGGCTAGAACCTCCACTTTTTTTGCCTGCTTAATGCCAACTTAACACCCATTTTACCGCTGAAATGACGTATAACGCCCATATATCGCCCATTTTGACACAAAATGGAAACTGGCGGGCATTATTCGGAACTTATCGGCGAGCGTTACTTTTCCCATGTGGTTAACACCGAGAAAAAATATTACCACCCTCCACTTTTTTTGGGCGGAATCAGCAGAATGGGCGAATTCAACGGCCATAATATCGCCCAGCGTTACTTTCCGCACGGAATTAACGCCGAGATGCAATATTAATGCCTGGCAACTGTTTTTTGTCGTAAAGAGCATATTTACCCAAACTAGCAGCCATGGAGATCGCCCATCGTCAATTTCACCACCTCGCACACATTTCGCCCACAATATCGCTCGCTCAAAAAACCGCCCACAAAAAGTGGAACTAACCGGAACGAATCACAGCGTTATGGACGCCATGTTGTAGATCACATGTCGGGTCCTTTAAAAGGCTGCAATGCTTCAACTTCGGCGGAGTTTGGATGTACTCTGCAGGTCGTTGGAGTTGATGTGAACACCTCTGCAAACATCTTGACCATACTGTGACCAATTGGAATTGAAGAGGTGTGTTCGTTGGGACATTCCTTGTTTTTCTGCAATCGGTGGAAAACAGAGAGCTACTGCAATGGGGCCTGTCCTTTCTCACCCTCCCTTGGTGACCAAATACATGCAGCAGACTCGACATCGCCGAACAAACGCTGCACTGCATTATGTGCCCGATGTACGAAGTGACAGACAGATGAGGAGGACCAGAATTTACAGCCCCCGCAAGTACAAGGAGAAGCATTCGTATCTCGACTTGCCCGACACCACCTGCCTTTAGAGACTGTGCTTCCACAAGGAGGTTATCACTGAGGTATGCCAGCTGATAAGGGCAGATCTGCAGCCTGCCAGCACCATCAGAACTGCACTGTCCGTCAAGGTCAAAGTCACTGCGGCACTGTCGTTCTTTCCCTTGGGTTCTTTTCAGGCCACAGCTGGCGACATTTGCGGACTTTCTCAGCATGCCACAAATTGCTGCATTAGACAAGTCACTCAAACCGTGTGCGCATGCAGGAGGGACTTGATCAGTTTCCCTATGACCAGGGAGGCACAGAATGAGAGGGCTCTAGGTTTCCCCAGAATTGAAAACTTCCCCAAGGTGCAGGGAGCAATAGACTGTATGCACATCACGATGCAGGCATCTTTTCAGGATGCTGAGTTTTTCAGGAACCGCAAGGGTTTCACTCCCTGAATGACCAGCTGGTTGTTGACCACCAGCAGATTATACTGGCAGTGAATGCTCAATTTCTGGGCAGCATCCATGATGTGCATATTCTGCGTGAGAGCACTGTATCTGACTTGTTTAACAATGATCCACGGTCAATGCTGGATGCTTGGTGACAAAGGATATGGCCTCGCCACCTGGCTGATGACCCCCCTGTATGACACCCACAACGACGCCGAGATTCGATACGAGAGCGACAGAGCAACTCACAATATCGTGGAGAAAACCATTGGAATGCTGAAGCAGCGCTTCAGATGCCTGGACCACTCAGGAGGCGAGGTCCAATAACACCCTGAACAGGTAGCTCAATTTGTGGTGGTCTGCTCCATGCTGCACAACTTGGCTATCAGGAGGGGACAAGAATTGCCTGATGTGTCTGACAGTCCACCTCACCAGAGAGAGGAAGAGGAGGACGAGGAGGTGGACGCTGACATCGGCCCAGACAATCAGGCTGAAGCTGAAGCCATGCCCCTGCCTCCCTGTAGACCGCATGAAAGGGCCCATGGTGACATGATAGCTGAAGAGCTTACGTCAGGAGCTCATCAATGATCGCTTTGCCTGAAAGGACGTTGATGTTATTTACAAGGTTGACACACTGCTGGGTGTGCAGGTCATACATCAATGGTGGGCATCACCTTGGTGACAGTTAAAGTTTACGTTGATTGAAGTTAAGTGTGATTATACCCTTTGATGTTAAGGAATCACCAGCGTGTAATGGTGCAGCTATCTGAGCCAATGTGCTGCAAGGTTTTGTTAAATAAAAAAGATTTAAACCGAACATTAGTCTGAAATCATCAGTATTTCTGTGCAAACCAACCCTTCCCTCACCCGCCCACCCCACCCCCCCCCACCGCTTCTCCTCCCCACCTCTACCCCTTCCCCTTCCCCTCCTGACTCCAAGCTGCCTGGCCGAGGAGTCCTAAGGCGATGCTTCAATTGGAGGGGGTGACGGCCGAAGCACTACTTGGACGGATACAGGAGAGGACAGTCCCAAGGTGGGACCGTGCTCCGAGCCACAAGCAAGATGCTGCTGCTGGCTCTCGTGTGGTTGGCAATGGGGGTGCGTCATCTTGGGGTGCAGTGCCGCGCTCCGGGACCACTGAGAGCCCTCTGCCACCAGTGTTCCTGGCTACCAGCTCCAGGGCCTCCTCCATACCTTCCATTTTATATCTTATTTGTTGGACAAAAACTCGGTGCCAACTATGTTCTTGGTGCTTAGTGGGCTTGTTGCTGCTGGCGAATCTCCGTCGTTCCTCCCACAACAGCCAAACAAGCACACACCACAGCCACACATGCTTTCAGTGCCTCTGAGCTCCCTGTCTCTCTGTCTCCTCTTCTGCGCATGTCATGATAAGAACATAAGAACATAAGAACATAAGAATTAGGAACAGGAGTACGCCATCTAGCCTCTCGAGCCTGCTCCGCCATTCAAAAAGATCATGGCTGATCTGGCCATGGACTCAGCTCCACTTACCCGCCCTCTCACCGTAACCCTTAATTCGCTTATTGGTTAAAAATCTATCTATCTGTGATTTGAATACATTCAATGAGCTAGCCTCAACTGCTTCCTTGGGCAGAGAATTCCACAGATTCACAACCCTCTGGGAGAAGAAATTCCTTCTCAACTCGGTTTTAAATTGGCTCCCCCGTATTTTGAGGCTGTGCCCCCTAGTTCTAGTCTCCCCAACCAGTGGAAACAACCTCTCTGCCTCTATCTTGTCTATCCCTTTCATTATTTTAAATGTTTCTATAAGATCACCCCTCATCCTTCTGAACTCCAATGAGTAAAGACCCAGTCTACTCAATCTATCATCATAAGGTAACCCCTTCATCTCCGGAATCAGCCTGGTGAATCGTCTCTGTACCCCCTCCAAGGCTAATATATCCTTCCTTAAGTAAGGTGATCAAAACTGCATGCAGTACTCCAGGTGCAGCCTCACCAATACCCTGTACAGTTGCAGAAGGACCTCCCTGCTTTTGTACTCCATCCCTCTCGCAATGAAGGCCAACATTCCATTCGCCTTCCTGATTACCTGCTGCACCTGCAAACTAACTTTTTGGGATTCATGCACAAGGACCTCCAGGTCCCTCTGCACCGCAGCATGTTGTAATTTCTCCCCATTCAAATAATATTCCCTTTTACTGTTTTTTTTCAAGGTGGATGACCTCACATTTTCCGACATTGTATTCCATCTGCCAAACCTTAGCCCATTCGCTTAACCTATCTAAATCTCTTTGCAGCCTCTCTGTGTCCTCTACACAACCCGCTTTCCCACTAATCTTTGTGTCATCTGCAAATTTTGTTACACTACACTCTGACCCCTCTTCCAGGTCATCTATGTATATTGTAAACAGTTGTGGTCCCAGCACCGATCCCTGTGGCACACCACTAACCACCGATTTCCAACCCGAAAAGGACCCATTTATCCTGACTCTCTGTTAGCCAGCCAATTCTCAATCCATGCTAATACATTTCCTGTGACTCCGCGTACCTTTATCTTCTGCGGTAACCTTTTGTGTGGCACCTTAACGAATGCCTTTTGGAAATCTAAATACACCACATCCATCCACCATGCTCATTATATCATCAAAGAATTCCAGTAAATTAGTTAAACATGATTTCCCCTACATGAATCCATGTTGCATCTGTTTGATTGCACTATTCCTATCTAGATGTCCCGCTATTTGTTCCTTAATGATAGCTTCAAGCATTTTCCCCACTTCAGATGTTAAACTAACCGGCCTAGAGTTACCTGCCTTTTGTCTGCCCCTTTTTTAAACAGAGGCGTTACATTAGCTGCTTTCCAATCCGTTGGTACCTCCCCAGAGTCCAGATAATTTTGGTAGATTATAACGAATGCATCGGCTATAACTTCTGCCATCTCTTTTAATACCCTGGGATGCATTTCATCAGGACCAGGGGACTTGTCTATCTTGAGTCACATTAGCCTGTCCAGCATTACCCCCCTAGTGATAATGATTGTCTCAAGGTCCTCCCTTCCCACGTTCCCGTGACCAGCAATTTTTGGCATGGTTTTTGTGTCTTCCACTGTGAAGACTGAAGCAAAATAATTGTTTAAGGTCTCAGCCATTTCCACATTTTCCATTATTCATTCCCCCTTCTCATCTTCTAAGGGACCAACATTTACTTTAGTCACTCTCTTCCGTTTTATGTATCGGAATATATATGGTGACCCTTGACCTCCTGAATCGCGGGAATCGAGCATTGCCATGCCGTTTCTAAGAATGGCCACTCTTTACGGCACAAGCTCAGAAAAATGTAATGCTACCGCCCATTTGATATCGCTCGCGGTAACGCCCATTTTCAAAAATGGAAGCTAGGTGGTCTGAGAATAGCAAGAAGCCGGCGATCTGAAAACTCTTTTTTAACGCACACGTCGGAAATAACGCCCATTTTTGGGCGATAAGCTTAAAAGTGGAGGCTGTAGCCCTATGTTTCTTGGGAGGGGCATGGCTGAGCTCGTGGCCAGCAGTGGGACTGAAAGAGTATAAGATGCCGGTGTCCTCATAGATTATCCTCCTTCTCACATCCCACTTCCCCTTCATCCCACAACTTCTTCTGATTTATAATCTGCACATGGCATCTCTTGCTTTTCACCCTCCTCTCAACCCGACCTTGTGCCTTTCTCATTTCAGATATATAAATACACCAACCAGGCCAGCAAGTGGTTGTACAAGAAGAGGGAAAGAAGAATGATGATGAAGAAGAAACACCGTCACTTGATTCAAAGCCACCAGATCAGAAACTGGCACTGTGCGGAGTTTAGAGGATAGCTTGGAGGCGTGATCTGCACATGCTGAGTCACCGGACATGAGTGGGCTACAGCCGGGCAGGGGGAAAGGGTAGTGCAGGTGCCAGCTCAGCGGAGCGTGAGGTCGCACACGGGTTCTGCTGCAGAGGGCTCAGATGAGGACTTTAATGGGGCAACCTGCAGAAGAATGCTAATAGGTAGCCACAACAAAATGCTTGGTGCATTTGCAGGTCTACAGAGAGCCTAAGTGTAATGTCAAAGAGCATGGAAGAGTCTGCACCAACTTTGCACAGGGCTTTATGCAGAGCTTGGTGCCCATCCTTTCTATTATGGAAGGGGTGGGTAGATCCACTAGCGCACTTGTGGACCCAACCATGATGCAGCGTTTGATGTCCGATGTCTGCGGTGGATGCTCAGATTGAAGCCACGCAAGCTCAACTTGATGTCATGCAAGCTCAGACTGCTGCCATCATGGCTGGGTTTACCAGTGCGGGGAAGGGACTGGCAGGGTGCCACAGTAGTCCAGCAATCTGTCCTCCAACAGATGGCTAAGAATGTTGAGGCGCCATCCCGTGAGACTGGCAGTGGCTCCATGGAGGGCAAACCTGTTGTCCTCTCTCAGGATGAAAGCATTTGTCCTTCTAATACTGTCACTCTTGCTGTTGCCTGTCAGCCAGCCAGCCCAGACTGTTGGCGCTTATGCCGAGGTGGTGCAGTCCGCATCCGGGCCTTCTAGGCCCAGAGGTGCTTGAGGTTGACCAGCAAGGCCATCTGCAGTCTCCCCCATTGAAAGTCAGCAGCCTTCCACCAGCCATGCTGCAGCCACTGGGGTAGCACTTCGTAGGAGCACTAGAACAGGCAAAGGTGCACTGAAGACAAGTGCTAAGAGAATGCACAAGAATGATTAATTGATTTTGTTAGGCTATATTGGATGGATTGATGTATAAAGTTGGATTGGAATGTTGCTTTTATGGTGGCTTTTATTTCAGTGAGCAAGAGGACGCTGTGGTGGTCAGTAACAGAAGGACGGTAAAGTGTGGGAATGTTGTTGAAAGGGGAAATGGGGTTGCGTTCACTCATTCCGCAGTCGGATGAGTCGATCACAGACAGAAAGGAGCTGTCTGGGTTGCCACCTACCTTCCGCTTCCACCTCTTCTACTTCCTCCTCTTCCTCCACCTCCTCTGCTTTATGCTTTGGTGGCAAGGGCCGTGCCTCATGACGATGAGACTGTGGAGCATGCAGCATGATGAATCTTGAGATGTATATTGGCGAGTAGTCAGGGCAGTTTAGGCAGTGGAAGCATTGGCCCTGAAATTCCGATTAGTCCTTCCCACGGGCATTTTAAAGAAAAAATCCGCACTTACCTTAAGCTGCTGCCCACGTCCACACTTCTGAGCCTGAGGTCTCCTTCGACTGCCAGTCGCAGCGTGTGCACGTGGGGACGTGCGCAGTGCTGGAGCTGGCGTCACATGGCTCTGGGCAGCCAATCAGGTAAGGTATCATAGTAATAGGAATTCCGCAGGGTCCTAAACTCCTGTTACTATGATTGTGATAGACCCAAAACACCCAAAACAGTAATAAAAAATAGAAAATAATTACTACATTCATTTAAATTAAGTTATTAATGTCTTAAAAAAAATAACTTCCCGATTTTTAAAAAAGTTTTTTTAAATAAACTTACCGTTGTGGGGAGGGTTTTTAATGATAATATATGTTTTAATAACTTTATTTTTAGATGTTTTTGTGTTTTTAAAACACTGGCGCCTGTAAAAGTAGGCTATGCGTCTGCTTTTTCAGGCGCAAGATTTTTGAGGACATTTGTAAGCCAGAAACATGACAGATGGGAAATGCCGGTTTCCAGTGCATGCGCATTCTCGGGTCCGTAGGAACTCCGTACGTACCCGGGGAGTCCGGAATTTCCGGGCCATTGTTTAAAGACTCCAATGATCGGCTTTATTAGATTCCGTGTGGCAGCATGAATTTCGTTATATGCATGCTGCCCACATGTGGTTGGGGTTGTGAAGCAGAGTCATAAGCCAGGTGGTCAGTGGATAGCCCCTGTCACCCAGTAGCCGCTCTCTGATTTGCCCTGGTGGCTCAAAGATGTGGTGGCTCAGTCGATGGCACTTTGCATCATCGGGAAGCCCACTATCCTGGTAAAGCCAAATACACGCTCTGCATGCTTTTCTCTGGTCAGAGAGAAGACAATGATGTCCCCTCTCCTGGAATAAAGAGTTTCTGTCACGTCTCTTATGCAGCAGTGGACGGTGAACTGGGAGATGTTACAGATGTCATGTGCTCCAGGCTGGAAGGATTCCGAGGCGAAGAAATTCAGCACCACAGACACCTTCACAGCCACTGGCAGTGCTGTCATTGCCCTGGAGTTGGTCTGGTAGCAAGAGGTGGCAGAGTTCTGTGAGCAACTCATTTGGGGAAGAGTGACCATAATATGGCAGAATTCTTTATTAAGATGGAGAGTGACACAGTTAATTCAGAGACTAGGGTCCTGAACATAAGGAAAGGTAACTTCGATGGTATGAGACGAGAATTGGCGAGAATAGACTGGCGAGTGATACTTAAAGTGTTGACGGTGGATAGGCAATGGCAAAGATTTAAAGATCACTGTATGAACTTCAACAATTGTACATCTCTGTCTGAAGTAAAAATAAAACGGGGAAGGTGGCTCAACCGTGGCTAACAAGGGAAATTAAGAATAGTGTTAAATCCAAGGAAGAGGCATATAAATTGTCCAGAAAAAGCAGCAAACCTGAGGACTGGGAGAATTTTGTAATATCGCGGAGGAGGACAAAGGATTTAATTAGGAGAGGGAAAATAGAGTATGAGAGGAAGCATGATGGCAACATAAAAACTGACTGCAAAAGCTTCTTTAGATATGTGAAGAGAAAAAGAATAGTGAAAACAAACGTAGGTCCCTTGCAGTCAGATTCAGGTGAATTTATAATGGGAAACAAAGGAATGACGGACAAGTTAAACAAATACTTTGGTTCTGTCTTCACGAAGGAAGACACAAATAACCTTCTGGAAGTACTAGGGGACTGAGGGTCTAGTGGGAAGGAGGAACTGAAGGAAATCCTTATTAGGCGGGAAATTGTGTTAGGGAAATTGATGGGATTGAAGGCCGATAAATCTCCGAGACCTGATA
The DNA here is from genome assembly GCF_044704955.1 of Pristiophorus japonicus. Taxonomy (NCBI): domain Eukaryota; kingdom Metazoa; phylum Chordata; class Chondrichthyes; family Pristiophoridae; genus Pristiophorus; species Pristiophorus japonicus. The sequence continues at coordinate 167,124,321 of NC_091989.1, read as the reverse complement.
GTCTGCATCCCAGAGTACTTAAGGATGTAGTACCTAGAAATAGTGGATGCATTGGTGATCATTTTCTAACAGCCGATCGACTCTGGATCGGTTCCGATGGACTGGAGGGTAGCTAATGTAACACCAATTTTTAAGAAAGGAGGGAGAGAGAAAATGGGTAATTATAGACCGGTTAGCCTGACATCAGTAGTGTGGAAAAATTTGGAATCAATTTTTAAAGATGAAATAACAGCACATTTCGAAAGCAGTGATGGGATCGGTCCAAGTCAGCATGGATTTGTGAAAGGGAAATCATGCTTGACGAATCTTCTTGAGTTTTTTGAGGAAGTAACCAGCAGAGTGGACAAGGGAGAACCAGTGGATGTGGTGTATTTGGACCTTCAAAAGGCTTTTGACAAGGTCCCACACAAGAGATTAGTGTGCAAAATTAAAGCACATGGTATTGGAATGCAGTGATGGGATCGGTCCAAGTCAGCATGGATTTATGAAAGGGAAATCCTGCTTGATAAATCTTCTAGAATTTTTTGAGGATGTAACTGGCAGAGTGGACAGGAAGAATCAGTGGATGTGGTGCATTTGGACTTTCAAAGGGCTTTTGACAAGGTCCCACACAAGAGATTGGTGTGTAAAATTAAAGCACTGACATGGATAGAGAACTGGTTGGCAGACAGGAAGCAGAGAGTCGTGATAAACGGGTCCTTTTCAGAATGGCAGACAGTGACTAGTGGGGTGCCACAGGGTTCAGTGCTGGGACCCCAGCTATTTACAATATACATTAATTATTTGGATGAGGGAATTGAGTGTAATATCTCCAAGTTTGCAGATCACATTAAGCTGAGTGGTGGTGTGAACTGTGAGGAGGACGCTAAGAGGCTGCAAGGTGACTTCGACAGGTTAGGTGAGTGGGAAAACGCGTGGCAGATGCAGTATAATGTGAATAAATGTGAGGTTATCCACTTTGGTGGCAAAAGCATGAAGGCAGAATATTATCTGAATGGCGGCAGATTAGAAAAAGGGGAGGTGCAATGAGACCTGGGTGTCAAGATACATCAGTCATTGAAAGTATGCATGCAGGTACAGCAGATGGTGAAGAAGGCAAATGGTATGTTGGCCTTCATAGCTAGAGGATTTGAATGTAGGAGCAGGGAGGTCTTACTGCAGTTGTACAAAGCCTTAGTGAGGCCTCACCTGGAATATTGTGTTCAGTTTTGGTCTCCTAATCTGAGGAAGGAGGTTCTGTTGAGGGAGTGCAGCGAAGGTTCACCAGACTGATTCCCGGGATGGCAGGACTGACATATGAGGAGAGACTGGATTGACTGGGCCAGTATTCACTGGAGTTTAGAAGGATGCGAGGGGATCTCATAGAAACATATAAAATTCTGACTGAACTGGATAGGTTAGATGCAGGAAGAATGTTCCCAATGTTGGGGAAGTCCAAAACCAGGGGACATAGTCTGAGGATAAGGGGGAAACCATTTAGAACTGAGGTGAGGAGAAACTTCTTCTCTCAGAGAGTTGTTAACCTGTGGAATTCCCTACCGCAGAGAGTTGTTGATGCCAGTTCATTGCATTTATTCAAGAGGGAGTTAGATATGGCCCTTAAGGCTAAAGGGATCAAGGGGTATGGAGAGAAAGCAGGAAAGAGGTACTGAGGTGAATGAGCAGCCATGATCTTATTGAATGGTGGTGCAGGCTAGAAGGGCCGAATGGCCTACTCCTGCACCTATTTTCTATGTTTCTATGTTTCTATGTAAAGCGCAGGCACCTCACACACTGCTTCAGGCTCAGGTTGAGGTAAGAGAAATTGCTTTTGGAAGACCCTAGGTGGGTCAGGCCTCCTGCTGAGAACCCTTCTCCCTCTCCTCCTCTTCCGTGAGCAGCTTGTCCTATTATTTGCTGCCTCTGCTCCATCTCCCTGACATAAGAACATAATCAGAACATAAGAATTAGGAACAGGAGTACGCCATCTAGCCACTCGAGCCTGCTCTGCCATTCAACAAGATCATGGCTGATCTGGCCGTGGACTCAGCTCCACTTACCCGCCCGCTCCCTGTACCCCTTAATTCCCTGATTGGTTAAAAATCTATCTATCTCTGATTTGAATATATTCAATGAGCCAGCCTCAACTGCTTCCTTGGGCAGAGAATTCCACAGATTCACAACCCTCTGGGAGAAGAAATTCCTTCTCAACTCGGTTTTAAATTGGCTCCCCCGTATTTTGAGGCTGTGCCCCCTAGTTCTAGTCTCCCCGACCAGTGGAAACAACCTCTCTGCCTCTATCCTGTCTATCCCTTTCATTATTTTAAATGTTTCTATAAGATCACCCCTCATCCTTCTGAACTCCAACGAGTAAAGACCCAGTCTACTCAATCTATCATCATAAGGTAACCCCCTCATCTCCGGAATCAGCCTAGTGAATCGTCTCTGTACCCACTCCAAAGCTAGTATATCCTTCCTTAAGTAAGGTGACCAAAACTGCATGCAGTACTTCAGGTGCGGCCTCACCAATACCCTGTACAGTTGCAGCAGGACCTCCCTGCTTTTGTACTCCATCCATCTCGCAATGAAGGCCAACATTCCATTCGCCTTCCTGATTACCTGCTGCACCTGCAAACTAACTTTTTGGGATTCATGCACAAGGATCCAAAAAGAGTTTCATGCACAAGGACCCCCAGGTCCCTCTGCACCGCAGCAAGTTATAATTTCTCCCCATTCAAATAATATTCCCTTTTACTGTTTTTTTTTCCAAGGTGGATGACCTCACATTTTCCGCCATTATATTCCATCTGCCAAACCTTAGCCCATTCGCTTAACCCATCTAAATCTCTTTGCAGCCTCTCTGTGTCCTCTACACAACCCGCTTTCCCACTAATCTTTGTGTCATCTGCAAATTTTGTTGCACTACACTCTGTCCCCTCTTCCAGGTCATCTATGTATATTTTAAACAGTTGTGGTCCCAGCACCGATCCCTGTGGCACAACACTAACCACCGATTTCCAACCTGAAAAGGACCCATTTATCCCGACTCTCTGCTTGCTGTTAGCCAGCCAATTCTCGATCCATGCTAATACATTTCCTCTGAATCCGCGTACCTTTATCTTCTGCAGGACCCTTTTGTGTGGCACCTTATCGAATGGAAATCTAAATACACATCCATCGCTACACCTCTATCCACCATGCTCGTTATATCCTCAAAGAATTCCAGTAAATTAGTTGCACATGATTTCTCTTTCATGAATCCATGTTTCATCTGCTTGATTGTCCTATTCCTATCTAGATGTCCCACTATTTCTTCTTTAATGATAGCTTCAAGCATTTTCCCCACTACAGATGTTAAACTAACCAGCCCATAGTTACCTGCCTTTTGTCTGCCCCCTTTTTTAAACAGAGGCGTTACATTAGCTGCTTTCCAATCCGATGGCACCTCCCCAGAGTCCAGAGAATTTTGGTAGATTATAACGAATGCATCTGCTATAACTTCCGCCATATCTTTTAATACCCTGGAATGCATTTTATCAGGACCAGGGGACTTGTCTACCTTGAGTCCCATTAGCCTGTCCAGCACTACCCCCCTAGTGCTAGTGATTGTCTCAAGCTCCTCCCTTCCCACATTCCCGTGACCAGCAATTTTTGGCATGGTCTTTGTGTCTTCCACTGTGAAGACCGAAGCAAAATAATTGTTTAAGGTCTCAGCCATTTCCACATTTCCCATTATTAAATCCCCCTTCTCATTTTCTAAGGGACCAACATTTACTTTAGTCACTCTCTTCCGTTTTATATATTGGTAAAAGCTTTTACTATCTGTTTTTATGTTTTGCACAAGTTTACTTTCGTAATCTATCTTTCCTTTCTTTATTGCTTTCTTAGTCATTCTTTGCTGTCGTTTAACATTTTTCCAATCTTCTAGTTTCCCACTAACCTTGGCCACCTTATACGCATTGGTTTTTAATTTAATACTTTCCTTTATTTCCTTGGTTATCCACGGCTGGTTATCCCTTCTCTTACCGCCCTTCCTTTTCACTGGAATATATTTTTGTTGAGCACTTTGAAAGAGCTCCTTAAAAGTCCTCCACTGTTCCTCAATTGTGCCACCGTTTAGGCTGTGTTCCCAGTCTACTTTAGCCAATTCTGCCCTCATCCCACTGTAGTCCCTTTTGTTTAAGCATATTATGCTCGTTTGAGACACTACTTCCTCACCCTCCATCTGTATTACAAATTCAACTACACTGTGATCACTCATTCCGAGAGGATCTTTTACTGGGAGATCATTTATTATTCCTGTCTCATTACACAGGACCTGATCTAAGATAGCTTGCTCCCTGGTAGGTTCTGTAACATACTGTTCTAAGAAACAATCCCGTATGCATTCTATGAATTCCTCCTCCAGGCTACCCCGTGCGATTTGATTTGACCAATAGATATGTAGGTTAAAATCCCCCATGATTACTGCCGTTCCTTTTTCACATGCCCCCATTATTCCCTGATTATTGTCCACCGCACTGTGAAGTTATTATTTGGGGGCCTATAAACTACGCCCACCAGTGACCTTTTCCCCTTACTATCTCTAATCTCCACCCACAATGATTCAACATTTTGTTCATTAGAGCCACTATCGTCTCTCGCAACTGCCCTGATATCATCCTTCATTAACAGATCTACCCCACCTCCCTTCCCCTCTTGTCTATCTTTCTGAATTGTCAAATACCCGTGTATGTTTAATTCCCAGTCTTGGCCACCCTGCAACCACGTTTCAGTAATGGCCACCAAATCATACCCATTTGTAATGATTTGTGCCGTCAACTCATTTACTTTGTTTCGAATGCTGCGTGCGTTTAGGTAAAGTGTTTTAATATTAGTTTTTAAACCATGATTTTTAGTTTTGACCTCTCCTGCAGCCCCTTTATATTCATACGTATTGTCCCTTCGTATCAGCTTGTGGTTTACACTTACCCCAGTGCTACTCTGCTCTGTTGCCTTTTAAATTGTTTCTTGGGGTTCTGTTCATCTGAGCTCTAACCCACCCTAACTAGCTCAGAGCCCTCTCCTGGGTTCCCATCCCCCTGCCAAGCTAGTTTAAAGCCCTCCCAACCATACTATCAAAACCACCCGTGAGAACATTGGTCCCGTCTCTGTTGAGGTGTAACCTGTCCGACTTGTACAGGTCCCACCTACCCCAGAAGCGGTCCCAATTGTTCAGGAAACTAAAGCCCTCCATCCTACAGCAACGGGAGAGTGGAGAGCACCAGTTCCAACTGTCACAGGACGGGAGAGTGGAGAGCACCAGTTCAACTGTCACAGGACAGAGAGTGGAGAGCACCAGTTCCAACTGTCACAGGATGGGAGAGTGGAGAGCACCAGTTCCAACTGTCACAGGACAAGAGATTGGAGAGCACCAGTTCCAACTGTCACAGGACAGAGAGTGGAGAGCACCAGTTCCAACTGTCACAGGACGGGAGAGTGGAGAGCACCAGTTCCAACTGTTGCAGGAGAGAGAGTGGAGACCACCAGTTCAACTGTCAGAGGACGGAAGAGTGGAGAGCACCAGTTCCAACTGTCACAGGACAGAGAGTGGAGAGCACCAGTTCCAACTGTCACAGGACGGAAGAGTGGAGAGCACCAGTTCCAACTGTCGCAGGATGAGAGAGTGGAGAGCACCAGTTCCAACAGTCACAGGACGGGAGAGTGTCGAGCACCAGTTCCAACTGTCGCAGGATGGGAGAGTGGAGAGCACCAGTTCCAACTGTCACAGGACAGAGAGTGGAGAGCACCAGTTCCAACTGTCGCAGGATGGGAGAGTGGAGAGCATCAGTTCCAACTGTCACAGGACGAGAGAGTGGAGTGCACCAGTTCCAACTGTCACAGGACAAGAGTGGAGAGCACTAGTTCCAACCGCCGCAGGACGGGAGAGTGGAGAGCACCAGTTCCAACTGTCGCAGGAGAGAGAGTGGAGAGCACCAGTTCCAACTGTCACAAGAGAGAGAGAGTTTGGAAACATAGAAACATAGAAACATAGAAAATAGGTGCAGGATTAGGCCATTCGGACCTTCGAGCCCGCACGCCATTCAATGAGTTCATGGCTGAACATGCAACTTCAGTACCCCATTCCTGCTTTCTCACCATACCCCTTGATCCCCCTAGTAGTAAGGATTACATCTGACTCCTTTTTGAATATATTTAGTGAATTGGCCTCAGCAGCTTTCTGTGGTAGAGAATTCCACAGGTTCACCACTCTCTGGGTGAAGACGTTTCTTCTCATCTCGGTCCTAAATGGCTTATCCCTTATCCTTAGACTGTGACCCCTGGTTCTGGACTTCCCCAACATTGGGAACATTAACTTCCAGCATCTAACCTGTCTAAACCCGTCAGAATTTTAAATGTTTCTATGAGATCCCCTCTCATTCTTCTGAACTCCAGTGAATACAAGTCAAGTTGATCCAGTCTTTCTTGATATGTCAGTCCCGCTATCCCGGGAATCAGTCTGGTGAACCTTCGCTGCACTCCCTCAATAGCAAGAATGTCCTTCCTCAAGTTAGGAGACCAAAACTGTACACAATACTCCAGGTGTGGCCTCACCAAGGCCCTGTACAACTGTAGTAACACCTCCCTGCCCCTGTACTCAAATCCCCTCGCTATGAAGGCCAACATGCCATTTGCTTTCTTAACCGCCTGCTGTACCTGCATGCCAACCTTCAATGACTGATGTACCATGACACCCAGGTCTCGTTGCACCTCCCCTTTTCCTAATCTGTCACCATTCAGATAATAGTCTGTCTCTCTGTTTTTACCACCAAAGTGGATAACCTCACATTTATCCACATTATACTTCATCTGCCATGTATTTGCCCACTCACCTAACCTATCCAAGTCACTCTGCAGCCTCATAGCATCCTCCTCGCAGCTCACACTGCCACCCAACTTAGTGTCATCCGCAAATTTGGAGATACTACATTTAATCCCCTCGTCTAAATCATTCATGTACAATGTAAACAGCTGGGACCCCAGCACAGAACCTTGCGGTACCCCACTAGTCACTGCCTGCCATTCTGAAAAGTACCCATTTACTCCTACTCATTGCTTCCTGTCTGACAACCAGTTCTCAATCCATGTCAGCACACTACCCCCAATCCCATGTGCTTTAACTTTGCACATTAATCTCTTGTGTGGGACCTTGTCAAAAGCCTTCTGATAGTCCAAATATACCACATCAACTGGTTCTCCCTTGTCCACTCTACTGGAAACATCCTCAAAAAATTCCAGAAGATTTGTTAAGCATGATTTCCTTTTCACAAATCCATGCTGACTTGGACCTATCATGTCACCTCTTTCCAAATGCGCTGCTATGACATCCTTAATAATTGATTCCATCATTTTACCCACTACTGATGTCAGCTGACCGGTCTATAATTCCGTTTTCTCTCTCCCTCTTTTTTAAAAAGTGGGGTTACATTGGCTACCCTCCACTCGATAGGAACTGATCCAGAGTCTATGGAATGTTGGAAAATGACTGTCAATGCATCCGCTATTTCCAAGGCCATCTCCTTAAGTACTCTGGGATGCAGTCCATCATCCCCTGGGGATTTATCGGCCTTCAATCCCATCAATTTCCCCAACACAATTTCTCGATTAATAAGGATTTCCCTCAGTTCCTTCTTCTTACTAGATCCTCTGACCCCCTTTATATCCAGAAAGTTGTTTGTGTCCTCCTTAGTGAATACCGAACCAAAGTACTTGTTCAATTGGTCTGCCATTTCTTTGTTCCCCGTTATGCCTTCCCCTGATTTTGACTGCAGGGGACCTACATTTGTCTTTACTAACCTTTTTCTCTTTACATATCTATCGAAACTTTTGCAGTCCGTCTTAATGTTCCCTGCAAGCTTCCTCTCGTACTCTATTTTCCCTGCCCTAATCAAACCCTTTGTCCTCCTCTGCTGAGTTCTAAATTTCTCCCAGTCACCAGGTTCACTGCTATTTCTGGCCAATTTGTACGGCACTTCCTTGGCTTTAATACTATTCCTGATTTCCCTTGATAGCCACGGTTGAGCCACCTTCCCTTTTTCTTTTACACCAGACAGGGATGTACAATTGTTGTAGTTCATCCATGCGGTCTCTAAATGTCTGCCATTGCCCATCCACAGTCAACTCCTTAAGTATCATTCGCCAATCTATCCTAGCCAATTCACGCCTCATACCTTCAACGTTACCCTTCTTTAAGTTCTGGACCATGGTCTCTGAATTAACTGTTTCATTCTCCATCCTAATGTAGAATTCCACCTTATTATGGTCACTCTTCCCCAAGGGGCCTTGCATAACGAGATTGCTAATTAATCCTTTCTCATTACACAACACCCAGTCTAAGATGGCCTCCCCCCTAGTTGGTTCCTCGACATATTGGTCTAGAAAACCATCCCTTATGCACTCCAGGAAATCCTCCTCCACCGTATTGCTTCCAGTTTGGTTAGCCCAATCTATATGCATATTAAAGTCACCCATGATAACTGCTGCACCTTTATTGCATGCACCCCTAATTTCCTGTTTGATGCCCTCCCCAACAGCACTACGACTGTTTGGAGGTCTGTACACAACTCCCACTAACGTTTTTTGCCCTTTGGTGTTCTGCAGCTCTACCCATATAGATTCCACATCATCCAAGCTAATGTCCTTCCTAACTATTGCATTAATCTCCTCTTTAACCAGCAATGCTACCCCACCTCCTTTTCCTTTTATTCTATCCTTCCTGAATGTTGAATACCCATGGATGTTGAGTTCCCAGCCCTGATCATCCTGGAGCCATGTCTCTGTAATCCCAATCACATCATATCTGTTAACATCTATTTGCACAGTTAACTCATCCACCTTATTACGGATACTACTTGCATTAAGACACAAAGCCTTCAGGCTTGTTTTTTTAACACCTTTTGTCCTTTTAGAATTATGATGTAGTTTGGCCCTTTTTGTTTCTTGCCTTTGTTTACTCGGCCTTCCACTATTGCTTTTTACCTTTTTACCATCTGTTTCTGACTCCATATTAGTTCGCCCTATCTCTCTGCATAGGTTCCAATCCCCATGCCATATTAGTTTAAACACCAGTTCAAACTGTCACAGAACAGAGAGTGGAGAGCACCAGTTCCAACTGTCGCAGGACGGGAGAGTGGAGTGCACCGTTTCCAACTGTCGCAGGACGGGAGAGTGGAGAGCACCAGTTCCAACTGTCGCAGGACGGGAGAGTGGAGAGCACCAGTTCCAACTGTTACAGGATGGGAGAATGGAGAGCACCAGTTCAAACTGTCACAGGACGAGAGAGTGGAGAGCACCAGTTCCAACTGTCACAGGACAGAGAGTGGAGAGCACCAGTTCCAACTGTCACAGGAGAGAGAGTGGAGAGCACCAGTTCCAACTGTCACAGGACGGGAGAGTGGAGAGCACCAGTTCCCACTGTCACAGGACAGAGAGTGGAGAGCACCAGTTCCAACTGTCACAGGACGGGAGAGTGGAGAGCACCAGTTCCAACTGTCACAGGAGAGAGAGTGGAGAGCATCAGTTCCAACTGTCACAGGACGGGAGAGTGATGTTGTCATGAGAGTCATGCTGCAGGCCAAGGGCGATAACCACTAGAGCGCCCCTGAATGGGAGCAAGTGACCTGACCAGAACTCTTGAAGTCAGAAGCAAGGCCTTCTTCACTTTCAGCACCACTCCCTCTCACCTCACCAACTTTAAACAACTCTGGAAAGCTGCGAACACTTCCACTTAATCAGCTACTGGCCTGAGATGGTAGATAATCCCTTTCAATATCGCTGGTATGGGGTTCCTTGCAGCTGCTGAAGGCATGTCCAGCTGTGTGAGGATAACACAGGGCATCACTTCCAACATAGAAACATTGAAACATAGAAAAATAGATGCAGGAGTCGGCCATTTGGCCCTTCGAGCCTGCACCGCCATTCAATAAGATCATGGCTGATCATTCCTTCAGTACCCCTTTCCTGCTTTCTCTCCATACCTCGTGATCCCCTTAACCCTATGAGCCATATTTAACTCCCTCTTGAATATATCCAGTGTACTGGCATCAACAACTCTCCGCGGCAGGGAATTCCACAGGTTAACAACTCTCTGAGTGAAGAAGTTTCTCCTCATCTCAGTCCTAAATGACCTACCCCCTATCCTAAGACTATGTCCCCTGGTTCTGGACTTCCCCAACATCGAGAACATTCTTCCCGCATCTAACCTGTCCAGTCCCATCAGAATCTTATATGTTTCTATGAGATCCCCTCTCATCCTTCTAAACTCCAGTGAAAAAAGGCCCAGTTGATCCAGTCTCTCCTTATATGACAGCCCAGCCATCCCTGGAATCAGTCTGGTGAACCTTCGCTGCAATCCCTCAATAGCAAGAATGTCCTTCCTCAGACTAGGAGACCAAAACTGAACACAATATTCCAGGTGAGGCCTCACTAAGGCCTGTAGTAAGATCTCACTGCTTCAATATTCAAATCCCCTAGCTATGAAGGTCAACGTACCATTTGCCTTCTTTACCGCCTGCTGTACCTGCGTGCCCACTTTCAGTGACTGATCAACCATGACACCCAGGTCTCATTGCACCTCCCCTTTTCCTAGTCTGCCGCCATTCAGATAATATTCTGCCTTCGTGTTTTTGCCCCCAAAATGGATAACCTCACATTTATCCACATTATACTGCATCTGCCATGCATTTGCCCACTCACCTAACCTGTCCAAGTCACTCTACAGCCTCTTAGTTTCCTCCTCACAGCTCATACCGCCACCCAGTTTAGTGTCATCTGCAAACTTGGAGCTATTACACTCTATTCCTTCATCCAAATCGTTAATGTATATTGTAAAGAGCTGGGGTCCCAGCACTGAGCCCTGCGGCACTCCACTAGTCACTGCCTGCCACTCTGAAAATGCCCGTTTATCCCAACTCTCTGCTTCCTGTCTGCCAACCAGTTCCCTATCCATGTCAGTATATTACCTCCAATACCATGTGCTTTGATTTTGCACAACAATCTCTTGTGCGGGACCTTGTCAAAAGCCTTCTGAAAGTCCAAATACACCACATCCACTGGTTCTCCCTTGTCCACTCTGCTAGTTACATCCTCAAAGAATTCCAGAAGATTCGTCAAACATGATTTCCCTTTCATAAATCCATGCTGACTTGGTCCGATCCTGTCACCGCTTTCCAAATGTGCTGCTATTTCGTCCTTCATGATCGATTCGAACATTTTCCCCATTACTGATGTCAAGCTAACCGGTCTATAATTAGCCGTTTTCTCTCTCCCTCCTTTTTTAAAAAGTGGTGTTACATTAGCTACCCTCCAGTCCATGGGAACTGATCCAGAGTCGATAGACTGTTGGAAAATGATCACCAATGCATCCACTATTTCTAGTGCCACGTCCTTGAGCTCTCTGGGATGCAGACTATCAGGCCCTGGGGATTTATTGGCCTTCATTCCCATCAATTTCCCAAACACAATTTCCCGCCTAATAAGGATATCCTTCAGTTCCTCCTTCTCACTAGACCTACTGTCCCCTAGTACCTTTGGAAGGTTATTTGTATCTTCCTTCGTGAAGACAGAACCGAAGTGTTGGTTCAATTGGTCTGCCATTTCTTTGTTCCCCATTATAATTTTACCTGAATCCGACTGCAAGGGACCTACGTTTGTCTTTACTAATCTTTTTCTCTTCACATATTTATGGAAGCTTTTGCAGTCAGTTTTTATATTCCCTGCAAGCTTCCTCTCCTAATCTATTTCCCCCTCTTAATTAAACCCTTAGTCCTCCTCTGTTGAATTCTAAATTTCTCCCAGTCCTCAGGTTTGTTGCTTTTTCGAGCCAATTTATATGCCTCTTCCTTGGCTTTAACACTATCCTTAATTTCCTTTGTTAGCCATGGTTGAGCCACCTTCCCAGTTTTATTTTTACTCCAGACAGGGATGTACATTTGCTGAAGTTCATCCATGTGATTTTTAAATGTTTGCCATTGCCGATCCACCTTCAACCCTGTTAGTATCGTTTTCCAGTCTATTCTAGCCAATTCACGCCTCATACCGTCGAAGTTACCTTTCCTTCAGTTTAGGACCCTAGTTTCCGAATTAACTTTGTCACTCTCCATCTTAATAATGAATTCTACCATATTATGGTCAATTTTCCCCAAGGGGCCTCACACAACAAGTTTGCTAATTAGTCCCTTCTCATTACACATCACCGAGTCTCGGATGGCCAGCTCTCTGGTTGGTTCCTCGACATAACGGTCTCGAAAACCATCCCTAATACACTCCAGGAAATCCTCCTCCACCGCATTGCTACCAGTCAGGTTAGCCCAATCAATGTGTAGATTAAAGTCGCCCATGATTACTGCTGTACCTTTATTGCACACATCCCTTATTTCTTGTTTGATGCTGTCCCCAACCTCACTACTACTATTTGGTGGTCTATACACAACACCCGCTAGCATTTTCTGCCCTTTGGAATTCCGCAGCTCCACCCATACCGATTCCACATCATCCAGGCCAATGTCCTTCCTTACAATTGCATTGATTTCATCTTGAACCAGCAACGCCACCCCGTCTCCTTTTCCTTTCTGTCTATCCTTCCTAAATGCTGAATACCCTTGGGATGTTGAGTTCCCAGCCTTGGTCTCTTGGAGCCATGTCTCTGTGATGCCAATCACATCGTATCCGTTAACTGCTATCTGCGCAGTTAATTCATCCACCTTATTCCGAATACTCCTCGCATTGAGGCACAGAGCCTTCAGGCTTGTTTTTTAACACACTTTGCCCCTTTAGAATTTTGCTGTAATGTGGCCCTTTTTGCTTTTTGCCTTGGGTTTCTCTGCCCTCCACTTTTACTATTCTCTTTTCTATATTTTGCTTCTGCTTCCTTTTTATTTCCCTCTGTCTCCCTATACAGGTTCCCATCCCCCTGCCATATTAGTTTAACTCCTCCCCAACAGCACTAGCAAACATTCCCCCTAGGACATTGGTTCCGGTCCTGCCCAGGTGCAGGCCGTCCGGCTTCTACCGGTCCCACCTCCCCCAGAACCGGTTCCAATGACCCAGGAATTTGAATCCCTCCCTTCTGCACCACTCTTCAAGCCACATATTCATCTGAGCTATCCTGCGATTCTTACTCTGACTAGCACATGGCACTGGTAGCAATCCTGAGATCACTACTTTTGCGGTCCTACTTTTTAATTTAGCTCCTAGCTCCCTAAATTCGCCTTGTAGGACCTCATCCAGTTTTTTACCGATGTCATTGATATCTATATGCACCACGACAACCTGCTGTTCACCCTCCCTTTTTAGAATGTCCTGCATCCTTTCCGAGACATCCTTGACCCTTGCACCAGAGATGCAACCTACCATCCTGGAGTATCGGTTGCAGCCGCAGAAACGCCTATCTATTCCCCATACAATTGAATCCCCTATCACTATCGCTCTCCCACTCTTTTTCCTGCCCTCCTGTACAGCAGAGCCAGCCATGGTGCCATGAACTTGGCTGCTGCTGCTCCTCCCTGATGAGTCATCCGCTTCAACAGTACTCAAAGTGGTGTATCTGTTTTGCAGGGGGATGACCGCAGGGGATGTTGAGGATGAAAATGGCAGCACTGGCAGCACTGGCATCAAAGCAACATTGCACGCATGATGTGTGATGTTGTTTGATGTCACAATCTACCTCCTCTATATACTTCTGATGCATGCTCCCAGCGGCGACGTTACCGCCCTCACCAAGATGGCGTCTGGCGCTGCCTGCACCAGAATTGTGCGCGCACAGTTCAGATGCCATTTTCAAACCAAAATGGCGTCTGTAGCGTCCGGGTGCTACGCAATCGAATTTCTCGGCTACTATATTGATAAGCAAAGCTTTCGAAATATTGTGAAAGCAGTTTTGCGCTACAATATTTTAATCAGATATCAGAATAATGTTAAAGCAAAATCCTGCGGAAGCTGGAAATCTGAAAATCTGAAATAAAAGCAGAAAATACTGGAAACACTCAGCAGGTTAGGCAGCATCTGTGGAGAGAGAAACACAGTTAACGTTTCAGGCCGATGCAACATTAAAAGAGTTCTGACAAAAGGTCATCGACTTGAAACATTAACTCTGTTTCTGTCTTCACAGACGCTGCCTGGCCTGCTGAGTATTTCCAGCATTTTCTGCTTTTATTTCAGAATAATGTTAATGCTTCTTGTATTTTTACCCTTAGCTTCTACAACATAAGTTTGTTCATGACTTTTAGATTGAATTTGCACAAGGTGTTCGGGGTGTCTTATGATGTAAGATTTGCACCGATAATAAAATAACATGAAACTGTCATCCCAATAATAACAACGATACATTTTACTCTGAGCAGCGGGGATGTGCAGCGTTTCCTGTTATGATAAGCTGACAGAAACATTTATCAGATGTTTGACACAACATTTTGAGGTCAAGCTCACTGAATGCAAGCAGTGTGATCAGATAAGAAATGAATAATGTCATGTTCAAAAGATAATGTAGTCCTTACAAACTCATTATGTCCTTTCCGCGCCACACATCTCAATGCCTGCTAAGTGCATGGTTATAAAAACTGCTTAATAAGGGGCTGAAATTGGTGAAGGCCAAGGCCCACCCAAAGGAGCGCCGATGGCTGCCAAGAGACCAGGCAGTACTTTGTCTGGACGATTCTTCTAAAAGAGGTGGAAATTCCACCCAGCGGCCAAACAGCGGCTCTCACTGTCAATATGGGCGGCAGCGGGCGGGAGCTCTCAATCTCGACGGCAAAGGCTCTTGCCGGCCAAGTGCTGCCCAGGGTGGAGTCTGGCCCAGGGAGGGTGAAAGACCTGCAAATAAAACTCATAGTAAACAAAAAAAAATCACCGTAACACCTTCAGGGGACCCCATTCAGGTAAGTCGCTGTAAAAAAAACCAATTAAAATATTTTCCTTAACCATTTTTTCCCATCTTTGTACCTACCGTCGGAGTTAGAACAGCCTCCACACAGCTGTCCTTCGCGCTGCTAGCGCCGACTGCTGCCCGCACCAATCTGGCATCTCGGCGGGCGGGAGCCCACTTGCGCTACTTGGCCGCCAGAGGCCGTCAGTGGCAGTTGCCGGCGGTACTCCCTGTAAAGTCCTAACCCTGCAGTACAGACTTACACGAGGCACATGCTGAAGTCAAGGTTACTCTGGACCTGCACCTTTATTTCACAGCTCTCGAGTGCCACACTTGCCTGAGACCTGCCTTTATATACCTGTGTGGAACAGGTATGCAGTGTCTCCTGCAAGTGCACCCCTGGTGGTAAAGTATGCTTGTGGTTACAGGTCATATCTAGTTACAGTCATGTATAGCATGGTGATATACAGTTATATACAGTAGTGTGAGATACATGACATCACCCTCCCCCAAGGTCTTATTGTCTTTATAGATTCAGTCTCTCAGGTGGTCTACGCTCTCGCGTGGAGCGTCTTAGTTGTGGTTCAGTTGTTTGCCTTGGTGTCTGTTTTTTTTTCGGTGTGATTGCTGGTATCTCGCCTAGGCTGTCTGTTTCATTCAGTATGATTGCTGGTATCTCGCCTGGGCTGTCTGTTGAGACTGCCCTTTCCTCAGGTTGTTCCCTCTGTCTGTCCACCAGGTGTGGTGTGAGTTCTGCGTTGTAGTCTGCCTCTGGTTCTGCAGTGTTGTTGGTGAATCTACTTTTTACTTGGTCTACATGCCTCTGGCAGGTTTGGCCATTGTCCATTTGTACAACCAGTAGCCTGTTTCCTTCCTTGCCTGTTACTATCCCTGCAAGCCATTTATGACCCCTGCCATAGTTTAGCACAAACACTTTGTCCCCTATCTCATTCCACCTCCCCCTCGAATTTCGGTCATGGTACTCAGTTAGCTTCCGTTGCTTTGCCTCTACAATTTCATGCATGTCTGGGAGGATTAACGAGAGTCTAGTCTTTAAGGTCCGTTTCATCAATAGTTGCGCGGGGGGAACCCCAGTCAACGAATGCGGATGAGATCTGTATGCCAGCTGCAGTCGCGACAGGCGGTTCTGCAGCGTGGGACATTGGATTTTTAGCATGCCTTGTTTAATGATTTGCACTGCTCGCTCTGCCTGGCCATTGGAGGCCGGCTTGAACGGTGCCGTCTTAACGTGATTTATGCCGGGGTCAATGATAAAATATTGAAATTAATCGCTGGTGAAGCATGGACCATTATCACCGACCAATATGTCAGGAATTTTGTGCATTGCAAACATGGTTCTAAGGCTCTCCACAGCGGTGGAGGTGGTGCTCGAGTTTAAAATGGTGCACTCGATCCACTTTGAAAATGTATCAACGACTACGAGGAACATTTTGCCCATGAATGGGCCCACATAGTCTACATGCACCCACAACCACGGTTTGGTGGGCCAGGGCCAGGGGCTTAGGGGGGCCTCCCTGGGGGCATTACTGAGTTGGGCATAAATGGTGCACCGCCGGATGCAGAGCTCCAAGTCCGCACACACAGATGTGGGATATGGCTATGGCCTTCATAAGGACAATCCCCGGGTGCTCGCGGTGGAGCTCCCGGACAAACGCCTCTCTGCCTCGCAATAGCATAACTACTCCACTGCCTCACATCAGGCAGTCTGCCTGTAGTGATAGTTCATGCATGCGCCTATGGAAAGGTTTGATCTCCTCGGGGCAGGCATTGCGAGCCTCTGCCCAGTCACCAGTTAAAACACATCCTTTGACTAAGGATAACGTGGGGTCGCTGGTCGTCCAGGCTCTGATTTGGTAAGCCGTCATGGGCGCACTGGTGGATTCAAAGGCATTGATTGCCATGACCATCTCACAGTCCTGTTCGACGGACCCTTCCGTGGTCGCCAGGGATAGCCTGCTAAGCGTGTCGGCACAATTGTCTGTGTCTGGTCTGTGCCTTATTGTGTAGTCGTAAGGCACCAGCATGAGTGCCCACCGCTGAATGCGCGCTGAGGCGTTGGCGTTTATTGCCTTGCACTCGGATAGCAGGGACGTGAGGGGTTTGTGGTCGGTTTCTCACGCGAACTTGGCCCCGAAAAGGTATCGCTGCATCTTTTTGATACCGTACACGCACGCGAGAGCCTCCTTCTCAACCATACTGTACCCGCACTCCGCCCGCGAAAGTGACCTGGAAGGTTGTAATTTACCCGCATCATTGACATGCTGTAAAACGCACCCGACCCCGTACGCTGATGCATCACATGTAAGAACTAGCTTTTTACCTGGGTCAAAAAAGGCTAAAACAATATTGGAACATAGAAGGTTGCGTGCCTTATTAAAAGCGCGTTCTTGAGCGTCCTCCCAAAACCAATCGCACCCCTTTCTGAGTAGCACGTGGAGAGGCTCCAGCAGCGTGCTCAAGTTCTGCATAAAGTTCCCAAAGTAATTGAGTAGTCCGAGAAAGGCGTGCAGTTCCGAGACATTCCGGGGCCTGGGTGCCAGACGAATTGCTTCGGTTTTGGATTCTGTTGGGCGGATTCCATTAGCAGCAATCCTTCTGCCCAAAAATTCAACCTCAGGCGCGAGAAACAGACACTTGGATTTCTTAACTCTTAGGCCTACCCGATCCGATCGACTTAGTACTTCCTCCAAATTGCGGAGATGGGAGTCGGTGTCCCTGCCCATGATGAGTATGTCATCTTGAAACACAACCGTCCCCGGGATGGACTTGAGCAGACTCTCCATGTTGCGCTGGAATATAGCAGCTGCCGACGTGATGCCGAATGGGCATCGATTGTACATAAAAAGGCCTTGATGTATGGTGAGTAGCTTAGACTCTTTGGTCAGTTCTTGCGTCATATACGCAGATGTGAGATCTAGTTTCGAGAAAAGTTTTCCTCCTGCCAATGTGGCAAATAGGTCCTCTGCTCTGGGCAGCAGGTATTGGTCCTGTAGGGAGACTCTGTTTATGGTAGACTTGTAATCCCCACAGATTCGTACGGATCCATCAGGCTTCATACAGGGACGATGGGACTTGACAGTCGCTAAATTCCACAGGTGAGATAATGCCTTCCCGCAGAAGCATGTACAGTTCGTTTTCAATCTTTTCCCTCATCACATAAGGCACAGCTCTAGCCTTGTGATGGACCGGTCTGGCATCCTGTGTGATGTAGATTTTAACTTTATCCCCTTTGAAGGTGCCCACACCTGGCTGAAAGAGATGTTCAAAACAACTTAGAACTGTTGAGCAGAAGGTCCGTTCCTCTGACGACATGGTGTGAACATCATCCCATTTCCAATTTAGTTTTGCCAGCCAGTTTCTCCCCAACAGTGCTGGGAGATCTCTGGGGACAATCCACAGGGGAAGTCGGTTCACCGTCCCTTTGTGTGTGACTGAGAGCATGGCGCTGCCAAAGACTGGGATGATTTCTTTGGTATAGGCCCTTAGTTTGGTGTCGACCCTCGTGAGTTTTGGTCTGTTGCTTTTGTGCGGCCACAGCTGTTCAAATTGTTGGATGCTCATGAGAGATTGACTAGCTCCCGTGTCCAGTTCCATGTTGATGGGTACCCCGTTGAGTAGGACCCTCCTCATTATTGGAGGCATCTTGTTGTAAGAACAGTGGACCTTGATCTTGTTGACCCGCTGTACCTCGGTGTCCCGGGCACTGTCCCCACCATCTTCTGGTCCGCTTTCTGACCCTTCCGATTCTTATACCAGCCGAGCTGCTGATTTTCTGCACATGCGAGCCAGATGCCCTGTATAGTTGCAGTTTCTGCAAACAGCATGCTGAAATCAACACCCCCTTGTTGAGTGCCTTCCTCCACATCTCCAGCACAGACCGCTTCCATTGTTTCCGAAGGATGAGCTGCGTCTGGCTGATCTCTCTTGAGTTTCTCTTAGTCTGTAGTTGATGGCTCGCATTGTGGGTTGATGAGGTGTGAACGGCCGTTTATGTGGCCCTTGATGGCTTCTGGCGCCACTGCCTGCTGTTGAAGGCCTGCTCTCCTGCCTTTGTCTGTATGTGAGGGTAGCGGCTTGTTTCACCCCTTGTGAACCCCTTGTTCCGATGTTTCGTTAGTTGTCGTACCCGCAGTATAGATCAACCTTGTTTCTTCTTCTCCTGCCAAGAATGTCTGTGCGACCAGTGCTGCTGCCTCTCGGGTCAAGTTCTTGGTCTCTATAAGCTTTCGGAATATACCTGCGTGGCCTATTCCTTCAATGAAAAAGTCTCTCAGTACTTCTCTCCTTAGTTCAGCCTCCGAAGTTCCGCCACAAAGTCGGGTATGCTCTGGCCCACACAGCGTCTGTAGTTTTAGAACCTGTGTCTGGCTATGTGTAGGGTGCTCGCTGGCTTCAGGTGGTCTCTCACCAGTGTGCTCAACTCCTCAAATGACTTGCTTGCTGGTTTCTCGGGTGCCAGCAGGTCCTTCATTAAGGCGTATGTTTTCGAGCCACAGCTGGTCAAGAGATGGGCTCTTCTCTTGTCTGCCTTATCGTCGCCCAAACAGTCTTTGGTTACAAAGCTTTGCTGGAGCCTTTCTATAAAGTCCTCCCAATTGTCTCCAGCATTGTATTTATCATCTGAGCCGTTGGTAGCCATTCTGTGGATTCTGTGATCACGTAACTCGTCGCCACTGTAAAGTCCTGACCCTGCAGTACAGACTTACATGAGGCACATGCTGAAGTCAAGGTCACTCTGGACCTGCAGCTTTATTCCACAGCTCTCGAATGCCACACTTGCCTGAGACCTGCCTTTATATACCTGTGTGGAACAGGTATGCAGTGTCTCCTGCAAGTGCACCCCTGGTGGTAAAGTATGCTTGTGGTTACAGGTCATATCTAGTTACAGTCATGTATAGCATGGTAAGATACAGTAATATACAGTAGTGTGAGATACATGACACTCCCCTCTCACCCGCTCCAGCCCAAGTGGAAACTGGGAGAGAGAAACCGGAGGCAAAACTCGGCGGCAGTCGGCGGCAGCAGGCGGCAGTGGGCGGTAAGGCCACCAATATCGGGCCCACAGAGCCTGAAATAGCTGTAACTAGATAGAACTGCATTGGATAAGCAACTGAAAATGTTCATACCATCAGGAATTATCAAAGTCATATGATTTATAAAGTCATTTGAAGGAAGTTTTTAATTTGGTTGCGATCGATATTTTTTATGGTGCATTCTAAATCTAGTTCATTGTATTGCCTTGAGCAGAGACGTGTACCAATAATTGATGTTATGCAGCTATTTGCTTTACAATGGACCACAGAATTTGCATTTAAAACCATCAAACTAGTCTGTCATTGCTGGAACAAATTCCCCCGAGGATTAAATTGCAATATGCAATTCATGTTATGAAAATCATATGCACACAGACACAAATGTGGCATGACTTACTTAATTGTACCGAATTCACATTGCCTCGCTGGTTTGTTCCATTCCCTCGCACTTAAATCCAACAACATTATCCAATATAACATCATTCTCAGTTGGTGATAGAAACAGCTTGGAGTGTTAAATTTATAATGCGATATATAAGAAAGAAGAAACTTTCATTTATATTGCCTTTCATCTCTTCAGAACATATCAAAGTGCTTCATCGAAAATGAGTCACACAATATATTAGGCACAACTCAAAAAGCCCCAATTTTTGTGCGATTTTTAACCCCAAACTTGATGTTCAATCACCATTCAAAATCTAGGCTACAGTATATAGATATTAATGCTGTTCAACTTGTTTTATTGTTAATATTAAATTTTAACTATGTTTGGATTATAGGGGAAAGGTATTTGTTCCAATGGGAGTGTCAATTGTTAGGGGTTTTCAATTTAAAATGATTATTAAGAGAATAACGAAATGTTTGGATATACTTCTTTATTCTGCAGGTAGTTGGAGCATGGAATACTTTCCAATAGGGTGTGCCATCTGCATAATTTCCACCAGCCATATCCATTTATGGTGTTGCATTGTTTTCCAGTTCAAAATGATAGATCAGTTAACCTGACATAGGAACAGGAGGAACAGGAGGAAGCCATTCAACCCCTCGAGCCTGTTCCGCCATTCAAGTAGATCATGGCTGATCTGCGACCTAACTCCATATATCCACCTTTGGCCCATATCCCTTCATATCTTTGGTTAACAAAAAGCTACCAATCTCGGATTTAAAATTAATAATTGATCTCACATCAATTGTCATTTGCGGAAGAGGGTTCCAAACTGTTACCACCCTTTGTGTGTGGAAGTGTTTCCTAATATCACTCCTGAAAAGTCTGGCTCTAATTTTTTGACTCCTCGTCCTCGAATTCACAAGCAGCAGAAATAGTTTCTCTCTATTTACCCTATCTGTTCCCCTTAATATCTTGAAAACTTCGACCAGATCACCCCTTAACCTACTAAATTCTAGGGAATACAACCCTAATTTGTGTAAGTTCTCCTCGTAACATAACCCTTGAAGTCTGGGTGTCATTCTGGTAAACCTACACTGCACTCCGTCCAAAGCCAATATATCCTTCCTAAATCCATGCAAATAACATCCCGAGACATCCGCTTGTACACTACTTTAGTCATCTCTTCAAAAAATTCAATCAGGTTTGTCAGGCATGACCTGCCTTTCACAAATCGATGCTGGCTCTCTCTGATCAACTGAAAATTTGCAAGGTGTTCAGTCACCCTATCCTTAACTATAGACTCACAATTTCCCGACAACAGATGTTAGGCTAACTGGTCTATAACTCCCTGGTTTCCCACTCTCCCCATTCTTAAATAACAGAGTGACATGCGCAATTTTCCAATCTAAAGGAACAGTTCCTGAATCAAGAGAAATTTGGAAGATTAGAGTTAGGGCATCTGCAATGTGCTCACCTTTTTTTATTATTCATTCCTGGAATGTGAGAGTCGCTGGTAAGGCCAGCATTTATTGTCCATTCCTACTTGCCCTTGAGAAGGTAGTGGTGAGTCACTGTCTTGAACCACTGCAGTCCATATGGTGATATTTCTTTGCAGCAATTTGGTACAATTCAGAGTCAACCACATTGCTGTGGATCTGGAGTCACATATAGGCCAGACCAGGTAAGGATGGCAGATTTCCTTCACTAAAGGACATTAGTGAACCAGATGGGTTTTTACGACAATCCGGTAGTTTCATGGGGCCCATCATCCCATTTAGTGCCATTTTTTTGAGGTATCAGTGTTTTTTGGAGCTATCTTAATTTTGCAAGTTTTACCAAGGGTATAACACAGTCCTGAACAGGTAACGGCCGTTTTTGTTAAGTACTGTTTTTATGATGTCACTCAGGGTCAAAACCACCCTTAGCGTCATTTTTGCCTGTTTTTGTGAGTTTCGCCAAGAAGGATTTTTTTCAAAAATAGCGCTGGGGACTGCTGGAGACCCTTGAAAAACCTCACCTTACCAAATCGGAGTCCCATCGAAATCGGCGTTACCGATGGCACTTTCTAAATGGAGTTGAGTTATAACTTTTGGAGGGAGGGAACGATACTTATATTGTATATAAACTACTTAAAATGTGCGGAGGGAAAAGACAAACTTTATTCCAGTTGAAAAGTGAAATTGCAAGAGGGGTGTTCCACCACCACCACCCAACTTTTGACATCCCGACTCTGCTGCTCACTGGGCAGGCTCGAGGCACACAGGGTCAGCATGCCGGCTGGCAGGATCGCTCTGTTGGCCGGACATAGGAGCTCAACGCTCGGCTTCCAGAGAAGCCTGGCGGGGTGGGGAGCTCCTGTGTCCAGCCGAGGGAGTGATCCCGCCGGCCGGCACGCCGACCCTGTGTGCCTCAAGCCCGGTGAGCAACGGAGCAGACGGGACATCAACAGTTTGCTGCAAATTTGTACATTTCCCCCAACCAGTGTTGATTTTCTACGTTGTATTTCTGGCCGAAATCTCTGCCGACTTGCAATTGTGCGTCACGTTACCTTGGAAACCAAGCTTCGAGTAGAGTGTTGCACATGCGTAGAGCAGGTCCATCTACTAGGATATCAACCTTTTTGGAGGGAAGGCTGTGTGTGCGTGCTTTTCGTGAGTACTGAATTCGTTGTGAAGTAAATTTAAGCAATGGGGGCAATTCTAACAGTGCCAATGCTGCTGCATATTGTATGCTTGCTTTTCGAAGGAGAAGGCTAATTAAGCAGCAATATCTGAGGCATCAGATAGCGTGAAGACTGATGGGCAGGAGGCCATACCCAGATCGTGTGTACTGAAAGAGGTGATCATACCTGCACCTAAGTGAGGCAGAGTGTGTCAGAAGGCTGCGCTTTCAAAAGGAGGTGGTCGCAGAGATATGCTAGCTTATAAAGGCAGACATATAGCTTAGAAGTGGGAGGAGGACTGCACTGCCTGTAGATGTGAAGCTGACTGCAGCACTTGCCTTCTATGCCTCCGGTTCCTTTCAGGCATCAACTGGGGATGCATGCTACATCTCGCAGCATGCTACCCATAGCCTACTGCTCACCAGGTGCCTTCTGCACTGTATGCACGCACGGATGACTTCATCAAGTTCCCGATGACCAGGAAGGCACAGCTATAGGCTTCTCAAGAATTGCTGGCTTCCCCAAGGTACAGGCCGCAATTGACTGGACGCAAATTGCACCTTTAGATGATTTGGAGGTTTACTGGAACCGAAAAGGGTTCCACTCCCTAAACATGCAGATTGTCTGCAATCACATGCAGCGTATCATGGCAGTGGATGCCAAATATACAGGGAGCATCCATGATGCTTTCATCTTACGCAGGCTGTATATTTTATATTTCAGCAGCAGCCAGAAGGGCAGAGGGGCTGAATGCTGGGAGACAAAGGTTACGGGCTTTTCAGCTGGCTGATGACCTCCCTGCAAAAAACACGGACAGAAGGCGGGCGTCGCTACAATATCTGTCATATAGCCACATGCAACATCGTCGAGAAAACAATTGGAGTGCTAAAGCAGCATTTCCGATGCCTGGACCACTCTGGAGGCTACCTGCAAAACGCCCCTGACCAGGTCGGTCGCTTCACTGTCACATGCTGCATGTTGCACAACTTAGCCATCATGAGGGAACAGGCACTGGGCATTGAAGAGCCACCTCAGGTGAGAGGGGGGGAGGAGGTGGAGGCTGACGAGGAGGAGGAGGAGCAACAGCAGCAGGAGGAGGACGAGGTACCAATGCCAGCACTTCAATCCGCAGGACGATGACGATGATGGCGGAGGAGGAGGCCTCGTGGACCTTACACCATTACAAGAGCGTTGCGTCAGCAACTAATCCTTGAACGCTTTGCAGCATGAAGGCTGAACGGCACGCTGATCAATGTGTCCCACCATGTTGACTATTTGCACCTGTTATTAAAAAATGATGTACATAATGTTGTGTTGATTTACTTGAAGAAATAATGTACATGATTTCGGTTTACTTGAAATAATAATATACATAATGTTGGTTTACTGGAAAAGATGCTGTTTCTTGGTTTACTTGAAAAAATAATTAAGTTTATTAAACATTTGTACACTTATATCAAACTTTAAACTTTTCAATTAAAATCACTGAAAAAGCAATAAAAGAACAAAAGAACAGCAAAACAACAACAACAGCAGCAGCAAACAAACTTTAGCTGCAGCCAACTCTCCTCCCCCTTATTCAAACACCACCACGCCACCCGCCCTTCTTGCCCTCACCCCTCTTGCACTTGTCACTACCCTTGGCCATTGGCACAGCCTTAGCCCAATTGCTGGTGACCCCAATGTATTTGTTACAGTCTCGAGTACGGCGCTGCAATTCTTGGTTAACAGACACAGGAGATGGCAACCTGGAAGGCCCAGTTTGGGCCTCTTTGGCCGCTTCGGGCTGTGGATCAACCAAGGTTGGTCTGGGGACTGGAGTGGGAGTGGCATCAATTTATGCCGTCAATTGCCGCTGGGCAATGACAGCCTGGGTGTGTTCCCATATTGCAGCAGCTAACTCGGATATTCCCTCCCTAATCTCTCCCGACAGTGTTGCAACTCCTGCCGACAGTGTTGCTCCTGGCAGTCCTGGTACTTCTGCTACTTCTCCGACAGTCTCGCTATTTCTCCCCTCATCCCACCCATGGTCTCAATGAGCAATCTGGTTAGTTCATTGCTCTCCCCACTCATTCCCATGAGCTCTGCCACCTCCGGTGTATCATGCATTTCAGGAGAGCACTGTTGAGCTCTCCTTCCTCTCATCACCCGTACCCTGGATGTGGTGTGCTGCAACCCACTGGGACCAGCCGCGACCTCGGAAGCTGGACAACCACGAAATCTCGCTTCGGCCGTAGCATCCTCGAAAGGGCTTGGTACATGCCTGTCCTCCGGCGCCACCTCCTTCAAATTCAATGTCACCGTCTCATTAATACCGGTGTCTTCCTGCTCCCCCAATTTCCCCTCCTCCTCCTCCTCATGCTCGTCCTCATCGTGCTGAGGAAGATCTTGCTCATCGTCCACTGGTTCTGATGCTGCAGTGGGAGGGTTGTCCTTCATTCAGTGATGCGTGTGCAACATCTGCAAAATATAACAGAACAGATGAATGGTTAACAGCAGGGGAGGGGGCAGGGTGACATGAGTAGGCTCACATAGCGCAGCTTGATTTGAAGGACCACGATGAATGATAGCACATTCAAAACCGACGGAGAGTACATCCCATTTAAACCGAAGTGTAGTCCACACAGAACTTAACATTTAGCCAACCTACACTGTGGAATTTGCAGGACTTACCCTCTCTCAGGAAGCTGGGCCCAGCTTGTGCAAGGGTGGTCGATTTCTAGAGCCAGCACCAATCATACCAGCGACCCTCATTTCTAATGGTGTACGTGAATGCATATTTGGCACACCTCTGCCGGTTTTTGTCCGCTCACGAGTGGTGCAGCAGGGAGGGATTCAAATTCCTGGGGCATTGGAACCGGTTCTGGGGGAGGTGGGACCAGTACAAACCGGACGGTCTGCACTTAGGCAGGACCAGAACCAATGTCCTAGGAGGAGTGTTTGCTGATGTTGTTGGGGAGGAGTTAAACTAATATGGCAGGGGGATGGGAACCAATGCAGGGAGACGGAGGGAAACAAAATGGAGACAGAAGCAAAAGACAGAAAGGAAATGAGTAAAAGTGGAGGGCAGAGAAACCCAAGGCAAAAAACAAAAAGGGCCACTTTGCAGCAAAATTATAAAGGCTCCAGGGTGACCAAGGCTGGGAACTCAACATCCAGGGTATTCAACATTCAAGAAGGATAGACAGAAAGGAAAAGAGGTGGGGTAGCGTTGCTGGTTAAAGAGGAAATTAACAGAATAGTAAGGAAGGACATTAGCTTGGATGATGTGGAATCTGTATGGGTGGAGCTGCGGAATACCAAAGGGCAGAAAATGCTAGTGGAAGTTGTGCACAGACCACCAAACAGTAGTAGTGAGGTTGGGGACAGCATCAAACAAGAAATTAGGGACACGTGCAATAAAGGTACAGCAGTTATCATGGGCGACTTTAATCTACATATAGATTGGGCTAACCAAACTGGTAGCAATACGATGGAGGAGGATTTCCTGGAGAGTATTAGTGATGGTTTTCTGGACCAATATGTCGAGGAACCAACTAGAGGGCTGGCCATCCTAGACTGGGTGATGTGTAATGAGAAAGGACTAATTAGCAATCTTGTTGTGTGAGGCCCCTTGGGGAAGAGTGACCATAATATGGTAGAATTCCTTATTGAGATGGAGAGTGACATAGTTAAATCGGAGACTAGAGTCCTGAACTTAAGGAAAATAACTTCGATGGTATGAGGCGTGAATTGGTTAGAATAGACTGGCAAATGATACTTAGAGGGTTGATGGTGGATAGACAATGACAAACATTTAAAGATCACATGAATGAACTTCAACAATTGTACATCCCTGTCTGGAGTAAAAATAAAACGGGGAAGGTGGCTCAATCGTGGCTAACAAGGGAAATTAAGGATAGTGTTGAAACCAAGGAAGAGGCATATAAATTGGCCAGAAAAAGCAGCAAACCGGAGGATTGGCAGAATTTAATAATACAGCAGAGGAGGACAAAGGGTTTAATTAGGAGGGGGGAAATAGAGTATGAGAGGAAGCTTGCCGGGAACATAAAACCTGACTGCAAAAGCTTCTATAGATATGTGAAGAGAAAAAGATTAGTGAAGACAAACATAGGTCCCTTGCTGTTAGATTCAGGTGAATTTATAATGGGGAACAAAGAAATGGCAGACCAGTTGAACAAATACTTTGGTTTTGTCTTCATGAAGGAAGACACAAATAACCTTCTGGAAGTACTAGGCGACTGAGGATCTAGTGAGAAGGAGGAACTGAAAGATATCCTTATTCGGCGGGAAATTGTGTTAAGGAAATTGATGAGATTTAAGGCCGATAAATCCCCAGGGCCTGATAGTGCCCTAGAAATAGTGGATGCATTGGTGATCATTTTCCAACAGTCTATTGACTCTGCATCAGTTCCTATGGACTGGAGGGCAGCTAATATAACACCACTTTTTAAAAAAGGAGGGAGAGAGAAAACGGGGAATTATAGACTGGTCAGCCTGACATCAGTAGTGGGGACAATATTGGAAACAATTATTAAAGATGAAATAACAGCGCATTTGGAAAGCAGTGACAGGATCGGTCCAAGTCAACATGGATTTATGAAAGGGAAATCATGCTTGACAAATCTTCTGGAATTTTTTGAGGATGTTTCCAGTAGAGTGGACAAGGGAGAACCAGTTGATGTGGTGTATTTGGACTTTCAGAAGGCTTTCGACAAGGTCCCACACAAGAGATTGTTGTGCAAAGTTAAAGCACATGGGATTAGGTGTAGTGTGCTGACGTGGATTGAGAACTGGTTGTCAGACAGGAAGCAAAGAGTAGGAGTAAATGGGTACTTTTCAGAATGGCAGGCAGTGACTAGTGGGGTACCACAAGGTTCTTTGCTGGGGCCCCAGCTGTTTACATTGTACATTAATGATTTAGACGAGGGGATTAAATGTAGTATCTCCAAATTTGCGGATGACACTAAGTTGGGTGGCAGTGTTAGCTGTGAGGAGGATGCTCAGAGGCTGCAGAGTGACTTGGATAGGTTAGGTGAGTGGGCAAATGCATGGCAGATGAAGTATAATGTGGATAAATGTGAGGTTATCCACTTTGGTGGTAAAAACAGAGAGACAGACTATTATCTGAATGGTGACAGATTAGGAAAAGGGAAGGTGCAATGAGACCTGGGCGTCATGGTACATCAGTCATTGAAGGTCAGCATGCAGGTACAGCAGGCGGTTTAAGAAAGCAAATGGCATGTTGGCCTTCATAGCGAGGGGATTTGAGTACAGTGGCAGGGTGGTGTTACTACAGTTGTACAGGGCCTTAGTGAGGCCACACCTGCAGTATTGTGTACAGTTTTAGTCTCCGAACTTGAGGAAGGACATTCTTGCTATTGAGGGAGTGCAGCGAAGGTTCACCAGACTGATTCCCAGGATGGCGGGACTGACATATCAAGAAAGACTGGATCAACTGGGCTTGTATTCACTGGAGTTCAGAAGAATGAGAGAGGATCTCATAGAAACGTTTAAAATTGTGATGGGTTTAGACAGATTAGATGCAGGAAGAATGTTCCCAATGTTGGGGAAGTCCAGAACCAGGGGTCACAGTCTAAGGATAAGGGGTAAGCCATTTAGGACCGAGATGAGGAAAAACTTCTTCACCCAGAGAGTGGTGAACCTGTGGAATTCTCTACCACAGAAAGTAGTTGAGGCCAATTCACTAAATATATTCAAAAAGGAGTTAGATGTGGTCCTTACTACTAGGGGGATCAAGGGGTATGGCGAGAAAGCAAGAATGGGGTACTGAAGTTGCATGTTCAGCCATGAACTCATTGAATGGAGGTGCAGGCTCAAAGGGCCGAACGGCCTACTCCTGCATCTATTTTCTATGTTTCTATGTTGTGTGACAACATCTTCTGCAAGGATGAAAATACAACTTTTTAAGAGAGGGGCCTTCTGCTGTCGTGGCACGCATAGATAGTCACATTTATAATTCTAGTAATTGCAGTGCATACATAAATATCTTACTTACACTAACTACTTGGCCAAGGTCCTGCCACTTCTTGCGGCACTGTTTGCCATCCCTCTGGATAGACACCACTGCTGAAAACTCCTCTGCCACACGGTCTCAAGCTTTATTCATTGCTGAGGGTTTCAGCTTGCTGACACCCTTGTTGCCAATCTTCTTCCATCTCCTTTCAATGGCATCTACCAGGGCCTCACCGTCATCCTCATTAAATTTCTTGGCCCTTTTCCTTTCAGATTCAGTCTCCATTGTTAGGATTATGATGAGTCCTCTGGATCTACTTTTTAGTTTTGCAGTTCCCTGATTTCCCTGGTACTCACAGATCTGCTCAAGAGCTCTTTAAAAATGGCAAACTCATCACATGGGGGGGCGGGTGGAAAACGCAAGGTTTTTTTCCCGAGTGCGCAGAGAAGAGGCCTCAGTTTTATCAATTAGCTCCACCCACAGAAGCTAAGGTTTTTCTGCACGGCGCGAAATTCAAAAAGAAAAACGGCGAAACTTCGGATTTTGTTTTTGGTGCTACCTCAGTTTAAAAAATCAGCCATTAATCTTAAATTGCGCCAAAGCAAGTCAATGTGGAATTTTGGGCCCACGGTCACCATTACTGATATTGGCCCTGAAATTCTGTTTTGTCCTTCCCCCAGGCATGTTAGAAAAAAAATACGCACCTACCTTAAGCTGCTGCCCACATTTGACTTTCCGATGCTGAGGCCTCTCCTGACTGCCAGTCACAGCACATGCACGTCAGGACATGCGCAGGCGTGGAGCTGAAGTCACATGGCTCTGGGCAGCCAATCAGGTAAAGTATCATAGTAATAGGAGTTCTGAAAGGTCCTAGACTCCTATTAGATTGATTGAGAAACAACCCCAAACACCCAAAACTCAGCCCCAAACACCCAAAACACTAATAAAAAATAGAAAATATACATCACATTCATTTAAATTAAAGTTATTAATGTCTTAAAAAATATATATATATATATTCCTGATTTTTTTTTTAAAGTTTTTTTAAATAAACTTACCATTATGGGGAGGGTGTTTAATGATAAAATATGTTTTCATAACTTTATTTTTATATGTTTTTGTGTTTTTTTAAACATTTGCGCCTGTAAAAGTAGGCTATGCACCTGCTTTTCCTGGCGCAAGATTTTTGAGGACATTTGTAAGCGTAAATATCGGAAATTTGCACTTACAAATGTCCTCGCTCCGAATCTGCGGATGATCTGTCAAGCCAGAAACTTGACAGATTGGAAAAGCCGGTTTTCAGCGCATGCGCATTGCGCGCTGAAAACCGGCTTTTCCGATGCCTTCCCGGGCCCGTACAAACTTTGTTAATTAACTGAATTTAAATTCCCCAGCTGCCGTGGTCTGGATTATTAGCCCAGTAACATTACTGCTATGCTACCGTACCCCTATTTGTTTTTAAACCCTGGGATGGAAACTATCTGGCCCTGGGGATTTGTCACTCTTTAGTGCCATTATTTTCTTCATTACTGTTATTTTATTTACGTTAATTTTATTGAGTTCCTGTCCCTGATTCAATATTAGTTTCCTTGAGATTTCCAGCATGTTATCCTTTTCTTCTGCTGTAAATACTGACATAAAGTAATTATTCAACATGTCCGCCATTTCCTTATTATCAGTGACAAAATCATCACTTTCAGTTTTTAAGGGACCCTCATTGCTCCTAACTACCTTATTTTTTCTAATGTAATTGTAAAAATTCTTCATATTGATTTTGATATCCCTTGCAAGTTTCTTTTCATGCTCCCTTTTTGTAGCTCTTACTATCTGTTTTGTGACCTTTTGCTGTTCTTTGTATCTTTCCCATTCACCAGGATTTGTCCAATTTTTGCATTTTTGTATGCTTTTTCCTTTAGTCTCCCTTATCTTTTTAATCATCCATGGCTGTTTTTTTTTTTAGCAACTAGAGCTCTTGCCCCTCAAGGGTATAAACTGGTTCTGTATCACATTAAATTCTTCTTTGAACATCTCCCACTGACCTTCTATCATTTTAACCATTGACAGATTTGCCCAGTTTGCTGTGGATAGTCTCTGCCTCGTCCCGTTGAAGTCGGCCTTGCCCAAATCTAGAATCTTTGTAGCTGTTTCGCATTTCTCCCTTTCAAACACTACGTTGAACTCGATTATGTTATGATCACAATTAGATAAAGGTTCACACACAGCAGGGGCTGGATTTTCCTGTCTTCTGCACTCCGGAGTGGCGGCAGTGGTGGTGGTGAGGTGTTCTGGCTGGACGGTCAGCCTCCAGTGCCCCGCAGCGATCCTCGGCTCTGATTTTGCAGTGGCGCGGAGCAGCACTGCCCGGAAGAGCTGCGCCGGGTGTGCAATGCCCCTGGTTGCGACACCGGTGCGAGTTTGAGCTCCTGCCCAACCCGTCCGCCTGGAATCGCGCCTCGCAGTGACCGCCTGGGAAATCAGGGCGGTCCAACCAACCTGTCGGCGAACAAGTGAGTAATGGACTCCTAAGGTAAATGTGATTTTTTTTTCTTTTAATTTTTTCCGCGATTTGAGTTGTGGTGGCGTGGGCAATGTTTTGGGAATGTTTTTATGGGCTTTTTTTGTTTTTTTTCCTCCCCGCAGACGTCTCTCAGAGCTCTTTAGCTTAGGAGCTTCTCCTCCCAGCAGCAAGAGGTGTACAACGCTTCCCTTAGTGCTGCGCCTCCTGATGCAGGGCCCAGATGCCTAAACTTACTTTCTGAGGCGCAAACTATGCCGACCACTAACTTTCCTGCCCGGCCGCCATTATCGCCCCAAAAACATAAAAGCCTAAAATCCAGCTGTTCAGCTGTTCACTAAATCTAGCTCATTAGTAATTATTAAATCTAATATGGCTTGCCCCAGTGTTGCCTCTAGGACATATTGTTGGAGAAAACTATCCCAGACATCAGTACTAGGGAAAGTGCTAGAATCTATTATTAGGGACGTGGTAACAGGGCACTTAGAAAATCATAATATGACTGGGCAGAGTCAACACAGATTTAGGAAAAGGAAATCGTGTTTGACAACTTTGTTAGAGCTTTTTGAGGCTAGAAGTAGCAGGGTAGATAATGGGGAACCAGTAGAGGTAGTGTATTTGGATTTTCAAAAGATATTTGATAATGTGCCACAAGAGATTATTGCACAAAATTAGGGCTCATGGGATTTGGGATAATGTATTAGCATGCATTGAGGATTGATTAACGGACAGCGATCAGAGAGTAGGAATAAATGGGTCATTTTCGGGTTGGCAGACTGTAAATAGTGGGGTACCGCAAGGATCAATGCTTGGGCCTCAGCTATTTACAATCTATGACTGAGATGAGGGCTCCAAGTGTAATTTATCCAAGTTTGCTGATAATACAAAGCTAGGTGGGAAAGTAACTTGTGAGGAGGACCCAAAGACACTGCAAAGGAATATAGACAGGTTAAGTGAATGGGCAAGAACATGGCAAATGGAATATAATCTGGATAGAACATATGGTTTTTCAGTGTGGTTAAGGTAATTCGTTTGACAAGAGATGCATCCTTTACTTCTGATTGAATTTGACACTTTATCTGCTTTTCTCAAGAAACATTTTCTTTGTTCATTGACTCTAACACTTCGTTCTGTTCTATTAGCTATGCCTTGAAGCAATCAGAGCTTCTGTCAGGCGAAGAACAATATGATTTCATCTTCTACAATATTTTAGATTGGCTTTTATTGCTCTGTTCTTATTAATTTATAATGTAATATTAACTGCACTTATACCTCAGAAAACAATTGCTCCCTCCATAGAGTTGATGC
Organism: Pristiophorus japonicus; assembly: GCF_044704955.1. Classification (NCBI taxonomy): domain Eukaryota; kingdom Metazoa; phylum Chordata; class Chondrichthyes; family Pristiophoridae; genus Pristiophorus; species Pristiophorus japonicus. The sequence goes on along the minus strand of NC_091989.1, from coordinate 167,091,539 downwards.
TCTATTCATCTAATACTCAATATCTGAGTCCATGATTTGTTTTTGCTGGTCCTCAATGGAGCCTTTATGCAATAAAACAGGTACGTTGGAAAATATTAGTGCTATAAAACCATTATACAATCTGTGAAAGTCATTTACTTCAGTTTTACTTCAAAAAAATTGCAAACAATCTATTCTATTTTTGTCAAATGAATCAGTTGCACTGGTCTCTTCTCTTTCAAATCGAGGTGTTAGTAGTCACGTAGAATCAGGGTTGCACCAAAATTGATCTTTTTATTACTGTGTTGTTGGAAAACTATAAATTTATCTACAAATTCGTCACTCAATTCACTTCAACTTACTTATTTTTCAATGTGACTTGGTTCTGTACTGATGATAGTAGTCTGAATTGGCATCCAGGTGTCAAGGATTATTCTCCTGGAGTAGATGATTAATTATAGACTGTAATGCAGTGGCCCTGTGGATCAGAACCGCGATAAATCTGATGCATGCTCTGAGTTGATTTACAAACCCAAGAGTGTTAAAACTGATATAAAGGTATGACACAGATATTCTTTCTGGGGAGTTCTTCTGTTATCTTATGTTAACAGGATCCTAACAGGCTACATAAAACTCTAAAATTCCTGTATCTCAAGTTTATGTCATTCAGTCAGTTGCTTTGGCTATTGTAATACATTTTAATATTAGAGTTAATTTTGACCTTCAGGTATGCATTATAATTTGAATCCAGTCTTGAATCAATATTTGGAAATGGTATCAATACTGCACATTAGAGGTTCTGTGAGAATAGGAACCAGAAAAGGCAATTGATAATGTGATTTATATCCAGGTCAGATGGAAGAAGTGATTGAAATAGAGAGCTGTGTGTTTGCCGAAGTAACATCTGGAATAAACTGTGTATGCAATACTTTTTGGTGTGTGAAATTACAGTCAGGAAAAAAGGGGGGCCGAAATTGCCCCCCCCCGCTGAAAACGCAGCACACTTACCCTGTTTCGACTGTTTTCTCCGGCACGGTAGATGTGGTGGCCTCTTGAGCGAGATTCCGCTCATTGGCTTCTTTTTTCGAGCGGCCTGGAAGTCGGTCATAATGGGGGCGGAAGTGCGGCGGAGAGGGGAAGTTTGCACGTTAGAGGCGCAGAAGTGGGGGCGGGCGGAGTGTCCGCCGCTGTCACCGATGACGTCATCACGCTGGCGCGTCGCCATGTCTCTCGACATCACTTAACGGGGAGAGCTGCTGCGCTTCTTTAAGTTAGGTTCACTGGGCCGTCAGGGAGGATTTGGCCGGTCCTATATGTCTGCAGCCAGCCAGCCTCTCCATCTGACTGCGTGCGGGCGGGAAACCAAGGCCTCACAAGCAAATCAGGCCCTACCGTTAAATTCGGCCTCCTGACTTTCCCGACTACTTCAGATGCCCTCTTCCCCCAATCTGCCTTCCTCCTTAAAATCCAGCCATAAGCACATTGTTTCTGTCAGCTAAGGTTGAAAAGGAAAAAGTCAAATTTTTGCAAATAATAAAATGAGTCAGGTACTGTATTTTTATGTGAAGGACAAGAGTGACTGACTACGACAGATGTTGCATTGATAGGTAATGCTATTTGACCTAAAATTGAATACTTAATCACTTTTATTAGGATTGTGGCAGGGCTCAGAATTTATTTTCAAATATAATAGTTGGAAAATTACATTTTGTTTCCATTACAATACCTACAGAAAATTATGCTGATGTTATAAGCCTCAGCCATTCCATTTTTATTCTAGAAACCCAACATGAACAGACTAATGATGAAAAAAATAAATAAATGTTGGAACTCTGAAACAAAAACACCAAATGCTGGAACTACATAGCAGGGCTGGCAGTATCAGAACAGAGAAAAGACAGAATAATATTTCGGGTGCAGACCCTTTATCAGAAATCTCGAAATTCCGATGAAATGTATACACCCGTAACGTTAACCTATCATTTCTCCTTACAGGTGCTAACGGGCCAGCTATGTATTTCTAGCGTGTTCTGGTATTAACTTTTTTGTCAAAGTTTTGAAAGGAATATCAGATGGACTGAGTTAAGGGGTGTGCACTCTCTCTCATAGCTTCACCCAGTCAATGTATTAGCCCCAGATATTGAAGGGGAAAATCTACCCCGTCTTTCCATCCACCATGCACCATGGCCATATCTTTCCCCGAAATAAAATGGGTGGGTTAGGAGCACGGGAGCAATTAAATTGTTAAAAATGGGATTCCCGGCCTGATCCCACTTCCAAGTCGCCCACTTACGGTATTGCCGGAGGCGGACAGCCACCCGCTTCCAGGGGGTGTTACCGTAACTCAAATATTGTAATGAGGTTGGAAGCCTCGTTTTTCATCTCCATTTTGAATTTAATTGCATGTGGATGGGTTTCACACAATTCATGAAGCCCGGCAGTTAAACCGAGGTGGGGACTGCTGCATCCAGGAGGTAAGTGACTTTTATCTAGTCCCTGGATCCAGGGTCCCGATCTAACCCACTCCCCGCGATCGGAGACCCCACCACAAGGCCTCCGATCGCCATCCCAGGCCTCTGATCCCCACCAAGAGGCCTACCCCCACTACCTCATTGATGATGCTGAGGTCAGCCACAATCCTCTGGTGGTCGACACCAATCCTCTCTCCCTCCTCCACCCCCTGCCGATCCCCAGCCGACTGCCTCCCGCCGATCCCCGGCCGACTGCCCCCACCCCCCCCCCCCACCAATCCTCAATGTTATGTATTGATGTCTGTATCGTCCTGGTACCTTAAATGTATAATAAGCACAATGGTCCACCACAGAGGGCACTGTGGTGGGAGACCTGAAAGTACCTGCAAGAGGCAGTATAAAAGGCTAACCACCACACCTGAGAGTCACTCTGGAGCTGTTCAATAAAGGACCAAGGTCACAACAGTTAGATCAACACCAGATCGTGTGGAGTCAGTGATTTGTGTGCTACATACATCACTTTGGCGAAAAGGAAGCGGACGAACTCCATGCAACCATGGCTACTCTGGGCTCGCCAAAGGATTTTACCGCGGGCAATGATTGGGAGGCCTTTACGAAAAGGCTCGAATACTACTTCACAGCAAACAATCTGACAGAGGACACAAACGCACTGAGAGAGAAGCGTAAGGCGATATTGCTCTCCAGTTGTGGCGATGAGGTTTACTGTTTCATCAGGGATTTGCTGGCACCCGGGAGCGCCAGGGACAAGTCATACGAGGAGCTGACTGAACTCATTCGTGACCAGTTGAAACCGAAGGAGAGCATCCTCACGGCCAGATACAAATTTTACCATCACTGCAGACCTGAGGGCCAGGATGTCACCAAATATGCTGCGGACCTCAGGAGACTCGCGGTGCCATGTGATTTTGGCGCACACCTTGATGAGGCGTTGCGGGACCTTTTCGTCATGGGGATTGGCCATGAGGGCCTCCTTCACAAGCTGCTAGCCACAGAACCCACAGTCACCCTGACAAAGGCCATCACCATCAGCCGGGCATATATGACTTCGACGTGCAGCACCAAGCAAATGAACCACACAGTCACGAACCCGGCAGGCACTGTCTACAGGATAGTGCCCACCACAGACAAAACTGCAGAACGTGGCTCTGCCCGGGGCAGAGAGCATGGACCTCGGGATCCTGGAGCTCAGAGTCCGCTGAGGGGGGCCAATCAAGCAGCACCATGCTGGCGCTGCGGAGGAAGCCATGGGGCTCACCGGTGCAGGTTTGTGGAGTACACGTGCAATACCTGCCACCTGAAAGGCCACCTTCAGTGTATGTGTAAAAGAAATCGGACTCACCATGTGGCTGAGGAGATGGGGGATGATCCACTGTTCAGCGAGGAGCAGGCAGAGGAAGATGAGGTGTTGGGACTGTACACGTGCACTGACGATTCGCCCCCAGTGGTAATGGAAATAAAAATCAACGGAGTCCCTGTGAGCATGGTAGTGGATACGGGCTCGGGTCCGTCATTGATGAGTCAGAGAACTTTTGATAAACTGTGCATTAGCCCAGCTGCACGACCCAAGCTGGTCCCGGTCACGGCGAAGCTGCGTACCTACACCAGGGAACTAATACCTGTTCTTGACAGAGCGGAGGTGCAGGTATCCCACGGGGACGAGACGCACGGTTTGCCTCTGTGGGTCGCTGCAGGCGATGGGCCGACACTCCTCGGCCGGAGGTGGATGGGGACGGTCCGTGGGAGCTGGGAAGACTTCACCACTCCACAGGCTGCTGCTCCCCGGGGTGCTGCTGTGCCCCGGGCTCCCAGAGGGCAGCTCCGACTGAGCTGGAGCTGCAGCCTCAATCCACCCACAGGCAAGCAGCCCTGCAGAGGTGGGCCTAGTGGGGGCGGGGGGGCGGGGGGGCGGTGAGCCGGCAGGGCGCTGCGAGCGGGATGCGAGAGATCCAGGATGGCTGGCAGATCGGCGGGGCCCACGCAGAGGGAGAGTCGGGCGGCAGTAGCAGCTGGAGGTCGGCAGCCATGACAGCCGCAGAGGAGGCTGCTACGGAGACCGCTACGGAGGCCGCAGGAGGGGCGGCAAGTCAGGTGGCAGCGGAGGGGAGCGGAGGCTGCGGCGGTGGAAGGCATCCGGAGCGGCGGAGAGCAAGATGGCGGCGGCCTCATGTCCAGAGCAGCAGAGAATCAAAGATGGCGGCACCCAAGGAGAAGCCTCGTGGAATCCAAGATGGCACCTTAAAAAGGAAATGCACCCCGGGAGTCTTAAAAGGGCCTTACCATGTGGTGGTCCCCACAAAGTGACTTCTGTAAGGCAAGAGCGAGTCTAAAATGAGCTATGTTAATGTGAGATGATGGACTTATAATAAGACTTAATATTTTAATGCTGAATGGTCACTGTGTTTCTGTAAAATAATGGATATGAAGTACAATTAATGATAAGAGCTAATAAGGAAATCAGGGATCCGTTACCAGTCACTGCACCTCACCCAGAGGAGCTGGGATTTAATAACTATTTAATGTAACTGCTCAGTGTACCCACAACCCGTTGACGCAACATCTGTACCAGATAACATTATCCATACAAACACACTGTCTATGCATACCTGCCTTCCGTTGGACAAACAAGGCCGAGATCCCCGGCAACGGCTTCGGGACTGGGGGGGAAGTGAGATGTTATGTATCGATGTGTGTATCGTCCTGGTACCTTAAATGTATAATAAGCACAATGGTACACCACAGGGGGCGCTGTGGTGGGGGACCTGAAAGTAGCTGCAAGAGGCAGTATAAAAGGCTGACCACCACACCTGAGAGTCACTCTGGAGCTGTTCAATAAAGGAGCAAGGTCACAGCAGTTAGATCAACACCAGACTGTGTGGAGTCAGTGGCTTGAGTGCTACATACATCACACTCAATCCTCCCGATCTCCGACCGACCCCATCCCCTGCTGATGTTCTGGCCGACCCACCCCCAGCCGATCTTCGATCCCCCCAATCCCCGATCCCCAGCTGACTCCCCCTCTGCCAATCCACGATCGATCCCCTCCATCCTCCAACCACCCCACCGCTGACCCCTAACCTCCCCTCTCGTGAGCCCCGAGGCGGCCATTCCCCTAGGCACTTCAACCCCCCTCGCGATCCCCGAGGCAGCCATTCCCTGACAGCCCCCTACCACAATCTCTCCCATGGACCGACACCTCACTCCCTCTCCGCAACTGAGGACTACCCGTCTGCAGTCAGCCAGCCTCTCAACCTGGCTAGCTGCGGGCAGGAACCCGAGGTCTCACATTTAAATCAGGCCCTGCTGTTAAAGTCAGCAGGGCCTGCGGAAAACCCAGCCTCCCGGGTTACCAGCCCGCCTCAGTGACCCCCGCCCCCAGCATGCCGACCTCCAGAAAATTCCAGCCCATAAGTGTAGAACTAGTTAAAATGGTCAGGGCCAAATTTCTCATCTGTGTCGTAAAGAAACAAAGCTGGGGATAGTTCAATCAACCATCAACTTTTCCCTCTTTGCATCTTATGAGGGGTAGCCCTATTGTATCTGACAGCCAAGGAGTGCCAGGATCTGGAGAAAGAGTGCATTGAGTCAGTAATACCACCTGGTTACTACAGCACTTAGCCTTACAGTATTCTGCTCTGCCCACCAGCACTTTAATTCCCGACTAATTTTAAATCATACCAGTGATATTGAAGGTAAGGGGAGTTGTTACGGTGACTAGCTGAAATCTTCCTTTGCTGTTAGAAGTGCTAAAACACTTGCAATTTTTAAATTCAAATATCAATGAAGAGAGAAATTACATAAGAACATAAGAATTGGGAGCAGGAGAAGGCCATACGGCCCCTGGAGCCTGCTCCGCCATTCAATAAGATCATGGCTGATCTTCGACCTAAACTCCACTTTCCCGCCCAATTCCCATATCCCTTGATTCCCCTAGACACCAAAAATCTATCTATGTCAGCCTTGAATATACTCAACGACTCAACATCCACTGCCCTTTTGGGTAGAGAATTCCAAAGGTTTACAACCCTCTGAATGAAGAAATTCCTCCTCATCTCAATCTTAAATGACCTTCCCCTTATCCTGAGACTATGCTCCCTAGTTCTAGACTCTTTAGCCAGGGGGAAACAACCTCTCAGCATCTACCCTGTCAATCCCCCTCAGAATCATATGTTACAATGAGATCCCCTCTCATTCTTTTAAACTCCAGAGTATAGACCCAATCCGCTCAATCTCTCCTTATAGGACATCCCTCTCATCCCAGGAGTCAATCTAGTATAAACATGAGCAATAATAATGTGAGACCTCTCTATTCTTAATAAAACGATTGCTGGAACTTCCTGTATAATGGGCGGACGATCCCATAATCGCCTGTTTTACAACCCACCGATGTTGAAAATTCTGCTCTATGGAGGAGCAATTCAGTATCGCCCCATTTGGGGCATTAGCTTTTGAAAGCTGAGAGGATTAGCGCCTGGCGCTAATGAATCCCAGCTTCTTCTAAATTTGGTGTTTGCGCTCCAGGAAGGAAGTGGAGAGCTAAACCGCGATCCGAGGCTCCTTCCCTGCCTTAAAGGGATGGGCCATTGCTGCAGGCTTTGTATTGGGCCCAGTGAGTTGGTCCCTGATGGCAGCCGCGATCCGATCTGATCAGCCTCAAGCACTCCAGCAGAATGCCGGGCTGATTGATCGCGTCCCAGGAACAATCGAAAAAAATCACTTTATGCATTGATAACATTTTTCTCCTACCCGCTCCAACATCCCCTTTTACTTGCACCTCCGAAGCCCCCAGCTTCCCAAACAATGCCTCCTACTACTGTCAGTGCTGTGGCCCGGTGATGCTGTAGAGGGCAGAAGCGAAGTTCGGGTCCGGGGCGCCACCGGAGCGGTGCACACGGCGATGACGTCACAATCTCTGGGCGCAGGCGATCGTGGCGCAAAGTGGTACCGCCACCGCAAACTTCTCGGCCAAGTTAGCGGGAGTCGTTCATCTCGCCGCGTCCGGTCGGTAAGTCTTTAGCACCCCATTATTGCCCCCGGAGGCGATAACGGGAGGTGCTAAGGAGGAATTGGCCTGTGACTCCATAGTTTATAACTTGCAAAATCTGTAATGTTAATATAATTTTAAAAATAGCAATGCTTCTAAAGATGAATGGGCACAGAATTATGAGTTGCCTATTGAGGCGATGCCTATTTGAAATTTTAAACTGATAGCCAGCCCTGCTTTAATGTACTTTCCTCTTATTTTCATATTGAATTTTATTAACATGAAACCGCTTGAAATGCTCATGGCTCAAGTCCAATAATAAACTACTGAAAAAGAACATCCTCGACTGTAATATTCTGATTCGTGACATGCGCCAAGTGAAGATGTCAAATTTAACATCGCCACCACCAACCAAGCTAACGGGAATTCATTTTCTTGAAAGTCATTTCAGAAAACTGGTTATGTTCAGATATCCAATCATTTGATGTAAATGTTTAGATTGCACATTATTAAATAGTATTTTAATATATTTCCTTTTTGTTTTTCCTTACATTTCTTCTGCATGTTATAGCTGTCATTTTCGAAGATAAATTTCATATCAGATAATCTTTGATTTAAATGCAACATCATCCCAGTAGAGAGAGCAAGAACAACTAGATGCTTTGACCTTTATAAGTAAAATACAGTTTTACAAGGTTATTCATGTTTAATCATGCAAACATCTATGCATTACCTAATACTAATTCAGCAATATAATGTTTTGTACCAGCTTAAAGCATTGGCATGCATAACACTATGATAATAAAAGTGTAAAGACCTTTTCATATTACAGATTAGACAAATCCACAGGAACAATCCTAAAAAAAGCAAACTGTGACAACGTCTTCATTCTTTTCTGACACTGAATAAATTGATAAAGTCAGTCCAGTTTTTTATGCAAGTATGATGATAGCAGTAATAATGTATTAATGGGTGTTGGATGGATTTAAATGCAGAGGAAAAAGCTAACTATCATTCATTCTGTTCAGATTAATATTGAATATTAATATTTCAACTTTTTAGTTTTGAGGAACATATGATTAGGAACCAGATATCTGGATGCCGATGGATGGGTATCATGTACTATTGTTTGTATCTATTTATTTTTAATACTATTTAGATTCAAAGAGTCTGAAATTCCTGAGTTGAGGAGGGCATTATTCAGCTGTATCTTCTGCAAAGAGGCTGGGATCTTTCTGCAAAGAGTGCTTCCATGTTTCATTCTCCCTGCAACCACCCCCCCCTCCCCATTCCTATGTCCCAGCAGCAATTTGGGGAATTCCACCAAGCTTGCACCTCTGGGATCCAACTGATTCCATGCCTGCTAAGAGCATGCATGGGTTCTATTCTGAGACTCTGAAAGGTCCCAGAGAAGGTAAAGAGCAGAGGTGATTGATTTCTGATGCATTGACTGCCTTCTCGTCACTGATAGGGCTAATTAGAGTGCAGCTGGAGACTGTAGCAATGATCTGCTGATGTCATTGGTTGCTTGGTAGTAACGCCTTGTACACATCAGCCACACACTCGAATCACTCTTCATCCTGTTCATGCACTGAAGGTTGCAGATTAGTCAGTGCTCTGCATACTGAGGCTCCTCTTGACTGTGATGTTAAGGAGCAGAAAGCACACTATTTTGGACTTCTTCTCTGGGATTTAGACAATGGAATTGTTGCTTCAAGACTTTGAAATATTATTCCGCGCGCACCTTGGTTTTGGCATAGGCCCCATTGTTGGGTTCCTCAATTCTATTGGTTGTTATAGCAACTGGTGCCATCTGCCAAAGTCGAAGAAGGTAGCCAGATTCCCCAGAAGCTAAGCATGCTGTCTGCAAACTTCTGGTACAGGACATGAAAATTGTAATGTTGCAAGATGTAAGAGTCATGGTAGCTCCCAGGATATGTGGGTTTAACATGGAGATTGTCCAGCTTGACACCATACATTGTACATAGTGGAGTACATGTCTTAGCAGAGCCTCTGTGACATTTTGGATGGTGCAATGAGGAATAGCTCATTACCATTCAAATCATCCATGGTACCATTAGTGGACCCTGAAGCATAATAGCTCAAGGCTCTGATCACTTCAAGTGCCATAGGCAGAGCCGTGCTTATGGATGAATTGCCTCTCCAACGAGGGCGCATAAAATGGCACAATAACTATCTCCCTGGATAACCACAGACATTGCGCAGTTATATCCAAAATAGTTGCTTAAGAAGTGGTAACTGCACTCCTGTGGGCTTCTGACACTTGTGGCTGTCAGAGTTCTGTGCAGTCTAGAATCATAGAATGGTTAAAGCACAGAAGGAGGCCATTCGGCCCGTCGAGCCCGTGCCGGCTCTCTGCAAGAGCACTTCAGCTAGTCCCGCTCCCCCACCCTTTCCCCGTAGCCCTGCAAATGTTTTTCCTTCAGATACTTATCCAATTAACCTTCTGAAAGCCACAATTGAGTCTGTCTCCACCACCCTTTCAGGCAGTGCATTCCAGATCCTAACCACTCGCTGCGTAAAACTGTTTTCTCTCATGTCACCTTTGGTTCTTCTGCTAATCATCTTAAATCTGTGTCGTCTGGTTTTTGACCCTTCTGCCAATGGGAACAGTTTATCTCTATCTACTCTGTCAAGACCCCTCATGATTTTGAACACCTCTATCAAATGTCCTCTCAACCTACTCTGCTCTCAGGAGAACTACCCCAGCTTCTCCAGTCTATCCATGTAACTGAAGTCCCTCATCCCTGGAACAATTCTTGTTAATCTTTGCTGCAACCTTTCCAAGGGTTTCACATCTTTCCTAAAGTACGGTGCCCAGAATTGGACACATGAGGGATTTGGGGCGCTCGCTTTTTAAATGTTGAAAATTTATCGGCAGGCGCAAAGGAATCTTAACTTCTTCTAAATTGGGCTTTAGCACACCAGGAAGGAAGGGGATGCGGTAAATCAGGCGCTAATGACCTCGGTGGGGCACGACAGGGGTGCTAACATCAGAGCACTACTGAATTTCAGGTGACTTGCAATCAGCAATCAACCTTCAATCCTTCACACTGGCTCATTCCAGCTCTTAAAGGGGAGGTTCTATCAAACTGCAGCTGCTCATTTTCGCCAGTCCTGCATGTGAAGGAGAGCTGAGAGGAATTGCACGAACTTTTATGGCTGCTGCTAATCCAGTTGTAAGGGAGAGAGCTCATCGTTTCAATGACGTAGCATTGGAGGCATTGGTGGGGACAGTTGAACAAAGGAGGGAAATGCTGTTCCCAGCAAGTGGAAGGAGGCCATTGCCCCACATCTTCAGGGCAATGTGGAGGAAAGTGGCAGAGGAGGTGTCGGTCAGCATTGTCTTTTAACACAGCCTCACACAGTGCTGTAAGAAATTCAATGACCTCAGTCTGGTGGTCAAGGTAATTATATGCTTCAACAGCTCCTACATACCAGCCTCTGAACCTCTGTCTGTGCACACTGAGCAAACCACTACTGCCCCACCACTGACCTGCCAAACATGTGCAGCTACTCAAACTCACATCTTCATCTCACGCCTTGCCTACATTCACTGCTATTCAAGATGGCAGGCATATCTCCCAGAGACATAGCTGGACTCTGACTCACACACATCCCTTTTTTTTGCAGGCCAAGATGGCCCACAATAGGAGGGAGCAATAGAGATCAGGCGGGGGTGAGCCCCAGTTCCAGCAGCTGTCCGACCTGGAGGAGCGAGTGCTGCGGCTCATTGGCCCGCAGATGGTGGGGGATGTGGCCGTTGGCGACGTCGACCCCGCTGGGGGCAACAACAGTATCTTTATCCCCTCTCCTGTTCTCATCGCACCAGGAGGCTTTATCTCTTTCCAGCTCCTGATACGGTCTGCCTTCCTTGCTCCATTCCTGCCCCCCATGCCCTCACCTTAACATGATTCTTGTGCCTTTTATGCTTTCAAGTAATCAGCAAGCAGATGACCAGCCTGACCCTGAGCCCCCAATGATAGTGATGAGGGAAAAGAGGAGGAGGACTCAAGTACTGCATCGCTGCATCTCTCACCCGCAGGGACCAGCTCAGAGACTGACACTACGCATTCGTTCGAGGTTAGTTTATTAGAGTGATCTGCACTGGGTGATGCACCGGGGACGAGTGGGCTGCAGCAAGGCCAAGGGGAAAGGGCTCTGGAGGGAAAATTCGTGCGCGAGTTCTGCTCCACAGGATTCAGATGAGGACCTCAATGGGGAGGCGTTCACAAGAAAGGGGATGGCCATGCACTTTGACATGGGAGGTGCAATGGCAAGGGTGCCTGAGAGCTTCTCGGCAATGGTAAGGAGGGTGGAGGAGTCCACCTCCAACATTGCACAGAGCTCTGCACACACCATTCTAAGATTTTCAGTCTAAGACGATGATGGACTCCCAGAAAGACCATGTGGATCCAGACCCCATGACATGTGTCATAGGCGATGTGGCAACTTCCATTGTGGCACAGGTGGAAGCAACGCAACATCTTAGTCCTGTAATTCTGTCAATGGTTGCTGGCATGGAAGCTCAGACTACTCTCATGTAGTCTCAGCTGCAGGCCACGCGAGCTGCTGGGTCCATCACAGTCAACTGGGGATCTCATAGTGTCACAACAGGCCACCAATCTGTGCTCCAGCAGATTGGGAGGGATGCTGAGGTGCTGCTCCAGTGGAGTGGCAATGGACCTCTCTTAGGATGATAGCATTCCTGAGCCCATCACTGCCACTCCGACATTGCACTTGTCACTGCCTGTCATCAGGCCAGCCCAGACTGCCACTGCCCACCCTGAGGTGATGCAGTCTACACCCAGGCTTTCTAGGCCTAGAGCTAGTCGAGGGCGTCCTGCAAAGGCCATCTGTGATGTTATATATGCAGACTATAGATATACTCTCTGTGTAGTCACTGTATCGTTGCATAAGATGGAGACTTGTTTACCTGATGTACTATCAATACGATTTACACTGTATATGCTATGCTGGCACCACTAGAGGGTGCAACTGGTGGAGACCGGTGTTTCCTGCCCTGGTGGCAGGGGCTGTATAAAAGGGTAGCCACCGTGCGGCTGCCTCACTCTGGAGTTACGAACAAAGGACCAAGGTCACTACAGTTTGAGTACAACACATTGCCTCGTGGAGTCACACACAAGTATATTACAGACATAACAACTGGCTACCAGAATACGGACTTTCACGCAATTATGGCTACCTTTGGCACACTAAAAGACTTCGCAGAGGGTGATGATTGAGATGCCTTCACGGAAAGGCTCGAACTATATTTCGTGGCAAACGACCTGGCACGGGAGACGGATGCATTGGCGGAGAAGCGCATGGCTATACTGCTGACCAGTTGTGGGCCCGAGGTCTACCGCCTCGTCAGGGATTTGCTGGCACCCATGAAGGCCAAGGATAAGACATACAATGAGCTGACTGAACTAATTCGCGACCAACTAAAATCAAAAGAGAGCATCCTCACTGCCAGACACAAATTCTACACTCATCGCAGACCTGAGGGCCAGGAGATTGCAAAATATGCTGCTGACCTCAGGAGATTTGCGACACCGTGTGATTTTGGCACGCACTTCAACAATGCATTGTGAGACATCTTCTTTATGGGAATTGGCCACGAGGGCCTCCTTCACAAGTTATTATCTGCCGATACCAGTCAACCTGCAGAAGGCCATCAGCATCAATCAGGCGTTCATGACCTCGACCTGCAGCACCAAGCAAATTATTCATCCTGTGGACTCAAACCCGGCAAGTATTGTACATAGAATGGTGCCTTTCACAGGCAAGACAGCAGAATGTGGCTTTCCCCAGGGCAGAGAGCACAGACCTCAGGGTTTCAGAATCAGAGTCCGTCGAGGGGTGCTAACCGAGTAGCACCATGCTGGCGTTGCGGAGGAAACCATAGGGCTCACCAGTGTCAGTTTGCTGAGTACTTATGCAAAGCCCGTAACACGAAGGGCCACCTCCAGCATATGAGTAAAAGAAATATGACGCACCGTCTAGCAGAGGAGTCGGTAGATGACTTTGAATCCAGCGGGGAGTATGATGATTTGGCCAGATAGGCAGCTCAGCCCCAAGAAGAAGTGTATGGCGTGTATACCTGCACCACCGATTGTCCTCCAGTGAAGATAGAAATCGAGATAAACGGCATTCCAGTCTTCATGGAAGTGAACACGGGAGCGAGCCAGTCAGTGATGAGCCAGGATGCCTTTGAGAGGCTGTGGAATGAAAAACGACCCGAGCTGGTTCCAGTACAGGAAAAGTTGCACACCTACAACAAGGAGCTGATCCCAGTCCTTGATAGTGCAGATGTAAGTGTAATCCATAATGGCGTGGTGCACGTTACCTCTGTGGATTGTTGCAGGTGATGGTCCATTGCTACTCGGAAGAAGGTGAATGGGGAAGATCCAGTGGAAATGGGAAGACCTCTTCACTCCAGCAATCGATGTCCCCCGTGCTCAGAGGCAGAGCAAAACCTCACCTTCGCTTGGGCCAGGCACCAGAGAACAGACCAGCGCAGCACCTGAGGCACAGACCGTCCATCATGACTGCGTGGCAATGATCCGACCGGAACGACCTAAAAGTACCTTCCCGGCTCCAGTGGCAGGAATCCTGGGGAGGAAGATCGAATTCACAGGCACTCTTCCAGCTTTTGTGGCAGAATCGCGGGAGAGAAGGATCAAGGCAGTCAACCTCGAGGACAGAGGCAAGATGGCGTTCCTGCTGCAGCGAGGTGCAGCGTGGATGAAAAAAAAGATGTCCGCAGCCATACCATGAGGTGCAATGCTGAGGGGCCAACACGTGGTATCTAACAAAGGATTTGATTGGGGTAAAGCCAGCAGGGTTCTCTTAAAGGAGACCTGCAACCAACTGAACTTAAAGAGACGTTGTATGCATGGCAATCAATGTAACGAACCGATTAAGATTGTGGACAAAATGTTGTTGCAAGATGCCGATACTATTCCTAATGTAAAGAACAAAATGTTGTTGCGAGATGTCGGGAATAGAGTGTCCCCAAAAGTAGCAAGCAAGCGAATTCGGGAAGGTAAAGGCGCTGATCCTGATGCCCTGCCCCAGGTGTCCCCACAAGTTATAGGCCAGCAACCTCAGGAGGGTGAAGGCACTGATCCAGGTCTATCCCACGCTGCAGTCACCCGATGGCACTATTTGCCACGGACCTGGAAATGAAAAAGGCGCCAATACTAGCAGTCGGCTGCCATTGCCCACCAGCTGGGTGGAGACAGCGCAGCCCCCAGACACAGTCGCTCCCTCGGCCATGTCCGGGAGCGAAAGGTCAGAACCAACGAGTTCCCCAAACGGGACCTGGAACAGCCAGGTTCCCAACACCGTTAGAGAGCAGGCAGAAGATTCTGCAGCCCTCAAAGGAGGACAGAGAGGCCACACACATCTGTGGCTCTGCCACCACGAGGCAACGGCAAAGGCCCTGAGTCCTAGTTAGGTGAGCGAACCAAGCCCACCCCGCCATCATATGACTAGGACCCCGTCCGGTTGCTCTGGAACCTGTATCCTCGCATACCTGTACTGCTACCTCAGTGCGGGCCATGACTGAACCATGAATGCAATCAACCCAATTCTGGCGCACGATCGCAAAATGTAACGAATGTAAGTCACTGAACCAAGGTGTCACGATACAAACTGTAACTTCCTTTCTTTGTACTTGCACTGTGTCTGATATTGTATGTTAATGAAACGGGCCTGCTGCACGATCTTGCTGTGGGGTGGGGGGTCGCGGGGAACGGATGTATGTAGCCATGGACACACACATGGATCACACCCAGAACCCACTGGAACCTCCACTGTATCATCGAACCATCCAAACTGGTAACCATTACCCAATGTTGTGGCAAAAGGACTTGGGGGTTAACAAGGAGAGAGCCAAGCCAAAGCACAGCCAAGGTGTAAGGGCTATTGGCACTTAAGTCTGGGGAGAGCTAAGCCAGAGCACATAGTGCAAAGGTAATCGGCAAAAGGACTTGGGGGAGAGTGATGTTATATATGCAGACTATAAATATACTCTCTGTGTAGTCACTATATAGTTGCATAAGATGGAGACTTGTTACCTGATGTACTATGAATAAGTTTTACACTGTATATATACTATGCTGGCACCATTAGAAGGTGCAACTGGTGGAGACCGGGGTTTCCTGCCCCTGTGGCAGAGGCTGTCCACTAGAGGGCACTGTGTTGGGAGACCTGAGGGTCACCTGCATAGGTGTGCAGAGCCCAGGATAAAAGGCTGCCCACCATGCTTGTGTCTCACTCTGGAGTTACGAACAAAGGACCAAGGTCACTACAGTTTGAGTACATTGCCTCATGGAGTCATTCATAAGTGTATTACAGACATAACACTATCAATAAGGTTTACACTGTGTATATACTATGCTGGCACCACTAGAGGGTGCAACTAGTGGAGACCAGGGTTTCCTGCCCTGGTGGCAGGGGCTGTATAAAAGGGTAGCCACCATGCGGCTGCCTCATTCTGGAGTTACGAACAAAGGACCAAGGTCACTACAGTTTGAGTACAACACATTGCCTCGTGGAGTCATTCACAAGTACTTTATAGACATAACATGTAGTCTCTGGCACTGACACTCAGCAGCCTTCCACCAGCCCTACTGCAGCCTCAGGGGAGACAATATGAGGAAACAGTAGAATAGATAAAGCCAGTGTTAAGAGAGGATATAAGGTTTTGCACAAGGGTGATTCATACATTTAATTGTTGTTTATAATTGTGGTGAATGTTATGAGATAACATTTTAATTGAAATGTTGATTATTTGGTGTTGTCTTTCATTTCAGTTGTGGGGCTGTGGTTTGAATGGGGAAATTAATGGGAAGATGGGGACGTGCATAGCCTATATTCACTGGAGTTCAGAAGAATGAGAAGTCATCTTATCAAAACATATAAGATAATGGGAGGGCTCGACAAGGTGGTTGCAGAGCCGATATTTCCACCCATAGGGAAAACTAAAACTAGGGGACATAGTCTTAGAATAAGGGGCCGCCCATTTAGAAACATAGAAAATAGGTGCAGGACATTCGGCCCTTCGAGCCTGCACCACCATTCAATATGATCATGGCTGATCATGCAACTTCAGTACCCCATTCCTTCTTTCTCTCCATACCCCTTGATCTCTTTAGTCATAAGGGTCACATCTAACTCCCTTTTGAATATATTTAACGAACTGGCCTCATCAACTTTCTTTGGTAGAGAATTCCACAGGTTCACAAATCTGAGATGAGAAGGAATTTCTTCTCGAAGGGTTGTAAATCTGTGGAATTCTTTGCCCCAGAGAGCTGTGGAGGCTGGGTCATTGAATATATTTAAGGCGGAGATAAACAGATTTTTGAGCAATAAGGGAATAAAGGGTTATGGGCAGTGGGCAGGGAAGTGGAGCTGAGTCCATGATCAGATCAGCCATGATCTTATTGAATGGCGGAGCAGGCTCGAGGGGCCAAATGGCCTACTCCTGCTCCTATTTCTTATGTTGTTATGTTCTTATGTAACCGGGAAGTGGGCTGGAATTTATTGGCACCCAAGTCTGATGAGTCGGTCGTGGACTTGCCTTGCAAAAGTCGATTGAGCGGCTGCCTCCTCTGTCACTGCTGTTGCTGCTCCTCCTCCTCATCGTCCTCCTCTTGCTCCTCCTCCTGGTCCTCCTCCCCCTCCTGAGGTGGCAATGGCTGCGCCCTCATGATGGCCAAGTTGAGCAGTATGCAGCAGACAATGATGAAATGGGACACCCGCTCAGCCGAGTACCGGAGGAATCCTCCCAAGCGGTCAAGGCAGCAGAACCATTGCTTCAGTACTCCAATGATCTACTCAATAATGTTCCTGGTGGCAGCATGGCTCTCATTATATGAGTGCTGGGCAGAGGGGAGAGGAGTCACGAGCCAGGTGGAGAGCGGATAGCCCTTGACTCCGAGCAGCCAGCTGCGAGCTTCATGTAGTGGCTGGAAGGGAGCTGGCACACTGGTCTGGCACAAGATGAGTGCATCGTGGCTGCTGCCAGGATAGTGGGCATTGTCTGTGAGGATTCAATGTATGTGGTCTCACACCAACTGCACATTCAGTGAGTGGTAGCCTTTGCAGTTACGGAATACCTCAGGATTGTGATGCGATGCCCGCAAAGATAAGTGGGTGCAGTCAATGGCGCCCTGGACCATGGGGAAGCCCGCTCTTCTGGCCATCATGAGGGCACAGCCAGGAGGGGGAGAAGGAGAAGGAGGAGGAGCAAGAGGAGGAAGATGAGAAAGGAGCAGCAGCAAGTTAAGTTAATCTAGGGATTAAATCATGGCAGGAGCACTCGGACACGTGTTATGCTCCTCCTGTGCTATGTGGGAAATCAGGGACGCTGGAAGTGTGCAGCAAGTGTATCCGCCTGAAGCACCTGACAGACCGCATTGCGGCACTGGAGCTGCGGGTGGATTTACTCTGGAGCATCCGCGATGCTGAGGATGTCGTGAATAGCATGTTTAGTGAGTTGGTAAAGGGTACACAGCCAGATAGGGAATGGGTGACCAACAGGAAGAGCAGTGGAAGGAAGGTAGTGCAGAGGTCTCCTGCGGTCATCCCCCTGCAAAACAGATACACCGATTTTTGCCTTGGATTTCTCTGCCCTCCACTTTTACTTTTCTTCTTTCTATCTTTTGCTTCTGCCCCTATTTTACTTCCCTCGGTCTCCCTGTTTAGGTTCCCATCCCCCTGCCATATTAGTTTAACCCCTCCCCAACAGCACAAGCAAACACTCCCCCTAGGACATTGGTTCCGGTCCTGCCCAGGTGCGATTTGTTGAGGCGGATGACTCATCAAGGGAGAGTAGCAGCAGCCAAGTTAATGGCACCATGGGTGGCTCTGCTGCACAGGAGGGCAGGAAAAAGAGTGGGAGAGCTATAGCGGTAGGGTATTCTATTGTAAGGGGAATAGATAGATGTTTCTTCGGGTGCAATCGAGACTCCAGGATGGTATGTTGCCTCCCTAGTGCAAGGGTCAAGGATGTCTCGGAGCGGCTGCAGGACATTTTGAAGGGGGAGGGTGAACAGCTAGTTGTCGTGGTGCATATAGGTACCAACGACATAGGTAAAAAAACGGGATGAGGTCCTACAAGCAGTATTTAGGGAGCTAGGAGTTAAATTAAAAAGTAGGACCTCAAAGATAGTAATCTCAGGATTGCTACCAGTGCCACATGCTAGTCAGAGTAGGAATCGCAGGATAGCTCAGATGAATACGTGGCTTGAGGAGTGGTGCAGAAGGGAGGGATTCAAATTCCTGAACATTGGAACCAGTTCTGGGGGAGGTGGGACCAGTACAAACCGGACGGTCTGCACCTGAGCAGAACCGGAACCAATGTCCTAGGAGGAGTGTTTGCTATTGCTTTTGGGGAGGGTTTAAACTAATATGGCAGGGGGATGGGAACCTATGCAGGGAGACAGAGGGAAGTAAAGTAGGGGCAGAAGCAAAAGATAGAAAGAAGAAAAGTAAAAGTGGAGGGCAGAGAAACCCAAGGCAAAAATCAAAAAGGGCCACATTGCAGCAAAATTCTAAAAGGGCAAAGTGTGTTAAAAAAAAAAAGCCTGAAGGCTCTGTGCCTCAATGCGAGGAGTATTCATAATAAGGTGGATCAATTAACTGCACAGGCAGCAATTAATGAATATGATATAATTGGCATCATGATGACATGGCTCCAGGGTGACCAAGGCTGGGAACTCAACATTCAGGGGTATTCATCATTCAAGAAGGATGGACAGAAAGGAAAAGAGGTGGGGTAGCATTGCTGGTTAAAGAGGAAATTAACGGAATAGTAAGGAAGGACATTAGCTTGGATGATGTGGAATCTGTATAGGTGGAGCTGCGGAATACCAAAGGGCAGAAAACGCTAGTGGAAGTTGTGCACAGACCACCAAACAGTAGTAGTGAGGTTGGGGACAGCATCAAATAAGAAATTAGGGACGCGTGCAATAAAGGTACAGCAGTTATCATGGGCGACTTTAATCTACATATAGATTGGGCTAACCAAGCTGGTAGCAATACGATGGAGGAGGATTTCCTGGAGAGTATTAGTGATGGTTTTCTGGACCAATATGTCGAGGAACCAACTAGAGGGCTGGCTATCCTAGACTGGGTGATGTGTAATGAGAAAGGACTAATTAGCAATCTTGTTGTGTGAGGCCCCTTGGGGAAGAGTGACCATAATATGGTAGAATTCCTTATTGAGATGGAGAGTGACATAGTTAATTTGGAGACTAGGATCCTGAACTTAAGGAAAATAACTTCGATGGTATGAGGCGTGAATTGGCTAGAATAGACTGGCAAATTATACTTAGAGGGTTGATGGTGGATAGGCAATGGCAAACATTTAAAGATCACATGGATGAACTTCAACAATTGTACATCCCTGTCTGGACTAAAAATAAAACGGGGGAGGTGGCTCAACCGTGGCTAACAAGGGAAATTAAGGATAATGTTAAAACCAAGGAAGAGGCATATAAATTGGCCAGAAAAACCAGCAAACCGGAGGATTGGCAGAATTTTATAATACAGCAGAGGAGGACAAAGGGTTTAATTAGGAGGGGGAAATAGAGTATGAGAGGAAGCTTGCCAGAAACATAAAAATTGACTGCAAAAGCTTCTATAGATATGTGAAGAGAAAAAGATTAGTGAAGACAAATGTAGGTCCCTTGCTGTTAGATTCAGGTGAATTTATAATGGGGAATAAAGAAATGGCAGACCAGTTGAACAAATACTTTGGTTTTGTCTTCATGAAGGAAGACACAAATAGCCTTCCGGAAGTACTAGGCGACTGAGGATCTAGTGAGAAGGAGGAAATGAAAGATATCCTTATTAGGCAGGAAATTGTGTTAAGGAAATTGATGGGATTTAAAGCCGATAAATCTCTGGGGCCTGATAGTCTGCATCCCAGAGCACTTAAGGAAGTGGCCCTAGAAACAGTGGATGCATTGGTGATCATTTTCCAACAGTCTATTGACTCTGGATCAGTTCCTATGGACTGGAGGGCAGCTAATGTAACACCACTTTTTAAAAAAGTAGGGAGAGAGAAAACGAGGAATTATAGACTGGTTAGCCTGACATCAGTAGTGGGGACAATATTGGAATCAATTATTAAAGATGAAATAACAATGCATTTGGAAAGCAGTGACAGGATCGGTCTAAGTCAACATGGATTTATAAAAGGGAAATCATGCTTGACAAATTTTCTGGAATTTTTTGAGGATGTAACAAGTAGAGTGGACAAGGGAGAACCAGTGGATGTGATGTATTTGGACTTTCAAAAGGTTTTTGACAAGGTCCCACACAAGAGATTGGTGTGCAAAATTAAAGCACATGGTATTGGGGGTAATGTACTAACGTGGGTAGAGAAATGGTTGGCAGACAGGAAGCAGAGAGTCGGGATAAACGGGTCGTTTTCAGAATGACAGGCAGTGACTGGGGTGCTGCAGGGCTCAGTGCTGGGACCCCAGCTATTTACAATATACATTAATGATTTGGATGAAGGAATTGAGTGTAATATCTCCAAGTTTGCAAATGATACGAAACTGGGTGGCGGTGTGAGCTGTGAGGAGGACGCTAAGATGCTGCAGGGTGAATTGGACAGGTTAGATGTGTGGGCAAATGCATGGCAGATGCATTATAATGTGCATAAATGTGAGGTTATTCACTTTGGGGGCAAAAACACGAAGGCAGAATATTACCTGAATGGCGGCAGATTAGGAAAAGGGGAGGTGCAACGAGTCAGTCATTGAAAGTTGGCATGCAGGTACAGCAGGCGGTGAAGAAGGCAAATGGTATGTTGGCCTTCATAGCTCAGGGATTTGCGTATAGGAGCAGGGAAGTCTTACTGCAGTTGTACAGGGCCTTGGTGAGGTCTCACCTGGAATATTGTGTTCAGTTTTGGTCTCCTAATCTGAGGAAGGACGTTCTTGCTATTGAGGGAGTGCAGCGAAGGTTCACCAGACTGATTCCCGGGATGGCTGGACTGACATATGAGGAGAGACTGGATCGACTGGACCTTTATTCACTGTAGTTTAAAAGGTTGAGAGGGGATCTCATAGAAACATCTAAAATTCTGACGGGACTGGACAGGTTAGATGTAGGAAGAATGTTCCCGATGTTGGCGAAGTCCAGAACCAAGAGACACAGTCTAAGGATAAGGAGTAAGCCATTTGGGACTGAGATGAGGAGAAACTTCTTCACTCAGAGAGTTGTTAACCTGTGGAATTCCCTACTGCAGACAGTTATTGATGCCAGTTCATTGGGTATATTCAAGAAGGAGTTAGATATGGCCCTTGTGGCTAAAGGGATCAAGGGGTATGGAGAGAAAGCAGGAAAGGAGTACTGAGGTGAATGATGAGCCATGATCTTATTGAATGATGGTGCAGACTCGAAGGGCCGAATGGCCTACTCATGCACCTATTTTCTATGTTTCTATGTTTCAAAGCCAAATGCACACTCCAGCTGCTTCTCTCTGGTCATGGGCAAGGAAATGTAGCCTTTGGCAATGGACGTTCGGCCCATAGCCCAGTAGTGAAATAAGTCCTGATGTAAACCTCGTTCCCATTTCTGTGGCTAAATTGCTGTCATTTGAAATATCCCCATCGGCTAAATTGCAAGGGATTTAACAGAGCAGAGCTTGTGCACATTCTTTCTCAAAAATCGCAGTTAAGCCCTTTTAATTTAGTCAATAGTTTTGATATTACTGATTTTATTGCAGAAATTATCTTTGCAAAGAGGCATTTAATTAAACTGTGTTCCCATCACTTTGTGATCTGCAGTAAATAGTTTTTAGGTTACAATAAAATTTTTATTTTATGTAGGAGCTGTTCTGTTTTCCTATGTTCATTGATTGCAATTGGATTAGTCATAAATTAAAAAACCAGTATTAATTCAACTGGAACATTATTCTTGGTGGGACATTTTGTCATGTTTATTAACTATCATCTCATAGTAGGACAAAATGCTGCTGTAGTCTGGTGAAATAAATCAGCAAATATGAAGGCAAAGTTTGTGTGCATTGGTGTAAAGTGATGTTGTATGCACACAAACCCAAAAGAGATGGCTCAGTGCCACATTAAAGTCCTCCTCACACCAGTTTGCATGCAGTATAACTCCAGCCCGGTAAGGCTGCATTTTGAAAGCACACGAGTGTTTCATTTCAATTACTGAACACTTTACACTTTTGGCAGTTTTTAATGCTAGGAAAAAGTGGATACTTCCAACTCGAGCGCTCCAATCATTTAACTTTGGCTGTCTGGGAGCAGAGTTCTGTGTGTGTGGCCAAGCACAAGTCAATAGAGCTCTTTTGTCACTGACCCCAATGTAAACTGCAGTCAACAAATTAACTCATGTCTGGTGACCGGAAATTGGACACAATAGATGCCAGTCTTGGGCCAGTAATTGCTACATAAAACTGTAGTAAAAGATATACTCAGTACATTGTACATCGAGTTACATCAAGTTTTCAGCACAGAAATAGGTCATTTGGCCCAACTGGTCCATGCTGTCGTTTATGCTCCACACGTGCCTTCTCCCGTCCCTTTTGATCTAACTAATCAGCATATCCTTCGATTCTTATCTCCCTCGTGTGCTTATCTAGCTTCCCCTTAAATCCATCTATGCTATTTGCCTCAAAATGGTTATTGTCTGGTTAAAATATATGAAGTAGAAAAGGAAAAATCTTGCATTTATATAGATGCCTTTCAAGATCTCAGAACATCCCAAAGTAAGTACTTAGAAATTAAGTACTTAGAAATGGTCGTAATTCTGTAGAATTCTCTGCCCCAGAGAGCTGTGGAGGCTGGATCATTGAATATATTTAAGGTGGAGATAGACAGATTTTGAGCGATAAGGGAGTGAAGGGTTATGGGGAGCGGGCAGGGAAGTGGAGCTGAGCCCATGATCAGATCAGCCATGATTTTATTAAATGACGGAGCAGGCTCGAGGGGCCAAATGGCCTACTCATGCTCCTATTTCTTATGTTCTTATGAAATGTAGCAGCTAATTTGCGCACAGCAAGATCCCAAAAATGAAGCAAATGACCAGATCATCTATTTTAGGTGTTGGTTGAGGGATAAATGTTGGCCCCTGGGAGAACTCCCTTGCTCTTCTTCAAATAGTGACGTGTTATATTTTATGTCCACCTGAAAGGGTAGATGATGTGCCATAGTTTAATGTCTTGGCTGAAAGACGCAACTTCAACAGTGCAGCACTCTCTCAGTACTGCACTGTAGTGCAAGCCTAGATTATGCACTCAAGTCTCTGGAGTAGGACTTGAACCCACGACTCTTTGACTCAGAGGCAAGAGTTTATTCCCTCCTGTGCATTACCCCACCTGGCGTTCCTCACTGGGTCCTACTTTCTGGAACTGTTTCCCTAAATCTCTTTGTCTTGCTGCTTCTCTTTCTGTCTTTTAGTCAATTCTCCCAATTCTTCTATTTGGTCCTGTTTTTAAAATTACATTAAAGGCACTATATAAATGCAAGCTGGTGTTGTTATCACTACCAATTTGTCAATACTACCACTGACCATAGCTATTATAATCAGTGGATTCTGTTATGTACTTTGTATCATGTGACGAGTAAATAATAAAAGGTTTACAAGACCTTGACACTGTTTTATCAGAAAATAACTGCGCTGCTTTTTCATGTGACTGGATGAGAGTCACCTTCTAAAAAAATCGTGCTCTCTCTTTTACTGCTGTGATGGGATCAGAGTTAAGGACCTGTATAAGAACTGCCTCCGAGCTATGAAGTACTTCAGCTGCAGTGCCACTTGAGGCTGCTTCTGGATTCAGACAGCTCCATCTCCTGTAGCACCAGAGATCTGACAGCAGCTACCCTGAGTAAGGTGAAGGAAGGCATCTCGATAGAGATGAGTTAATTTCCCAATAAGCCAACCTGGTCAGCCAGTTGCCCCTAAGTTATTCTGCATAAGTTGCATACATCTTTTGCAAGTTGAAGCCAGTCTAGTCAACAGACTGTAGTTTTCCCGTTGTAACCTTTGCTAGGAGTTTCCTGTCTACCATGATTTGATGAAGTGTTTGTGTTTTTCTCGAATTAGACAATGTTGTGTCTTAGGGAATGCTTTATAATTTGATACTTTTTTCCAATGTCAAAGCATTTAGCAATGGCTATTATTGAATTTGCAATGGATTATATGAAGAAAATATATGGTTATTTCTAACCCCATTTAATACAAAAATTTCACTCTGCACATTTTATATAGTACAGGATGAATCACACCAGAATCTAGGCACCTTCTGTTTAACTTTTTTTAAAAATTCATTCCTGGAATATGGGTGTCACTGGCAAGGCTGGCATTTGTTCCCTACTTGCCCTCGAAAAAGGTGATGAGCCTCCTTCTTCAACCACTGTAGGCCATGAGCTGAAGGTATTTCAACAGTCTACTTCTTGGTGGCTTCCTAGGTTATTTTAGCAGATAGTTAAGAGTCATCCACATTGCTGTGCATCACATATAGGCCATACGAGGTGAGGGCAGCAGATTTCCTTCTAAATTAACATTCTCCAGCTGTTAATGGTGGGCTTTGAACTCATCATCTCTGGATTACTAGTCCAGTAACATAACCACTATGCTACCATACCCAGGTGGACATGACATTGGTGATGAACACTGATGTCATGACCAACAAATATAAGCAAAAGCATCACTCAGCAGTTTCAACTGCATAGTTTATCCAAGTCGTGTTTTAGCAAACTAGTAATCAAACTATGCAAGAATGTATCTCAGGATAACAATGTTCAGTAAAAGCTTTCGAATTCGTCCTGGGATCAAAATGACTTTTAGCGTGCAGGCAGTGTATTAAATGAAAGTTCAATATTTAGTACATTTTCTACACTCGCAGGAACATTTTGTTCTGTGAACTTTCTGGAAGCTTTGACGCATTGAGAAATACACAACTGAGCTGCCAATTGGAAAGCACATTCAAGAATGCTGCTCAGTTAGCTAAACAACTGCTTTACTAGTACAATTAGTGTCTGTGGCCTATTCCTGCTGTGGATTGTGCAGCCTCCATGGGAAATGGAGGGAAAGTGCAGTGGGTACCAAGTACGATCTACAGAGAGTGATCTGCAGACAATAGCATGTAGCGTAATGACAAGGTGAAATGCTCTCCATAGAGCGAAGAGGAAAGACACCAATATTCAGGAGGCATGTGAACCTATCACACAGTAGATCAACATGCACTAAGATAGGCCTTAAAGGATATTTGGAACAAAATGTCGATCTTGAAGTATCACAGTGAGCACTAAGAATAGTGCATAATACATAAAAGAAACATGCCACATATGGGGCTCAATTTTCCCCAAAGCTTTGTTTTGACGTACTTGAAGAGTTACCCCTATTTATTTGGGGCCCTAGTACGGCAAAAAAAATTTTCTAAGTTTCCACATTGGATTTCTTCATTTTGGTGTGGCCTAACCTGTCCTTTAGTTTTAGGGGTGGAGCCTTGATCTGTGCCAAAAAGATCAGGCTGCCATGGTAACCAGGCACACAATGCGAGCTGAGGCTGCAAAGTGAAACATACAGCCAGCTCCCAACATATTGAAACACATTGCATCAACTTAAAAACATATTAACATATATTGCAGCAACTTACCTCCAATTATTAAAGCTGGTCCCGTTCCCCACCCCTAGCCCTGGCCAAGGGGCTTGCTGGTCTGTTTGCTTAGCCCGCCCTGAGACCCTTGCTGGTGCCGGTCCAGCTCCAGCTCCCCTATCCCCTCAGCCCTGAGTGCCTTGCCGTGCCCACCACTAGCCCTGGCTGAAGGGCTTGCCGGTTCGCTCCCTCACCCCTATCCCAGGCCGAATGGCCTCCTCCTTCCCGGTCCCCGCACCTAACTACACCCGAAAGGCTCCCCCCCCCAACCTCCCTCTCTCCCCACCCCCCCACCCCCACACCCCACCTCTTTCTCCCCCTCTCGCTTACCTTTCCTGCTGCTGCTGTCTGGGCATCTGCTGCACTTACCTGCGTCGATTTCCTTACGGGCGCGATTTCTTTAACTCTCCAGAAGGGTTTTCCGCAGAGGCCACAAATGCTGGCCTAAGAAGAACTGGAGTAACTCACAGCTGGCCAAACTTGCCTAAATGACCAGAATTGGCGTGGGTGGCAAGTTACGCCCCCTTTGGCTGAAAAAAAAACTTACCTAAAAAATTCGTAACTGAGTTACACTGGTGCAAATTGATTGGGGAAACTGAGTTTTTTTTTAACTTAGGCCAAAAAAAGCAGTCTGCTCCAAAAAATGGCGCAAATCACTGGGGAAGATTGAGCCCATGGAGACTGCCACTAATTATCCACTGATGTCAATCAAAGAAACTTACAGTTTTCTTCAATGCTTTGGTATACTTGATCACACAACCTGCTGAATATGCAACACCAAGGGAAGTAATGAACATGGTTGAACTAGCACAGCAGAGGCGAAAATGAACCTAGAATGATGAAGCTGAAAGACATTGAAAACTGGCTTTCATCATTCACATAGCAAGCTAACAATTATAATGCACTAATGCAGATATCAAACAAACTCAACATTTCTATAAGTATGGTACTTCACAATCAGGTAAGCTATGCCTAAGACAATAAAACTGCACTGCAGTCTAAATTGCATGGTGCAATATATTCCTTCATTTGATATACAACTACCATCTTCTTAAAGAAAAGGTCACTGTCAACAGAAGACACAGAGTACACACAGGCTGACAGGCTTAGCAGATCAAACTTCTTATACCCATTGAAGACATCATCTTGGAGGGCTTTAGCTGGAAAACTGTACTTGACATGGGTGAATGCCAAGCTGCAACAGTGGAGTACACTCCTGGTTTGTCCAATTATAATCACATACCTTCTCTGTGCAAGTGCATGGCAGTGGCTTGCTGTGCTGTGAAATGTGGCCTGTATGACTGTATTCTCGCTCCAGACATTTCAGAATCTGGTGCTGCGGATACCACTGTAAACTGGATTGGACATCATTAAGGTCCAGTTCGCTGATTGGAGAGTGAGCAGGTACAGCAGGAGCGGCAAGATTGGGGCGCAGGAGCTGCGAGTGATCGTGGAGCGACGTGATCGGGGCCCAGGAGAGGTGTGAGTTTGGGGCCCAGGGACAGCACGGGCCAGCCCACACTGCGATATGTGCATGCATTAGGTCCGTGCAGCAGAGCTGGTCTCCAGTCGTCTTGGTTAATCCTTGCCACTGGACCAAGACCTAGCTCTGTCAAGCCCGTGTGGTGGCTGGTGTGCAACGGTCACCACACATTAAAAAAATCCACGCACAGGAGTCTTCCACCCATCAAGATGTAGTTCAGGACCTGGAATATTAGGTCCTTCATTGAAACACCTGTGAACTCATCCCTTTTTGGCGTGGAAGCAAGTCATCCTCGATACGAGGGACCGTCTATGATGATGATGATGTGTGACTGTGCAGCAACATCAACATGCCTAATGGTGTACATTGGGTTATCACACAACAACAACTTGCATTTATATAGCACCTTTAACATAGTGAAATGTCCCAAGGTGTATATTTTTGTACTTCTTTCCCTAGGAGAAGCAAGCCGACCTCTTTCAGCAAAAAAGCTGAACCACAGCCTTCAGCCTCACTACCACCTTAAGCATGCAGCACCCCAAAACTCATGCCTTGGAGGGTTTTTCCAATGTAAAAGAAGCAGCAGTGGGTGAGGCATTTCTAATGGGCGTGCAAGGGGCAATGGTGGTGGCTGGCTGCTGTTCAGTGGAGGTGTAGGAGCCCCGTGAAGCTCCTTTGTGATTCTAACCTCATGGTCCAGCTATAAAATGGAGGATGCTTCGGAAGTAAAATGGACGTGGCAGTCACTTGTCTTCTTGCAGACCACACTGCAAACAGATTGACTGCAAAATCCACGGCACAATAATGGTCTGCTTCAAAGTTTGGAGAAAAGGTTCAGAGAGCCGTGAGTGGGGAAACTCAAAGACTTTGTGCAATGTGAACAGAGCTGTGGATGATCAACACTCTTATCCACAGTCAGGGCATGTGGCCAGAAGCACAGGAACAGGTCACCACTGTCCCTTGTCGACAAGTAATCAGAGAAACCCTGAAAGCAAGCAAAGCCCTACAGGCAGAGCAGGACAGGCTATCTATATCACAAAGGCAGAACCACCTGCGTCCGCCATACATCAGGGTTAGCAGCCAATTGAATCACAAACAGCTTCATGGCACATCTTTCAGGCAGCCTCTACATGTGACATCATGTGCAGTAGAAATAGCTGACCCAGTGACTAATTCACAAGTAGTGTATCACATTAAAGACACTTTCATTATTTCTTTAGATAAAGACAGAACACATAACATAACATGAAACCTTGCAGTCATTGATAACTTTCAAAATTAATGTTTTCCACACTGTGTTGTTCATAAAAAAAATACTTTGATGAACTATAAAGTCAAACCTCAAGGAAAGAATTGCTCATTCTGAACCTGATGAAATTGTGCTTCTTCCTGCAATAGCCTCTGGGCTTCTGCTAGTTCCTTAACATCACCCTCTGTCTCTTTCTCCTTCTCCTGTGCCTTGGCTTAAAGCTGCTCATATTGCAGAAATGTGCCTCGTTTAATGGCTATCTTGTTCATAATCGGCATGTTACTACCATTCCATCAGTTCATTCTGAGGCATATTGTAGAACACCACAACTATTGTTTGTGCACACCAAATTTCTGGTCATTAACTTTCCTGCCCTTGAATATATTTCATTGTATGCTCCACTGGATAGGATACTGGGATTAAATAGTGCTGTCGTGAGCCACATTTTGAGTGGTTACCTTATATCAACCGTGCATCTTGTTTTAACATTGGAACAAATGGAATCCATGATACCAACAACATTATTATAGCACCTTTAATGTAGAAAAAAATCACAAGGCACTTCACAGAAATATCAACGTCAAGCCAAAAAGGAGATATCAGGAGGGATGATGAACAGCTTAGTCAAAGAGGCAAGTTTTAAGGAGGGTCTTAAGGGAGAAGACACAGATAAAGAAGCGGAAAGGTTTAGTAAGGAATTCCAGAGCTTAGGCAGCTAGACTGCTGCAGGCACCACTCCCAAGGGTGGGCCAAAGGAGTGGGGTTGCATTAGAGGCCAGATTTGGAGAAATGCAGCATTTTTGGAGAGTTGTAGGGCCGGAGGTGATTCCAGAAATAAGATGGGGAAAAGCTATGAAGGGATTTAAATACTATGCTAAAATGTAAAATTTGAGACATTAAGAGACCAAAAGGTAATGTAGGTCAGCAAGCATAGGGGTGAAAGATGAGCAGGAGTTGGTGCAGGATGGGATACAGGCAACAGTTGTGGATGAGATGAAGTTTACAAAGCATGGAGGATGGAAGACCAGCCAGGAAAGCATTCGAATAGTCAAGGCGAGAGATGATAAATGCATGGATGACTGTAGCAGGTGAGCTTAGGCCGAGGTAGAGACAGGTAGTGTTACGAAAATGAAGTAGGTTTAGGAAGAGCAGCTTAGGGTCAAATGGGTCGCTAGGCTTGTGAACTACCTAGAACATAAGAACATAAGAAATAGGAGCAGGAATAGGCCATTTGGCCCCTCGAGCCTGCTCCATCATTCAATAAGGTCATGGCTGATCTGATCATGGAATCAGCTCCACTTCCCTGCCCGCTCCCCATAACCCTTTACTCCCTTATCGCTCAAATATCTGTCTATCTTCACCTTAAATATATTCAATAACGCAGCCTCCACAGCTCTCTGGGACAGAGAATTCCATAGATTTATGACCCTCTGCGAGAAGAAATTCCTCCACATCTCAGTTTTAAATGGGCAGCCCCTTATTCTGAGACTATAAGAACATAAGAACAGAAGAAATAGGAACAGGAGTAGGCCATATGGCCCCTCGAGCCTGCTCTGCCATTCAATAAGATCATGGCTGATCTGATCATGGACTCAGCTCCACTTCCCTGCCCGTTCCCCATAAACCCTTAACCCCTTATCGTTTAAGAACCTGTCTATTTCTGTCTTAAATTTATTCAATGTCCCAGCTTCCACTGCTCTCTGAGGCAGCGAATTCCACAGATTTACAACCCTCTACGAGAAGAAATTTTTCCTCATCTCAGTTTTAAATGGGCAGCCATATTCTAAGATCGTGCCCTCTAGTTCTAGTCTCCCCCACCAGTGGAAACATCCTCTCTGCATCCACCTTGTCAAGACCCCTCATAATCTTATACGTTTTGATAAGATTACCTCTCATTCTTCTGAATTCCAATGAGTAGAGGCCCAACCTACTGAACCTTTTCTCATACGTCAACCCCCTCATCTCCGGCATCAACCTAGTGAACCTTCTCTGAACTGCCTCCAAAGCCAGTATATCCTTTCGTAAATATGAAAACCAAAACTGCACGCAGTATTCCAGGTGTGGCCTCACCAATACAGCTGTAGCAAGACTTCCCTGCTTTTATAAAGGCCAAGATTCCATTGGCCTTCCTGATCACTTGCTGTACCAGCATACTATCCTTTTGTCTTTCATGCACAAGTGCCCCCAGGTCCTGCTGTACTGCAGCACTTTGCAATCTTTCTCCATTTAAATAATAACTTGCTCTTTGATTTTTTTCTGCAAAAGTGCATGACCTCACACTTTCCAACATTATACTCCATCTGCCAAATATTTGCCCACTCACTTAGCCTGTCTATGTCCTTTTGCAGATTTTTCGTATCCTCCTCACACATTGCTTTTCCTCCCATCTTTGTATCGTCAGCAAACTTGGCTACGTTACACTCAGTCCCTTCTTCCAAGTCGTTAATATAGATTGTAAATAGTTGGGGTCCCAGCACTGATCCCTGCGGCACACCACTAGTTACTGGTTGCCAACCAGAGAATGAACCGTTTATCCCGACTCTCTGTTTTCTGTTCGTTAGCCAATCTTCTATCCATGCTAATATATTACCCCCAACCCAGTGAACTTTTATCTTGTACAGTAACCTTTTATGTGGCACCTTGTCAAATACCTTCTGAAAGTCCAAATACACCACATCCACTGGTTCCCCTTTATCCACCCTGTTCGTTACATCCTCAAAGAATTCCAGCAAATTTGTCAAACATGACTTCCCCTTCATAAATCCATGCTGACTGACTGACCAAATTTTGCTTTTCCAAATGTCCTGCTACTGTTTCTTTAATAATGGACTCCAACATTTTCCCAACCACAGATGTTAGGCTAACTGGTCTACAGTTTCTTGCTTTTTGCCTGCCTCCTTTTTTAAATTGGGGTGTTACATTTGCAGTATTCCAATCTGCTGGGACCTCCCTAGAATCCAGTGAGTTTTGGTAAATTACAACCAATGCATCCACAATCCCTACCGCAAAGTCTCTTAAGACCCGAGGATGCAAGTCATCAGGTCCAGGGGATTTATTTAGTTTTAGTTTTAGTTTCCCCTATGAGTGGAAATATCCTCTCTGCATCCACCTTGTTGAGCCCCCTCATTATCTTATATGTTTCAATAAGATCACCTCTCATTCTTCTGAACTCCAATGTATTTAGACCCAACCTACTCAACCTATCTTCATAAGTCAACCTCCTAATCTACGGAATCAACCTAGTAAACCCTCTCTGAACAACCATCTGGTTGAACCTCAGACAGTGGCCGGAGAAGAATTGGAATCAGTGGCAAGAGTTTGTGGTGAAGGCTGAAGATGATAACTGGTCTGCTCAATGTTCAACTGGAGGAAATTGTGGCTCATCCTGGCAGTAGACGGGTCATGAAAGCTGGTGGAGAGGTAGCATTGAGTTTTACTGCAGACTAGGGCAATGAATGTGGAGTTGTGACAGAAGTTACAGATCAACAAGATCGTCAAAGTCTAGTTGTAAGTACCTTGGAGGAAAGTTTTTTCCAGGGGCGATTGCAGAAGCAAGTATCATTAAAGGGGGGTAAGGAGGATGTGGGTGGTGAGGGATACAAGGAAGTGGTTGGAAATGGCCTTGTCTATGATTGAGACAATGGGGATAGAGAAGCCATGTGAGATGACAAGACTGAGAGTGTTGCTGTGAAAAAAACTGCAGGAAAAATGCAGGGAACAGCACCAGCCCTTATAAATGGCGTTCTTCGACCTTACAAAGGCCTTTGACACTGTCAATCGCGAGGGGCTATGGAGCGTCCTCTTTCGTTTCGGATGCCCCCAAAAGATCGACACCATCCTCCGCCTGCTCCACGATGACATGCAGGCTGTGATCCTTACCAATGGATCCATTACAGACCCAATCCATGTCCAGACCGGGGTCAAACAGGGCTGCGTCATCGCCCCAATCCTCTTCTCAATCTTCCTCGCTGCCATGCTCCACCTCACAGTCAACAAGCTCCCAGCTGGAGTGAAACTAAACTACAGAACCAGTGGGAACCTGTTCAACCTTCGCCATCTCCAGGCCAGGTCCAAGACCACCCAACCTCTGTCGTCGAGCTACAGTACACGGATGATGCCTGTGTCTGTGTACATACAGAGGCTGAACTCCAGGACATAGTCGATGTATTTACTCTGGGATACAAAAGCATGGGCCTTACGCTAAACATCCGTAAGACAAAGGTCCTCCACCAGCCTGTCCTCGTTGCGCAGCACTGCCCCCTAGTCATCAAGATCCATGGCGCGGCCTTGGACAACGTGGACCATTTCCCATACCTCGGGAGCCTCTTATCAACAAGAGCAGACATTGACGACAAAATCCAACACCGCCTCCAGTGCGCCAATGCAGCCTTCGGCCACCTGAGCAAACGAGTGTTTGAAGACCAGGCCCTCAAAACTGCCACCAAGCTCATGGTCTACAGGGCTGTAGTAATACCCGCCCTAATGTATGGACCATGTACAGTAGACACCTCAAGTCGCTGGAGAAATAACACCAACGATGCCTCTGCAGGATCCTACAAATCCCCTGGGACGACAGACACACCAACGTTAGCGACCTCAACCAGGCCAACATACCAAGCATTGAAGCACTGACCACACTTGATCAGCTCCATTGGACAGGCCACATAGTTCACATGCCAGACACAAGACTCCCAAAGCAAGCGCTCTACTCGGAACTCCTTCACGGCAAACGAGCCAAAGGGGGGCAGAGGAAACATTACAGGGACACCCTGAAAGACTCCCTGAAAAAGTGCAACATCCCCACTGACTGACACCTGGGAGTTCCTGGCCAAAGACCGCCCAAGTGGAGGAACTGCATCCGGGAGGCTGATCGCCGAGAGCATGCAGAAATCAAGCGCAGGCAATGGAAATAGCTTGCGGCAAACATGTCCCACCCACCCTTTCCCTCAACGACTATCTGTCCCACCTGTGACAGGGACTGTGGTTCTCGTATCGGACGGTTCAGCCACCTAAGGACTCATTTCTAAGAGTGGAAGCAAGTCTTCCTCGATTCCGAGGGACTGGCTACTGTTGTTGTTGCTGTGAATGTGGGAAGGACAGTTGAGATAGAGAGACAGCTTAAAGGAGGACATGAGAAAAGTGAAATCAATCAAGAGACAGCAATGGAGATTGAAATCACCGATGAGGATGAGAAGTCACTCAGTAGAGAAACTGAAAGGTAAAAAGAGAAGATATCACTATGAGAAACTTGATGAGAAGTTCCCTTAAAATATAGGCAGCATAATTCCTTGGCAGAGATCGCAGACTATTTGGACATTCATTGAGTGGTATTCTTCTGCATTGATAAACCCATCGGATGTTGATCAGGTGTTCGAGTGACCAATTATATGCTATAAATGGCATTTTGTACACTAGGAATATCATTGCCCCAGATTTTGTGGTGGTAATGACGGCAAACTGTCAGTGTTCACCGTCAATACCCCTCTGAAGCTGACCGTAACGTTAAGATTTAGCGCATGTGCAGCTAAACATGGAATTCCTGAAGTTGTGGTCAGTCATTCCCTGCTCTGCCACAGGCTGCGCTGCAGAACTCCCCAGAGCCGGCAATCAGTGAAATCACTTGAACTGATGAAAATGTAAGCTTTTCTGCTCGAATTACATTGCTAAACACCCCATAAAAAGTTAAACCTTGTTGGAAAAGGCCCTAAAAAATGAATTTTATATTTGCGGAATGTCAAATTTCTCCATTATGATAAAAATTACGAGATTTTTAACATAATAAAAAACATTTTTTTTTTAAAGTTTGTTTATGATATTTCAGTTTCTACTTTAATCCTATGTGTATGCACCAACCTTTATTTCACTCTCTGTAAAATTTATAAAAAAGTAAATTATAATCTGGTTTGCTGTCTGTGAAAATTCTTCAATTGTGATTGGCTGCTTAGACAGCTTGATGACATCACTGCGACTCTACGCTGGGATCCCCTTTTGACAGCACGACAATCAAATTAAGGTTGAGAAACACCAAGTTTTTGCCATGGAGATCACAAGATCTTTGTGGGCAGTTTTCTTCGCCATCACTTTGCTGCTGACTGCAAATTCTGGGACCATGAGCTAGATTTTCCACTTTTTTTGCATGCTTAACGCCCACTTAACGTCCATTTTAACGCTGAAATTAAATATAACGCCCAGATATCACCCATTTAGCCACAAAATTGAAACTGACGGGCATTTTTCAGAAACTTATCGGCGAGCGTTACTTTCTCCATGTGCGTAACGCTGCGAAAAAATAATACCGCCCGCCCACCTTTTTTGGGATGGAATCATCAGAATGGGCAAAATCTACGCCCATAGTATCATCCAGCAATAGTTCCCACACGGAATTAACGGCGAAATTCAATAATACCGACCGCCTGCTTTTTTTTGTCGTAAAGATCACACTTGCCGAAACTAACAGCCAGGAGATCGCCCAGCATCACTTTCACCACCTCGCACACATCTCGCCCATAATATCGCTCGCCCAAAAAAACCCCGGGAAAAAGTGGAACTAACAGGAACTAATCACAGCGTTATGGACGCCATGTTCTACATCACATGTCGCATCATTTAAAAGGCTGCTCTGCTTCAACCTCGGGGGAGTTCGGATGTATTCTGGAGCTCTTTGGAGGTGATATGAACATCTATGCAAACATCTTTACCATACTGTGAACGATTGGAATTTAATAGATGTCTTCGTCGGGACATTCATTCTTTGTGACCAATCGGTGGAAAACAGATAGCTATTGGAATGGGCCTGTCCTTTCTCACCTTCTCTTGATGACATGCTGCAGACTCGCGATGGCAGAAGGTATGCTCCACAGCATTATGTGCCCAATGTAAGACGTGCCAGACCCTGATGAGGAGGACCAGATGATACACCCCCCACAAGTAGAGGGACAAGCAGTCTTACCTCGACTTGCCTGACACACCTGGTTTCAGAGACTGCGCTTTCACAAAGAGGTTATCACTGAGGTATGCCAGCTCATAAGGGGAGATCTGCAGCCAGACCGGCACCATCAGTATTGCACTGTCCATCAAGGTCAAAGTCACTGCGGCACTGTCGTTCTATGCGTTGGGTTTTTTTCAGGCCTCAGCTGGCGACATTTGCAGTCTGTCTCAGTATGCTCACATTGCGACATTAGATAGATCACTGAAGCCCTGTACGCACGCAGGAGGACTTGATCAGCTTTCCTATGACCAGGGAGGCACAGAGTGAGAGGGCTCTAGGATTCTCCAGAATTGCAAACTTCCTCAAGGTTCAGGGAGCAATAGACTGTACGCACATCGCGATGCGGGCACCTTTTCAGGATGCAGAGGTTTTCAGGAAACACAAGGGATTCCACTCCGTAAATGTCCAACTGGTTGTCGACCACCAGCAAATTGTACTGGCAGTGAATGCTCAATTACCGGGCAGCATCCATGATGCTCACATCCTGCGAGAGAGCACTATATCTGACTTGTTTAACAATCAGCCACAAGGTCAATGCTGGATGCTTGGTGACAAAGGATATGGCCTCGCCACCTGGCTGATGACCCTCTTGCGTGACACCCACACCGAAGCCGATGGATGATATGAGAGCCACAGAGTCACTCGCAATATCATGGAGAAAACCATTGGAGTGCTTAAGCAGCACTTTAGGTGCCTGGACCACTCAGGAGGCGACCTCCAATACCACCCTGAACAGGTAGATCAATTCGTGGTGGTGTGCTCCATGCTGCACAATTTGGCTATCAGGAGAGGATAAGAATTGCCTGAAGAGTCTGACAGTCCATCTCACCAGAGAGAGGAAGAGGAGGACAAGGAGGCGGACGCTGACATCGGTCCAATCAGGCTGATGCTGAAACCATGCCCCCACCCCCCTGTAGACCGCATGAAAGGACACATGGTGGCATGATAGCTGCAAGTCTCTTACGTCAGGAGCTCATCAATGAGCGCTTTCTCTGAAAGAATGTTGGTGTTATTTACAAGGTTGACACACTGCTGGGTGTGCAGGTCATACATCAATGGTGGGCATCACTTTGGTGACAGTTAAAGTTTAAGTTGATTGAAGTTAAGTGCAATTATACCCTTTGATGTTAAGGAATCATCAGCGTGTAATGGTGCAGCTATCTGAGCCAATGCGCAACAGATTTTGTTAAATAAAAAATATTTAAACTGAACATTTGTCTGAAATCATCAGTATTTCTGTAAAAACCAACTCTTCACCACCCCCCCCCCCACTTCTCCTCCCCACCTCTACTCATTCCCCTTCCTCTCCTGACTCCAAGCCGCCTGGCCAAGGAGCTCCTCAGACGATGCTTCATTGGCCGGGGGTGGGGGGGCGGGGGGGATGATGGTCGAACCGTTGCTTGGACGGATACGTGATACGGGAGAGGATGGTCCCGAGGTGGGAACGTGCTCCGATCGAGAAGCAAGATGATGCTCCTGGCTCTCATGTGTCGTTGGCAATGGGGGTGTGGCACCTTGGGGTGCAGTGCCGCGCTCTGGGACCACTGGGAAGCTTCTGCCACCAGTGTTCCTGGCTACCAGCTCCAGGGCCTCCCTCATCCCTTCCATGATATATCTTATTTGTTAGACAAAAACTCGGTACCAACTATATTCTTGGTGCTTAGTAGGCTTTTTGCTGCTGGTGAATCTCCCTTGTGCCTCCTACAACAGCCAAACAAGCACACACCACAGCCACACATGCCTTCAGTCCCTCTCAGCTCCCTCTCTCTCTGTCTCCTCTTCTGCACATGTCATGATGACCCTTGACCTCCTGAATCGTGGGAATCGAGCATTGCCATGCCAAGGACGGCAACACTTTACGGCAGAAGGTCAGAGAGATTTAACGCTACCACCCGTTTCATATCGCTCGCGGTAATACCCAATTTAAAAAATGGAGACTAGGTGCTTTGAGAATGGGCGAGAAGCCGGCGATCTGAAAACCCATTTTTACCATCCACGCCGGAAATAATGCCCATTTTTGGGCGATCTGCACAAAAGTGTAAAATCTAACCCTATAGCTTTTAGAAAAGCTTGCCTGCACACCTGCATGGCAGGGATGATTTTAATGTGCTTACCAACATGTCAAAACAGGGCACCTATGACCTGGGTTATGCAGAAGGTGCATTGCAAATTGATCTTTGATAGCTGGATGGGGCCATGATCTCACATTCGCATTGCCCTCCTCCGCTGCTTTACCTCTTCCAACCTGTTGATCAACTTGAGACATGCTGAAGCATCCATGCTGTTGTGTGGACTTAAACTGATGAGTTTCTCTTTACAATACTTTCTGGTCTACTTCCTGCTGGAGATTTGCTGATTCTTCCCATTGCCTTAATATTATCTTTATAAAGGGAATAATTAATGCAATGTGGATCAGAAGGCACATATGAGTACCTGTGGCTGTTGCATTAATTGATGCTGAACAGACGAAAAAAAATCTAACTCCTCCCACTTCGTCTCTCAATCTTCTGCCCTCTGATCACATTTCCCCCACGACCCTCACAGGGACTGCGAATTAAAGTCAATTAATCTGATTCAATCCCAAGAGGAACTTTGGCAGCATAAGCAAAATTATACTCTTTCTGCATTAATATTAGTACACCGAATTACTAGAATAC
This sequence comes from Pristiophorus japonicus, assembly GCF_044704955.1. NCBI lineage: Eukaryota > Metazoa > Chordata > Chondrichthyes > Pristiophoridae > Pristiophorus > Pristiophorus japonicus. The sequence goes on along the minus strand of NC_091989.1, from coordinate 167,053,034 downwards.
ACATATTTTGTGTGCACTAACTTTAACAAAGTAACCCATTCCCCTATTGTTTAGAATTAACAATATAATTAAGCTTCTGCCAACAAGGGCAGACATCAATGACGAAGTCTAACACTGCCTTCAGTGTGCCAGTGCAGTATTTAGTCGCCTGAGGAAGAGGGGGTTTAAAGACCAGGAGCTCAAATCCAGCACCAAGCTCATGGTCTACAGAGCAGTAGTGATACCCGCCCTCCTATATGGCTCAGAGACATGTACTTTGTACAGCAGGCACCTCAAAGCACTGGAGAAGTACCACCATCGCTACCTCCACAAGATCCACAAATCTATTGGCAGGATAGATGCACCAACATCCGTGTTCTCGCTCAGGCCAACATCCCCAGCATCGAAGCACTGACCATGCTCGGTCAGCTCCGATGGACGTGCCACATTGTCCACATGCCTGATACTAGACTCCCAAAACAAGTGCTCTACTCAGAACTCCGACATGGCAAGTGAGCCCCAGGTGGGCAGAGGAAATGCGTCAAGGACACCCTCAAAGCCTCCTTGAAAAAGTGCAACATCCCCACTGACACCTGGGAATCCCTGGCCCAAGACCGCTCAAAATGGAGAAGCATCCGGGAAGGCACCGAACATCTCGTGTCTTTTTGCCGGGAGCACGGAGAAGCCAAACGCTAACAGTGGAAGAAGCACACGACAATCCAAGCACCCCACTCACCCATCTCTCCAACCAGCACCTGCCCCACCTGTGACAGAGACTGTAGGTCCCGCATTGGACTCATCAGTCACCTGAGAACTCATATTAGTGTGGAAGCAAGTCATCCTCGACTCCGAGGGACTGCCTAAGAAGAAGAAGAATTAAGCTTGCATCTGAATATGCCGTTTTCCTTTCAGCAGGCCCTATCTAGACTGAATTCAAATGAAAAACTCTTTTGGAGTATATATTGGTCTTGTTGCAGGGTTTCTAATACTCTGAGAAAATAAAATGGATTGATGTGGAAAATATTAGCTCTGATAAAATAAGAATCATTTAAACATCATATTTTAGTTTGCATAACTTATTTTAAGGAAAACAAATGTCATGGGGAAAGGTTATTATTTTCCTAAAAGGGAAACAGTTCAGAAAAAGAACTACATAGAAACATAGAAAATAGGTGCAGGAGTAGGCCATTCGGCCCTTCGAGCCTGCGCCGCCATTCAATAAGATTATGGCTAATCATGCAACTTCAGTACCCCATTTCTGCTTTCTCTCCATACCCCTTGATCCCTTTAGCCTTAAGGGCCACATCTAACTCCCTTTTGAATATATCTAACGAACTAGCCTCAACAACTTTCTGCGGTAAAGAATTCCACAGGTTCACAATTCTCTGAGTGAAGAAGTTTCTCCTCATCTCGGTCCTAAATGGCTTACCCCTTATCCTTAGACTGTGACCCCTGGTTCTGGACTTCCCCAACATCGGGAACATTCTTCCTGCATCTAATCTGTCCAATCCCGTCAGAATTTTATATGTCTCTATGAAATCCCCTCTCATTCTTCTAAATTCCAGTGAATATAAGCTTAGTCGATCCAGTCTTTCTTCATATGTCAGTCCTGCCATCCCGGGAATCAGTCTGGTGAACCTTCGCTGCACTCCCTCAATAGCAAGAATGTCCCTCCTCAGATTAGGAGACCAAAACTATATACAATATTCAAGGTGTGGCCTCACCAAGGCCCTGTACAACTGCAGTAAGACCTCTCTGCTCCTATACTCAAATCCTCTTGCTATAAAGGCCAACATGCCATTTGCCTTCTTCACCACCTGCTGCACCTGCATGCCAACTTTCAATGACTGATGTACCATGACACCCAGGTCTCGTTGCACCTCCTCTTTTCCTAATCTGTCGCTATTCAGATAATATTCTGCCTTCCTGTTTTTGCCACCAAAGTAGTAACCTCAGATTTATCTACATTATACTGCATCTGCCATGCATTTGCCCACTCACCTACCCTGTCCAATTCACCCTGCAGCCTCTTAGCATCCTCCTCACAGCTCACACTGCCACCCAGCTTAGTGTCAACTGCAAACTTGGAGATATTACATTCAATGAGCAGAGCTGCTAAGAGTGTGCTAAGAAAGTCTTGCACGTTTTGCATTATAGTTAATTGGTATAAAAGTCTCAGGTTACCATATCTATTACATCATTTTTCAATGTTGCATTGAAAGTGTTTATCCAGAAACAGAAAACGTTCTTCTCTTTATGGGTACAAAAAGTTTTAATAAATAAATGATTTTGTTATTGAACCCTAGTTGTTTGAGAGCTTCTCCTAAATGAAAGCACCATTCCCTTTAGTGTCAGGTCTGGAATATTGTTCTGCTTTTGGGCATTACAATAAAAGACTTTCCCCAACTTAAATTTAATTTGTGACAACTAAATTTCAATCTCTGAGGAGTTTCATTATATCAGGAGACAATTTGATTTAGTATTATGGAAAGTTTGATAAAACAGAGTGAACTGCAGAGAATGTCTTAAATTTGAATTTTGACATCAAAATATTATTAAAGTCTCCAAGTAAAAGAAGATATAGCATTCCTGACCTCTTCAGACTAGGAGCCTGAAGTTAGTCTGATTGGGTGCTTTGCCTTTAGCACTGAGATTTAGAGGTTGACTTTGTGCTGTAGCTGAACTCAAATGAATGTATTCTAGCAGTGTAATTAAGAGAGTAAGTTATTGCACAGAGAGAGATTAAATGATTTATGATCAGGCGCTTTGGGTCTTTACTGAAATGTGAATCATAGTTCATTGTGCCGCATGGGCTGTCCAAGAGAATATTAGCACTTTCCTATACGCAGGGTAATAATTTCATTATACCTGGAGTATTGTTCCACTCAGTTATATAGTAAATGATTTGGCGCACAGCAAATTTTCACTGTAAACAGTTTATCCGCTGATTACACTTTCTATGATAATATGAATATCTTCCACTGCATGTCAATAGATGCAGTGGCAATATGTGTGGAATATTATTCTAAGAAGTGCCTATGAGGATCAGCACAGCATCAAACAATCTGCCTTTTGATAATGTACTCTTTAATCTCATAGGTTGCTGAAGGGTGTCAAGAGTAATACATTTTTAATTGTCTTTCAGATTAAAGCATTTATAACTTGATAACATTGGAAGATTAAGTAGTAAAACATCTTCCTTGCATGTTGTAATTAATTATTAATCAAATGTTCCATAGAATGTGACTAAGATATTCCACTACATTACTATCTAACTTCTTCTGGCATTTTTCGTTTGTTATATTTTGATGAATTTCTGTGCTTTTCAAGGTGAACGATATCAGAGCTGGAGATGGAAAAATGTTTTCTTTTTGGCCCCCAATGTCAGTACCAAAACCCTCTTAATATCAAAGGCCAAATATCGTAAACATATAGCAAACTGTTTTAGCAGGTAATAATAGAACAATAGCTTGCATTGGACTTCTGCAAACTCAAATGTAGATCTGTTTATTTACCTTCTGCACATTATATGCTGTTAAAATGTAATAGAAACATAGAAACATAGAAAATAGATGCAGGAGTAGGCCATTCGGCCCTTCGAGCCTGCACCACCATTCAATAAGATCATGGCTGATCATTCCCTCAGTACCCCTTTCCTGCTTTCGCTCCATACCCCTTGATCCCTTTAGCCATAAGGGCCATATCTACCGCCCTCTTGAATATATCCAATGAACTGGCATCAACAACTCTCTGCGGTACGGAATTCCACGGGTTAACAACTCTCTGAGTGAACAAGTTTCTTCTCGTCTCAGTCCTAAATGGCCTATCCCTTATCCTAAGATTGTGTTCCCTGGCTCTGGACTTCCCCATCATCGGGAACATTCTTCCCGCATCTAACCTGTCCAATCCCTTCAGAATCTTGTAAGCTTCTATGAGATCCCCTCTCATCCTTCTAAACTCCAGTGTATAAAGGCCCAGTTGATCCAGTCTCTCCTCATATGTTAGTCCCGCCATCCCTGGAATCAGTCTGGTGAACCTTCGCTGCACTCCCTCAATAGCAAGAACGTCCTTCCTCAGATTAGGAGACCAAAACTGAACACAATATTCCAGGTGAGGCCTCACCAAGGCCCTGGTCTCATTTGTGAAATTTTGGTGGGTTCAGTTTTGGCTTGAAAATCTTAAATTTAAATAGTTTGAGACCAGACAGTGGTAGTTAGAATTCTAGTAAGACAACGCAAAAATGTTATTTACAAAAGCACAATATCCTGCTGGAAGTTCCTCCCTAACATGCATTGTCTGAACCCTCACTCCACTCCCCCCCGCTCTTTGTCCAAGTTTGGTTCCAGGCCGGTATAAAACCTTACATTCAAGCATTTTTCCTCTGACATCTGACCCCTGGGTGCTACTGCATCCTTGTTCTCTGGCCTTTGACCTCTCGGGCTCAGTAACAGTTACAGCTTATCTTATTTACTGCACAGCATCTATGGCCATTTAAACACATCAATGGAATCCTTCTCTCAATCTTTTAGATGACAATTTGATCTCAAGCATAACTTGTTTCATTGCCCTTACTCTTACCTCAATGTAGTGACCACTGGCACCATGGTAGTATTCCTGCCTCTAAGTCAGAAGGATTGGCGCAGGTCCCACTCCTGACAGACCCGACAAGTGGAGACTGGAGCACCAGCTCTGAATGCTGATTGACATTCAATGGGAGTACTTGCATCTGATAGCGGTGGGTGCCCTTCATCATTGTAAAGGGTAGGTAGTGCTCTGTAGCCTTGGTTGCAGCCTACCTAGGAGAAGGTACTCCATAGATAAAAATCTATGGGGAAGACAAAGGGAAACTGCCGCTACTTTTCCCTAGCAAGAGGCTGAATAATCTTCGTGGGACTTGAGTTAGGACCTGCCCTAGTGTGGAACACAATGGACGTACTCTTACTTTGAAATCTGCAGTGCTCTTGGCCTCAGCTTGGTTCACTTTGGCTCCTATTTATCACTGTCAATAAAAGCTGCAACAACTGTCTATCTAAAAATGCTATAGAAACATAGAAACATAGAAAATAGGTGCAGGAGTAGGCTATTCGGCCCTTCGAGCCTGCACCACCATTCAATATGATCATAGCTGATCATTCACCTCAGTACCCCTTTCCCGCTTTCTCTCCATACCCCGAAGAGGTAAGACCTCTACGAAGAGGTAAGGCATGCCTGCATTGGGTCAGTATGGTGGCCCTTTGGATTCCATGATGCTGCACTTCATCTGATAAATAGGCTGCAAGAAAAGGAAGTAACTATAGTTATATCAAGCCTAAATATGGATACAACCAAGAAGTGTTAAATAATCAGGGGTCAGATCAATGCCCATTTAGAAATAAATACATGTTTGGCTGCAATACGCCACAACTCAGTGGGGATTATAATGTTAGAAACTTCTGAAGGTCATAGCAATTTATTTTCTTCATACCAACTTTTCCATTTTGTTCTAGATTTATTATTTTAAAACACTAAGGTTAGTTTGGATAATCAATATATTGGTGCTTTTCTGAGATTGGTGTTAAGGCATTCTTGAACTAGATAAGCAGCTTCTTCAAAAGATGAAAACATGGGATCATAATAAATGAATCTTTATCTTGTTTTATTTGGTCCCTGTTCAAAGGTTCCCAATTTCACTAATGATTTCTATAAAGTTAGGATAATTTGTTTTAATTTATAATCAAAGTACATCCCAATACATGACTGGCTTGCTTAATAACAGCTCACATTGACTGAATACTTTCAGTGAGTGGTCAATAATCATTCCCAACTCTTTAATCCATGCTAATTGACACGTATAAGTTTCATGTTTGTGGTTCCAGTAACTGTAAGTTTACATTTATCTACTTTAAAGTCCGTCCGTAACTCACCCATTTAATTTGTACACAACACTTTGAATGTTATTGATCTCCCTTCTTAGTTAGTGTCTGAAAATATAGCTTGGTGCAAATTGGGTCTGAACTTCAGCCAACATCTTTGTTTCTAAAGATAGATATGGAAAATGAGGCTGTATTTATAAGACAACTTTAGCATCACTCTGAGATGATTTCCACTTTGCACTGACAGTAAAGTTGCAGTGGAAATCTTGAGTGCAGTTCCAAATTATCTCTGGAGCCCGGCAGAGTGAGTCCCCCAGCGGGAGCATGCTGTTTGGAATGTTTGCCCACATTACAACAGCGAGTGCATTCCAAAAGTACCTCAGGCAGAGTGGCGAGGTTCCTGAGTGCAATCACAGGGGTCTTTATCACTGTGAATATAGGAACATAGGAAAAGGAGGAGGCCTTTCAGCCCCTCGAGCCTTTTCTACCATTCAATGAGATCGTGGCTGATTTGTGACCGAACTCCATAAACCCGTCTTTGGTCCATATCCCTTATTACCTTTGGTTAACAGAAGGCTATCAATCTCAGATTTAAATTTAACAATTGATCTAGCATCAATTGCTGTTTGCAGAAGAGTGTTCCAAACTTCTACCACCCTTTGTGTGCAGAAGTGTTTCCTAATCTCTCTCCTGAAAGGTCTGGCTCTAAATTTTAGACTATGCTCCCTAGTCCTAGAATTCCCAACCAGCGGAAATAGTTTCTCTCTGTCTACCCTATCTGTTCCCCTTAATATCCTGAAAACTTCCATCTGATCACCCCTTAATCGTCTAAATTGTAGGGAATACAACCCTAATTTAGAAACATAGAAACATAGAAAATAGGTGCAGGAGTAGGCCATTCGGCCCTTCTAGCCTGCACCGCCATTCAATGAGTTCATGGCTGAACATGCAACTTCAGTACCCCATTCCTGCTTTCTCGCCATACCCCTTGATTCCCCTAGTAGTAAGGACTACATCTAACTCCTTTTTGAATATATTTAGTGAATTGGCTTCAACAACTTTCTGTGGTAGAGAATTCCACAGGTTCACCACTCTCTGGGTGAAGAAGTTTCTCCTCATCTCGGTCCTAAATGGCTTACCCCTTATCCTTAGACTGTGACCCCTGGTTCTGGACTTCCCCAACATTGGGAACATTCTTCCTGCATCTAACCTGTCTAAACCCATCAGAATTTTAAACGTTTCTTTAAGGTCCCCTCTCATTCTTCTGAACTCCAGTGAATACAAGCCCAGTTCATCCAGTCTTTCTTGATAGGTCAGTCCCGCCATCCCGGGAATCAGTCTGGTGAACCTTCGCTGCACTCCCTCAATAGAAAGAATATCCTTCCTCAGGTTAGGAGACCAAAACTGTACACAATACTCCAGGTGTGGCCTCACCAAGGCCCTGTACAACTGTAGCAACACCTCCCTGCCCCTGTACTCAAATCCCCTCGCTATGAAGGCCAACATGCCATTTGCTTTCTTAACTGCCTGCTGTACCTGCATGCCAACCTTCAATGACTGATGTACCATGACAACCAGGTCTCGTTGCACCTCCCCTTTTCCTAATCTGTCACCATTCAGATAATAGTCTGTCTCTCTGTTTTTACCACCAAAGTGAACAACCTCACATTTATCCACATTATACTTCATCTGCCATGCATTTGCCCACTCACCTAACCTATCCAAGTCGTTCTGCAGCCTCATAGCATCCTCCTCACAGCTCACACTGCCACCCAACTTAGTGTCATCCGCAAATTTGGAGATACTACATTTAATCCCCTCGTCCAAATCATTAATGTACAATGTAAACAGCTGGAGCCCCAGCACAGAACCTTGCGGTACCCCACTAGTCAGCGCCTGCCATTCTGAAAAGTACCCATTTACTCCTACTCTTTGCTTCCTGTCTGACAACCAGTTCTCAATCCATGTCAGCACACTATCCCCAATCCCATGTGCTTTAACTTTGCACATTAATCTCTTGTGTGGGACCTTGTCGAAAGCCTTCTGAAAATCCAAATATACCACATCAACTGGTTCTCCCTTGTCCACTCTACTGGAAACATCCTCAAAAAATTCCAGAAGATTTGTCAAGCATGATTTCCCTTCCACAAATCCATGCTGACTTGGACCTATCATGTCACCTCTTTCCAAATGCGCTGCTATGACATCCTTAATAATTGATTCCATAATGTTTCCTCATAAATTAACCCTTGAACCCTTGCACCTCTTTCTATGGTTTGCGGAGGCAGTCTGACATCACTTGGATTTAGCACGGCACAGTGCCGGTAAACTACTGATTCCATTGAAAGCCTGGATGCACGCAAAAATCAACAAAAAAAACCTGTCCGTCACATAACACTGACTGAAAAATGTCTTAGTGGTACCTGGGATTGCATAATCACAGCTACCTTTCTTGATAAGTCATGTGTGAATGAGCAAAATAGGATTTAGAAATATAGAAACATAGAAAATAGGTGCAGGAGTAGGCCATTCGGCCCTTCGAGCCTGCACCGCCATTCAATGAGTTCATGGCTGAACATGCAACTTCAGTACCCCATTCCTGCTTTCTCGCATACCCCTTGATCCCCCTAGTAGTTAGGATTACATCTAACTCCTTTTTGAATATATTTAGTGAATTGGCCTCAATAACTTTCTGTGGTAGAGAATTCCACAGGTTCACCACTCTCTGGGTGAAGAAGTTTCTCCTCATCTCGGACCTAAATGGCTTACCCCTTATCCTTAGACTGTGACCCCTGGTTCTGGACTTCCCCAACATTGGGAACATTCTTCCTGCATCTAACCTGTCTAAACCCGTCAGAATTTTAAACATTTCTCTCATTCTTCTGAACTCCAGTGAATACAAGCCCAGTTCATCCAGTCTTTCTTGATATGTCAGTCCCGCCATCCTGGGAATCAGTCTGGTGAACCTTCGCTTCACTCCCTCAATAGCAAGAATGTCCTTCCTGAAGTTAGGAGACCAAAACTGTACACAATACTCCAGGTGTGGCCTCACCAAGGCCCTGTACAACTGTAGTAACACCCACCTGCCCCTGTACTCAAATCCCCTCGCTATGAAGGCCAACATGCCATTTGCTTTCTTAACCACCTGCTGTACCTGCATGCTAACCTTCAACCTTTAAAGCTGAGTTGATACTGAAATAGAAAGCGTCCTGTGTTTGAAAGCAGCTATCATAGAATCATGGAACACAGAACATAACAACATAAGAATTAAGAGGAATAGGCCATTCGACCCCTTGAGCCTGCTCCACCATTCAATAAGATCATGGTTGATCTTCTATCTCAACTTCACTCTCCTGCACTATCCCCATATCCCTTGATTCCCTTAATATCCAAAAATATATCGATCTCTGTCTTGAATATACTCAATGACTGAGCATTCACAGCCCTCTGGCGTAGAGAATTCCAAAGATTCACCACCCTCTGAGTGAAGAAATATTTCCTCGTCTCAGTTCGAAATGGCCGACGCCTTACTCTGAAACTGTGAGCCCTGATTCTAGACTCCCCAGCTAGGGGAAACATCCTCCCTGCATCTACACTGTCAAGCCCTGCAAGAATGTTGTGTGTTTCAGTGAGATCACCTCTCATTCTTCTAAACTCGAAATAGTATAGGCCTAGTCTACTCAATCTCTCCTCATAGGACAATCGCACCATCCCAGGAATCAATCTGGTTAACATTCATTGCACTCCCTCTATGGCAAGTATATCCTTCCTTAGGTAAGGAAACCAAAACAGTACACAATACTCCAGGTGCAGTCTCATCAGTGCCCTATATATTTGCAGTAAAATGTCTTCACTCTTGTACACAAATCTTCTTGTAATTAAGGCCAACATGTCATTTGCATTCTTAATTGATTGCTGTAACTTTTAATGCTTCATGTACAAGGACACCCAGGTCCCTCTGAACACTAACATTTCCCAATCTCTCACCAATTAAAAAAATACTCTGTTTTTCTATTTTTCCTACTAAAGTGGATAACTTCACATGCCTCAACATTATATTCAATTTGCCATGTTCTTGCCCACTCACTTAGCCTGTCTGTATCCCTTTGAAGCCTCTTTGCATCCTCCTCACAACTTACATTCCACCTAGCTTTGTATCATCAGCAAACTTGGATATATTACATTTGGTCCCCTCATCAAAATCATTGACATAGATTGTGAATAGCTGAGGCCCAAGCACTGATCCTTGCGGTACCCCACTAGTTACAATGTGCCAACCGGAAAATGACCTGTTTATTCCTACTCTCTGAATTCTGTCTGATAGCCAATCCTCAATCCATGCTAGTATATTGTCCCCAATCCTATGAACCCTAATTTTGTTTAATAACCTCTTATGTGGCACCTTATCAAATGCCTTCTTAAAATTCAAATACACCACATCCACTGGTTCCCCCTTATCTATTCTGCTAGTTACAACCTCAAAAATCTCTAACAGATTTGTCAAACATGATTTCCCTTTCATAAATCCCTGTTGACTCTGCCCAATCCTATTATTATCTTCTAAGTGCCCTGTTATCACGTCCTTAATAATAGATTCTAATATTTTCCCTACTACTAATGTGAGGCTAACTGGTCTGTAGTTCCCCGTTTTCTCTCTCCCTCCATTCTTAAATAGTGGGGTTACATTTGCTACCTTCTAATCCACGGGAACCTTTCTTGAATCTATGGAATTTTGGAAGATGACAGCCAATGCATTCACTATCTCTATAGCAACCTCTTTCAAAACCCTGGGATGTAGACTATTCGGCCCGTCATGCCTGTGCCGGCACTCTGAAAGTTAAAATAAAAACAGAAAATGCTGGAAATACTCAGGTCAGGCAGCATATGTGGAGAGGGAAACAGAGTTAACATTACTCTGCTAACCTCCTGGTTAATAGACAATGCTGGAAATACTCAGCAGGTCAGGCAGCATCTGTGGAGCGTAAAGCTGAGTTAACGTTTCAGGTCAATGACCTTTCATCAGGAAGAGCTATCATAAGAACATAAGAATTAGGAGCAGGAGTAGGCCATACGGCCTCTCAAGCCTGCTCCGCCATTCAATAAGATCATGGCTGATCTTCGACTCCACTTCCCGCCGATCCCCATATCCCTTGATTCCCCAAGAATCCAAAAATCTATCGATCTCAGCCTTGAATATACTCAAAAACTCAGCATCCACAGATATTGGATGAGTCCCACTCCCCCTGCTCTTCCCATGATATGTCACACAGGAAAACTTTCAGAGAAATGACATGCCTCAGCAAAGTTGGATTGGAAAGATGGTGCAAGAGGGAAGGCTTCAGATTCCTGGGGCATTGGGACCAGTTCTGGGAGAGGTGGACGGGTTGCACCTCAACAGGGTTGAAACCAATATCCTCCCGGTGAGGTTTGTTCGTGTAGTGTATGGAGAGATTCAGACTGAACACTGTGAGCTCAAAGTAAAGTGTGACCTTAGTCTTTTATTGCAGGTCTCCAGAGTGCCTCTCCAACCTGTGAAGCACTCTTAAATACCTGTGCTCCCAAGGGATTATGAGATCCCTTGGGACTCCGGGGAATGAGCCCTCTGGTGGCTGTACAGAGTATATACAAGTCCAGATACATAACAACATTCCCCCCTAAAGATAATAGTGTAACTACTTACAATGTGAGTCGATCTTTGGCCCTTCTTGCCCTGGTTGATTGTCTTGGTGTGAAGGCTGGTGTTGTTGAGTCATTTGTTGGGCCCTTGCTGGGCTGCTGTGCAGCTGGCCTTGCTGGGCTGCCTGGTGTGTTGGGCCCTGCAAGGCTGCTGTAGATGATGGGTTCTGTTTCGTGGTCAACTGTGGTGTCGGTTGTCACCGGTGTGTATGTTGGGGGATCAAAAAAGGTAGGGTCCAAGGTGGGTTGCTCAGGGTAGTCCGTGAATCTGAGTTTGATTTGGTCCAAGTGTTTTCAGTGAATGAGTCCATTTGAAAGTTTGATCCAAAAACATCCTGCTCCCCTCTTTGGCCATGACAGTGCCGGGAAGCCACTTGGGATTTGCCCATAATTTAATACAAATACAGGATCATTGACTTCAATCTCGTGTGAGACACTTTTGCGCTATCATGGTATACACTTTGTTGAAGCCGCCTGCTCTCTACCTGTTCATGTAGATAAGGGTGAACTAACGAGAGCCTTGTCTTAAGTACTCTTTACATGAGCAGTTCAGCAGGTGGGATCCCAGTGAGTGAGTGTGGTCTCGTGCGGTAGCTAAGCAGGCCTCGGGATAGGCGAGTCTGCAGTGAACCTTCAGTTACCCTCTTCAAGCCTTGCTTGATGGATTGCACTGCTCTCTCTGCCTGACCATTGGACGCTGGTTTAAACGGGGCAGATGTGACATGTTTGATCCTGTTATGGGTCATAAATTCTTTGAACTCAGCACTGGTAAAACATGGCCCGTTGTCGCTTACCAGGACATCAGGTAAGCCATGTGTGGCAAACATGGCCGCAGGCTTTCAGTGGTGGCAGCGGATGTGCTAGCCAACATTATCTTACATTCAATCCACTTGGAGTACGCGTCTACAACCACAAGGAACATTTCATCCAAGAACGGGCTTGCATAGTCGACGTGTACCCTAGACCACGGTTTGGAGGGCAAAGGCCATAAACTTAGCGGCACCTCCCTGGGTACATTGCTTAACTGCGAGCATGTATTACATCTGTGAACGCAAGACTCTAAGTCCGCATCGATGCTGGGCCATCACACATGGGATCTGGCTATTGCTTTCATCATTACGATGCCAGGGTAGGTACTGTGGAGGTCATTAATGAAGGTGTCTCTGCCCTTTTTGGGGACCACTACTCGATTGCCCCACAGAAGGCAGTCTGCCTGTATAGACATTTCATCTTTGCGCTGCTGGAACGACTTTATCTCTTCCTGCATTTCCACTGGGACACTGGACTAGCTCCCATGAAGCACACAGCTTTTGACTAGAGATAATAAGGGGTCCTGGCTTGTCCAGGTTTTGATCTGCCGGGCAGTGACGGGTGATTGGTCACTCTCAAATGTTTCCATAACCATAGCTAGACCTGCGGACTGCACCATTTCCACCCCCATGGTGGGCAATGGTAGCCTACTGAAAGCATCGGCGCATTTTTCTCTGCCTGGCCTGTGGCAGATGGCGTGGTTATATCCGGACAACATGAGCGCCCATCTCTTGATGCGGGTCGATGCGTTGGTATTTATCCCTTTGCTCTCGGAAAACAGGGATATAAGTGGCTTATGGTCAGTTTCCAATTCGAATTTTAGCCCAAACAGGTATTGATGCATTTTCTTTACCCCATAGACACACGCTAACGCTTCTTTTTCAATCATGCTGTAGGCTCTCTCGGCCTTAGACAGACTCCTGGATGCATAAGCAACCGGTTGCAGTTTCCCGAAATCATTAGCTTGTTTCAATACACACCCGACGCCTATGACAACGCATCACATGCTAGTACCAAACGCTTACATGGATCATACAGCACAAGCAATTTGTTTGAGCATAACAATTTTCTCGCTTTTACAAAGGCATTTTCTTGGTTTTTGCCCCAAACCCATTCGCCCCCTTTTCGTAGTAAGACATGTAATGGTTCTAGCAGGCTGCTGAGACCCAGTAAGAAGTTACCAAAGTAATTCAAGAGTCCCAGGAATGACCGCAGCTCCGACACATTCTGTGGCCTCGGTGCATTCTCGATTGCCTCTGTCTTCGCGTTGGTGGGCCTGATGCCGTCTGCCGCAATCCTCCTTCCCAAGAACTCCACTTCAGGCGCCAGGAAAATGCACTTCGAGCGTTTTAATCTGAGCCCCACGCGGTTGAGCCGACTAAGAACCTCCTCCAGGTTCTGCAGATGCTCGACTGTGTTCCGACCTGTGACCAAGATGTCATCCTGGAAGACCACAGTGCGAGGGACCAACTTCAGTAAACTTTCCATGTTTCTCCGGAATATCGCTGCCGCAAATCGGATTCCAAAAGGGAATCTGTTATCAACAAAAAGACCTTTGTGCATATTGATGCAGGTGAGGCCCTTCGATGATTCCTCCAGTGCCTGCGTCATGTAGGCTGAAGTCAGATCCAGCTTCGTGAACATCTTTCCTCCCACCAGCGTTGCAAAGAGGTCGTTGGCTTTTGGAAGTGGGTATTGATTCTGCAGGGAGAAATGATTGATAGTTACTTTGTAATCGCCACAGATTCTGACGGTGCCGTCTCCCTTGAGGACTGGGATAATAGGACTGGCCCACTCACTGAACTTGATCGGTGAGATGATGCCCTCTCTTTGTAGCCGGTCGAGCTCAATTTCTACCCTTTCTCTCATCATGTACGGTACTGCTCTCGCCTTGTGATGGATGGGTCACGCCCCCGGAATTAGGTGGATCTACACTTTTGCTCCTTGGAATTTCCCGATGCCTGGTTCAAACAGCGAAGGAAATTTGTTTAAGACCTGTGCACACGAAGTGTTGTCAGCGGGCGATAGCACTCGGATGTCGTTCCAATTCCAGCGCATCTTTCCCAGCCAGTTCCTGCCGAGCAGCATGGGACCATCACCCGGTACCATCCAGAGTGGTAGGTTGTGCACCGCTCCATCGTAGGAGACCTTTACGGTAGCACTGCCGATTACAGGAATCAGTTTTTTCGTGTAAGTTCTTAGTTTCGTGCAAATTGGAATTAAGACTGGCCTTGAGGCCTTGTTGCACCACAACCTTTCGAAAGTCTTTTTGCCCATGATGGACTGGCTCGCGCCCATGTCCAGTTCCATTGACACCGGGAATCCATTTAGTTCAACCTTCAGCATTTTCAATTCGTGGTGAATGTGTGCACCCCATGTACCTCTAACTCCTCTATCAGAGGTTCTGTTTCGTCGTGATCCTCCGTGGATCTGTCCTCCTCTGCAACGTGGTGGTTTGCAGGTTTAGCAGGCCTAGCAGCTCGCCTGCACACTCGTTGGAGGTGTCCTATTGTTCCACAGCCCTTGCAAATGTATCCTTTGAATTGGCATGAATGGAAACGATGATCATCCCTACAGCGCCAACAAGGTGTTAATGGCCTTGCATTCATCACACTTGATGTGGACTCTGAGACATCTGCGGACGTGTAGCTACAGGTATGTGTGACCTGCCCTGTCCGTTACGATTCGAAAACAACATCACTTTGTTCACAGTATTTGTAGCAGCACTTGAGTGCTGAGAGATTTGCTTAGTATTGTCACTGGTGGCAATGAACGCCTGGGCTATCGCTATGGCCTTACTCAAGGTTGGGGTCTCTACAGTCAAAAGTTTGCGAAGTATGGTTTCGTGGCCAATGCCAAGTACAAAAAAGTCTCTGAGCATGTGCTCCAAATGTCCTTCAAATTCGCAATGTCCTGCAAGGCGTCTTAGCTCGGCAACATATCTCGCCACTTCCTGGCCTTCAGATCTTTTGTAGGCATAGAACTGGTACATCGCCATCAGAACGCTTTCCTTTGGGTTCAAATGCTCTCGGACCAGTGTGCACAAATCGTCGTACAATTTCTCCGTGGGTTTCGCTGGAGTGAGCAGATTCTTCATGAGGCCATACGTTGGTGCCCCACAGACGGTGAGGAGGATTGCTCTATGTTGGCAGCGCTCTCTTCCCCATCTAGCTCGTTGGCCACGAAGTATTGGTCGCGTCGCTCCACAAAAGATTCCCAATCATCTCCCTCCAAGAATTTCTCCAGGATGCCCACTGTTCCCTGCATCTTTGGGTTCGCTATCTGTATCTCGTCGCCAATTGTAGTGTATGGAGAAAGAGTCAGACTAAACACTGTGAGCGCAAAGTAAAGTGTGACCGTAGTCTTTTATTGCAGGTCTCCAGAGTGCCTCTCCAACCTGTGAAGCACTCTTAAATACCTGTGCTCCCAAGGGATTATGAGATCCCTTGGGACTCCGGGGAATGAGCCCTCTGGTGGCTGTACAGAGTATATACAAGTGCAGATACATAACAGTTAGTTTTGTTGGAGAGGGTTTAAACTAATTTGACAGGGGGGTGGGCACCAGGATGTAATATTAGAAAGCAGAAATAAAGTGCTCGAGGGATTGAGAGAGAGACAGAGAGCACGAAAGTAAGAAACACTAAGGTATTAGGTGGGGTCCATCTAAGAGAGAATACACGATGGTCTAAGATGGGTTGACAGTGTATGTATGTGAACGCACGAAGCGTAGTAAACAAGGTAATAGGCACAAATAGGAGAATGTTACAGTGCTGGAGAGGGAGGATGGCCTGGAGGGGGACAAGGTCAGAATCTATGGCCCCAAGTTTCCACATGATTTGCTCCTGATTTTTAGGAGCAACTGGTGTAGAACGGAGTATCTTAGAAATCGGAATTTTCCTCATTTAGTTTGCTCCAGTTCTAGTCAGTTAGAACAGTTTCACTTTGGAACAGAATTTTTTTTCAAAAGTGGGCGTGTCCAGCCACTTACGCCTGATTTCAAAGTTTCGTGAGTGAAAACTTACTCCAAACTAACTTAGAATGGAGTAAGTGAAGATTTTTGTACGCTCGAAAAAACCTTGTCTACACTTTAGAAAATCAGGCGTAGGTTACAAATCAGGCGTAGGGAATGGTGGGGGCGGGGGGGGGGGGTTTAAAGGGAAGTTTACAAACATTAAACACTTCAGTTTTACAAATAAATGATAAATACATCAATAAATCAACCAATAAATCAATTAAAAAAAATTAATAAGAAATAATTTTTTTTAAATCAATAAATAAAACATTTTCTACTTACCGACTGCAGCACCGGGAGCCCTCCAACAGCGTGCTGGGATGCCCCCCCCCCCCCCCCACAGTGTGTCTCTGTCAGTGTCTCTATCTCTCTGTCTGTCTGTGTGTGTCTCTCATTCTCTGTCTGTCAGTGTCTGTGTTTCTGACAGCAAGGGGAGGGGGAGGAGGGGGTAGAGGGAGAGAGGGGGGGAGCAGAGGGAGGGAAGGGGGAGAAGGGGGAGGGATGGGGGAGAAGGGGGAGGGGGGAGAAGGGGGAGGGGGGAGAAGGGGATAAAGGGGAGAAGGTGGAGAAAGGAGATGGGGGAAGGAGATTGGGGGGAAGGAGATTGGGGGGGAAGGAGATTGGGGGGGTGGGAGGAGATTGTGGGGGGGGGAAGGAGATTGGGGGGGGAAGGAGATTGGGGGGGGGAAGGAGATTTTGGGGGGGGAAGGAGAAGGGGGAGGGAGGCTGAACGGGCCGGGCCCGAGACTTCGGGCAGGACCCGTCCCCAGCACCAGATTTACAGGTAGGTGGCGTTGGGTCGGGTCGGGGGGAGCGCAGGTCGGGGGGGTGGTGGGAGGGAGGTCGATTCAGTTCGGGTCGGGGGTGGGGGGGAGCGGGAGTCGGGTCGGGGTCGGTGTCGGGTCCGGTCCGGAGGCGGGGGCGGGGGGGAGGGGGGGAACAGGTGTCGGGTCAGGTCCGGGGGCGGGGGGGAAGCGGGAGTCAGGTCGGTGTTGGGTCCGGTCCGGGGCGGGGGCGGGGGGGGGTGAGCGGGAGTCGGGTCGGGTCCGGGGGCGGGGGGGAAGCGGGAGTCAGGTCGGTGTCGGGTCCGGTCCGGGGCAGCGGGGGGGAAGCGGGAGTCAAGTCGGTGTCGGGTCCGGTCCGGGGGCGGGGGGAGCGGGTGTCGGGTCCGGTCCGAGGGTGGGTGGCGGGGGGGGGGGGAGGTGGGGGGTGTCGGGTCCGGTCCGGAGGCGGGAAGCGGGAGTCGAGTCGGGTCGGGAGGAAGCAGGAGCTGGCCATGGAAGGCAGCCTTATCCACGCAGCCCCAGTGAGACCATTGGGCCAGGGCTAGGGGCTGCGTGCTTCAGCCCCTCCCACACAGTTTCGGGCGCCTGGAGCTACTGAACATGTGCGCCCACTGTAGCGCGCATGTGCAGAGGTCCTGGCACTGTTTTCAGCACAGGGACCTGGCTCCGCCCCCTACAGCTCCTGCTGCGCTGCGCCGAGGGCCAGAGGACCTGCAGGGAGGTGGAGAATCTGGAGGGTTTTTTTAGGCGCACTTTGTGGCGCGAAAAATGGGCGTCCAGGTCGGGACTGCGCCGTTCTAGGCGCGGCTCGAAACTTGGGCCCATGATGGCTAGAGTTAAGAAATAATAGAGGTGCCATTATGCCACTAAATGTATTTTGTAGACCACCAAATAGTAGGAAAGATATGGATGAGCAAACGTGCAGAGAAATTACAGAGAAATTACAGAGAGGTGCAAGAACTATAGGGTAGTAATAATGGGGGACTTCAACTATCCTAATATAGACTGGGATCATAATAGTGTAAAGGACAGAGAGGGGGAAGAATTTCTGAAGTGTGTTCAGGAGAACTTTCTTGATTCGTATGTTTCTGACCTGACGAGAGAGGAGGCATTGTTGGATCTGGTTCTGGGAAATGAGGTGGATCAGGTGGAGCAAGTGTCAGTAGCGAACATTTAGAGAACAGTGATCATACGGTTTTTATTAGCTATGAAAAAGGACAGGGAGCAATCTAGAGTCAAAATGTTTAACTGGGGGAAGGCCAATTTCAGTGGGATGAAAACGGATCCGGCCCGGGTAAACTGGAATCAAAGATTGGCAGGCAAAACTGTAGTGAAATAATGGGCAGCCTTTAAAGAATAAATAGTTCAGGTACAATCAAGGTACCCTCCCACGAGGGGGAAAGGTAGGGCAGCTAAAGTCAGAGCTCTCGGGATGATGAAACAGATAGAAAATGTGATGAAGCAGAAAAAGATCATCATCATAAACAGTCCCTTGAAACGAGGATGACTTGCTTCCATGCCCAAGAGGGATGAGTTCGCAGGTGTTTCAATGAAGGACCTAATATTCCGGATCCCGAACTACATCTTGAAAGGTTGAAGATGCCTGTGTGTAGATTTTTTTAACGTGTGGTGGCCATTGCACACCAGCCACCACACAGTCTTGACAGAGCTAGGTCTTGGTCCAGTGGCAAGAATTAACCAAGACGGCTGAAGACCAGCTCTGCTGCACAAGCCTAGTGCACACACATATTGCAGTGTGGGCTGGCCCGTGCTGCCCCTCGGCCCTCGCCTCTTTTGGCACCGAATTCTCATCTCTCCTGGGCCCCAATCACATCCCTCTACAAGCGTATGTCAGGTTGCAAATAGATCTGAGAATCAGGCTATATTCTTTATTTGTTCATGGGATGTGGGTGTCGCTAGCAAAGCCAGCATTTAGGGAGAAGTTCCAGGATTTTGACCCAGCGACTATGAAAGATTGGTGATATACTTCCAAGTCAAGATGATGTGTAACTTGAAGGGGAATTTACAGGTGATGGTGTTCCTATGTGCCTGCTGCCTTTTCCATTCTAGCTGGTAGAGATCGCGAGTTTGGGAGGTGCTGTCGACGAAGCCTTGGTGAGTTGCTGCAGTGCATCTTGTAGATGGTACACACTGCAGCCATGGTGCGCCTGTGGTAGAGATTATGAATGTATAAAGTGGTGGATTGGGTGCCAATCAAGTGGGCTGCTTTGTCCCAGATGGTGTTGAACTTCTTGAGTGTTGTTGGAACTTCACTCATCCAGGCAAGTGAAGAGTATTTCATCACACCCCTGACTTGTGCCTTGTAGATGGTGGAAAGGCTTTGGGGAGTCAGGAGGTGAGACACATGCTGCTGAATACCCAGCCTCTGACCTGCTCTTGCTGCCACTTATTTATGTGGCTGGTCCAGTTGCGTTTCTGGTCAATGGTGACCCCCCCCCCCCCGCCCCAGGATGCTGATGGTGGGGGATTCGGCAATGGTAATGCCGCTGAATGTCAAGGAACGGAGGTTAGACTCTCACTTGTTGGAGATAGTCATTGCCTGGCACTTGTGTGGTGCGAATGTTACTTACCACTTATCAGCCCAAGCCTGAATGTTGTCCAGGTCTTGCTGCTTGTGGTCATGGACTGCTTCATCATCTGAGGAGTTGCGAATGGCACTGAACACTGTGCAGTCATCAGCGAACATCTCCACTTCTGACCTTATGATGGAAGGAAGGTCATTGATAAAGCAGCTGAAGAAGGTTAGGCCTAGGACACTACCTTGAAAAACTCCTACAGTGATGTCCTGGGGCTGTGATGATTGGCCTCCAACCACCACAACCATCTTCCCTTGTGATGTTGCTTATGACTCCAGCCAGTGGAGAATTATTCCCATTGACTTCAGTTTTATTAGGGCTCCTTGATGCCACACTTGGTCAAATGTTGCCTTGGTGTCAAGGGCTATATATAGAAACCTCAGAAGAGAAGGAAAAAAGAAAATAAGATGGGCAAAGGGTCTGAGAATAGAATGGCAGCCAAGATAACAGGTAATCCAAAAGTCTTCTATTGGCATATAAATAGTAAGCGGGTAGTAAGAGGAGGGGTGGGGCCAATTACGGACCAAAAAGGAGACCTAAGCATGGTGGCAGAGGGTATGGCTGATGTACTAAATGAGTACTTTGCATCTGTCTTCACCAAAGAAGAGGATGCTGCCATAGACATAGTGAAGGAGGAGGTAGTGATAGGATAAAAATTGATAGAGAGATATTAGAAAGGCTGGCTGTACTTAAATTAGATAAATCACAAGGATCCATCTTAGGATGCTGAGGTAATTGAGGGCGGAAATTGCAGAGATACTGGTCATAATATTCCAAATCTTCCTCAGAAACGCAGTGGTGACAGAGGACTGGAGAATTGCAAATGTTACACAATTGTTCAAAAAAGGGTGCTAAACCCAGTCAGTTTAACCTCGGTAGTGGGGAAGCTTTTAGAAACAGTAATCAGGGACAAAATTACAAGTCACTTGGATAGGGGTGGATTAATTAAGGAAAGCCAGCACAGATTTGTTAAAGGCAAATCGTGTTTAACCAACTTGATCGAGTTTTTTGATGAGGTAACAGAGAGGGTTGATGAGGGCAATGCAGTTGATGTGGTGTATATGGATTTCCAAAAGGCGTTTGACAAAGTGCCACACAATAGGCTTGCCAGTAAAATTGAAGCCCATGGACTAAAAGGGACAGTGGCAGCATGGATACAAAATTGGCTAAGTGACAGGAAACAGAGAGTAGTGGTGAATGGTGTTTTTTTGAACTGGAGGAAGGTATACAGTGGTGTTCCCCAGAGGTTGGTTCTAGGACCACTGCTTTTCTTAATATATATTAATGATTTGGACAAGGGTGTACAGGGCACAATTTCAAAATTTGCAGATTACACAAAACTTGGAAGTATAGTGAACAGTGAGGAAGAGAGTGATAGACTTCAAGAAGACATAGACAGGCTGGTGGAATGGGCAGACACGTGGCAGATTAAATTTAATGCAGCAAAATGTGAAGTGATGCATTTTGGTAGAAAGAATGAGGAGCGGAAATATAAACTACATGGTACAATTCTAAAAGGGGTGCATGAACAGAGAAACCTGGGGGTATGTGTGCATAAATCATTGAAGGTGACAAGGCAAATTAAGAAAGGAGTTAACAAGGCTTATGGGATCCTGGGCTTCATAAATATGAGGTATTGAGTACAAAAGTGTGGAAATTATGATGAACCTGTATAAAACACTGGTTTGGTCCCAACTGGAGTACTGTGTCCAATTCTGGGCACCGCACTTTAGGAAGGGTGTGAAGGCCTTAGTGAAGGTGCAAAAAAGATTTGCGAGAATGATTCCAGGGATGAGGGACTTCAATTACCTGGCTAGACTGGAGAAGCTGGGATTGTTCTCCTTCGAACAGAGAAGATTGAGAGGAGATTTTTATCGAGGTGTTCAAAATCATGAGGGGTCTGGACAGAGTAGAGAGAAACTGTTCTCTTGGCAGAAGCGTGGAGAACCAGAGGACACAGATTTAAGGTGATTGGCAAAAGAACCAAAGGCGATGTAAGAAAATACTTTTTTTACCCAGCGAGCGGTTAGGATCTGGACTTCACTGCCGGAAAGGGTGGTGGAGGCAGACTCAATCGTACCTTTCAAAAGGGAGTTGGATAAGTATCTGAAAGAATACAGGGAAAGGGCGGGGGAATGGGACTAGCTGTGTGTCGGCAGAGGCTCGACGGGCCGAATGGCCTCTTCCGAGCTGTAACCATTCTCTGGTTCTGTGATGCTCTGAAAGTTTAGGCAGTGACTTAGTTACACACTGTATCCGGTCAATCCCGCTTCCTTTCACTCGAACTACAAGCCCAGCCTGTGTGTGTGGTTTCAGTGTGAGCAGTGTCTCTCCTCCCTGTCCGAGTGCGAGGCGCTCATTCACTCTCCATCCTCCTCCTCTCGCTGGGACACCCCGCCAGCGCACAAGAACACCGAGCGTCGATGGAGCCCCACGGAACACCGCAGTCACTGTGAAGGCTGCCCCTGTGGGGAGACTGCATTGGATCGCTTGGCTGTCTTTTGCGAGGATTGCGGAGAAGCAAAAAGGGGTCTCGAATTTGAGGACAATTTGAGAGAAAGGATTTTTTCGCGTGAACTCTGATTATGGGATGCTGAGGTGCTTTTTGTGTTTACTGGAAGCTGCAAGCGGACGCGCTGTGCATTTTCACAGCGAGTTAACTACTTTCAAAGTGATGGTAAGTTAGGTGTTTGGAAGTGAATCTTTCCCCTGCTCGGCTGCGCTTTCCGAGAGCCCGAAGGGTCTCATTTATTCTCACATCATTCCCTTTACTGTTGATTCATGATTGCAATGGCGTTATATTACTGGCTGCTCTTGGATGTCGCCAATCAGCCAAAGGTTTCTGTCCAGCCTGTCCTCGTATTGACCAGTATATTTGCCCTGATATCCCATCGGGTAGGCGGGGGTTAAATATATGGCACCGACATGAGGGTGGTGGGGGGATGAGGGGCTGCCTATGATGATGGTGAGGGGGGGGGGGGGCGGGGAGCTGGACAATTGCTTATTTGGTCTCAGTGTGTGAACCGTGTTAATTGGGAGTTGTTCAATGTGTTTTTTTTTCATTCTGACCTGAAAGGCATGTTTTAAAAAGGGAGCGGGGTCCAAATCTGCTCAATTTAAAATGCATTAAAAGCGTCTACTGCCTCAAATAATCTAAATCCCACTTTAATTTGCATCTCAGGATTTAGAGAGATCGGGTAAGGGGCAATTCGGGCCGTGCAGGCGCGAGTATGATGACTGGCTGTATGTCAGAGGTGTATTATACCGCACACATAGTTAGATGGAATATTGTTCCCTGCTAAACAGCTACTTCGTTAGAAAACACTCAGGGAGCCGCGGAATAGGACAGTAGGCTACAGTAAAAACACATTCCTGGTGGGAGTGAAAAGTTGGGACCGTGACTGCTGTTGTTGGGAACCCACTATAGTCAGGAGAATTATTACTTATATCAACATAGAAACATAGAAAATAGGCGCAGGAGCAGGCCATTCAACAAAAGTAAAATTCAGCGGATGCAGGAAAACTGATTTTTTTTTAAATCACAGAAAATGTTGGAAATACTCAGCAGAACAGCGTCTGTGGAAAGAGAAACAGAGTTAACGTTTGAGGTGGACGATCTTTGGTGAGTATATAAACGTATGCTATAGGACAGTGTGTGTGTGTGTGTGTGTGTTCTCCCACCCCCTACTTACATGCTTCATGTTACTAAGTGCCGGCCCCTTTTGACTCTGACTATTGATTTTAAATCTGCACAGACGTCTCCATGTAACCCTCTTTGTGCGCAGATGACTTTGCCGCTGTCTGTGACACACTGACTTCACCATGCCCATCGTTTCTCGAAGCAGCGACAACGATTACAGCAACTTGAGCGACACGTCGGACAGTGCGTCGATTTTGTTTGCCCCTGTAGCTCAGGCCGATGCCCCTCCGGTCAAAGGAGCCTTCTACCGGCGGTCCAGGCGGATCCAGCGCCCAGCGCAACTCCGACCAATTGACCAGAAGCAGCACATCATGGTCAACGTGGGAGGCACCAAGTACCTGGTGCCCTGGCGCACTTTGGAGGACTTCCCGCTGACAAGACTCGGGAGGCTGAAGTTCTGCAGCAGCTACGAAGAGATCGTGCAGATCTGCGACGACTACGACGAGTCCTCCAACGAGTTTTTCTTCGATCGCAATCCGTGCGCTTTTCGAATGATCATCACCTTCATCTCTGCCGGGAAACTCCGGCTTTTGAGAGAAATGTGCGCTATGTCGTTCCAGGAAGAGCTGGTCTACTGGGGGGTCGAGGAGGGCTACCTGGAGCGGTGCTGCCGCAGGAAGCTGGTTTGCAAAGTTCGTGAGGTGGCCGACATCAAAAGAGGAGAGGAGCTTGAGATAAATAAAGAGACGGTGGATGAGCTGGTGGAGAGCACCAAATTGGGATACTGCATGGACAAAC
This sequence comes from Pristiophorus japonicus, assembly GCF_044704955.1. Taxonomy (NCBI): domain Eukaryota; kingdom Metazoa; phylum Chordata; class Chondrichthyes; family Pristiophoridae; genus Pristiophorus; species Pristiophorus japonicus. Next base: position 167,028,885 of record NC_091989.1, on the reverse strand, counting down.
TCCGAGACATGGTGGAAAATCCTCAGTCGGGACTTCCTGGGAAAGTGTTCGCCTGTTTGTCCATTTTATTTGTTACCATAACAGTAGTTAGCGTTTGCATTAGTACAATGCCAGATTTAAGGACAGAAGAAGACATGGTAAGTCTCCTTATTTCAATGTATGAAATATGCACTGACATATTTCAAAGTCCCACTCTTTACAAACTACAGTTGTCATGTGACAGTTCTTAAAAATGTTGAAAGTGTATTAATTTATCTCATCTGGTTCATTTATATTAGTATCTTCCTTTGCTACTAAATAGGTTCCAGTGTAATTTAGTCAATTAATTCATTTTAAATTCCATGATTTCTATTAAGAATGGTATCAACAGATAATGAAGTTGAATGCCAATAAAAGTACATTTGGTCGGTTTAAACTATGTTGCAGGCAAAGATTTTATTATTTATTGAAAATAAGATTGACAACTGATTAATTTAATAAGAAACGTTACCCTCTGAGTCAGAAGGTTGTGGTGTCAAGACCCACTCCAGAGACTTGAGCACAAAAATCTAGTCTAACACTCCAGTGCAGTGCTGAGGGAGTGCTGCAGTGTCAGAGATGCTGTCTTTCAGATGAGACGTTAAACTAATGAGACGTCTGCTCTTTCAGGTGGATGTAAAAGATCCCATGGCACTATTTTTCAAAGAAGAACAGGGGTGTTCTGCCATGTTTCTTGGCCACTATTTCTCCTTTAACCAACGTCACTAAAACAGATTATCTGGTCATTATCACATTACTGTTTGTGGGAACTTGCTGAGCACAAATTGGCTGCCGCGTTTCTTACATTACAACTGTGACTACACTTCAAAATTATTTCATTGGCCGTCAAGCGCTTTGGGACGTCGGGTCGTTGAGAAAGGCACTATATAAATGCAAGTCTTTCTTTAACTGTGGTTAAAAACTACCATGTCATATACAATCTAAATACCATAATGAAATGAAGAATTCTAATCTGATATACTAATTAATTTAATAAGAAACGTTACTCTCTGAATCTGAAGGTTGTGGGTTCAAGTGCCACTCCAGAGACTTGAGCATATAATCCAGGTGGACATTTCAGTGCAGTACCGAGTGAGTGCTGCACTATAACAGAGATCCCATCTTATCTGCTCTTATCTGGTCATCTATCTCATTGTTGTTTGTAGGGTCATGTTCCACTTTTCTCTGCATTACAACAGTGACTGCACTTCAGAAGTACTTCAATGGCTGTGAAGCACTTTTAGATGTCTTGTGGTCATGAAATATTGCACACGTGTTCTTACTTTCCTTCTTTCTATTTCAAAGTTTGCAGAAGCTTTAACTGAATAGAATTAGTAGAGAGGGAAAACTCTGTACATAGAGGTAATTATAATCAATTATAATAAACATGAACCCTTTAATGTGAAGAGGCAAAATTAAAAGATTTTGATGGTTCAAAATAGTTATAAAAGGAAATATGCAGGCAGAACTGAACCCCAGCCTTGCTGTACCAGCTTCCCATTAAACATTCCATATATTGCTAAAGCAAGATGAATATAAGGTTGAGTCAGATTAATGCTTTTGCTACACTTTTCTAACAATGAGTCTGCCTTCTGAATTTTGGACTGCAGATGGACTTCAGAATTTTTTCAGTTCTATGCTCATGCTATTATAAAATGTGCACCCCTGAATAAATTTGTTTTGCTAGTTCTCATTTATCTATCTTTTGTCAGATTAGTGTTAATCACATTAAAGTTGGAGGGAGATTTATCAATAGTCAAATCTGCACTGGGAGTTTGGCTGAGATTGGCCAAATTGATTTACCTTGGGACCATGAACACCGGTCAGAGATAGAACACTTTAATCCCATCTGCCTATGACAGGTTTGAACCCAGCTCTGAGGGGCAAAGCCGTCTACTTGTTCAGTCAGGAATAATGCTAGTTAACCTGAATACATGAGAAAATTGTTGGGTCTTCACTCATTTACAGGTGCCCTCCTTCAGATAAGGGAGCATAAATCTGACAGACCCGCCCCTGCCCCATGCAAATCGCACAGATAAAGTGAATTGATTTCAGTAAACAATGCCAAAGAGATGTTTGACTATCTTCTTCAGGTAGTCTCACACTACTGCAGCTATGCTAAAGTGTACTGGTTTTGGCAATTATAATACTCAGTTTGACGTGACTACCTTGTGGTGCAAAGATCCTCTTAAAATTTGTTCATCTTTATTTGCACACAAAGTCTTGAAAAGGTTTAAACCTCATGACACAATCAAAAAGCTTTCGTAATGGTGAAATCATACTGCAGATGTGGATTTAACACCCATCCTCCCTTCTATTTTTGTACCAGAAAGCACAGAGTTTTAATTAATTAAGGAAAGCAGTTTTGATCACTAGTCTCTAACTTCTGATGACCCTTTTAAAGTTAAAAAATGCACTGACGAGCACATTGGCACTTTTATAACATTAAAAATTTTAGCATTAAACCTTAAGACACTTTCACCCTTAACTGCACATGGTGCATTGGGAAAGAACACAAACAGCAATGAATCCCAACAGGTATCAGGCTTGACTCAGTGTATCACTTTTGCCTCTGTCATCATCATCATAGGCAGTCCTTCAAAATCGAGGAAGACTTGCTTCCACTCTAAAAAATGAGTTCTTAGGTGACTGAACACTCCCATACGGGAATTACAGTCTCTGTAACGGGTGGGACAGACAGTCGTTGAAGGAAAGGGTGGGTGGGCAGACTGGTTTGCCGCACGTTCCTTCCATTGTCTGCGCTTGCTTTCTGCATGCTCTCGGCAATGAGACTCGAGGTGCTCAGCGCCCTCCTGGATGCTCTTCCTCCACTTAGGGCAACCTTTGGCCAGGGACTCCCAGGTGTCGGTGGGGATGTTGCATTTTATCAAGGAGGCTTTGAGGGTGTCCTTGAAATGTTTCATCTGCTCACCTGGGGTTCGCTTGCCTTGTAGGAGGGTTGTGGGTTCAATCCATGCACATAAATCTAAGATGGTACTTCAATGCAGTGCTGAGAAATTGCTGCACTGTTGGAGGTATTGCCTTTTGGCTGAGATGTTAAACCAAGGTCTCATCTCCTATCTCAGGTGGAAAAGATCTCATGGCATTATTTGAAGAAGGGTAGGGTAGGTGCCCTGATCAACATGCATCTCTCAACCAACACTGCTGAAAGATTACATGGTCATTTATTTCATTGCTGTTTGTGGAACCATGCTGTGTGCAAATTGGCTGCTGCATTTCAATTACTACAGTGGCTATACTTTAAAATTACTTAATTGACGGTGAAGCACATTCGGACATCCTGAGGTCATGAAAGGCAACATATAAATACAAGTTCTCTTTTTTTAACAATCCCTGTCATCAGCCACCCACGGAAATGCTTATATCACCTCAGAGCTAACCACCTGCATATAGCTACAGAACAGTGTCTGCATCTACCCAGGGAAATAGGCTCTCAGTTGTGCCATCTCCGGTGATCTGCGTGGATGAGTACTAGAGAATTCTGCCTTTCCTTTTTGGCCTTCTTGATGACATTGGTCACCATGACAACCAACATTACAATGAGTTCCATCCCAAAACCAGAGTACTCATTAAACAGTGTTCTGGAGTCTTAAACAACAATTCTGCTGCCCAGATCATTTGGGGATATATTACTGTATTTCCTATTGACGATGTGCAAGATTGGTCTTTTTCTACCATAGAATCATAGAATTATAGAAATTTACAGCATGGAAGGCGGCCATTTCGGCACATCGTGTCTGCACCGGATGACAAAGAGCTATCCAGCCTAATCCCACTTTCCAGCTCTTGGTCCGTAGTCCTGTGGGCTACGACAGGACTACGGACCAAATACTTTTTAGATGTGGTGAGGGTTTTTGCCTCTACCAGCATTTCAGGCAGTGAGTTCAAGACACCAACTTGAATATTTCCTGCTGCCAATCCAGCATTGCGCCCACAAGCTCTTTACTTTGCTGCCATTTCGGTGTCCAAACATCCGATAAGGCCGCTGGCCTCCTAAAAGCGGCGGTCCATCACACTGACCCAAATCACACTGACCCCTCTTGGGTGCCAGGCTGCTGGCCCGGCCGAAACCCTCCCTGCTGGCCCAGTGTTTGCCACTAAAGTAGCTGCAGAGTTCGCAGTGTCCCTCCCTTTTAACTGAAGGGAAGGGACGTTGTGACCCACCGGCGCGATGATGTCATCAGCGTGGCGCTGATGACTGACAGCCTCGAATACTCTGCTCCGCCTCCAATGCCGCCCTGCTACTGACGGCCACTCGTCCCCATCCCCACTTCCACCCCCATGATGAGGCCACTTCAACCCTGCTGGAAAAACCCTCCCCGAACTGCTGAATTTCGACGGTGAGACCGCCCAAGTGCATGGGGCAGCCAGAGCACATCAAAAATGTAGGTGCGCCTCATTTCCACAGGTGGGCAATTTCAGTTCCGTTAAGTCCTCATAGCTGCTTCAGCTGCAGTCACTTTCTCATTATTTACACTTAAGAAGTGCCAGACAGCCTATCTACTGATTGTTTTTTTTTTTCTCCTACCAGTAATGGCCAGATGAGCACATCCAGGGGCTGGCAAAGGCCACAGGACAGAACAGTCTTGTTAATCACCACTGGGTTTTACTGTCATCAGCACCATCGATGCCCATAGTATCTCAGACAAGGAACCAAGTCCTTGAAGTCAAATTGTGGTGCTTTTTGTTGTATGCACTTACCTTATTGGTGAGAGCAGGTGACTAATCTTTCTTAGGCCTCTGGTAATGCTGGTGTCTAATCCGATGCCAGGATAGTGGGCCTATAGTCACTTGCTCTCTCAATGTCCCTCCTCGACAAAGGGAAGCTGATAGCCTCTGTTCAGCATTCTTTTTCTAAAATATAGAATGGGAACCCATCATGTGAAAAACTGCCAATGTAAATCCACATTCTATCATCCTCTGGCAGAGCTCACTGGAGCTTAAAGATGCTCTGTTAATGCACTGCCTGGTGCATTTTGAAGTTAAAGCTACATGGCCTCAAAATAACGTTCTTCCCCATTTTGTAAGTCATCGTCTCTTTAGGTCCCTGCGACAAACCAAGCACCCCACCCACCCACCTTCAACCACCACCTGCCCCATCTTTGACAGAGACTGTAGATTCTGCATTGGTTTCATCAGTCACCTTAGGACTCATATTAGTGTGGAAGCAAGTCATTCTCTACTCTGGGGGACTGCCTAAGAAGAGAAGAAGGTCCCTGTATCCTGTACCATGCACCACCTTCAACTGAGAGGGAAGGTCGGGGACCCACGCATAGGTTTCTGACAGTGTTGCTATTCAGGCAGGTTCTAGGAGAGTTACCAGAATACTGCAGAGACCAGTGCTTTGATTGTTTTGTCTGTTTCTGCAAAGAAGCACCTGGCTTGTTTTCTTAAACAGATGAATAACTTTGCAAATGACAAAGCAAATAATGTAGGGCTTTTTGACTAAGATCGATGGGCCGTATCCCATATTTGCAACAGGATTTTTCATTTAATGCGACTGCTTGGAATTTTTGACATTTTATAAAAATAAGCATGCTTTCAAACTGTCCTGGTAACTAGAAAGGACATGGTAGGAACATTTTAAAGTGTGATGGCATTATTATTTCAAATAATAAGTTATAAAGTTACTTCCAGGATGTAAGGAAAAGCCTGGCAGAGAAAACATTTCATTTCTGAAATATTCACAAGGCAACTCGGACTTGCGTACTTATAGGCATTGTTTCACATTGTTCTTCTCTGAGAATTTTTAGGAACATAAAAAGGCCCAGACACCTGTGCATTTACATTGAACAGCCTCAACTATGCCTCTTTGCTCCATATCCTTCAGTTCCTTCTCCTTTCAAAAATGCTTTTAATTGTCTCACTGACCGACATTGGCTTCCAGTCTGGCAAAGCTTTGATTTTAAAATTCCGATCCTTGTTTTCAAATCCCTCCATGGCCTTGCACCTCCCTATCGCTGTAATGTCCTGAGCCCTACAACCCTTCGAGATCTTTGCACTCCTCCAATTCTGGCCTCTTGCACATTCCCAATTTTCATTGCTGCACCGTTTGCGGTCGTGCCTTCAGCTGCCCAGTTCAGTTCCTAAGCTCTGGAATTCGCTCCTTAAAACCTACCTCTTTGACCAAGCTTTTGGTCACTTGTCCTTATATCTCCTTATATAATATAAAATAAAAACAGAAAATACTGGAAATGCTCAGTGGGTCAGGTGACATCTGTGGAGAGAGAAACAGGGTTAACGTTTCAGGTCGATGACCTTTCGTCAGAACTGAAAAAATTAGAGGGGGAGCAGTTTTTAAATAAGTGTAGGGGCAGGGAAAGGGGGGAGGTAAAGAAAGAACAAAAGGAAAGGTCTATGATAGGGTGGAAGGCAGGAGAGATTAAATGACAAAAGGGATGGAATGTACAAAGCAAATGGAAATGGTAATGGGACAAATAAACAAACAAAAGATGAATCTAGAAGAGATGTAAATAGAAATGGCAGAATCATCAACAGCTGCCATGTGAAGAATAGGGGCGGGGTTATGGTCTGAAATGGTTGAACTTGATGTTGTGTCCAGAAGGCCCTGTTCCTCAAGCTTACGTTGAGCATCATTGGAACCGTGTAAGAGGCCAAGAACCGAGAGGTCAGAGTGGGATTGGAGCGGAGAATCAATGACAGGTGACTGGAAGCCCGGGGTCATGCTTACGGACTGAATGCGGGTGTTCCACAAAGCGATCACCAAATCTGCGTTTGGTCCTCCCAATGTAAAGGGGTCCACATCGTGAGCAGCGAATACAGTATACTAAATTGCATGAAGTACAAGTAAATCACTGTTTCACCTGGAAGGAGTGCTTGGGGCCCTGGACAGTGGGAAGGGAGGAAGTAAAAGGGCAGGTGTTGTGTCTCCTGCACTTGCACGGGAAGGTGCTGTGGGAAGGGGAGGGGATGCTGGAGGTGATTGCAGAGTGGACCAGGGTGTCACGGAGGGAGCGGTCCCTTCAGAATGCTGAAAGGGGAGGGGAAGATATGTTTGGTGATGGGATCATGCTGGTGGTGGAGGATGATCCGTTGAATGTGGAGGCTGGAGAGATGAAATTTACACCTCTTCTAGACTTACCTTTTTGTTTCTTTACGTGTCCCTTTATATCTCCTTTTGCTTTGTACTATCATACCTTTTGTCATTTAATTATTCCTGCCTTCCACCATATCACACACCTTCCCTTTTGTTCTTTCCTTTCAGCTCCCCCCCAATTCCCTGCACTTGCTTAAAATCTGTTACATCTCTAACTTTTTTCAGTTCTGATGAAAGGTCATGACCTGAAACATTAACTCTGTTTCTCTCTCCACAGTTACTGTCTGATCTGCTGAGTAATTGTAGCGTTTTATGTTTCTATTTCAGATTCATAGTATCTGCAGTATTTTGCCCCTTGATCTCCTTATGTGGCTCGATGTCAAAATCTGTTTGATAATCTCTCCTATGAAGCGCCTTGGGACATTTTACGATATTAGAGACGTTATATAAATGCAAATTGTTGTTATATCCACTTCAATAGCCTTCTCTAATAAGTTAATCTACATCTCTATTACTATTCAGGTGCAAACTTCCCAACTGACTTACTCCTAGCCTCTTAATAATGAACTCATGCCTCCTGGTATTTGCCTGGATTGATTTTGTCAGTCTCCTTCATACTCCTATCATAGAATCATAGAAATTTACAGCACAGAAGGAGGCCATTTCGGCCCATCATGTCCGCGTCAGCTGACCAAGAGCTATCCAGGCTGGAGCCTTGAAAAGTTCCGTTGGGTTACCTCTAAAGTCTCTTCCAAAGTGAGCAAGACCTTCACCTTCCTTCACACCTTATATTCCTGATGGCCAGAATCATCCGTATTGATTTTGTGCAGTAAAATGCCAGTGAGCAATGCTGAATTGAAATGTTTCCACTGGATACAGTAAAGGTTCTTCAATATGAGTCATGGCATTGATGATCCTTTGCACATAAATTTTACATGGCTTAAAAGTAACTATTCTACACGTAGAAACATCAAAGCTAGAATATTGCTATGAAAAAGTAATGTTTCGATTTTTGGCTTACAGAAGACAGCACTGTGCTGTTGCTCAACTTTTTCAATTCACTTTTTCTGCTTAATGGAAGTCATATAAGTTACTAATAACCTTGCATTTATCTTAATATGTACTAACTTGTTTTATTTATTATATGGAAAAGGCCTACATTTCACCTGTATAAAATATTTATGAATTATGCTTGGGGCAAGATTCTGACTGTAGCTATGTGATTTTAAAAACAATGGCCTGGATTTTGTGATTGGCGGCATGCCTACGGAGTACACCGCCGGCATCCGAATAGAATGCGCACTCAGGGAGTTAGATATGGCCATTACGGCCAAAGGGATCAAGGGGTATGGAGAGAAAGCAGGAAAGGGGTACTGAGGTTGAATGATCAGTCATGATCGTATTGAATGGCGGTGCAGGCTCGAAGGGCCGAATGGCCTGCACCTGCACCTAATTTCTATGTTTCTCTGTTTTTATATTTACCTGATGGGAACCCTCCTTTGCGAACTTGTTGTTTGATGCTGCGTACTTGAGGGCAGCGTAATGGCCCATGGACCCCAGGATGCGGAGACGTACCTGGGATCACGTGGCCCCGTGTTCCAACTAGGAAACAGAAGCAACATGTATTTGGAGAATTGATCTTTGAAGCTTTCTCAGACAAAGTATAAAAGGAAATAAAAAGAGGAAAAGAATAAATGAATCCAAGGAAAAGAGGCAATAGCTTCCAGTAGTTTAATGGCACTCAGGAGAATCAGGGTGAAATGTAGTTACATTAACATTTGCTGCATTTTCCATTTCTTTTAAAGAAACACAAATTTAACAACATCACTAGGGGCCCGAACGAGGACCGCCGAATGACCTGGCAGTAATTCGGCAGGAAGATTCCTCAAAAGATCTGCCAGTACCGCCCGGCAGCAAAAAAAGACTTATGCCATGAATCTGGGCAGCAGCGGGCAGTAGCTCCCAATCTCAGCGGCAAATGCGATCCTCGCATTATTTTTAGCTGTTCCATCCCGAGGATTGAGTCAGGCCCAGGGAGGGGGGAAACAGCTAAAAATAAAAATTTACACATAAAAAAAACCATTGGAACACCTTCAGGGGACCCCATCCACATAAATCGCTGGAAAAAAAAGAAAAGAAGTTCACTAACCTTCTTTTTCAGGTCTTCTTATTTATTGTTGGGGTTAGACCTGCCTCCACACAGCGGTCCTTCCCCCTGCTGCCGCTGACTCCGACCCGTACCAAAATGGCAGCTCGGCGGGTGGGAGGACACTTACGCGCCTTGCGCACTCACGGCCGCCAGTGGGCAATTCCCAGCGGCCCTCCCCTCCCGCCCGCTGGAGGCCCAGTGGAAAATGGCACCGAGGGGAGACTGCCCAAAAGACTTGGCGGTAGCCAGCGGCAGTAGGCAGTAAGGCCACCAATTTCGGGACCTATAAGTCATTAGATGATTCTCTGTATATGCCGGTCAATTTGTGCTATTATTCCACAATTTCTATGGGTGCAGTCCCGAATGAGACACTCCGGTTCTACAACTTTATACATTGCTGGATGCCATCTAATTGAAAAAAAAGCATTTAAAAAAATTCCAATACAGTAATAAAGCATCAGATGACGATTCGGGTATCTGCTTAGGCTGTGGAAACAGATCCTGCACTTGTTTCCACCAGCTGTAAAATGTGCGTAAGTTGCTGGGCAGTTGGTGGCAATTAGCCCAACTCTGTGCCAGCGATTGGGCTTTCAATGTTGGCGCGGCGTCAGTGCGGATGATCTGTCAAGTCGAAATTTGACAGATCGCTAGTTCAGGAATTAGTACACGCGCCAGAGCATGCAGAAACCCCAAACTTGCTGTCCATTTCAAAGGTGTAATGACGGCGTACTCTCAGAGTAAGCTGTCATACACACCGCACATTCTGGACCATTCTTTATGACCAATGACTGAATTAAAGGAATCTCTGCAAAGCTAAAACGATATAGAATAGTTTAATTGTTGTCACAGTACGTACTTGGAAAGCCTGTTCCCTTCGAGTTGATTGCAGAGCAAATCAACTTGAAGATCATCTTGCAGCATATGACATGCTAAACTGAAGGCTAAGGCAGAAACACAGAATATACAGAGCACAGAAGCTGCCTTCCCTTGAGCGTGGCAGAAAAACGGAAAATAGAGCACATATAATGAATGAGTTTTCTCATTTTACAGTTGAACTAAACTACACAACAAAGGAACAAGGTCATTTGATCCATTGAGGTCTGTATTAGCCATGGCAGCTCTTGATTTTTTTTAATCCAAATTCCATATCTGGTCTTCATATTCTTCAATAACCTGGTTTCCCAAGAAAGTATCTATCTCACTTTTAAGCACATCAATTGATTCTGCATCTACGTCCTTTTGGGGCAGCACATTTTCACAATCCCTTTGTTTGAAGAATTATTATGGATTCAGTTTAAACCTGCTTATTTAAAATGTTAAGATACAGGGTATATACCTGAGGCTTTCTCACACAAAGCATTGAAGAGCTTTTGTTGCTTCACAATAAAACAAACTTGAATGAGGTGTCTGTTGGGGTAAGATGTTTCACTACCCTGAACTGATGAAACTTCAATGTTTGAATTTCAAGTGAGAAGTTCTTCACCTTTATTTCTGAATAATAAATTCAATGAACAGTGCAGGACACATCTTTGAGCCTACAACACAAAAACACACCTGAGACACCGATGCCTCTTTCAAGGTGCCCCAAATTCCTAGACGTTAGGTATATTCTCTAATTTTTCTTTATGGTTCTGTCAGTATATTCCACTTTCAGTTTGTATGAATAAACAGCACTTTAAATAATCCAGAAAATGTGATTAATCTCTTCAGATTTGTCATTCGCAGCAATATTCGCAGCCTTTTAGAAAGCAACTAATATGTCACGTTGACATTGTGCCAAAACATACTCTTGATAGATCTGTCGTACAATACGGCTGACAAGTTTAATTATTAAGCACCCTGCACTGCCTGCGTAATCTAAGTAAAATAACATTTACATTTAGGAGTCATTTAAACTGGGAAAATAAAGTCATTTAACTTCCACATGTATCCTTTCAGGCGGTCTTCTCATTAAATGCAATGGGCCACCAAAAATTATCGTTAGGGCCCCTATTGAGTGTTTCTCTTTGCAAGTAAAGCAGTGAACACCGTAATTAACTCTACACAATGAGAATGTGACACACATCATGCCAGCACGTATTGGTCTTGTGGCAGTCTAACTGTCATTACTTCGACAGCACAAAATCCATGGTGATCTCCAGCTAGTGAAATGTGGGCCAATTTCAATTGATTTGTATCCTGTGGAAGCCTGTCATTATTGTGAAATCAAATAGCTATTCTGTTCCCCAGAAGACAAAAACGTGAACCATATTTCAGGATACACTTACTATGTGGATGTAAGCTGGACAATTGGAACTCTCTATTCAGTAAAATCAGGTTTCTAATACCCTGTATGTACAAATTGGTAGCCTCACTAATAGTTTTAATTAAAATTAAACATAATTTATTCTTGTAGAATAATTTTATTTTGTGTGTTCAAAGAACAATCATTTATCAGTTCTCAGTGGGTTTGATAAAAGGTGTTAGCTGGCACGTTAGCCTATCTTTCTCTTTTGGATGCTGACAGACTATTTGTTTTATCAGATTTCCAGTGTGTTTTTCAGATTTCAGATCTTGGTTCTTAGATTACAATTGTTAAGATTGAGGGCGGGGTGGGGGGGGGGGGGGCGGGGGCGGGCAGGATGGTGGATGGACTTTGTTGTTAAATGCTTCTTTAAATATTAATGATGCACAGCTTTGCAGACTCTACGGGCTCAAGTTTTGGCTCAAGTTGCTCCTATTTTTTTGGAGCAACTAGTTTAGTATGGAGTATCTGAGAAATTGCAATTCTCGGCATTTAGTTTGCTCCAATTCTAATGAGTTAGAATAGTTTCATTTTAGAACAGTTTTTTTTCCAAAAGGGAACGTGTCCAGCCACTTACGCCTGTTCTGCAAGTTTAGGCAGCGAAAACTTACTCCAAACTAACTTAGAATGGAGTAAGTGTAGATTTTTGTACGCTCAGTAAAACCTTGCCTACCTTTTAGGAATTAGGCGCAGGGAGCGAGAGATGGGGCGGGGGGGAGTGAAGTTAGGGGATTTTACAAGCATTAAACACTTCACTTTTACCAATAAAGAACCATCATCAATAATACATGATAAATAAATCAATAAATCAACCAATAAGTCAATCAAAAAAAAAAATGAAAAAAACAAAAAATCAATCAATAAATAAAAAATTAAAAGTTTCTACTCACCTACTGCAGCACTGGGAGCCCTCCAACAGCCTGCCGAAGAGCTGTTTGGGCGGGGCCCGCCCCTGAGTAGATGCTGGTCGGGCGGGCCCCGCCGCCGTCGAGAACTTCGGGCAGGGCCCGCCCCCAGCGGGATGCCGGGCGGGCCCGCCGTGGAAGAGGTAAGGGCAGTCAGGCCACCCGGCCCGGGATAGGGGCGATGTCCCTTCGGCCAGGGATAGGGTCATCGCCCGGAGACAGGACGTGCTGGGAGGGCCAGGAGCTACTGCGCACGCACGCAGTCTCCACTGCACACGTGCGCAGATACCGCCACTCTTTTTGGTGCAGGGATGTAGCTCCGCCCCCAGCAGCTCCTGCTGCGCCGAGCTGAAAATGGCGCAACATATATCCGAGAATCGCGAGGTAAATATTCGGCGCAATTTCTGTTCCACAAATTAGCCGGGCCTCTCTGATGTTCTAGTGGGGGTCCAAAACTTGAGCCCTACAATACCAGTCACAGATTAGTCATTAAATTAACGGAATTATGTTCAGGAAGAGGTCCTGTTCCTGATTCTCATTCTCCCCACTCCCTTTGCATAAAACTCAATTGTATTTTTCCTGTTATAAGAAATTCCGCAACCTTCCACTGGGTTTTTCTGCGGAAAATGATGCGTCGGGAAATTCCCTGAAATCTTGCGCTGGCGGTTTTGAAAATACCGCTGGAGAGCAGCGTGCAAGACTGGAAAAAACGCTTTCACCCAATATTTGGCTCAGCGGTCACCCGTGAATGGGAAAAATCTGTCGGTGCAGCCCTTAGAACAGCGGTAGGTATGAAACCCTGCAAAAAGGTAAGTTAAAGTTTTTATTTTAAAGTTCTTTTGCAGCGATTCGCTAGAAAAGGGTCTTGTGAATGTTTGGTGATTTTTTTTATTTTTGCGGAAATTTTTGTTTGTATTTCCCACCCTTCCTAGGCCCAACTCGCAGCGGTATCAGCCTTGGAGAAAAGTTGCAGAAAATTTGCGATTTGTGCCGCGAATCTTCGTGCAACTCCGATTTTTCCCGTCGGCCGCATTTTTTCCCCATTTTCCCCCGAATGTTCGGCCTTGAAATCATAGCGGAGTCATAGCAGTTTTTTTCCGCCAAAAAAAACACCATGACCCAAAACCCAATTTTTAGCCCTCTCAGAGCATGTAGAGGTAGTTATACAGTACCATGGAGATTATTCTGGAGTCTGGATGGTTACAGTCTTTATTGGGTGGTGGAAAATTAACTTTTCAGGGGTAAAAATGACATGCAGCTATTCAATATCCTTCTGAGATTAGTGTAAAATATCAATTTTGGATTATTTCAATCAATAAAACATTACATAACATATTTGCAACTGTGTAATCATAACCTTGTCATTACCTCACCTCACTAACATTGGCAGAACTTGGGAATAAAGAAGAGCTCAAGCTACAGTTAGCGTATGAATGCATGACATATTCATATAACATTCCTCTGTCTGCTATTTTAATGGAGGTTTTGTTTCATTTAATGATTATTAAGATGCCAAATGTCTCCATTAAGATATCAGAAAGAGGAATGCAATATGAAAATGTTAAGAGCTTATCCTCTAATATCTAATATCTAGACTACAATCGTTGAATTTTCAGTTTTGTCGACTGTTTTACATGCATTTTGTGAAAATTTGAATATTTAGAAAGACTTGCATTTATATAGCACCTTTCACGGTCACCAGACGTCTCAAAGCGCTTTACAGCCAATTAAGTACTTTTGAAGTGTAGTCACTGTTGTAAGGAACTTGAATTTATATAATGCTTTTCGTGACTTCTGAATTCCAAAGTGAGTCACTGCCAATGAAGTATTTCTGAAGTGTTTTCACTGTTGTAATGTAGGGAAACGCACCAGCCAATTCACACACAGCAAAGCTCCATATACTGGGCTCAATTTTGCCCAAAGGCGAATTACCAGAGTTACGCCCATTTTTCTAGGCCAGAAATAGTCCAAAAATAAATGTGCCAAGTTTCCCCGCTGTATTTTTCAAAATTGGCGCCACACAGCCTTTCCTTTAGCCTCGGGGGGGGGGAGTCTACTATCTGCGGCGAAAAAATGATGCCGCCCTTCTGCGCATGCATGAAAAAAAATGGACGTTTTTGATGTGGTTGCTATGTGCGTGCATGCGCAATGCAGCTCCCGGTCTGCAATCGGCCATTTTTAAAGAGTGAGTTGTGTGTGTGAGAACGTTGAGTGCTGTGTGAGAACTGTAGTTATCATTGGAAAAATCGAGGCTGCAATACAAGATGTAACGTGGTGCCAGGACCAAGAATTTCTTACAGGATGAAGTGGAGGCACTAGTTACTGTGATTAAGGGCAGATGGCAGGAGCTGGACTCCAGCAGAGGTCACATAAAAGTTCCACCAAAAGAAATGAAGGAACACTGGAACCAACTTGCAGAAGATTACTGTGCAATGGTGACAGCCCTGAGGTCTGGAGGACAGTGCCAAAAGAAATGGCAGGACCTTGGTCAAGTAGTTAGTGTAAGTAATATTTTCATATATTCAATGGAATTGCAATTGAAAATGTGATCAGCTGTATATGTCCCACCCAGCAGAAAGACGCCCTCTCTAAAAAGTTATGTTTTCTTATTTGCAAAGGAAAGTGGCACGCAACAAATGGGAAAGAACTCGAACAGGAGGAGGCTCAGCACATCTGCACCCACTGACACCATTGGAAGAGAGGGTCGGTGCTTTGATGGGTCCTGCCTGGAGAAAAGCAATCACCACTGCACAAGCTGGGCCAATACTCGAGGCAGAGGGTAAGTCCTGCAAATTCCACAGTCTGGCCTTCCCAAATATTAAGTACTGCGCGGGCTAGCCATGCTTCGGTTCATGGGGATGTCTCCGTCAGCTACGCTTCGGTTGATGCAATGTGCTATCATTCATCGTGGTCCTTCAAATCAGCCTGCTGCCTGCGCTGTGTGAGCCTACTCATGCCACCCACCCTGCCCCATCCGCTGCTGCTAACCATTTGTCTATTCTGTTATATTTTGCAGAACTTGAGGCCAACCCTGACGAAGAGGATGAGCCTGAAGAGAACATCTTCCTATCACACCTTCCAGACCAAGAGCATGGGGGTGAGGGTGAGGGGGAGGGGAAGGCGATGGATGAAGTCCCCATTTGTAAGGGTTACTAAATGCCTAGTCCCCCGTTACACAGTTCTTGATGTCAGGTTTTATAAGAACAAAATTACACATGCACACGGTTTTGGCTCAACCAAGATTCGTACGTTTTATTGAACATGCACACAACTACCTCCCCAGTATAAATCACTACGATCTATGTGAGACGAACAAACCCAGAATACAAACCCCTATCATAAGGTTATTTGCATCGGCACAACTCGACAAAGGTAAACTCGTTTGTGACTTGACTGTTACACATAAAGTTACCCAGACCCACACACAAAGCCCTCTGTGATTTGGCTGGAACAAAACATACAGTCCTCGGCTGTCTTCTGAGGTTGACTGCAGGCCCTTTACTCAGTTGCAGCTTGTGTCCCGAAGACTAGCTGGCTTCTCTTGATGTTTTGATTCCGTTCCTGTACTGCTCTGTGCCTTCGCAAAATGGCTCTTCTTTATTCTTATTTGGCCAGGGACACCTGGGAGTCCCTGGCCAAAGACCAGCTTAAGTGAAGGAAGTGCATCCAGGAGGGCGCTGAGCACCTCAAGTCTCGTCGCCGAGAGCATGCAGAAACCAGGCGCAGGCAGCGGAAGGAGCGTGCAGCAAACCAGACTCCCCACCCACCCTTTCCTTCAACCACTGTCTGTCCCACCTGTGACAGAGATTGTAATTCCCGTATTGGACTGTTCAGTCACCTATGAACTCATTTTTGGAGTGGAAGCAAGTCTTCCTCGATTTCGAGGGACTGCCCATGATATGATGATTCCAAA
Organism: Pristiophorus japonicus; assembly: GCF_044704955.1. Taxonomy (NCBI): domain Eukaryota; kingdom Metazoa; phylum Chordata; class Chondrichthyes; family Pristiophoridae; genus Pristiophorus; species Pristiophorus japonicus. The sequence continues at coordinate 167,012,538 of NC_091989.1, read as the reverse complement.
AACCAAGTTGTGATCTCGAAAAATATTTCCTGTTCCCTCCTGTGATATCCGCTCTCTTGCTGTGCAACACAATGCAAAGCCTTCGATGGTTGAGGAATGTGTGAATGTCCATCTATCTTTTCAGACAGAAAACCATTGAAGGTGTGAATGTTCCTCTTCCTCCTTTGACAGTGACCATTGTCATCATCATAGGCAGTCCCTCAGAATCGAGGAAGACTTGCTTCCACTTAACATGAGTTCTTAGGTGGCTGTACAGTCCAATACAAGAACCACAGTCTCTGTCACAGGTGGTCACAGTGACCATCAAATGTCTCTCTTTTGGTGCAATTGTCTGTGTGGATTCCCTTCCCTGGTCCAGACAGAAAACCATTGAAGGTGTGGATCTCTCTCCTCTGATGCTCTGATGATGAATGTCTCTCTTTTGATGCCATTGTCTGGTGATTTAGATCAATGGCTGATATCTTGTAACATCGTTCCTCCTGATGCCTGATGGTTTGGCTGTAACGTAAGAATTACCGTTTCCTGTCCAGCTCTTTTTGCAGGCTGTAATGCAGTTTTGAGCTTTTATATTCAGTAGTCCAATTTTTACTGTGGGGCAGGGGGAGGAACGGATCCTACACACTGTTGGAGGAGGTGCAGGTGCCGCCCATTGAGGTGCTAGCCCCTTCCCTGAGTAGTGGTTTGAGTGTTGGTGGGACGTTCCATGGTTTCCCATCGTCCGAGGCTGGGGATTCCAGTGGGATGCAGCGAGGTACGCCCAGGACCTCACCGTCTGAGGCTGCAGGTCCCATTGGGGTGCAGCGAGGCATACCCAGGGCTCTAGCGTCTGAGGCTGTGGGTCCCACTGGGATCCTGCGAGCCACACCCAGGCTGAGGAGGGAAAGGAAAGCTCAACTGCACTCTCCTGAGCTACAGGATGTAACAGATGTGGTTCAGATGATGGCAATGAATGCGGAGAGCATTGACCTTACGCGATCACTCCTGGACACCATCAGTGGGGTGAGTGATGAGGTATCAGGACTGTCGAGAGAAGTAACAATGCTCTCATGAGAAATGGGAACGCTGTCCATGAACATGAGGGAGGGAATATCTCAGTCAGCTGAAACCATGTCAGTGCACATGAGGGAGGGAATGTTTCAGGTAGCTGATGCGCTGTCAGTGAACATGAAGGAGGGAATGTCGCAGTTAGTTCAAACTCTCAGTGAACATGAGGGAGGGAATGTTGCAGGTAGTTCAAACACTCTCACTGAACATGAGGGAGGGAATGTTGCAGGTAGTTCAAACACTCTCAGTGAACATGAGGGAAGAAATGTTGCAGATAGTTGACACACTGTTGCTCATCATGAGGGAGGGCATGTCACAGATAGCTGAGATACTGTCGGTGAACATGAGGGAGGGAATGTTAGAGGTGGTTGAGACACTGTCAGGGCACATGAGGGAGGGAATTTTGGAGTTAGCTGCTGCAATAAGGGAACACGCCCAGATCCCATGCCCATTGACAGAATCAACTGCCACTCCCACTCCAATCTCCAGACCAGCCTCTGAAGAGCCTCCACATTGCCACCTGCCCCCCCCCCTCCCCCCCCCCCATCAACAGGTGCACATTACTCGAGATGTTAGAAAGAATAAGCTTGGTATCAACCTAGGAAACACTACGCCACCACCTGCGGGCAGGGATGGTGGAGTCACCAAAACCAAGCGTGGCGGGCGGTCTGGAGGAGAGGTGGGTGCAGCCTTTCTTTGCTGCTGTTGTTGTTATTATTGTTACTGTTTTAACTGTTGTTCTCAAATTAAAAGTTTTTTGTAAGTTATGTAAATTTACAAGTTTAAAAATTAGTAAGTGATCTTAAAGTTTTTAAATGATCTTAGAGTTTGTTAATGATCTTGAAGTTTGTAAGTGATCTTAAGTGAAAACTTTAAAGTTTGATACAAAAATATGTTTATTAAAGTTAAGTACAAACAAATATTTGTTAAACTTTTGTATAAAATATATTTTAAATTATAACTGAATCATTTCCATGATTTGTTCGATTATTAACACAACGTTTGAAGTAAACAAGAATCATTTCCATCATTTGTTCCATTAACACAATACAACATTACGGAACAGATCCAAACAGTAAACATCTCCATGTGGAATAGTTGTCACTGAGCCTTCAGGCAGCAAAGCGTTCACGGATGAGCTGCTGGCGCAAGGCTCGAGCAATCGTTAAAGGGGCACGATGGCCCGCCCTCCTCTGCCGTCGTGCTCCAGGTTCAGGTAGCTGCATGGCGTCTTCATTCTCGTCCTCCTCCTCCTTGTCATCTGCATCTTCCTCATCATTATCATCGGCCACTCTCACCTCATCTGCTGCTGCCTCATGATGGCTAAGTCATGCAGCATGCAGCATACAACAGTGAACTGACCGACAATCTCAGGGGACTTTATATAAAGTAGCCTCCAGAATGGTCCAGGCATCGGAAAAGCTGTTTCAAGATGCCAATGTGATGCTGTGCGTCACAATGTGCAACAAGTTGTCAGCTTCCGTCCGGGTTACGCATCGGGGTGTCATGAGCCAGGTGGCGAGGCCATACCCTTTGTCTCCCAGTAGCCAGCTCTGCCCTTCTGCCTGCTGCTGAAACATGGCAGATTAACGCTCTCACGTAGGATGAACACATCATGGGTGCTCCCAGGGTATCTCGCATCAACTGACATGATGCAATACATGTCGTCACACACAACCTGCACATTAATGGAGTGGAAGCCTTTTCTGTTCCTGTACATCTCGAATCCTCCAAAGGTGCTCGCAAGACAATGTGGGCACAATCAATTCAGCCCTGTACCTTGGGTAGGCCAGCAATCCTGGAGAAGCCCACAGCCCTGTCACGTATTGTCTAGGCGGTCATGGAGAACTTTATGCAGTCATTCCTCTGGGCATATAGTGCAGTAGTCATCGGCCGAATGCAGATATGTGTTGCATGTTGAGAAATGGCGCACACATCCCCGGTTGTAGCTTGGAAGGATCCGGATGCATAGAATGAAAGTGCAGCTGTAACCTTCACTTCAACTGACAAAACAGTCCTCCTGACACTTCTAGGTTGCAGGTCTGCTTTCACCAACTCACAGATCTCAGTTACAACTTCTTTGCGGAAATGCAGCCTTCTGATACAGTCTGCATCAATCAGGTGGCGGTATGAATGTCTGCCTCGATATACCCGACGTGGGTAAGGCCTCCTGCCCATCACCCTACGGGCTCTGAGGTTCCTGATGTGATGACGTTGAATCAATTGTCTCCTCTGCAGCACCATGACGCAAAAGGCTTCCACAAGGTATGGCATTGTCAGTAATGCTTAAATGTTACCTTTACAAGAAGCTCAAAACGGCAGACAGGCAGGACAAGGTTCTTTGTTCTCTCTCCCCACAGGTCTGTATGGACCACACCCAGGTCTGAGCAGATGCAATGATCGGGAACCCCCCGCCAGCCCCCTCTCCACCCCCCAACCCCCCGGCTTGTGATGCCTTCCGATCGCCTTCTACAACCCCCCCACCCACCCGGGCTACATTTAATGGAGAGTGCAGGCTTGTGATGCCTTCCGATTGCCTTCCAAGCCCCCCTTCCCCCCCTGCCCCCCCCCGGGGCTTCTTTTGCAGCCGGGCCCCTGTGTCCGGGCATGGGACCGATTCTGCCAGCTGATGCTCCAACCCTCCAGCCCTGTTTGCAGGCGTTCGGTGGTGGCATGTCAGTTGAAAAAATATGAAAAGTTACAGAATTCCATCAAACTTCTATTTACTGAATTATAAGGTAAAAAATTAATCTTTATTATGTTTAGTTAAGTCTTTTTGACTCCCTCTAAAACTTCGCTGAAAAACAATGGCGTCTTTCTGCGCCGATTTGTCAATGTGCTGCTTTTTCTTAACTCACCAGAAGGTTTTTCGGGAGTGGTCACATATGCTGACCTAAGAGATTTTTTGGAGGCAAACTTCCATAATTGACAAAAACTGGCGCAGACATCGGGTTATGCCCCCTATGGCGCAAAAAAAAAACCTAAAATAATCATAACTAACTCAGTTACGCTGGCGCAGATTCCTTGGGGAAATTTTGATTTTTTTTAACTTACACCAAAAAAACAGCGCAAATCACCGGGGCAAATTGAGCCAATGGTATTGAGATAAATTACTAGATAATATATTCTGGTAGTATTGGTTGAGACATAGATTTTGGCTAAGCCACTAGGAGAACTCCTCTGCTCTTCTTCAGATACTGCTATGGGTTCTTTTATATCCACCTGACATGGCAGATGGGATCTTGGTTTAACAAAAGATAGCACCTCCAGCAGTGCAGCATTTCCTCAGTAGTGCACTGAAGTGTCAACTTAGATAATGTGCTCAAGTTTCTGAATGGGGCTTGAACCCATAGTTTTCAGATTTATTGGCAGGAATGCTATCGCTGAGCCTAGGTTTTGGGGTTAGTACAATGTTTTTGGTTGTACTTTGTAATAAAACAAGTATTGCCACACATCTTTAAACACTAATAATGAAAGTCTTCATCAGTAATGTGTAAGATAAGTAAGATTTGTCACTTAATAAGTGAAAGTGAAGGAAACGTTTGAATTAATGTGTGCATGGAATTCATATTTTTTGAATTGCTGATTGAAGCTGATTAAGTAATGCATTTTTAAAATTATTAATGCAATGCAATTTTTTTCTGCATTTTGTCTACAGGATAAATGTTCCCAGAGGTGCTATAATATGTTTATAATAGAAACCATCTGTGTGGCCTGGTTCTCCTTGGAGTTTGTGCTTCGGTTTATCCAGGCACGAAGCAAATGGCAGTTTCTGAGAGGCCCTTTGAACATTATTGACATATTAGCAATTCTACCATATTATGTCTCACTTTTGGTTGACATAGGACCTGCGGACAGCAACAAACCTTCAGGAAGTAACATTTATTTGGAAAAATTAGGCCTGGTCCTCCGATTACTGCGCGCCTTGAGGATTCTGTACGTCATCCGCCTTGCTAGGCATTCCCTCGGGCTTCAGACATTGGGTCTTACAGTCCGCCGCAGCATTCGGGAGTTTGGACTCTTGCTTCTTTTCCTCTGCGTGTCTGTCACACTATTTGCACCACTGGTATACCTTGCAGAGAAGGAGATGGGGAAAGGACAAGATTTCAGCAGTATTCCCGCTTCCTACTGGTGGGCTATCATTTCCATGACAACAGTCGGATACGGTGACATGGTACCTCGGAGTATTCCCGGTCAGGTGGTAGCTCTCAGCAGCATCCTTAGTGGGATTCTAATAATGGCATTTCCTGCGACATCCATCTTCCATGCATTTTCCCATGCATATTTGGAGCTAAAACAAGAGCAAGACAGAGCACAGGCCCGTCTGAAGTGCATCCAAAAGGCAGAAATGCACACAGAGAACAAAGACTTGAGTGACACAAACAGTTTAGTTTCTGAAGACCCAGATTGTTCTAAAGAATTTAGTGATGCAGAGAAAAAATCTTTAAATTACTTGTAATTTTATTGATTGATTCACTGATGCTTCTTACTTGTGCTGAATTACATAGAATATAGGGCAAGGAAACAGGCCATTCGGCCCAATTAGTCTGTGCTGGTGTTTATACTCTACTCGAATCTCCTCTCATTGCATCTAACTCATCTCAGCCTTTCAACACATCTTTCTATTCCCTTTTCTCTCATGTAATCGTCTAGTTTCCTTTTGAAAGCACTTAAACTATTTGGCTCAACCACTCCCTGTGGTAGCGAGTTCCACATTCTAACCACTCTCTGAGTAAAGACATTTCTTCTCATTTCCCTATTGTATTTATCAGCAACTGTCTTGGCCCCTAGTTTTGTACTCTCCCACAAGTGGAAACATTGGGGGTAATTTTAATTCCCCAAAACGGGTGGGTTTGTGATGGGTGGGAAGTTAAATTGTTAATAATCTGAAACAGGAACCCAACCTGCCTTGAACCTGCCCACTTCCCGTTTTAACAGAGGTAGGACAGGGAACGGATGACCAATCCGCTCCCAGGAGGCTGGTCAGTCGGTTAAAATCTTTTAAGGAGGCTTTGTGAGACAGGATTGATAAATGATCTCGTAGTAAAGGATCCTCTAGGAATGAGTGACCATAACATGGTTGAATTTCAAATTTAGTTGGAGGGTGAGAAAGTTGATCTCAAACCACTATCCGAAGCATAAATAAAGGAGACTACAAAGGTATGAGGGCAGAGTTGGCTAAAATGGAGTGGGAAAATCGACTAAAGTACGGGACGGTTGATGAGCAGTGGCAGACATTTAAGAAGATATTTCATAACTCGCAACAAAAATACATCCCAATGAAAAGGAAAGACTGTAAGAGAAGGGATAACCATCCTTGGCTAACTATGGAAATAAAGGATGGTGTCAAATTGAAAACAAGGGCATACAAGGTGGCTAAGACTAGTGGGAAGCCAGAGGATTGGGAAACTTTTATAAGCCAGCAAAGAACGACTTAGAAAAGATAAAGAGAAGGAAGTTGGATTATGAGAGTAAACTAGCACGAAATATAAAAACAGATAGTAAGAGTTTCTACAGGTACATAAAAAGGAAAAGAGAGGCTAAAGTAAATGTTGGTCCCCTAGAGGATGATACTGGGAAATTAATAATGGAGAACAAGGAAATGGCAGAGACTTTGAACAAATATTTTGTATCAGCTTCATGGTAGAAGACACTAAAAACATCCCAATAGTGGCTAATCAAGGGGCTATAGGGAGGGAGGAACTTAATACAATCACTATCACTAATGAAGTAGTACTCAGTAAAATAATGGGACTAAAGGTGGACAAGTCCCCTGGATCTGATGGCTTACCTCCTAGGGTTTTAAAAGAAGTGGCTGCGGAGACAGTGGGTGCATTGGTTGTGATCGACCAAAATTCCCTGGATTCTGGGGCGGTCCCAGCGGATTGGAAAACCGCAAATGTAACACCCCTAGTTAAAAAAGGAGGCAGACAAAAAGCAGGAAACTATAGACCAGTTAGCCTAACATCTGTTGTTGGGAAAATACTGGAGACCATTATTAAGGAAGCATATCAGGACATTTGGAAAAGCATAATTCAATTAAGCAGAGTCAGCATGGTTTTATGAAAGGGAAATCATGTTTGACAAATTTGCTGGAGTTCTTTGGGGACGTACCGAGCAGGGTGGATAAGGGGGAACCAGTGGATGTGATGTATTTGGATTTCCAGAAGGCATTCCATAAGGTGCTACATAAAAGGTTACCGCACAAGATAAAAATTCACGGGGTTGGGGGTAATATATTAGCATGGATAAAAGATTGGCTAACTAACAGAAAACAGAGAGTCGGGATAAATGGGTCATTTTCCAGTTGGCAAACAGTAATTACTGAGGTGCCGCAGGGATCGGTGCTGGGGCTTCAACTATTTACAATCTATAAATGATTTAGATGAAGGGACCGAGTGTAATGTTGCCAAGTTTGCTGATGATACAAAGATGGGTGGGAAAGCAAATTGTGAGGAGGACATAAAAAATCTGCAAAGGGATATAGACAGGCTAAGTGAGTGGACAAAAATTTGGCAGATGGAGTATAATGTGGGAAAATGTGAGGTTATCCACTTTTTAGAAAAAAAATAGAAAGGCAAATTATAATTTAAACGGAGAAAAATTGCAAAGTGCTGCAGTACAGAGGGACCTGGGGGGTCCTTGTGCATGAAACACAAAAAGTTGGTATGCAGGTACAGCAAGTAATCAGGAAGGCAAATGGAATGTTAGCCTTAATTGCAAGGGGGATAGAGTATAAAAGCAGAGAATTCCTGTTACAACTGTACAGGGTATTAGTGAGGCCACACTTGGAGTACCGCATACAGTGTTGGTCTCCGTATTTAAGGAAGGATATACTTGCATTAGAGACTGTTCAGAGAAGGTTCACTAGGTTGATTCCGGAAATGAGGGGTTTGGCTTATGAGGATAGGTCGAGTAGGTTGGGTGCTATACTCATTGGAGTTCAGAAGAATGAGAGGTGATCTTATCAAAACATATAAGATGATGAGGGGGCTAGACAAGGTGGATCCAGTGAGGATATTTCCACTCAGGGGAAACTAAAACTAGGGGACATAGTCTCAGAATAAAGGGCCGCCCATTTAAAACTGAGATGAGGAAGAATTTTGTCTCTCAGAGGGTTGTAAATCTATGGAATTCTCTGCCCAGAGAGCCATGGAGACTGGGTCATTGAATATATTTAAGGCAGATTTTTGAGCAATAAGGGAATAAAGGGTTATGGGGAGAGGGCAGGAAAGTGGAGCTGAGTCCATGATCAGATCAGCCATGATCTTATTAAATGGCGGAGCAGGCTCGAGGGGCCAGGTGGCCTACTCCTGCTCCTATTTCTTATGTTTAACAACTTCTTTATTTTTAACTCATGTCGGCTGGGTTTTCCGGGCCTCAGTAAACCCAGCACAAGGGCCTGCGTGTGGGCCAGGAGGAGCAGGAGTGTTTCTTCCAATCCCAACAAGCTAACCCTGTGAACCCCCGTGATCTGCCCAACCCTCCCGGGATCCGACTCCACCCCAACCACCATCTCCACCCCTCTATAATCGTACCCCCCTGACCACCATCTTCACCCTCCCGACACCGATCTCTGCCCTCCGATCACCATTTCCACTCCCCAACGGTGATCTATCCCCCCAACCACCATCTTCAACCCCCGACACCGACCTCTCTCTCCACGACCACCATCTCCATCCCTCCGCAATCTCAAGCCCCCGACCACAGTTTTCACTGCCCGATAGTGATCTATCCCCCCGACCACCATCTCCACCACCGACACCGATCTCTCTCCTCCTGACCACCATCTCCAATCCCCGATACCGATCTCCCCCCCGACCACCATCGGCAACTCTCCGCAATCTCTCCCACATTCCCGCCCCCACTAGAACTCCCAACAGTGATCTCTCCCTGACTCCCTACCTGCTCCTCTGCTGCATGCTGCAGGCTTTCCCACCAGACAGGCAGCCAGCCAGACTGGAAACCTGGAGACAGATTTCTTGTCCATAACTCCTCTCCCCACTCCGAATGCACAGCCCCGTAAATATTGGAGCCATTCTTGCCACATCTAAGCTGTCCAACCCATTTAGAATTTTAAAACCTCTATCAGGTCTCCTCTAAGTCTTTTCTTTTCTAAAGAAAAAAGTCCCAACCTGTTCAATCTTTCCTGATAGCTGTAATCTCTCATTCTGGTACCATCCTTGTAAATCTTTATTGCACTTTCTCCAGTCCCTTTTCTCTATGTCCCTTTTATAGTATGGAGACCAGAACTGTGCACAGTACTCGAAGTGCAGCCTGACCAGGGTCTTATACAAGTGTAATATAACTTCACTTATTTTTAATTCTGTACCTCTAAAAATAAATCCCAGTGCATCGTTAGCATTTTTTAATTGCTTTGCTGACCTGCGATGCTGCTTTTAATGATTTGTTCACCTGTATCCTTAGATCCCTTTGCTCTTCTACTCCATTCATTATTTTATTTTCTAAGGTGTAGATGATGTTTCTGTTTTTCCTACCAAAGTGCATCACTTCACATTTATCGATGTTAAAGTTAATTTGCCACCTAACTGCCCAGTCTGCAAGTTTTCTATGGTCTTCTTGTATTATTCCTCACTGTCAGCTATACCCTCCAGTTTGGAAGCGTCTGCAAATTTTGATAGTGAGTTACATATTCCTAATTCCAAATCATTAATGTAAATTATGAATAACTTTAATCCCAGCACTGATCCTTGTGGAACACCGCTTTCTACCTTCCTCCAATCTGAATAATACCCTTTAACCCTGCTCTTTGCTTTCTATTTTTTAGCCAATTTGTTATACATTCATCTATTTGGCCCCTGACTCCACATACCCTCACTTTGTCACGAGCTTATTGTATGGTACCTTATCAAAGGCCTTTTGAAAATCCAAGTATATGACATCCACTGCATTACCCTTGTCTACTCTTTCCATTACCTCCTCAAATAATTCTATCAGGTTAGTTAAGCATGACTTAGCCTTTTGGAATCCATGTTGATTTTTAAAATTATATTTTCTGTCTCTAGATGCTCTTGTATCACTTTTAGTTTGGTTTTCAGTATTTTTCCTATCACTGACCTGCCTATAGTTGCCAGGTTTTGTTCTGTCTCCGTTTTTGTATATAGGAACAACATTGACTGTCTGCCAGTCCTCTGACACTATGCCTACTTCGATGGAACTTTTTACATATAAACTAGTGCCTCTGCTATCTCCTCCCTAGTTTCCTTGAGTATCTGTGGGTGCAGCATAGCATCCGAACCAGGGGTTTTACCTCTTTTAGTTTTGCTGGTTTGTCATTTATTTTCTCCCTTTCTATCTCAATAGTCTTTTTAAGTTCATCCTCGAGTGAAGTATCTATTTTGTTATCTTCTTCAATAAAAACTAAGGCAAAGTAGTTAATCAATACATCTGCCATTTTGCTGCCATTACCTGTGAGTTTATCTTGCTCATCCTTTAATGGCCCTATCCCTACTTTAACTTTCCTTTTGTTATTTATGTGTCTATAGGACATTTTATTATTTATTTTTATATTTCTTGATAATTTGATTTTGTAATTTCTCTTTGCCTTCCAGATTTTTAAATTTCTCTGCTAAGTTCTTCGTATTCCCTTTTGTCCTCTCTTTTATTATCGAAATACTTATATGACTTTTTCTTTAGATTCAATTTCCCTTTAGTTCTTTATTGATCCGCACTGCCGCATAATTAGCTTGCTTGTTTTGGGCTTTTAGTGGAATACAATTCTGTTGAACTCTATTGTGACCCTTTTAAAGATTTCACACTGTTTTCCAGTTCTTTATTCTTCAAGATTTTCTCCCAACTTACCTTCTTATGTTCTTATGTGATGTTCTTTAGTTCCACCCTCATTTCCTTGTGATTTTCTCTTTTCCAATCTATTATCTTATGCTTTTTCCTACTTATGTCACTCTGAATCCTAATCTTGAATCATACAATGTTGTGATCACTACTGCTAAGATGCTCTCGTACTCTTACTTCTCCTATCGGTTCTGGTTTATTACCCATTACATGAGTACAAGAAAGGAGTCTTGAATACATTGTAAACCAGACACCATAAAAACTCAGTTTCCTTTTCTCCTTTTGCTATTTCTTCTGGCCAGCTTATTTGGGGATAGTTGAAATCTCCCATGATTATTATTCTGTGCCTGCTACTCACCTCATAGATGTAGCTGTATGGCTCAGAGATACGGACCATGTACAGTAGACACCTCCAGTCACTGGAGAAATACCACCAATGATGTCTCTGCAAGATCCGACAAATCCCCTGCGAGGACAGACACACCAACATTAGCGTCCTCGACTAGGCCAGCAACCCCAGCATTGAAGCACTGACCACACTTGATCAGCTCCGCTGGACAGGCCACATTGTTCACATGCCAGGCACGAGACTCCCGAAGCAAGCGCTCTACTCGGAACTCGACCACGGCAAACAAGCCAAAGGTGGGCAGCGGAAATGTTACAAGGACACCCTCAAAGCCTCCCTGATAAAGTGCAACACACCCACTGACACCTGGGAGCCCCTGACCAACGACCGCCCTAAGTGGAGGAAGTGCATCTGGGAGAGCGCTGAGCACCTCGAGTCTCATCGGCGAGAGCATGCAGAAATCAAGCACAGGCAGCAGAAAGAGCGTGTGGCAAACCAGTCCTACCCACCCCTTTCCTCAGCGACCATCTGTCCCACCTGTGACAGTGTCAGTGGTTCTCGTATTGGACTGTACAGCCACCTAAGAACTCATTTTAAGAGTGGAAGCAAGTCTTCCTCGATTCCGAGGGACTGCCTATGATGATGAGATGTGCCTATATATTTCTTCGTCCAATTTCCTTCCACTATTTGGTGGTCTATAGTATACACCTATTAGGATGATGGATCACTTCTTATATTTTAACTCAATCCATATGGATTATGGATCTACCTTACTGCTTGTTACATCCTTTCTACTGCCATCATGTTATCTTTAACTCGTACAGCTACTCCACCTCTCCTCCTTCCTTCCCTTTCTTTCCTAAATGTGTTGTAACTGGCAATATTTAATTGCCTATCCTGTTCGCTATGTATCAGTTTTCCCTATATCCGGATCCTCTCTACACATTATTGTTTCCAGTTCTGCCATGTGACTGAAGCTTTGTAAAAAAGGTTCTCATTTCTCATGGTTTTCTAAATTCAGCTGTGATTGCGTCGAAATAGAGAAGGATTCATCTTCAGTTAATTCTAGTTAATCAAAAGTTCTATTCAAGATGGATAGAATGAAAAAGGAAAAGCGGGCTTATTTCTGAACCATTTAGTTAGATGTATGTGGAAAAAATATGTTTATACTCCAACTTTACTGTTGCCTAAAGTTAGAGCGTAAAGCCGGATTCAGATTGGGTCAGGTGAAATTTCCTTCAACATGCAGCACTGTGATGTTTTCATGCTGAATATCGAGGGAACTGAGAACCAGCTTCAGAGACATCAATTAAGAGTGACCTTGGAGTTCCAGTGTAAATCAACTCCTAACTGCAGCCTGAAGCACTCCATCTAAATTATAACACTGAAATATGTAACTGCACCTAAAATAACAGAAGGGGTGAATACTTGAACTGGACCTTTCTCATTAAGAACCAATTTTTTTGATGCGGCCACTTCTGTGCTTTTGGCCAGATTCTTTTCTAACTGGTGGGACGTCCCGTTCACAGTACTTCCATATGATCCTTTACTTCTTTGTGTGCTCATTACCATTCTTGGAAACTAATGAAAAAACACTAATACAATACTCTTAACAAAACAGCACTGCAGCAATGTCAAACTAATTGCTCCAGATTAAAACTTACTTCTTCCTTCTTCCTATTTTGAATGATAGTCGATCACCTCCAGGTCAATTATTGTGCAGCTCACTGACTGTCTTCAGAATTACATTTTACCCTCCATCAAACTAGGTGATCATTTGCAATTTACACAATGTTGCCTAACCAAGGTTTCTCTTAGCAACAGTTTGTAGTTATTCTTTATTAAATTAAGAGTTGATTTGTGTCATTAATTTCCATCTGTCAGGTAATAACCAATAAGTAGCACTCTTACCTCACCAGTGATGCACTGAGGCTCAATATTTCACACACTGAACAAGATAACCATCTGCACTTCTATCCCTTTCTTATTAGAGACAGGAAACAATTCCATATTTTTGATAGCAGAGAAAAGTAAAAGGATGCCATGAATTGTACAACTCCAGAAAACAAAGAGGTATTATCATCACAGGCAGTCCTTCAAAATCGAGGAAGACTTGCTTCCGCTCTAAAAGTGAGTTCTCAGGTGACTGAACAGTCCAATACGGGAATTACAGTCTCTGTCACAGGTGGGACAGACAGTCGTTGAAGGAAAGGGTGGGCGGGGAGTCTGATTTGCCGCACGCTTCTTCCGCTGCCTGCGCTTGTTTTCTGCATGCTCTTGGCGACGAGACTCGAGGTGCTCAGCGCCCTCCCGGATGCGCTTCCTCATCTTAGGGCGGTCTTTGGCCAGGGATTCCCAGGTGTCGGTGGGGATGTTGCACTTTATCAAGGAGGCTTTGAGGGCATCTTTGAAACATTTCCTCTGCCCACCTGGGGATCGCTTGTTGTGCAGGAGTTCCAAGTAGAGAGCTTGCTTTGGGAGTCTTGTGTCTGGCATACGGAGCTGGTCGAGTGTGGTCAGTGCTTCGATGCTGGGGATGTTGGTCTGATCGAGAACACTGATGTTGGTGCGTCTATCCTCCCAGGGGATTTGCAGGATCTTGCGGAGATAGCGTTGATGGTATTTCTCCAGTGATTTGAAGTCTACTATATATGGTCCACATCTCTGAACCTTACAGGAGGGCAGGTATCACTACAGCCGACCATAAGCTTGGTGCCAGATTTGAGGGCCTGGTCTTCGAACACTCTCTTCCTCAGGCGACCAAAGGCTGTGCTGGAGCATTGGAGGCGGTGTTGGACCTCGTTGTCGATGTCTGTCCTTGCTGATAGTAAGCTCCCGAGGTATGGAAAGTGGTCCACATTGTCCAAGGCCACGCCGTGGATTTTGATGACTGGGGGGCAGTGCTGTGTGGCGGGGTCAGGTTGGTGGAGGACCTTTGTCTTACGGATGTTTAGTGTAAGGCCCATGCTTTCGTACGCCTCGGTGAAGATGTTGATGATGGCTCGGAGTTCAGCCTCTGAATGTGCGCAGACGCAAGCATCGTCCGCGTTCTGTAGTTCGCTGACGGGATGGGATGGTATTGGATATAGCCTGGAGGCAACGAAGGTTGAACAGGTTCCCACTGGTTCTATAGATTAGTTCCACTCCAGCGGGGAGCTTGTTGAGCATGAGATGGAGCATTGCAGCGAGGAAGGTCGAGAAGAAGGTTGGTGCAATGACGCAGCCCTGCTTGACCCCGGTCCGGACGTGGATTGGATCTGTGGAGGATCTGTTGGTCAGGATCATGGCTTGCATGGCGTCATGGAGCAGGCAGAGGATGGAGACAAACTTTTGGGGGCAGCCGAAACGGAGAAGGACGCAGTTAACGGTGTCAAAGGCCTTTGTGAGGTCAAAGAAAGCCATGTACAAGGGTTGGTACTGTTCCCTGCATTTCTCTTGCAGTTGTCGCGTCGTGAAAATAATGTCCGTTGTACCCCGTAGTGGACAGAATCCACATTGTGACTCTGGGAGGAACTCTTCAGCCACAGGGAGAAGATGGTTGAGGAGGATATTGTTGAGGGGTTGTGGGTATATTGTCTATACAGCTAAACATGCCAACACTTAGTATTTTCTTGAAAGCGCTCACTTCCTTAGAAAGAGAGTAGTAGCTGACACACTTGTACAAGTAAAAGCAGCATATAGCACTATTATAGGGTTCAATTTTCCCCAGTATCTGCCAGTTTCCCTAATCAATTTGCACCAGTGTAACTCATTTAGTTACGTTTTTTTTAGGTACGTTTTTTTTTCCTCAAAAGGTGGCGTAACCAGCCATCTACGCCAATTCTGGCCATTTAGGGAACTTTAGCCAGCTGATAGTTACTCCATTTTTACTTTGGCCAGCGTATTTGGCCTCTCGAGAAAACCCTTGCGGAGTGTTAAAGAAATCGGCGCAGGTAAGTAAATCGGAGGCCATTCGGCCTGGACTAGGGCAGAGCGCACCGGGACAGGCTCTCACTCGGAACCAGAGAAGCTCGGCGGGGGAGGGAGCAAACTGACCGGCACTCGCTTGGGGGCCACAGACCGGGAAGGCACGCACTCGGGGGCCACAGTGGACAAGGAAGGCACCTCACTCGGGGACTAGAGAGGGTCGCAGATAGCCGATCTGAAGGCTTGTGCCCGGGCAGGGGGAGGGGGGAGGGAAAGCGAGGTCACTACTGCGCATGCGGAGCCATTTCAGCGACGTCAAGAACATCCATTTTTTTCCTGCGCATGCGCAGTAGGCCTGGCTCCTTTTTCCAGCGCAGACCGCAGGCTCCACCCCCCGAGGCGACTGGCCACGCTGCGTGGCTCCAGATTATAGCACAAACATCGGGGAAACTTCAGACAAGTTTTTCTCGCGCATTTCTTGACTTAAATAAGCGGCACAACTCTGGCAGTACGCCAGTAAACGGGCTTGGGGAAAATTGAGCCCATCGTACCTCGCCAAGCTCTTTTGTGGATTCAGGGCATGTGTTAATCACACACCTACAGTGTAGTCATTCAATTTGAGCTCACCAAATCTGAATGCCATTGGCATGATGCTCGAAGTTTTGTTTTATGCAGGGTTAAAGTGGTTAAAAACACAGCAGTAGTTCTTAATTTCCAATGACAATAGCACGTTTGTTACATTTAACACGTCTAGATCCTTGCTTTGCATGTGTGTTGCTGAGGACAGGATGAATAGCTTTAAAGGGGTGGGGAGGAAATCTGGAACCTCTCCCGGGTTCTGGTAAGCAATGCTCGGCATGTCTGGTCTCTTTGCTGGAGGTTGCTGCAGATGTGCCCCCAAGCTGCCAAAGCACCTCCTGGACCCTCCCCCTGAGCCAACAACCTGTGTCGGGGTGAGTGGCAGAGTTCACCAACGGGTGAGATCTGACATAGCTGCTGAGATTGTGCCCTGAGGAACTTCCAGGCTGTGAAGTATAATAATTGCATCTATGTTAATCCTGTGGGTGCACAGATCAGGCACAACATTTTTGACCTAAACAATTTTACTGTGGGTCATATTTTCCATTGTGGATTAACATTAACAAAAATGTAGATATGGGACAGCAGGGGAGCGTGAACAGTAGATAACAATGATGGATCTTTCATCCATTGGCTACTCTGAATCTTGACTCCATCTAATAATGGGCAGAATCTTTTTAAGTCATGACAAATGCATGCAGAATTGAACATGGGAAGTAAGAAAGGAAATCGATTCCTAAATTCAATTGCGAAACTTCCATTAGTCAGCTGTACAAAGGGAAAGATTTTTTTTGCATCACCACATCACTGCCCTGAATATTACAGGGAAGCTTTGAGCCACAGAGCAAGGTTACAATGGCCATCAGTTATCTCTTACTGCAAAAGGAGTAGTAGGAAAGGACTACTTGGGGGCACAGAAGGGATGTAGGAGACACACGACTCAAAGTACAAACTACCTCAGGCAGAGAATCTACCACAAACAAATGTTTAATGTTGCTATAAATACTTAAAGACACAAGACAGGTACAGTTATGCAGTCCTCAGCTCTATCTTCTCTTTCATCCCCTTCAACATACTATCATTTAGCAGATGGAGTATAATGTGGGAAAATGTGAGGTTATCCACTTTGGCAGGAAAAATAGAATAGCAAATTACAATTTAAATGGAGAAAAATTGCAAAGTGCTGCAGTACAGAGGGACCTGGGGTCCTTGTGCGTGAAACACAAAAAAGTAGTATGCTGGTACAGCAAGTAATCAGGAAGGCAAATGGAATGTTGGCCTTTATTGCAAGGGGGATAGAGTATAAAAACAGAGAAGTCCTGCTACAACTGGACAGAGTATTGGTGAGGCCACACCGAGAGAATTGTGTATAGTTTTGGTCTCCGTATTTAAGGAAGGATATACTTGCATTGGAGGCTGTTCAGAGAAGGTTCACGAGGTTGATTCCAGAGATGAGGGGGTTGACTTATGAAGGTAGGTTGGGCCGATACTCAGTGGAATTCAGAAGAATGAGAGGTGATCTTTATTGTGTATCTGTAAAGCATGCACTCCCATATTGCCACCAGGGAGCTCATTCCCTGAAGTCCCAAGGGATCCCAGCATCCCTTGGGAGCACTGTATATAAGCCGGCCCCTAAGGCCCGTTGCTCACTCCGGAGTGTCTTATTAAAGACTGAGGTCATTGTCACTTTAACCTCCCTGCGTGCAGCCTCATCTGTGTTATGAACACAATAACTGGCGACGAGAATACGAATCCATCGCAAAGATGCAGCAAACTGTGGGCATCCTGGAGAAGTTCTCGGAGGGTGAGGACTGGGAAGCCTATGTCGAATGGCTAGACGAGTACTTTGTAGCCAATGAGCTGGACGGAGAAGGAAGTGCTTCAAAAAGGAGAGCAGTCCACCTCACAGTCTGCAGGGCACTGACCTACAGCCTCATGAAGAATCTTCTGGCTCCAGTGAAGCCTACAGATAAGTCATATAAGGAGCTGTGTACACTGGTTCGGGAGCATCTTAACCCGAGGGAGAGCGTGCTGATGGCGAGGTATCGGTTCTACACGTGCCAGCGATCTGAAGGTCAGGAAGTGGCGAGTTACGTCGCCGAGCTGAGGCGACTTGCAGGACAATGTGAGTTTGATGGCTACCTGGAGCAAATGCTCAGAGACTTTGTACTGGGCATTGGCCACGAGACCATCCTACGAAAACTTTTGACTGCAGAGACATCGACCCTCAATAAGGCCATTGCGATAGCACAGGCGTTTATGTCCACCAGTGATAACACCAAACAAATCTCTCAGCACACAAGTGCTAGCAATGTTCATAAATTAACTGGAACTGTGTTTGCGAGTAGAAATGTACAGGGAGAACCCACGAGTCTGCAACTGCCAGCAGGCCTCAGGTGACCCAGATGACTCAGAGTTCCCAACAAAGGATGAATGCAAGGCAATTCACACCTTGTTGGCGTTTTGGAGGCTTCCATTCAGCCTATTCATGCCGCTTCAAAGGGTATGTTTGCAAGAGCTGTGGAACAATAAGGCACCTCCAACGAGCTTGCAGACCAGCTGCAAGCTCTGCAAAACCTGCTAACCACCTCGTGGCAGAGGAAGATTGGTCCATGGTGGATCAGAGCAATTTCGAGCCTCAGAGAGAGAAGGCAGATGTTGAAGTGCACGGGGTGTACACATTTTCAACGAAATGTCCACCTATAATGCTAAACGTAAAATTGAATGGCTTAGCCGTAGCCATGGAACTGGACACTGGCGCTAGCCAATCCACCATGAGTAAAAAGATGTTTGAGAGATTGTAGTGCAACAAGGCATTCAGATCAGCCCTGAGCCCCATCCACATAAAACTGAGAACGTACACCAAAGAGCTTATCACTGTCCTGGGCAGCGCCATGGCCAAGGTCACCTATGAGGGCACGGTGCATGAACTGCCAATCTGGATTGTCCCAGGCGATGGCCCCACACTGCTTGGAAGGAGCTGGCTGGGCAAAATCCGCTGGAACTGGGACGACATTCGAGTGCTATCACATGTCAATGAGGCCTCATGTACCCAGGTTCTTAACACATTTCCTTCCTTTTTTGAGCCAGGCATTGGAATCTTTTCCGAGGCGAAGGTGTGGATCCACTTGGTCCCAGAGAAAAGACCCATTCACCACAAGGCGCGAGTGGTACCTCACATGATGAGGGAGAGAATGGAAATCGAGCTGGACAGGCTGCAACGCGAGGGCATCATCTCCCCAGTGGAATTCAGCAAGTGGGCCAGCCCGATTGTTCCAGGATTTGTGGCAATTATAAAGTAACTATTAATCGTTTCTTGCTACAGGACCAATACCCGCTACCTAAGACAGACGACCTACTTGCGATGCTGGCAGGAGGCAAGACATTCACCAAGCTCAACCTGACTGCGGCCAACATGACGCAGGAGCTGGAGGAGTCTTCGAAGGGCCTCACCTGTATCAACATGCACAAGGGACTGTTCGTCTACAACAGATGCCCGATTGGAATTCAGTCGGCTGCAGCGATCTTCCAGAGAAACATGGAGAGCCTACTCAAGTCGGTACCACACACGGTGGTCTTTCAGGACGACATATTGGTCATGGGTCAGGACACCGCCGAGCATCTACAAAACCTGGAGGAGATCCTCCAGTGATTGAATCGCATAGAGCTGCAGCTGAAGAGGTCGAAATGCGTCTTCATGGCAACAGAAGTGGAGTTTTTGGGGAGAAAGATTGCGGCGGATGGCATTCGGCCCACAGACGCCAAGACAGAGGCTATCAAGAACGCGCCCAGGCCACAGAACGTCACGGAGCTGTGGTCATTCCTGGGACTCCTCAACTATTTTGGTAACTTCCTACCGGGGTTAAGCACCCTTTTAGAGCCCCGCAATGTGTTATTGCACAAAGGTGAGAACTGGGTATGGGGAAAAAAACAAGTAATTGCTTTTGAGAAAGCCAGAAACATTGTATGCTCTGACAAGCTGTTTGTATTGGATAACCCGTGTAAAAGACTTGTGCGAGCATGTGACGCATCGTCGTACGAAGTCGGGTGTGTATTACAACAAGCTAACATTGCGGGGAAGTTGCAACCTATTGCCTATGCTTCCATGAGCTTGTCTAAGGCCGAGAGGGCCAACAGCATGATTGAGAAAGAGGCATTAGCGTGTGTGTTCAGGGTAAAGACAATGCTTCAGTACCTGTTTGGCCTCAAATTTGAGCTGGAAACCGATCACAAGCCCCTCACATCCCTGTTCACTGAAAACAAGGCAATAAATACTAATGCCTCAGCCCGCATACAAAGGTGGGCACTCGCGCTATCAGCGTATAACTATACCATCCGCCACAGGCCAGGCACCAAGAACTGCGCGGATGCTCTCAGTCAACTACCATTGCCCACCACGGGGGTGGAAATGGCGCAGCTTGCAAACTTGTTGATGGTGGCGCAGCCCGCAGATTTGTTGATGGTCATGGAAGCGTTTGAAAATGATAAATCACCTGTCACTGCCCGCCAGATTAGGACTTGGACCAGCCAAGATCCTCTGCTGTCCCGAGTAAAAAAAACTGTGTACTGCATGGGAGCTGGGCCAGCATCCCCGTTGAAATACAAGAGCTGATCAAGCCGTTCCAGCGGCAAAAGGACGAGCTGTCCATTCAGGCAGACTGTCCTGTTGTGGGGTAACCGCGTAGTGCTGCCAAAAAAAGGCAGGGAGATGTTCATCTCGGATCTCCACAGCAGACACCCGGGTATAGTAATGATGAAAGCGATAGCCAGATCCCACGTGTGTGGCCCGGTATCGACTCTGACTTAGAGTCCTGTGTACGGCAATTCAGCGTATGTGCTCAGTTGAGCAACGCGCCCAGAGAGGCACCACTAAGTTTGTGGTTCTGGCCCTCCAGACCATGGTCGAGGATCCATGTCAACTATGCGGGCCCGTTTCTCGGTAAAATGTTCCTGGTGGTTGTGGATGCTTTTTCAAAATGGATTGAATGTGAAATAATGTCGGGATGCACCGCCACCGCCACCATTGAAAGCCTGAGGGCCATGTTTGCCACCCACGGCCTGCCTGACATACTGGTCAGTGACAATAGGCCATGTTTCACCAGTGCCGAATTTAAAGATTTTATGACCCGCAATGGGATCAAACATGTCACCTCGGCCCCGTTTAATGCAGCCTCCAATGGGCAAGCAGAGCGGGTAGAACAAACCATCAAATAAATCCTTAAACGAATCACAGAAGGCTCACTCCAAACCCGCCTGTCCCAAGTACTGCTCAGCTACCGCACAAGACCCCACTCGCTCATAGGGGTGCCCCCGGCTGAGCTACTCATGAAAAGGACACTTAAAACCAGACTCTCGCTGATTCACTCCAACCTGCATCATCAGGTAGAGAACAGGCAGCAGCAACAAAATGTAAACGATGGTCGCGCCACTGCGTCACGGGAAATTGATCTGAATGACCCTGTGTATGTGCTAAACTATGGACATGGTCCCAAGTGGATCGCGGGCACGGTGATAGCTAAAGAAGGGAATAGGGTGCTTGTAGTCAAACTAGACAATGGACAGATTTGCAGAAAGCACCTGGGCCAAACAAGACTGCGGTTCACAGATTGCCCTGAACAACCCACAGCAGACGCCACCTTTTTCGAGCCCACAACACAAACCCAAAGGATCAACGACACCACGCCGGACCAGGAAATCGAACCCATCATGCCCAACAGCCCAGCAAGGCCAGGCTCACCTAGCAACCCTGCAGGGCCAATAACATGCCAGCCCAGCGAGGGCACAGCCAACACACCAGAACAGACATTTGTACCGAGGTCCACCAGGGAAAGAAAGGCTCCCGACCGCCTCACCTTGTAAATAGTTTTCACTTTGACTTTGGCGGGGGAGTGATGTTGTGTATCTGTAATGCATGCACTCCCATGTTCCGCCACCAGGGAGCTCATCCCCTGAAGTCCCAAGGGATCCCAGCATCCCTTGGGAGCACTGTATATAAGCCGGCCCCTAAGGCCTGTTCCTCTCTCTGGAGTGTCTTATTAAAGACTGAGGTCACTGTTACTTTAACCTCCCTGTGTGCAGTCTCATCTGTGTTAGGAACACAATAATTTTATCGAAACATATATGATAATGAGGGGCTCGACAAGGTGGATGCAGAGAGGATATTTCCACTCATAAGGGAAACTAAAACTAGGGGACATAGTCTCAGAATAAGGGGCCGCCTATTTAAAAATGAGATGAAGAGGAATTTCTTATCTCAGAGGGTTGTATATCTGTGCAATTCTCTGCCCCAGAGAGTCATGGAGACTGGGTCATTGAATATATTTAAGGCGGAGATAGAAAGATTTTTGAGCGATAAGGGAATAAAGGGTTATGGGAAGCGGGCAGTGAAGTGGAGCTGAGTCCATGATCAGATCAGCCATGATCTTATTAAATGGCGGAGCAGGCTCGAGGGGCCAAATGGCTGTTCCTGCTCCTATTTCTTATGTTCTTATACTGCCTCTCCATGTTGTTTCTCCCACATCACTTCACAGTTATCCGTATTAAATTGCATCGGCCATGTGTCTGCCCATTTCACCAGTATGTCTATGTCCTCCTTCAGTCTGCTGCTATCCTGATCATTATTTATTACATTACCAAGTTTTGAATCATCTGCAAACTTAGAAATCATACTCCATGTACCCAAGCTCAGGTCATTTTTATATAACAAGAAAAGCAATGGTCCAATACCGACCCCTGGGGGAGACCACTGCATACTTTGAGATGTCCTATGGTCATGAAAGACGCAATATAAATCCATGTCTGTCTCTTTCTTCCTTTCTTTCTTTCTTTCTTTCTTCCTTTCTTTCTTTCTTTCTTTCTTTCTTTCTTTCTTTCTTTCTTTCTTTCTTTCTTTCTTTCTTTCTTTCTTTCTTAAAACATCTGTTCACCACTACTCTCTGCCTCCTATACCTTAGCTAATTACATACCCAAGTTACCACCATTCCTTTATAACCAGGTGCCCCTATTTTCTGAATATCTGTTACGTGGTACTTTGTCAAATGTCTGTTGAAAATCCATATATCGAACATCTGCTGCAATATCTTCATCATCCTCTCTATTACTTCATCAAAGAACTCAATCAGGTTAGTCAGACATGATTTGCTTTTAACAAATCCATGCTGGCTGTGCCTTATTAGCCCATGCTTCTCCAAGTGAGAATTAATTTTGTCCGTGACAATGGGTCTCTAATAGTTTTCCCACCACTGGCGTTAGACTGATTGGCCTGTAGTTACTTTATCCCTCTCCCCTTTGTTCAACAGGGGTGTAATGTTTGCAACACTCCCACATTCAAGGTGTTTTGACATATTGTGGTCAGAGCTTCTGCTATCTCCACCCTTGCTTCCCTAGACCAGGGGCTTGTTAACTTTGAGTGATGCCAACCCTTTTATCACCTCCTTTCTATCCATTTTTATCTGTCCAATATCTCTACTCCCTCACCCCCAACTGCGGCATTAACTTGATCCTCTTCTGATGACATTTCCTCCATATCAATCATTCTTGTGTCATGCAGTGCCAATTAATATTGAAGTTTTGTGTAGGATGAGATTGAAACTACCCAAACTTATTTCACTTAGGGCCATTACAGCTGGTGGAAATACCAGACTTTCATTCAATCAGTTCGGGCTGGCTTCAAAATCCAGATCCCTGAGGTGAAATTGATAACCCACTGCAGTGCATAGCTGCTTTCCTCTACTTCTGTTGGGAAGACATTTGCTCATAAGATGCTTCAGACCAGAATGTAACAGATCAAAGTTTCATCCATTTTGAACTATTTTTCTACTATCCTTTGGGCTCTTTTGAATGCAATACTTACTGCTGATTACATATGCTGATAAAAAAAATAAGCTTGAATACAGCTAAGTAAACTGCTAAGCAAAAAAAAATTACATTATTTATGATAACGCACAAACATTTAAATCAAATATCTTGCTGGCTCAGAAATTCTTGAAAGCACTCAATCCAAAAAAAAGTATCCATAGTTGATAATATGTACCATGTGATAAGCTAAAGGGGCTGCAAATCAGCTGTACTATATCATACCTCGTGTATGGCTTTTAATAGAACAAATGTATCCATAATCTGCAACTAAAATTAACATTCGATCAATTTGCTAGTTATTTAACTTGCGATTCAGAGCAATATGCCATGTTAATGTCATCTTCAACTGATCCACTTAAGTAAATTGTTAATAAGATAGTTACTGAAATAATGCACAATGTGTTAAAAGCCATCAGGATCCAAAGATCATGATTATATCTCGATCTTCTTAATGTCTGTTGCTAAAAATGTTATTCAGAATTCCAATATTTCTACGTTGTGTTAAGTATTCAGCCCTCTAAGAGTGGAATTGAGAAGCGAGTTCACTATTAGATATGTATATATGGAATTTTGATTATTTTTTAATAAAATGGTTGAATTTGTTTTGTTGCTATCCTTGAGTCTCTTCATTTCATATCAGCAACTCTGATGTAGGAAAAAAAATGAAAGTTTCCAAGACCTGAATTAAATTTTGATTTTGTTCCGCCATATTCTTCTTCTGTGATTACATGAATATAGATTTGGTCATCCATTTCCTCCATTTTTCTTTGAACATACTTTTAAAACCTGAAATTATTTATTGCATAACTATTCGACCATGTATTGCAGTACCACATATAAACAATGATGGAGTTCATTGTA
Organism: Pristiophorus japonicus; assembly: GCF_044704955.1. Classification (NCBI taxonomy): domain Eukaryota; kingdom Metazoa; phylum Chordata; class Chondrichthyes; family Pristiophoridae; genus Pristiophorus; species Pristiophorus japonicus. The sequence goes on along the minus strand of NC_091989.1, from coordinate 166,988,132 downwards.
ACTTCCTCCAGCCCTACAATCCTTTGAGAACTCTGTGTTTCTCCAACTCTGGCCTCTTTTGCATCCCCTACTTCCTTCACTCTACTACAGGCAGCCATGCCTTCAGCTGTCTAGCTCCTAAGCTCTGAAGATCCTTCCCTAAACCTCTCTGCCTCTCTCTACTCCTTTAAGACGCGCCTTAAAACCTACCTATTTGACCAAGCGTTTGGTCACCTGACCTCACTGAGCAGTTGAGTGTGATGAAGTGAAATGAAAACAAAGCTAGAAAGTAATCTATGTTTGGGATTAGGGAACGGGTGGTCTGAGGGGGTTCGGAGGAGGTGGGAATGGCAGGAGACTGAGTCAGTTTTGGATATGAAGAAATCCACGAGCTCCTTGGACCTGGTGTTAGAGATAAGGGTGGAAGAAAAGAGGAACGTGTGGCATGAAATGGAAAAGAGAAATTTGGGGTTGTCCTCATCATCACAGATCATCTGTGAGTTGTAGTCGGATTTGGTAACAGAGAGCGAGAGGTGATAGACTGTGAGGCTGTCACAGGCTATATATATTGAAGCTTATAGCCTTTGAAGCTGGGTGTTACACCAGGGGAAATGGTGGGCATGAGAGACAACTCAGAATCTGATATGGTCAAGCATCAAAAATGGAAACAAGGCACTTATTGATGATACAAAAACAGCAAGTTGCATTTATATAGCGCCTTTAATATAATAAAACAGCCCCAAGGTGCTTCACAGAAGCGTGATCAAATAAAATTTGACTCCGAGCCATATAAGGAGATATTAGATCAAGGGGTAGGTTTTAAGGAGTGTCTTAATGAAGAAGAGTGAGTTAGAAATGTGAAAAGATTTAAAGAGGGAATTCCAGAGCTTAGGGCCTAGGCAGCTGAAGGCATGGCCGCCAATTGTGGAGTGACTAAAATCAGGGATGCGCAAAAGGCCTGAATTGGATGTGCGCAGAGTTTTCGGAGAATTGTAGGGCTGGCGGAGGTTACAGAGATAGGGAGGGGTGAGGCCATGGAAGGATTTGAAAACAAGAATGAGAATTTTAAATCCAAGGCGGTTACAGATCAGGAGCCAATGTAGGTCAGCGAGTACAGCAAGGTGATGGGTCAATTGGACTGGGTGCAAGTTAGGATACAAGAAAAACGATCTTTTGTACAAGGCTTTTGTCAGGCTACATCTAGAAGACTATCTAGTTTTGATCCCCTCACATGGTATAAAAGCCCTGAAAAAGGTTCAGAGGAGGGTCACTAGATTGATACCTAGTTTAAGGAGCGCTCAGTTACCAGAACATGTTTTTTACTTTGGAAAAGCTTAGAAATTAAGGAGATTTGATTGTAGTCTTTAAAATAATGAAATGATTTGACTCAGTCCAAGTGGATAGGCTATTCAAGGTTAGGGAAAACCAATCAATATAAGTATAAGTTACAAAAGCAAAAAGCAAGGTTTAGACGCTACGGCCACTTCTTGTTGCAGAGTCATTGACCTCTGGAAAGGTGTTGCTGGCATGTACATTTACTGCAAACATTCAAAAAGGAGCTGATCAAGTTCCTGAGAGTGGCTAACATCTGCCTATAGAAGGTAAGTCTCAACGGGTCAGGCAGCATCTGTGGAGAGAGAAACAGAGTTAACATTTCAGGTCGATGACTCTTCGTCAGAACTGGCAACAGTTTGAAATGTAACAGATTCATAAGGAAGTGCTGGTGCCCTGAAAGGGGGGAGGAGGGGTGGGTGGGGGAGGGGTAGCCGGGGGGGGGGGGGGGGGGGAGGGTGGGTGGGGCGGGGGGGTGGGGAGTGCAGAAAAAATAAAAGGGAAGGTCTGTGATAGGGTGGAAGGCAGAAGAGATTTGAGAGACATAAGGGATCATGGGCCGAATTGAGATGGTAATAGCACAAGTTAGAAAACAAAAGATGGGTCTAGATAGGGTGTGAATGACAGAATAATTAGCAGCTGCTATGGGAACCAGAGAGAAACAAAATAAAATTAAAAAAATGGGAGAGGGGAGGGGATCATTGGTGGTTGAGTCACAACGTTACTATGGTGACCTGGAGTTTAGAGAGTTGGAGAGAAGCTACCCAGGGCTGTGTGTGTGTGTGTGTGTCGGGGGGGGGGGTGTGTATGTGTATGTGTATGGGTGTGTGTGGGGGGTGGGATGTGTGGGTGTGTGTGTTTATGTGTATGTGTGTGGGTGTGTGAGGGGGAGGGTGTGTGTGTGTGTGTCGGGGTGGATGTATGTGTATGGGTGTGTGTGGGGGGTGGGATGTGTGGGTGTGTGTGTATGTGTATGTGTGTGGGTGTGTGAGGGGGGAGGATGTGTGTGTGTGTGGGTGTGTGTGTGTGTGTGTGTGTGGGGGGCATGTATGTATGTGTGCTCGCCGGGGAAGCAGGCCGGGGAGCGGAAGGAGCATACCACTCCAGGGAGCAGCACGTTCTGAAGCAGGAGAGCAACGGCAGTGAAAAGGAACATCACCAAGGTCCAGGTCGGTGATTGGAGCGCGGGCAGGTACATCAGGAGCGGCGAGATCGGGCGAAGGAGCGGCGAGTGACTATAGAGGGACGTGATCGGGGCCCAGGAGAGGTGCGAGTTCGGTGCCCAGAAGAGGCGTGGGCCCAGGGGCAGCACGGGCCAGCCCACACTGCTATATGTATGCGCACTAGGTCCGTGCAGCAGAGCTGGTCTCCAGTCGTCTTGGTTAATCCTTGCCACTGGACCAAGACCTAGCTCTGTCAAGCCCGTGTGGTGGCTGGTGTGCAACGGTCACCATACGTTAAAAAAATCCAAGCACAGGCATCTTCCACCCTTCAAGATTTAGTTTGGACCTGGAATTTTAGGTCCATCATTGAAACACCTGTGAACTTTTGACGTGGAAGCAAGTCATCCTCGGTTCGAGGGACTGCCGATGAATGGTGTGTGTGTGTGTTGGGGTGTGTGTGGGGGGGGGGGGGGGGAGTAGGTGGGGGGGTGTGTATGGGGTGGAGGGGTGTGTGAGTGTATGTGTGCATGGGTGGGTGTGTGTGTATGGGTGTGTGTGTATGTATGTGTGTGTGTGTGTGTGTGTGTGTATGTGTGTGGGTGTGTATGTGCGTGTGTGTGTACGTGTGAGTGTATGTACGTGTGTGTGTGTGGGGGGGAGTTGTATGGGTGGGTTTGTGTGTGTGTATATGTGTGTGTGGGTGTGTGTACGTGTGTGTGTGGGGTGTGTGTGTGTACATGTATGTGTGTGTGGGTGGGGGTGGGGTGTGTGTATGTATGTATGTGTGGGGTGTGGGGGTGGGTGATGCTGTGCTAAAATAGTACTACGTCAGGATGGATTAGGCTTGATGGACCAGCTGACCTTTACTTGAAAATCACTCCAGAGCAATCCAATTTGAAATAATACCGACTCTAGTTAAGGCAACAGAGGAAATTGGGAAGACATCTCACTGCAGAAAGGGTTGCCCTTGGTACATCATTAAACTCTCAACAGAATAATATAGAGAAAGAACCAATTAATATTTCACGGCATCACACTGTCTATGGTTTTTCAGGCTTTTTCTTGCTGAAACCTGTTTTTTATATTATTAGTTCCAGGATTAGATCTGTGTTTCTGTTAAATTCCTTAGAGAATATTTTTTTATTTGCAGTTTTATTTTTAACAAAGAAAAGGAAAGTCAAACGTGCATATTCCGTTCATTGTATACGGACAAACGAGACTTATTTTAATTCTTTGATGAACCAATGCAAACAAGACTGACTGATCTGGCAAATGTCAATGGTGGCTTGTTGGAAAGGGCGGCTTGCTAGATTTAGTGAAGCATGTTTCTGATATGCTTGGGTGCACTCACCAGATGCACTGTCGCCGAATTGGCCTTCAAGTGTTTAAGTGCCTTTCCCAGGAACTCATCATCATCATCGGCAGTCCCTTGGAATCAAGGAAGACTTGCTTCCACTCTTAAAATGAGTCCTTAGGTGGCTGAACAGTCCCTGTCACAGGTGGGACAGATAGTCGTTGAGGGTAAGGGAGGGTAGGACAGATTTGCCACACGCTCTTTCCGCTGCCTGCGCTTGATTTCTGCATGCTCTCGGTGTTGAGACTCGAGGAGCTCAGCGCCCTCCCGGATGCACTTCCTCCACTTAGGGCAGTCTTTGGCCAGGGACTCCCAGGTGTCAGTGGGGATGTTGCACTTTATCAGGGAGGTTTGAGGGTGTCCTTGTAACGTTTCCTCTGCCCACCTTTGGCTCGTTTGCCATGAAGGAGTTCCGAGAGCGCTTGCTTTGGGAACTAATCAGAATGCTTTGTACCCTATAGACACGTTGAAAAAGTAACCGTACCTTCCTTACTCTTTTTCCGCTGCGGATTCCGAACAACAGACCACAAATAAATGAACAGTTGGGGGAAATAAGGAATCTTGTCTGGTGCCAAAATATAATAATTGGCAATTTCAGTAACTCCGAAGTAATTGGGGATTATTAAGAATAACAATGAGGACATGACATTACAATGAATTTAAATAAAGGTCATCAGTAAGTTCTTCTTAACACAATATGTGAAACCAAGTGCAGCTGTTAAACTAGATTGAACAATTCACAGAAAATGATGAGTATCCTGGAGGTAGATGAACACTTTGGTTCTGGAAACCCTTGTACAATTTGATTTGATATTGTAATTAAGGTTAGGGTTGCTGTTTTTGCCACTGAATCCAAAACTCAATGAAGAATGATAGATATGAAATGGGAAGGAGGATGGGGAAGGGGGTGGAAAACCATGGCGTGAGTTCTAAGATTTGCATTGTCTTGAATGAAATTCAGCAAAAACCTTCGTAACCTCAATAATTAATGTCTTCACGTCATGAGACACAAAGATAAATGAAGACAAATATTTTTATTTAAAATAATAATTTGGTGCCCAGTAAACGAATTAAAACACTTCTGTAGTTGGTAACTCTAATTTACGCAAACATGTCTGCTTGGCTCAGTAGTCGCGCTTTCACATCAGAAGGCTGTGGGTTCAAAGCCCGACTCTGCTGCATTCTGGGAAAGTTATGGTGGGGGAGCGAAAGCAACTCTCAGAAGTTTTCCAGCCATAACTTTTTTTGAAAAAACAGGCGGTTGCCAACATTACTCGAAGAATGTAGTGGAATGCATTTCTAGCACATTTCATCATAAATCAGACCAGTTAAAACTTTTTAAATTATTATTTCCTACATTTTAACAATAACTACAATTCAAAAGTACATAATTGGCTGAAAGTGCTTCAAGATATCCTGAGGTCATGAAAGGTGCTGTGTAAAAATGCTAATTATTTATTCTTTCCTCCTATTTAACTTCAATTGTGATCAAAGAACATAAAAAACATAAGAAATAGGAATGAGCAGGCCATTTGGGCCCTCGAGCCTGCTCTGCCATTCAATAAAATCATGGCTGATCTGCTACCTGAACTCCACTTTCCTGCACTATCCCCATAACTCTTGATTCCCTTAATATCCAAAAATCTACTGATCTCTATCTTGAATATACTCAACGACTGAGCCTCCACAGCTCTCTGGGTTAGGGAATTTCAAAGATTCAATACCCTCTGAGCGAAGAAGTTTCTCCTCATCTCAGTCCTAAATGACCGACTCCTTATTCTGAGACTGTGATCCCTGGTTCTGGAACCAAAAGGGCTTGAATACAAAGTTAACAGATTTCACATCAGGCCAGAGATTAGAATGTTCTTTTTCCCTCGGGGTGATTGATGTGTGGAATAAACACCCATCCAAAGCAGTTAAAGTTATGCCAATTAACATCATTAGTATTATCCCTCACCTCCAGCAATAAGTGTGAGGAGATAATGGACTTCTTTGTCTTTAAAATTGAGACCATCCGTTCGGCTGCCTCTGCCTCTTCCCTTCCTTCCCCATGCCCACCGAGGCAAACTTCCACTAAGGAAGCCCCCTGCCATAACCCTGACCTCACATCTTTCTCTAGTTTCTCTCCGATCTCCCCTCATGACCTTTCCAAGCTCATCCTGTCCATGAGACCCACTTCCTGCTCCCTTGAACCTATTCCCACCAAACTGCTGACCACCCAACTTCCTTTTCTGGCTCCCATGTTAGCTAACATTGTTAACTGTTCGCTCGCCCTCAGGTACTGTTCCCCTCTCAAATTTGCCATCATCACCCCTCTCAAAAAACAAATCCTCGATCCCTCTGTCCTTGCAAATTACCGCTCCATCTCAAACCTTCCTTTCCTCTCCAAAGTCCTTGAACGTGTTGTCGCTTCCCAAATCCGTGCCTATCTTTCCCCGCAATTCCATGTTTCAATCCCTTCAATGCGGTTTCCGCGCCTACCACAGTACCGAAACAGCTCTCATCAAAGTCACAAATGACATCCTTTGTGACTGTGACAAAGGCAAACTATCTCTCCTCATCCTTCTTGACTTGTCTGCGGCCTTTGACATGGTTGACCACTCTATGCTTCTCCAACGCCTCTCCACTGTCGTCCAGCTGGATGGGACTGCACTCGCCTGATTGCATTCTTATCTATCTAATCGTAGCCACAGAATCACCTGCAATGACTTCTCTTCCCTCCCCTGCATCATTATCTCTGGTGTCCCTGAAGGATCTATCCTTGGCCCCCTCCTATTTCTCATCTACATGTTGCCTCTTGGCAACATCATCCGGAAACACAGCATCAGTTCCCACATGTACACTGATGACATCCAGCTCTACATCACTACCACTTCTCTCGACCCCTCCATGGTCTCTAAATTGTCAGACTGCTTTCCGACATCCAGTTCTGGGTGAGTAGAAATGTTCTCCAATTGAATATTGGGAAGACCAAAGCCATTGTTTTCAGTCCCTGTCACAAACTCCATTCCCTAGACACTGACTCCATTCCTCTCCCCAACTCCTGTATGAGACTGAACCACACTGTTAGCAACATTGGTGTCATATTTAACCCTGAAATGAGCTTTCAACCACACATCTGCAGCATAAGACTGCCTATTTCCACCTCTGTAACATCACCCGTCTCCGCCCTTGCCTCAGCTCATTTGCTGCTGAAACCCTCATCCATGCCTTTGTTACCTCTAGAAGACTTGACTATTCCAACCCACTCCTGGCTGGCCTCCCACATTCTACCCTCCGTAAACTTGAGATGATCCAAAACTCGGCTGCTCATGTCCTAACTCATATCAAGTCCCACTCACCCATCACCCCTGTGCTCATTGATCTACATTGGCTTCTGATTAAGCAATGCCTCGATTTCAAAATTCTCATCTTTATTTTCAAATCCCTCCATGGCCTCACCCTTCCTGATCTCTGTAATCTCCTCCAGCCTCACAACCCCCCGAGATATCTGCATTCCTTTAATTCTGCCCTGCTGAACATCCCTGATTATAATCACTCAACCGTTGGTGACTGTGCCTTCTGTTGCCTAGGCCCCAAGCTTTGGAACTCTCCACCTCTCTTTCCTCCTTCAAGATGCTCCTTAAAACATACCTCTTGGTCATCTTTGCTAATTTCTACTTATGCAGCTTGGTGTCAAATTTTTATCGCATAATACTCCTGTGAAGCGCCTTGCAACGTTTCACTACGTTAAAGGCGATATATAAATACAAGTTGTTGTACATTAATTAACTCCCTAAAATAATTCTAGATACATAACTGAATAAAAGTATGACTGAAGTTTAAAGGCCAAATGAAGTCAATAGAGAGTAAAATCAGGTGGAGTGTAAAACGAACATCCAACCTCCCCCACCCACCAAAAGAAGAAAGACTTAGCGCCTTTCACAACCTCAGTTTTTCCCAAAGTGCTTCACAACCAATGAAGTTCTTTTGAAGTGTACTCATGTTATAATGTCGTAAATGCTGCAGTCAATTTGCACACATCAAGCTCCCACAAACGGCAATGTGATAATGACCAGATAATCTGTTTCAGTGATGTTGATTGAGGGATAAATCTCAGCCAGGACACCGGGGATAACTCTCCTGCGCTTCTTTGAAATAGTGCCTTGGGTTTTTTTTTTACGTCGACACAAGAGGACAGATGGGACCTCGGTTTAACATCTCAAAAAAGACAGCACTTCCATAGTGTCAACCTAGATTTTTGCACTCAAGTCTCTGGAGTGGGACTTGAACCTATAACCTTCTAACTCAGAGCCAAGAGTGCTATGCACTGAGCCACGCGACACCTAACCCCCAATCACATCAGTTTCCCGCAGGTTAGGTTAAAATGATCCCCTATGGTTCAGTCCTGTTGTGGCCAGGAAATGGTAATTTGTAAGCAGATAGGGAAGAATTGTATAGATTTTAAACTGATAGCTTGGAATTTTTGCTCAATTACATTAGGAGAAATGTCACTTTTCTATTGTTGGATATCTTACTTTTGGTCATTCATGTTCCACAGAGGGTTGCATAACTGAGGGAGAATCCACAATGGTGTTGCATTGGAAAATCTTCCCCATAACGTGCTCATGAAGGTTTAACTTGCTTGTGATTTTGCTGGGAATATGGACCAGAGGAAATCTTCATGAAGATGTTTATGATGTCATCATATGTAACAAGCAGAGACATTCTTTGTTACTGAATGACAATATACTTTTTTCGAGGTCTTTGTTATGGCATCCATTCAAACATTGGTATTAAAGATTAGTTCAGAACTACAATGACTTTAGCACAATTGTTCAAAGACTTCCCATCATAAGCAGCTGTTTAGCATCAATCTTATCTCATGATACAACTGGTGCAGTATTATTTACTTCAATTATTTTGAAACAGAAATGCATTATTCATCATCTAATGTGGAATTAGGGTTGTAATCTCAAAGGGAGTATATAAATTAATATTTACAGTGTTTTAATACATTAGTCCTAAATATTCAAACCAAATCAATTTGGAGAGTATGACAAATTGCAATATCAAGTATATACCAATAATTCTGCAATGTTTCATTCTTTTTAATTGTTCCACCTATTTCCTCAGTATTTCAATATCAAATTAAAATATTAAAATTGGACTTAAGTCATGACAATTCTGACAACTTACATTTATATAGCGCCTTTAACATAGGAAAACATCCCAAGGTGCTTTACAAGTAATAAGATAAACATTGACACCTAGACTAAGGAGATACTAAAGCAGGTGACCAACAACTTTTTGAAAGAGGTAGTTTTTAAGGAAGAGGGGTGGAGAGATGGAGAGATTTAGAGAGGGAATTCCAGAGTTTAAGGACTAGATAGCTGAATGTAGGGCCATCAATGGTGGGACGAAGGGAGTGGAGGGGTTACATAAGATTCCAGAGTTCCTTAAGGGACTCCAGAGGTAAAGGTGCGGGGCAAGAAGAGAATTCATTGGAGTAGATTATCTGGCTATGAATGGATAGGTAAGAGAAGAACAAGGCGAGGGCAGGCTCCTCAGCTGGCCAATGGAGGAGAGGTGTTGGAGGAGAATGGCATGGTCAACCATGTGAATGGATGCAGAGAGATTGAGAAGGCTGAGGAGGGAGAGTGCACCATGATCACAGGCATGCATGTCATTTGTGACTTTGATTAGGGCAAGGAATGGAAACCTTATTGGAGGAGTTCAAACAAAGAACTGCAAGAAAGATGGATATGGATTTGGGAGGGTACAACACATTTAAGGATTTTGGAAAGGAAAGGGAGGTTGGAGATGGGATGGTCGTTTGGAAGGACGGGGTTTTTTTTTAAAGAAGTGAATGATGATGACAGATTTGAAAGAGAGGGGGATCATACCTAAGGAGAAGTAACCCTTAACAATATCAATTAACCTATTAAGGATTACGGAACAAAGGTGGGTCGATGGACTTTAAGATCTAATTGAATGTCGGAACAGGCTCAAGCGGCTACTGGACCACTCCTGTTCTTTTGTTCCTATGGAGACCAGGATGGGAAGTTGGGTGGTCAGCAGTTTAGTGGGAATAGGGTCAAGAGAGCAGGAGCTGGGTCTCCTGTTCGAAGTCAACCCATTATTTTAGGTTTAAGAGGAACAAGTACTTTGTTGAATGCTCTAATATTTTGCAAGGATTATTTGTGTCATTTTTGACCACATTGAAAATGTATACCAAGAGGAACCTGTATTTCATGTCTCTGTTGTGTCTAGATTAGCAGCAGGGACTTTATAAAGTATTAAAATTATGCTGACTAGATTCAGGGAATATCCTGAAGAAAACCATGAAATTCTGAAACAAATCAACGATCATTTGTTCGTAACGTGCAACTTCAGTTATTGACAAGAATGTAATTTATTGCATCTTACTTTGTATTTTTTTTCAATATGCCTATCTTGTTGCAAATATCTCTTTTAGTAAGATGGCTTGATAAATAAAATAGCCAACAAATCCACATTGCCGTTTGCGATGCAGTAACGACAATAGGGAAAGGCGTCTGCCGACTGATGAATTTTGCCACTGAGCCTGCCAGAACATAGTCTATTCATTTAAATATTGAATGATGGGGGTGGGGCCATTTGGAATCTGGTTGCTGCAGGATACACAAGGAAGGTCTGAGGCACGAGGTGAATCTAGAATTTCTCAGATGCTGGCCTACAGAATCTCCTGGATAAGGAGAAGATACCACCAGCTGGACTCGCAGGGAAGGAGGTCACAAAACAGTCATCAGTGCCATGTGGAGGGAGGTAGCAGTGTCTCAGAGTGCCACATCATTCACCCCCAGGGCAGGGGAACAGGGCTGGAAAAAGTTTAACGACCTGACAAGACTAGCCAATAGGAGCTCCTCCATTGATCACCTTTACTATGTAAATGGAATAGCGTCTTTATTCACAGTGCACTGTGGTTCAGTGACTCTGTACCTCTTCCACTTTAATCTTACGTTTAGAACTCACCTCACAAGCCCTTCTTGCATGCAGCCCCTTTCAACTCTGACCTCTCACGTTCCAGAGTCCCTCTAGCAATTGTCCTTCTGGTTACATCAGATGTCTGCTACCACCTGGGAGATTCCCTTCAGATGTTCCTTTCGCCTACTGCGGTAAATATTGTTCCAGAGAATACTGGCCCACAATGCCCAGGAGAGGCAGGCCATTGGCGGGAAGAATCTCAGACATAAGACAACTGACACATTTTAAGGACCAGGCTAACGGCTTGAGAGAGCCCTGCGTTTTGGATATCAGCTGTGAAAGTCGATGATGGCAAGATCAGTGGACCAGTGACAGCTGCAAGTGAGAGCATTTATTTCCTCTCTTATTCCTCAATTCTTCAGTATCCCTCTTCCCCTCTTAGCACCACATAATTTATATATTTAGTCTATATTTAGGATTTGACTGTAAGCCAATCCTGGCTCCCTCCAGTGAGTTGGTAACAAAATGTTCTGCATTAAAATCAGATACACTGTGGGGTATTTTTGTACAATTGCTTGATGATAATTTAATTGCAGGACCTCATGCTGGCTCTTCCTTGAACCTGATCTTCCTGCAGCTTCAATTTTACATCCTATTATTCCCAGCCTGAACATTAGTGATATAATAATTGATAAAAAAAGTAGTGTTATTCTGGACACCATCCAAGCATTCATGGTCACAATAAACATACTGTGGCCGGAATTTTTCCGTTGCCGAACAAGCGGGTTTGGGGTCAGGTTGGCAGTAAAAATCCCCAAAAATAGCGAGCGCCTCGGTAGCCGCCGTCATCCTGCCCCCATCACCTTTAACTCTGGTGGCTCTGAAGGTGCGACACGGATCTGATCGGCAGAGGTGGGCAACCTCATTGAAGACATTAACTGCTTGTTGAGAGATGCTTAAGAGAGTTTTTACTGCTTCAGAGCTTTTGACTTTTACTGCAGGAGCACGTGATTGATGAGGGTCTGGTAACTCGCCTGTGAAGGGACCATTAGTGAGTTCATTCATTGATAGCCGGGAAAAGCACATAAATACTCCATCAGTACACGTCATTACTTGCCTCATGAAAAGGCTCCAGCTCACTCCAGTTTGTCCAGATTTGGGTGTTAGCAGTTTGCAGGTCATTTCTGAAACTTCAGAAGCCACTCCCACCACATTGCTACTCACTATCACAACATTGAGGGATTGTGCCTCTGATCTCCACTTTACCTGCCATCTACTACATCAGCAAGGGTGCCGCTTATACTGTCAGAATTGGACCAAGCTGAGCCCCAGCACCAACACCAGCCACACCACCAGCAGCAACTGCAGCAACCACAACAGCAGCCTTCTCCTCAACGACCTGATGCTGCACAGGAAGGAGGGGACACCACTGGGCTGCAGGTGATACCCCCAACACAGGGTATACAAGCAGAGGATGAGCTTCCTCAACATGACTGAGCAGCGATGCTTCAGTAGGCTCAAGCTATCGTGCCAGGTCATCGCAGACATTTGCAACTTGCTGGAACAAGACCTGCAGCCCAGAGGTCCTGGTGGACACCCCTTACCAGTGGCTGTCAAAGTCACCATTGCCCTCAACTTCTTCACCTCAGGCTTCTTCCAGGGATCTGTAACAGACATTTGCGATATCTTTCAGTCGCCCATAGTTGCATCACCCAGGTGACCAATGCCATGTTTCACAAATCAGCCAATTATATCAACTTTGCCACTGATGAAGCCAGTGTTACCGAGCAGGTGCTCAGCTTCGCAGCTCTGGCTGACTTCCCACAGGTGCAGGGCATCATCGACTGCACACATGTGGCCAAGAAGGCACCCCATCTTCGGCCAGGAGTGTATGTGAACCGCAAGGGCTTCCACTCCCTCAATGTGCAGCTCATTGCAACCATAAAAAGATGATTATGCAGGTGTGCACCAGATTCTCTGGCAGCTGTCGTGACTCTTCCGTCCATCTTCCCTCAGCTCTTCGCACCTCCAAACACACTTACTGGCTGGTTGCTTGGAGACGAAGGCTATCCACTGAAGACGTGGCTCGTGACACCCCTGAGGAGGCCAGCTACTGAGGCCGAGGAGCGTTATAGTGAAAGCCACATGTCCACCAGATGCAACATAGAGCAAGCAATAGACACGCTGAAGATGAGCTTCAGATGCCTTGACAGATCTGGAGGAGCCCTTCAGTACGCACCACCCAGGGTCTCCAGAATCATTGTTGTTTGCTGCGTGCTGCACAACACAGCACAGCAATAAGGGTTGGAGCTGCAGAAGGAGCAAAGTGCAGAGCACACAGTCTCTTAAGAGGAAGAGGAGGAGAAGCAGGTCGACAATGAGGAGAAGCAGTCAAAGATGAGGAGGGGGAGGAGGAGGAGGAGGAGGAAGAACCTGAGGTGGAGATGGCACTGGCAGCAGTACACATTGCTGCCTGGGAGGCCTGGGATGGCCTCATCATGGCCAGATTTACTTCACTTGCTCCAATGCAGCCACATGGCAGCCAAATGCTGGACTAAATTCCCTTCCCCCAACAACACCATAAAGCATCCCTACAATAACCAATCCATTCCTCTCACCCAAACCCCCAGTGCTTAAGGTTAAGTAATGTCTCACTATTCAGTCCAAGTGACAAAGCCAGTTCCAAGGTAGCAGGCAAAAATGGACAAGACCGAAAGTGGTGCAAATCAAAACATTTAAGTGTGTCATCAAAATAACTGAAACTTAACACTAACATGTTTCATACTCCCATGTGCATATCTGTGTGCATCTACTTTTGTGTCATTTTCCTTTTCCAAGTGCTTTTATGAGGGGCAACCCCTGTGGCTTCCGCAGAGGTAGAGGTAGTCTGCTCACTTCCCTACTTCGAATCGTTAACATAGAAACATAGAAACATAGAAAATAGGTGTAGAAGTAGGACATTCGGCCCTTCGAGCCTGCACCGCCATTCGATAAGATCATGACTGATCATTCCTTCAGTACCCCTTTCCTGCTTTCTCTCCATACCCCTTGATCCCTTTAACCGTAAGGGCCATATCTAACTCCCTCTTGAATATATCCAATGAACTGGCATCAGCAACTCTCTGCGGCAGGGAATTCCACAGGTTAACAACTCTCTGAGTGAAGATGTTTCTCCTCATCTCAGTTCTAAACAGCCTGCCCCTTATCCTAAGACTGTGTTAAGGCACTTTTGGCAGACGTCCTCTGGGTTTTGGAGCCTGTGATGGCCCCGCCAAAGTTTGTATTCCTGCTGCAGCTGTGCAGGGGCAGACTCGGCCATCGAAATCCAAAGAAACATGACGGGCTCCGACTGAGGGGGAGGCAACGGGGGAGAAGTGGGATCTCTTTGAGAAGAGTCCCCACTTCCATGTCCCCTCTCACCATCATCCCTCTCATGGGCCACCCGTACTTCTCTGCTAGCAAGGAGTTAAAGAGCGCCTTGCTGCACATCAGTGGGGCGATGAGTGCCCAAGTCTATGTTTATATTCCTCCTAGAGAGGAGGTCTATGAGCACCTGCCTTCTGTTTTCCACAGCTAGCATGTGCTCATGTAAATGGCCAGTTTGCTGCTCCATACAGGTGGCCATCCTTCCATGGAACAGCACATTGTTGCCATCACCTACATGGGGTGGTGCTCATGTTGGAGATGGATTCCTCCATTCCTTGAACATTTGCAGACCTTGCAGTTGCAAAAGATGCCAGAGCCTCATGCAATTGTCCAAGATCACCCTCTTTTTTGATGGCCCCCGAGGTTCAGCGTCTGCATGCAGCTCAACAGAGCTTGGAGCATCCTGTGCTCTCTGGTGAGGAGTCTACACTGCTGTCCCTGTTAACACCATTTCTCATTTATGAATTGTGAGACAATGGACAACTCTAGTCTATGGCACATAGGAACCACCGAGGTGTACGTATCTGCGTTGGTGCTGGGTGTGCTTGGGTCTGCTGATGCTGTGCCCTCAGAGAATGAAACTTCCTCTGAAGAGTCGTCTTCCTCCTTCGGCTGAACAGTGGGGGGTGGAGGGGGCTGGGGGGAGGCAGTTGATGGACCTGTGGAAGAGTAAAGAGATGAATTATAACAGTTATAATAAGAATGTGTAATGTTACCATTAAGCAAATTATGGCATTTCACTGGCTGCTAACATCAGTCACCTATGAGTGACTGCTGTATGCCGTGTAGCTTTATGAGATGTGATTCGGTCACCAGATTGGTGGGATGTGTTCCTATCTCCGTCTCCCACCACCAGCATCTCTCCAACTCCCGAAATCTCCAGAAACCCCATCCTTGCTGAAGACTGGAGGGCCACCACCGCTTCTCTGTCTCTCCTGAGTGTTCTGGGCTCTCTTTCCTCATAAGTCATCTTTGGAATCAACCTAGTGAACCTTCTCTGAACTACTTCCAAAGCAAGTATATCCTTTCTTAAATATGGAAACCAAAACTGTACGCAGTATTCCAGGTGTTGCCTCACCAATACTCTGTATAACTGTAGCAAGACTTCCCTGCTTTTATACTCCATTCCCTTATTGAGGGCGAGTGTCAGTGGTAGTTCGTCAGATAGAGATGTATGGACATAGAGAAAGAGGGATGGGTGGACCTGGAAAGTATGATTGTGTGAGGAATGATGTGCAGGAGTAGGCTTAGGAAGGCAGAGTGATGGGGATGTGGTGACAGGCACATCAGGATGAGGGCGGGTGTGGCATTGCACTCACCTTTCTGATCTCATGAGATCATTGAATCATTGCCTGCACTGTATCCTGTTCCTCACCACCACATCCCTGCTGCTGACCTCCTCAGCTACATCCAGCCAGGCTCTTTTGGCGTATTTTGGAGGTCACCTTGGCCTATCAGCAGGGAACAGGACCTCCATGGTTGCTCTGACTGCCTTTGGAGCCTATCTGAAAACTGTGGTGGAGCCCTCTGCCTTTGGCTATCCATCATTGCTGGTTTAGAAGAGTATTCAGCCCTTTGGATGTCAGGTTCCACCCTCCTCTAGCAACATTCAAATGAGTTGAGTGCAA
The DNA here is from genome assembly GCF_044704955.1 of Pristiophorus japonicus. Lineage (NCBI taxonomy): Eukaryota > Metazoa > Chordata > Chondrichthyes > Pristiophoridae > Pristiophorus > Pristiophorus japonicus. The sequence continues at coordinate 166,972,305 of NC_091989.1, read as the reverse complement.
GGCTGCTTTAAATATCAGCATTGGAAATGGGTCCTCGATGACCTCATCAGACCCGCTCCATTTACTTGGGCCGGGAAATGCGCATGACTGCTTTAAGTGGGGCCATTAAGTGAAAGTCGCCCTGAAGAACGAGCTGAGCCGAACACTGCGTTCCCGACCTGCTACGTGGCCCGCACGCACCCGGCCCGACTCCACGGTAAAAATTCCAGCCAAACATTCAATGTGAAGAGTGCAGAGAAGATTCCAAGCGGAGAATATTAAATAGTATAGATAAGGTAAACCCAGAATATGACTTCAAAGTAACCTAGGAACGTAGGGCCAAAAAACATTTCAGAAGGGTCAAAGTCAAGGGCTGTAATTATAAGACCGTTTTGCTGTTTTTTTTTATTAAGATGATCTGTCTATGTATCAAGCCCAAAATGGACACGCTCAGAGTTTTGGTTCAATTCAAAGGACTGTTAATCTAAATTTAACTCGGATATAGGGGTTAAATTGTTTTAAAAATATATATCTAAATGAATAAATCTATTTCTATGAAATAAACGAGAAAATATATTTTCATTAAGTGCTTTAATACAACATTCCGATATTTATTCCATTTCAGCAATGACATACTAAAAGATACATCAAAATGTAAAATCCTTAAGGTAAATTAAGCAAATTTATATGAATGCAAGTTCTTTCTTCCTTACAATACAATATTTGAAAATAAACAGGTTAAGTTTTATATATATATTATATAGTTAAGTTATATTTGACCTAGAAGGTTTTAAAAAAAAAATGAGACAAAAATAGTTGCTTGCATAGATCAACATAACACTCTTCTACAATCTTTGTAGGGGTAATTTTCTGAAGTTCCCAGCTTGGAATTTTTGTTTTATTCATTCATGGGATGTGGGTGTCACTGGCAAGGCCAGCATTTATTGCCCATCCCTAATTGCCCTCAAGAAGGTGGCAATGAGTCGTCTTCTTGAATACAACTGAGTGGCTTGCTAGGCCGTTTCAGAGGGCAGTTGAAAGTCAACCACATTGCTGTGAGTCTGGAGTCACATGTAGGCTAGATTGGGTAAGGACAGCAGATTTCCTTCCCTAAAGGACATTAGTGAACCAAATGGGTTTTTATGACCATAGTCACCATTATTGATACCAGCTTTATTTAAATTCCCCAGATGCTGTGGTGGGATTTGAACTCATGTCTCCAGATTGTATTCCAGGCCTCTGAATTACTAGTCCATTAACATAACCACCATGCTACCGTTCCCATGGAGCTTCAATAGATGGGAGTGTGGGTTGGAGTTGGAGATATAACATTATAGGATCAATTGTGTGACCAATTCATCTAGTGAGGCACTGGGAGTGTAGCCTCATAAAATTACCCCCTGTGCTATTCTGAACACCATTCAGTGAACTACAAGACATAGCCCCAGGGAAGAACTCAGTCTATTTTGTTGTGTATAACAGGTGGCACAACAGAATCCAACTGGAAACACAACAGATATCACACAGATTTAACACCAGTGATGCTGGCAGCACACTAAACAAAATTGGACACCATCAAGCAAGTCGCAAATTTCTCATTGCCAAGTATATGTTCTGACAATCCTGGTTCAGCAAGTGATAATTAACTCTGTATCTGAAATTCTCCATTCCAAGTAATGAGGGGGTCTGCGAGAGGGTTTCATGGGCAGAGGTTGTGTGCTGAGCCTCACCATTGGTACTTTAAATCGATACAAAAAACAGGTCGAGGTTCAACTGTGCAGCAATTTCTCTCGGCATAAATACAGAGGCTTGGCTTAAACACTTGTGCTGCTGTTTCTGTCAGTATCACCTAAAACCTGAGAACAGCTAATATCTTAAATTCACTGAGAGGTATCCAGTACTATTTATAAATATGTATATAAAATCAGAACTTAAAAAAAATGATCAGATGCATGTTTTGTCACTGTGGAGCATATATTGTGTCACAAATTACTTTAAAGAATACTTGTTCTGTGTTAACCAACCTTAAAATATTACCAAGCTGCTGAAAATAAAAGGATAACTGAAGTGCTGTTCAATGTTCCCCAAAAGCTGCGCTTTGTTCTGCGCAGCCTGTTTCTTTTAATGTGCGGTCCCTTTAAATTTCTGTCCATGCGCAGTATTTACAATGTAAAAGCTGGTGAGTGGCCTGCACGGGACCTTTCATTACTGCGGGGCCACGTGCGCACCTTAGCAGGAACATTGGTGCTGTTATATTACATATTATAATCAAATCTAGTTATTGTGCATATAAAATCACAATCATTTTTTTTTTACGTGACTGACTGCAACATCAGAATGCATAATAAAATCAAAAAAATTTTTTTTTAAATGTTTCAGGTTATTCTGAGAGGAATTGCAGAAAACCTGTTTCTGCACATTGGGAGAATGTGTGCTTTAAAAGTTCAAAAGGTATTTTGTTCATTCAGAGGATTAACGTCCTTAGATTTTCAACAAAAGGCTTTGGCAAAAGAAATGACGGATTAATGTCAAGCTGTAGACTGCACGTGGACACACAACAAATCTTCAGTACCTATTCCAATATCATCTGCACCGTATAGAAGCAAGTATTAGATAACAGTTCAAAAACAACTGTGCGAGTTAATAACTGGCATTGACAGCTCAGGTAAAATTCACTGCCAGAGTATGACCCATTTACAAAAACCATGATTATAACGTAATATTAAAATCGCCCAGCCCTGCTGGAGTTCATTACAATTGAACCTGAGAATCACAGTGGCAGTACATTCTGTAACAGATTAGACTATAAAAATCAAACCTTTCTGAGAAGTGAGAAAAAAATTCACCACCGATTATTGCATATGCACAAACCATCAGATATTAATTTTCACATTGTGCTAGCAGAGTCTGCTTTATTTATGTAACTTAAGTACATTTTGGAAGACTGTGATCTTCTGTGCAAAAACGCACACACACAAAATAAATCTTAAAAGCCCCCAAAATGCACAGGCTGCAATCCCAGTAGATGCATTGGCATTTCACCACTGCTGCACTGCAGCACTGACCCATCCAGAGTTTGTGGTGGTCAGGGGGAGAGACTCCATTTGCATAAAGCCAGTGAGGGCCCACACCTCCAGCACCTGGCTGACCCATGCTGCTGGAAACGCAACTGTCTGGCCTCCATCTGAGAGAAGCGGAGAGGAGAGGATTGGGAAGCACAGACACAACCCTTCATGAGAAAAGGGTGGCACATGTCCCCCTTCCCACTCCTCCGGACATCCCATGCAGTCCCGCCATTTATAAGAGGGCCAACCCTATTTCTTTTGTGAAATGTCTCCACCTTCCAGGGATTCAGGTTGCCACTCGGTTCCCTTGGTGGGGCTCATCTTTGCCCTTCTGGAGGCTGGTATGCTCATCTCACTGGGCTACTGACATCCACCAGATCTAATTTGGAATGAGGAACTCCCAACATATGGAGTCCCCTTCCCCAGCACTGCCCCCTTGGAAATGGCTGGCCGTGTAAGGGGCAGGCGGATGCTTTGTTCTTTACAAGAACGAATGGGTTTCCCCAACAATGGCTGGCCATTTTCCAAACTGGTCCGCTGGACTCTTGTCAGAGGTACGATCAGAGTCTGGCGGAACTGAGAGAATTCAGCACAGTATATCTGGAAATAAAGGAATTAGTCATTTATAGAAAGCGGATGAAAAATGTTATATACTCCGATTGATACGAAATATTATAAAGTAAATGGGTAATGCATAAGGTAGTGGTAGATTCCACAACTGTAAAATCCTGTAGTTACAATTTTAGAATGTCGTAATTAGCAACAGAATGAAGTTATTATGAATGTACTGGTCAGATGATAGACCTCTACAGTGAAGTATGCTGTGTTAAATGTTGACAGAAAAGTAAACATGCCTAAACTGATAAACAAAAGCAGTAACAGTCTTTTTCATTCACAGCCTAAAATGGGTGTATGGAGCAAAGTAAGGAAATAATTCTTGTTAATGACCCTAAAAGCAATTGTTATGAAATAGTGGGGGTGATTTTCAGCTGCCGACTGTGCTTTTCTCGCTGAAAATCAGATCGCCGACAATTGAAAATCATCTGGGAGGTGGTGGGGGGTGGGGCGGGGGGTGGGGGGGGGGGGGGGGCAACTCGACCATCCCATTGATGGATAAATCCCCTGGTGCAATTTGCAAACGAGCCTGCAAATGTGTGAGCATCCCACCCTCCTGAAACAGGCAGGAGACTGCCAAAATATTCAAACCAGTGTTGTGTGCTGGTTGTAGGACCCGATTGCAATGTTTAGGTCCACACTGCACCCATTTATGCAAGGCATTGAGCAGCCTAATCAACATTCCTTAGAGAGACTGCTGGAGGCTGCTCACAAAACAGCCCAAGATACTGAAATGTTATTTTCATGGGGGCCAGAAGGAGCAGGAGTGCCGTCCTGCTCCGATCGAGCCCCTCTTCGGAATCCGAAACCCACCCTGCCCCACCGACCTGACCCAACAGCTCAGCTTGGGCACCAGGCTACATCCTGCCCGCCTATAGCTGGCAGGCTGCAGCCTGCCGGTTACAGTTAAACGAGGCCGGGAATTACGAATGGCTCGGATCTCAGACTGGTAGGTGTGGGCGGGCAGCGTGGGCGGGCACCATGGCTGCTCCGACTCCTTCGTGCCCGCTGTGGGCAGCAGTAGAAGATCGCCCCCCCCCCCCCCCAACCCCAGTCAGAACAGGGAGTGAAAAAGAAAAATGTTTCCCTGAACTCCCCCTTCAGAAGGACAGTTAATGTTACAACAGAAAAGGAAGTTTTGGATCTATTCTTGCGATCATTATAGAGAATTTTTCAGCCAGAGAATGGGCCGTAGCTCCCGACAAACTGGGTGTGTCTGACTATTTGAGGTACGATGCTGTGCATTTCCACTGCACAGTTAGCTTCTTATCTACACAGACGGTGCATTGTGTTATTTTTAAGGATTAACTTCCTCATATTTATCTTAAGTAACAGTTTTGGCAAGGGAAAACTTCCGCTCCCTTTAGAATCGTTAAAAATATCCTACTCACTAAGCTGGAAATATCTTTTAAAACACTTTTCCAGTAATAATAGATCACTTTAGAATCTGTGAAATTTTCCGAAGTTAAAGCATATCCTTATCACAGTATCACACTCTTTATCCAAGGTTACATTTCCTGCCAATACCCACTCACAGGCTTCCTGCTGCGCACTGTACATTTGTATTGCAGCAAATTAAATTGCACGTATATTTGGTTTGGAAATTAGCAAATGACTAACCACCAAACAATGTATTGCTTGGGGAACAGGCCAAGAATAAAGCCGAATAATTGTTTTAAAAAACAGTGCAACAATGTAAAACTCAAAGCAGAGGCGAAAGTGGAAATAGAAGGAAACTGCAGAAGGAACAACAAGGACCATTCTCAGTGTTTCCAGTGGACAATATCATGTAATAAAATGCTGCAATTCATCCAATATTAGCTCACATTGGAAATATGTTCTCACTGATCCAGTGTCCAAAATCGGCAACTTATTTCCAATCAGTGTAGACAAAATTCTACTCTCTACAGTTTAATATTTCAGTATTGCCATTAAATATTACACTCAGAACATTATAAAGGGTATAAAGACACTATCAACTGTAATTATATTTTAAACATTTTCCCTAGAAGTGCTAAAGGATGTAATTTTCTGAGTGTGTGGTGATATTGTTTCATCTCATAATACTCCTGTGAAGCGCCTTGGGACATTTCACTACGTTAAAGGCGCTATATAAATACAAGTTGTTGTTGTTGATCGTGGGATACCTAGCCCACCACCAGTGCATAGAGGAAAATGACAGGCAACGCACCCATGTCAGGTAAAGTTCCTGTCACCAGCAGAAAGTTTAGACTACAATACAAAATGAGTTTTATGTTAAGGCTTGAGGAGATTTTGAGAACCATCCTCATATTTCAGCAATATTCATCTCATCAGCCCTTATTATACGCTTGTTAATAAGTGTGAGCACTTCTCTGTTCTTGTTGTTCCTGTTCTTGTTTATATCCGTCTCTTTTTGCTAAATCATAAGAGACGTTTAAAGCTACTGCTTCCTGCTGCATGTTGGAGGTACATTTTGGTTTACGATTTGGAGATCTTGGACAACAGCAGAATGCATCCTGTGGGAAAGAAATGATGACAGGGACTGCTTACTTTGGTGAAGGCACTTTAGATACTATAAATAACTGGTGATAGCATAGGATATTCTTCCATAGAATTGGAAAGAAACAAATCTTCTAGCCACAACTAGCACAGTATTATATGGCCTGTGTAGCCATTCACTTTCACTATGACATTATGTTAGATATATTTTACATGTTCTCCTTGCCCATAGGTGAACACCTGAAAGAAAATTCCAATGTCAATACAAATCTGAACAGCCCCACAAACCCAGAATTGTACTGGAGTCGCATTAGTAATGAAGTATGTCGTCTTAAAGACATCTCCCAGTGTCCACAACAGCACCATCTTCACACTGCAAAAAGAAAAAAAATGAAAATTATTATACTACACTAAGGTAATGGCATTTGACAAATGACAATATAATTTACAATATTAACCAACAATAACAACCTGAATTTTATATAGCACCTTTTACATAGGAAAATGTCCCATGATGCTTCACAGAGCTGTAAAGAGATAAAAATAGATGGCAAACTAAAGAAGGAGAAATTAGCAGGAGTGACCAAAAGCTTGGGCAAAAATGGGAGTTTTAAGAAGGGTCTTAAAGGAGGAGAGATGGAGAGGTTTAGGGAGGAAATTACAGAGCATAGAGTCTTGACAGTTGAAGGCACAGTCGTCAATAGTGGGGTGAAAGGAGAGGGCGATGTGCAAGAGGCTCCACTCTTGATCATAATGCAAAGCTTTATTCACAATGGTTCATTTCTTGATTAGGACTACTTTTATTTTTCTGTCAGTCATCTTAGAAGAATAGGCCCTGATATTGACTGGGGCAGGTTTCAGGAGTGGGTGGGGACTGGAGGGGGGGAACTTTATTCGGGAGACGTCTTGGTTTCCGCGACTGTGCGACTTTTTTTTCACGCAAGTTCCAGGCCCGGACGTCAGCCTGAGTGACAGGCTTAGCTCCCTGGGCGGGCAATGCTCTGGAGAAGGCTGCTGCCCCAGGAGCAGGTAGGGAGCCTGCAGCTGCATTGGTGGGAGTGTAGGGGGGGGGCGGGTCTGGATTTTGGGGGTAGGGTAGAGTGGTCAGATCCCGATCCCGGGGGCGTGGGGGGGGTAGAGGAAGGATCCAGGGTGTCTGATCCTGAACCTGATTGAGGGGTGGAGTGGTTTGATGGTGGGGTGTCGGGGGTTCGATGGTGGGCAGGGAAAAAGCTAAACTTGGTGGGCTGAGAGGAAGCAGTCCTCGCCTCCCTTCAACTGCCGGGCTTCCTGAGACCTGGGAAACCCGGCCCACCAGGGTATAACCTGGAAGACAGGTTAAATCTGAGGCACGCAGCCTCATTATTATATTTAAATGGACAACCTGCCTCCTGGAAGCGGATTGGTTGCTGTCCCCCCACCGTTCGTTAAAACCTAAGGTTGCCGGGTTGGGGGTCAGGTTTGAGATTTTTAATATGTTAACGTTCCACTCAACCCAAACCCACCTGTTTTTGTTGTGGTTAAAATTACCCCCATAAAATCTTACAGCACAGCTGGCTCTTTGAAAGAGCTGTCCAATTAGTCCCACTCCCCCGCTCTTTCCCTGCAATGTTTTTTCCTTTTCAGGTATAGATCCAATTACCTTTTAAAAGTTACTATTGAATCTGCTTTCACCACCCTTTCAGGCAGTGCATTCCAGATCATAACAACATGTTGCGTAAAACATATTCTCCTCATCTCCCCTCTGGTTCTTTGGTTAATTATCTTTAGCTCCCACTGATAATACATTGCACGTATGATACCAGCTTTTCTGCATCTCACCCGAGTACTCACCCATTCACCTCCATTTTCTCACTCTTTTCAGATTCCATGACTTTTTACGCTCATCTCCCCTCTCCTCCTCTTCACTGTGTTCCTCAACAGTTCTTTACCTCTCCCCCCTCCCCGCCTAGCTTTTTTCATTGAGGGTAAAATCCAACAGCGGCAGGTGCGTAAAACAGGTGGTAGCAGAATGGAAAGGAAGGTCGGGGCGGGTGTATAACTGGCAGCCGGTCCACTACCGCCCATTTTTGCGCCCCTCGCTGAAGTTTAATTTCATCCCCCATAACTTTTAATCGAAAGCATTAAAATGCAAAGTGTGTGAAGCAAATTAATAACAGATCAGCAGCAATGCATTATAGAAATGGAAACTGGGCTGATATCAGATTGCACAAACACTTATCATTAAGCTCATACGTGTAGCTCTCTAACATTACTGTTTTAATGCATCAGTAGTTAGCCTATGTCAGAGTTTTACCAGATTTTCTTTATTACTTATTCTACATTCCATTATGATTATAATGAAATACAACTACATCAAAACTAAATCAAATCAAGACTTTCCATCTCTGCTCACCACCTTTGTCTCTAGTACTCGAGTTTCCATTCATAAGAAAGCCATACAGGCAGATAATCATGTCTGGCACAGCCCTGCTTTTTACTCATTCGCAATGATGAATCACTCTTGCTACACAAGAAACATTGCTACATCTGGATCAAAGAAGTTCACTATCTCATTTCAGAATATGGCCAAGATTAAAATGGCCACTGCTTGCGAGTGACAAGAGTAATAATAGAAACAAAGAAGAAACATAGAAATTTACAGCGCAGAAGGAGGCCATTCCAGCCCATCGTGTCCGTGCCAGCTGACAAAGAGCCACATGGCCCTCAGTCAGCAGGCCTGAAGGTTACATATAAATCAATGAACAATGGTGGACAGATAAAGAGCATCCGGCCCAACTAGTCCGCTCCACACAATTGCGATACCCCATGTATCGCAACATTATACGCTCCACCTCACCCGGAGCCATGCGATCTCCTGGGAGATGCAAAAAAATCTAATCCCACTTACCAGCACTAGGTCCATAACCCTGCAGGTTATGGCACTTCAAGTGCCCATCCAAGCACCTTTTAAATGTGGTGAGGGTTTCTGCATCCACCAAGCTTCCAGGCAGTGAGTTCCAGATCCCCACAACCCTCTGCTTGAAGAAGCCTCCCCTCAAATCCCCTCTGAACCTTCCATCAACCACCTTAAAACTATGCCCCCTCATAATTGACCCCTCCACCAAGGGAAATAGACCCTTGCTATCCACTATATCCAGGCCCCTCAAAATTCTATATACCTCAATGAGGTCTCCCCTCAGCCTCCTCTGTTCTAAAGAGAACAAACCCCGCCTATCCAATCTGTCCTCATTGCTAAGATTCTCCATTCCAGGCAGCATCCTCATAAATCTCTGCACCCTCTCCAGTGCAATAACGTTGTTCCTATAATAAAGTGATCAGAACGGCATACAGTATTCCAGCTGTGGCCTAACCAGTGTATTAAACAATTTAAGCATAACCTCCCTGCTCTTGTATTCTATGCCTCGGCCAATAAAGTCAAGCATTCCATATGCCTTCTTAACCACCTTATCCACCTGGCCTGCTACTTTCAGGGATCTGTGGACAAGTACTCCAAGATCCCTTTGTTCATCTACACTTCTAAGTGGCCTACCATTTAATGCCTTTCCTTATTAGCCCTCCCCAAGTGCATTACCTCACACTTCTCCGAATTAAATTCAATTTGCCACTGTTCTGCCCACCTGACCAGTAGATTGATATCCTCCTGCAGTCCATGACTTTCCTCCACATTATCAACCACACAGCCAATTTTCGTGTCATCTGCAAACTTTTTAATCATACCCCCTATGATCATTGATGTATATCACAAAAAGCAAGGGAGCCAGTACTGAGCCCTGCGGAACCCCACTGGAAACATCTTTCCAGTCGCAAAAACATCCATCAGCCATTACCCTTTGCTTCCTACCTCTAAGCCAATTTTGGATCCAACTTGCCACTTTGCTCTGGATCCCATGCGGGACCTTATCAAAAGCTTTGCTAAAGTCCATATACACTACATCATACGCACTACCCTCATTGACCCTCCTGGTTACCTCCTCGAAAAATTCAATCAGGTTAGCCAAACACAATCTTCCCTTAACAAATCCGTGCTGACTATCCCTAATTAATCCTTGCCTTTCTAAATGTAGATTTATATTGTCCGTCAGGATTTTTTCCAATAATTTTCCCACCACTGAGGTTAGGCTGACAGGCCTGTAATTACTCGGCCTATCCTTTTCTCCCGCTTAAACAAGGGCACCACATTAGCAGTCTGCCAGTCCTCCGGCACCATGCCTGAATACAAAGAGGACTGGAAATTGATGGTTAAGGCCTCTGCTATTTATTCTTTTGCTTTGCTCAACAGCCTGGGATGCATTTCATCTGGGCCTGGGCCTTATCCACTTTCAAAGCTGGTAAACCCCTTAATACCTCCTCTTTCACTATGTTTATTTCATCCAGAATTTCACACTCCTCCTCGACAGCAGTATTGCATTGCCCCTTTCCTTTGTGAAAACAGATGCAAAGTATTCATTAAGAACTATGCCCACATCTTCCGCCTCCACACACAGATTGCCCTCATAGTCTCTAATAGGTCCTACCCCTTCTTTAGTTATCCTCTTGCTCTTAATATATTTATAGAACATCTTTGGGTTTTCCTTGATTTCACTTGCCAAGAATTTTTCATGCTCTCTCTTTGCATTCCTAATATCCTAATATGACAAAGAAATAACAGCAGCTTTAATTGGAAAATCTCACAAAGATGCAGTTTTATACCACGAGATCCGGTATGGATTTCAATTACTACAAAAAAAAAATCACTACTTGCTGATCATCTTGGGAGTGGAAATTCTGTTGAAGTCATTTATCTGGCTCCAGGGATCTTAAACTGAATTAGAATCTGCAACTTTCGTGACTCTGGGGATTAATTTCCACAGGGGTTCTTCCGCTCGTAAATCCTGAGAAAATGGCAAACAAACGGGAAAATCCCCACGGACATTCATGCCCCTGACAGTCAGCAGTGGCATTCACCGCAACATTAAATATTCTCCAAACCTCTCTGAGATGCTATCTTTCTTCTTCATACCTTCCACATAATCGACTTTCTTGTAAAGAAGAGCCTTTGACATTCATAAACATGTACCCAAATCACGCTTTAGTAACTTTGATTGATAACATACTTAAAATCCTTGGGTTGGATGCATTTTTTATCTAGGATAAACAAAGGTCCACTTTACAAGGATCCTGTTTTATTCCCCAAATGGTATTAAATGTCACCAACATTACTCCAGTGAATAAAGCATTTCAAGCTGCAGGTAATTACTTTTGCGAATATAGCAGCAGTCTACTAGATTAAATGGATAATTACAAAGGTTGTACAATGCTTACTGAAGTATATCTCATGATATGATATCTGAAGTAATGTACACCCTGGCCAGTTTTTCTCCAACTGTATGTCCTTCTCCCTGCTCCTAAAGGCATTGACTCCTTGCTCGGGTAGACTATCTTGCTCAAGTGATCAGTGAATTTTAGAAGGCTATTTTACCTTGACAGGCCCAATGTTCACACACACACACGCCCCACTGGAGCACTCACAGATTTTTCCTTCCTTAAGCAAGGGGTGCTGAGATAAATGGACGTGTCCCATCACCATCTCAGTTGAGATCAACTAACTCAGCACATAGCAGGGATCAACCCAAAGCCTTTCACATCTTTTGGCTCAACTACTCACTGGATGAACTGACGGATCCATCAGAGAAGCCAGGTGGAGACTTTTATCTCAAATGAATTATGGAAGGGGATGATGTTAAGGCTGAAAAATACTATAAAGTCTATTATTCAAGTCATCTCCCATTTGCCTGTCAAAGAATTATACACGGGCTCAACGAGCCGAATGGTCTTCTTCCATTCTGTAACCATTCTATGATTCTATGAACTTGTGGTATTTCAAAAAGTGCACACCGGCACTGAAAACACTGTACTAGGTTAGTTATTTTTCATTTAATATGTGTACATTTTCATGTTAAAGTAGCGACTGAAACTAAGAAAGTGATTTGTTAAAGAATTGTAATTCCACTCTGTAATATTGAAGAGAAAAAAGAAATAACTTGCACTTGTATAGCGCCTTTCAAGACCTCAGGATTCCCAAAAATGTTAACAATAAATGAAATACTTTTGGAGTGTAGTCACTGTAGTAATGCAGGTAAATGCGGCAGCTAATTTGCACACAGCAAGGTCCCACAAACAGTAAAGAGGTAATGACTGGATAATGGCAGCAAAATTGCCCCGTGCCCGGTTTGGGGCACATAATTCGATTTAACTGAATAATTAGCGCCAGGGCAGGAAGTTGTGTCCCCGATGCGGAATTGGGCCTTCCCGCCCCTTAACGATGGCGGAGGTATTCCGCGTCCGTGGCGGGGCGGTAGCGGGGCGCACACTGATGCCGTCAGCGTCCCTTCCCTACTTTTAAAGGGGAGGGCTGCTGCAAGCTCTGCAGCCGCTCTCGTGGTGCCCACTGGATGGACAGAGAGGGTTTTGGCCGGGTCAGCAGACTGGCACCCAAGCGAGGGGTGCCGGGCTGCATGTTGGTGGCCCGGCCACACCAGCGGCTGCCATTGTTGGACCGGCTGCAAAGTCGGCCGACACCAAAAATATGTCGGTCGTGGCACAAAGCCTTCCCCTTTAAGGGTGGCCAGGACGCCCCAGCCACGACAGCTTGGTAAGCTGTCAGTGCCATTGGTCCATGCCAATTTCGTAGCTTGCAATGCAATTCCCCGCACAGGGCACAAAGGGGTGCAATCCTGGGTGCTAACCCCTTTTCACCCACAGAGCCCTGGGGGCAATCCTGGGGGGGGGGGGGGGCGCTCTGGCCGCTGCGCCCTGTTAGCGCCTTCCAGAGGCACTAACTCACCTTTCTCAGAGGGGCAATTTCACCCCCAATCTGTTATGGCATTTCTGCTCCTCTGGGCCCCACAAGGAAAGTAAGGAAACCATTTGGGACTCTTTTTAGCTCCAATCTTCTTTCTCGTTGTCTACACTTGGCAGGAAGCTCAAGACTCCGAGTTAAAATTGCAGTCGGGTCCCAATGCCCCATAGGGACATGCATATGCAAAAATGAAACCCGCTGATTTTGGGCCAGTGTCTTTGCCCCTGCTCAGTTGAGCAACTTAAAACCAGCAATCGTCAGCTCCCAGCATCTCCAGGGTAGTTAAGTAACCAGGGCAATTTTAACTGCCCCCACACCTGATGGCTAGGGCCAGGGGTGGTGGGGGAAAGGGGAAACAGTAGGGTTAAAATCGCCCTGCAGTATGGATTAAAAGTGCTTAAAAATTAAAGGAATAATATTAAAAATGGTTATTTCTGTATGAAATATATCATGCATAGCTATGAAGCACATTAACAGTTGACAACTGCAGAAATGGCTTCTACTGGCGTAAAAATAGACCAGTAAATAAAGCCACCCAATATAAATTGAAAACAGAACACACCAGGGACCGATTACAAGGATGTAATCTGTGCTTCTGTCTTGCAAACTATGAAGAATGAACCCCTACTTTGATTACTGTCTTGTATGTGTGTCAGACATCCCATTCGGTCTCCTTTGCTGCATCTTGTAGTTCTGTGCACTACTCTTCACTAAATATACACATCTGCCATGTAAATACATTACAATACATTACACTTTTGCAATATCGGTCCTTTAAGTGCTTTCATACAGTGGTTCATGTACTATAATGAGGGACCACCTATGATGATGATGACTTATCAGCTGTTAATGCACTAAAGGTTAGTAAAGACAAACGTAGGTCCCCTGCAGTCAGAATCAGGGGAAGTCATAACGGGGAACAAAGAAATGGCGGACCAATTGAACAAGTACTTTGGTTCGGTATTCACGAAGGAGGACACAAACAACCTTCCGGTTATAAAAGGGGTCGGGGGGTCGAGTAAGGAGGAGGAACTGAGGGAAATCCTTATTAGCCGGGAAATTGTGTTGGGGAAATTGATGGGATTGAAGGTCGATAAATCCCCAGGGCCTGATGGACTGCATCCCAGAGTACTTAAGGAGGTGGCCTTGGAAATAGTGGATGCATTGACAGTCATTTTCCAACATTCCATTGACTCTGGATCAGTTCCTATAGAGTGGAGGGTAGCCAATGTAACCCCACTTTTTAAAAAAGGAGGGAGAGAGAAAACAGGGAATTATAGACCGGTCAGCCTGACATCAGTAGTGGGTAAAATGATGGAATCAATTATTAAGGATGTCATAGCAGTGCATTTGGAAAGAGGTGACATGATAGGTCCAAGTCAGCATGGATTTGTGAAAGGGAAATCATGCTTGACAAATCTTCTGGAATTTTTTGAGGATGTTTCCAGTAGAGTGGACAAGGGAGAACCAGTTGATGTGGTATATTTGGACTTTCAGAAGGCGTTCGACAAGGTCCCACACAAGAGATTGATGTGCAAAGTTAAAGCACATGGGATTGGGGGTAGTGTGCTGACGTGGATTGAGAACTGGTTGTCAGACAGGAAGCAAAGAGTAGGAGTAAATGGGGACTTTTCAGAATGGCAGGCAGTGACTAGTGGGGTACCGCAAGGTTCTGTGCTGGGGCCCCAGCTGTTTACACTGTACATTAATGATTTAGATGAGGGGATTAAATGTAGTATCTCCAAATTTGCGGATGACACGAAGTTGGGTGGCAGTGTGAGCTGCGAGGAGGATGCTGTGAGGCTGCAGAGCGACTTGGATAGGTTAGGTGAGTGGGCAAATGCATGGCAGATGAAGTATAATGTGGATAAATGTGAGGTTATCCACTTTGGTGGTAAAAACAGAGAGACAGACTATTATCTGAATGGTGACAGATTAGGAAAAGGGGAGGTGCAAAGAGACCTGGGTGTCATGGTACATCAGTCATTGAAGGTTGGCATGCAGGTGCAGCAGGCGGTTAAGAAAGCAAATGGCATGTTGGCCTTCATAGCAAGGGGATTTGAGTACAGGGGCAGGGAGGTGTTGCTACAGTTGTACAGGGCCTTGGTGAGGCCTGGAGTATTGTGTACAGTTTTGGTCTCCTAACCTGAGGAAGGACATTCTTGCTATTGAGGGAGTGCAGCGAAGGTTCACCAGACTGATTCCCGGGATGGCGGGACTGACCTATCAAGAAAGACTGGATCAACTGGGCTTGTATTCACTGGAGTTCAGAAGAATGAGAGGGGACCTCATAGAAACATTTAAAATTCTGACGGGGTTAGACAGGTTAGATGCAGGAAGAATGTTCCCAATGTTGGGGAAGTCCAGAACCAGAGGTCACAGTCTAAGGATAAGGGGTAAGCCATTTAGGACCGAGATGCGGAGGAACTTCTTCACCCAGAGAGTGGTGAACCTGTGGAATTCTCTACCACAGAAAGTTGTTGAGGCCAATTCACTAAATATATTCAAAAAGGAGTTAGATGAGGTCCTTACTACTAGGGGGATCAAGGGGTATGGCGAGAAAGCAGGAATGGGGTACTGAAGTTGAATGTTCAGCCATGAACTCATTGAATGGCGGTGCAGGCTAGAAGGGCCGAATGGCCTACTCCTGCACCTATTTTCTATGTTTCTATGTTTCTATGTTTCTACAGGCTTATCCTTGCAACATTTCTGAAAGACAGCAGGCCACTAAATACTGAAATGGCTAACACCAAGTAGTGGTTTAGAAAATTGTTGCTATTATGAATGCCTCATAGCATAGTTGCAAAAAGCTGACTTGTAGATGCAAATGCTGCTGTGGAAGAATGTGGTAAATTATGCTAAAAATATTCCAGTTGAAGTGGTGCTGATAATGCATAACCTTTTCCAGTGATAGTTTAGCAAAGTCATAAATGAATTAGTCAAATGAACTTGCAATAACCAGACTTGATACATTATTCAGTTGTTTTATTCCAGTAACCAGAAATGAGCACAAATCGATAGAAATTATTGATGTTTCACCTATAGTACTTTAGAAACAACTTAATATTCCTCTCGGCTCCTTACACTTCTGGGTTTTTATTTTCACTGCCTGCAGAAGTCTGAATTAGAGAGTCCGGGGGGGGGATTTTAACCTGATGGACCATGGGGGTTTGGGTGCAGGTGGGTAGTTAAAAGCGACAAAAACGCAGCCACGTCGGGAAGCCGGCTCCAACCCACGGATTTCTGCGTTTAACTCAAGCGTGTTAGGCTGTTTGCCCGCAACCCCCTCAACTGGAGCGATATTTCAACACACTTTAAAATTTAACGTTGTATCCCTGGGTTTCTTGGACTTCCTGAAACTCGCCAGTGAAAGCGAGGTCAGAACACAACAGCAATAAAGGGGCTGATTAAAAGTCATGGAAATACTGCAATAAATACTCAGTAATCACAGCTGCTTTCCTTACCTACTAGTGGGAAAGGATTTGTTCACAGTACTTTTGCTGAGATTTTACTTTCTACACTTTGGAGGCTTTCTGAGTCACATCAGGATGGGTGGTGCCTTGGCTGCCTTAGATATGGACCTCGAACAGGGAGCACTATGACCAGCAGCAACCTGCTGTTGAGAGACCTGCAGCTGGACAGCAGAGAGGGGAGCAGCAGAGGGGTGCAGCTCACAGGAGGCACTACCCGCGACAGTGGGTGTACAGGCAGAGGCTGAGCTTCCTCGACATGTCGGAACATCAGTGCTTCAAGAGGTTCAGGTTGTCGCGTCAGGTGGTGGCTGACATCTGCAGCCTACTAGAAGAAGACCTGCTCCCTGCTGGGCATGGTGACCACGCTGTCCAGAGGCTGTCAAAGTGATCACCGCATCAAACTTTTTTGCCTCTGGATCCTACCAGGGCTTTGCCAGAGACATATTCAGGATCTCCCAGTCAGCAGCCCACAAATGCAGCAGATAGCTTGTTTTCCAAGGCCGTCAATTATGTGAGCCTGCGATGACCCCAGTCAGAATGAGCAGGCGCTCGGGTTTGTGGCTCTAGTTGGCTTCCCACAGGTGCGAGCCATCATCGACTGTGCACACACGTGGCAATCCAGAACTATTTGTGAAAAGCAAGGGCTTCCACTCCATCAATGTGCAGCAGATGTGCAACCAAACAAAGATATTTCTGCAGGTGTGCGCAAGATTCCCAGGAAGCTGACATGATGCTTTTGTCCTGTGCAGTCCAAGCTCTCTGACGTCTGTAGACCTGCAAGCAGACATTGCGGCTCAGAGACAAGGAAACCCACTTAAAACTTGGTCGATGACACCTGTCAGAAATCCGACCAATGAAACATAAGAGCGCTACAATGAATGCCATATGATATGCAATCGAACAAGCCACCAGCATGCTTAAGATGCGCTTCAGGTACCTGGACAGATCTAGAGGTGCCTGCCAGGGTGTCCAGAATGGTCGTGGTGTGTTGCACTTAGCATAACATTGCGCAGCCGTGAGGTTAAGACCTGCGGGAGGAACACCTTGCAGAGCGCAGAACCTCTGCAGGCGATTCCAAAGAGGAGGAGGAGGAGGAAGATGATGAGGAGGATGAAGGTGATGAGAACAATGCACCGCCGGATGCTCATATTGCTGCCCACTATGCCAGTTCACTTAGGCTGCACCAATCGACGAATGTCAGAACCACATGCAATGGTCACGCTTCCCGTCAATGCCACTGACACAAAGCAACCCAACAACCAACCAACCACCCCTGGCATCTCCCCCCATTGGTCCCCATCAATTCATGTTTTCCCATTCATCATCAAGCAAGTTAAAAGGCGACATGCGACCTAGCACCCAAGAATGGGCAATATGGGAAAGTGATGCAAAATAATAACATTTATGTGATTCTACTAAAGTAAAGAAACTTCACAACATAACACTTTCTCACAAACCCATGTGCATACTTTGTGCAACTACAAAGCTTTACTCTTACTTTTCCCAATGCTCCTATGTGGTGCAACCTCTATGGCTTCAGCAGAGGTAGAGGCAGGCTGCTCAGATCCCTGCACTGACTGCTGAGATGCTCTTGGCCGAGGACCTCTGGGTTTTGAAGCCTGTGAGGGCCCCGCCAAAGATTGCTCCACCTGAAACTGTGTCGGTGCAGACTCGCCCATCGGAACAGGGGGCAGCATGTGCGGCACCGACAGTGGGTGGTGTGGGGCAAAGGGTGAGAAGTGCAAGCGCTTTGCGTGGAGTTCCCACTTCCATATCCTCTTTCGCCATCAGCCATCTCATGGGCCAGCCGCACTTCACTGATACCACTCTGCTGGAGAGCACATTGGTGCAGATCATTGCGGCGCTGTAAGGTCAAGGCTAAGGCATCTGCCATCATATTTAAGAGAGCAGATATGTTGGCATTCAGAGTGTGTATGGCCGTGGTCAAGGCGCGCATGGACTCATTTGATTGCCACGTTTGATGTTCCACGGAGTTGACTGCTCTATCCATGCAATGTCCTGCGATATCAACCCGCCCATGCTTGAGGCAGACTTTTCCACTCTCCCTGCAATCATGGTCTGTGTGCTTGGAAGACATAGAAACATAGAAAATAGGAGCAGTAGTAGGGTAAACTAGCACAAATAAGTCTGGGCTTCAATGCTGGATCGTCAAGGCTCAGGGGCTGCATGTTCCCTGACAGGTTTCACTTTGGACACTACTGTGTTAAGTGAATGTTTGGCAGTCTCTCACCACTTCATGTGGGGCACAAGTCTAGAGTACAAAATTGCCCATATTGGGAAATAATTGGCTGTCTCATTCGTAGAGACTACATGGGTGGCTGGCGTTGGAAAGAGATATTGTCAGTGCTGTCATAAATCATGTTCTGCTGAGATTAAGGATAAGTAACTTTGTGGCAGTTGTGTAGATAGTTTTATTCTGCATCCAACCTTTTTACCAGCATTTTAAACCCTGATCTGTGAATGTTTTGATTCCAACACTGGGAGAAACATATATAAATATATTCAATTCCCCAGCACTGATGAACACCAAGACCGCTATCCCCCAAAATAAGATGTTTCTATGTATTTGATAAAGTACCGTAAACTAGGCTTTTAGCAAAATTGAAGCCCATGGGGTAAAAGGGGCAGCAACAGCATTGATACAAAATTGGCTAAGGAATGGAAAATAGAGAGTTGTGGTGACTGGCTGTTTTTCGGATTGGAGGGAGGTATACAGGGGCATTCCCTAAGCTTCAGTACTAGAACCATTGCATTTTTTGATTATACATTAATGACTTAGACTTGGGGCATAATTTTAAAATGTGAAGATGACACGAAACTTGGAAGTGTAGTAAACGGTAAGGAAAATAGTAATAGATTTCAAGACACAGACAGGCTAGTGGAATGGGTGGACATGTGGCAGATAAAATTCAATGCAGAGAAGTGAGAGGTGATACATTTTGGTAGGAAGAATGAGGAGACACCATACACACAAAATGGTACAATTTTAAAGGGGGTGCAAGAATAGAGAGACCTAGGGGTGTTTGTGCACAAATCTTTGAAGGTGGCAGGACAGGTTAACAAGGCAGTTAGTAAAGCATATGGGGTCCCGGGCTTTAGAAATAGAGGCATAGAGTACAAGAGCCAGGACGTTATGCTAAACCTATTTACGACACTAGTTCGGCACCAGCTGGAGTATTGTGTCCAATTCTGGACATTCTTTAGGAAGAACATGAAGGTTTGGAGAGGGTACAGAAGAGATTTACTAGAAAGGTTCCAGGGATGAGGGAATAGAGTTATGTGGATAGACTGGAGAAGCTGGAGTTGTTCTCCTTGGAGCAGAGAAGGCTAAGAGGAAATTTGATGGAGGTGTTTAAAATCATGAAGGGATTAGAAAGAGTAAATAAAGAGAAATGTTTTCAATGGCTAGAGGGTCGAGAACCAGAGGATACAGATTTGAGGTGATTGGCAAAAGAACTAGAGGCAACATGAGGGAAAACCTTTTTATACAACGAGTGGTCAGGATTTGGAATGCCTGATAGGATGATGGATAGAGATTGAGTGTTAGCCTTCAAAAGGGAATATTGGATAAATATGGGGAAAGAGCATGGGATTGCTCTTCAAAAGAACTGGCACAAACTCGATGGGCTAAATAGCCTCCTTCTGTGCTGTACTATTCTATGAATCTATATTTGTCATAAATAAGTGATAAAAACATGAACAGAATATAAATCCATAACATTATAGGCACCCATAGGAGAGTAAGAATATCAATGGGGTGGAGGGAAAAATTCGGCAAAAGTATTGTCCAGGGCATAAGACACATTCCATAATCTCTTTGGTTTGTGCTGTTGATATCAAAAGAAGCACAATCTTGGTTAAATATTTCATTCAGAGAAAAGTGTTTCCATAATGAAGTTTTGAACATCATACAGCAGTGTTACTGTAAGGCATTAGGTAAGGGCCCACTGACAAGTACAAACCACCAATCTTCTAATCCAGGGACAGATTTGTCATTGTTTTATCAAAGCTTGCGTGTTTGGATTTTCAGTTATTTTAACAGATCATGGTTGAGCTGTTTGAATAAGTCTAATTACACAAAAGCATTCATTGTTTTAGCAATTGACCACAATGATTCAAACGATCAGATGTGTGCCTCATAAAAAAGGTGCATTGTGTAAAATAATATTAGAATAAGCTTTATTTTTGATTAAATTTCAGTATCGTTATTCAACAAATAAAGGAAATATTGCAGATTATTTATAAGTAAAATGTTATGAACGTATCTAAGATTCATGTGTAAGTTATTAGGCACAGCAAATATAAGTAAATGTCATATGCAAACTCAACAAAAATAGTTTGGACATAGAATCATAGAAAACATAGAAAATAGGTGCAGGAGTAGGCCATTCGGCCCTTCGAGCCTTCACCACCATTCAATATGATCATGGCTGATATGTGCTTCAGTACCCCATTCCTGCTTTCTCTCCTTACCCCTTGATCCCGTTAGCCATAAGGGTCATATCCAACTCCCCTTTGAATATATCTAACGAACTGGCCTCAACAACTTTCTGTGGTAGAGAATTCCACAGCTTCACAATTGACTGAGTGAAGAAGTTTCTCCTCATCTCGGTCCTAAATGGCTTACCCCTTATCCTTAGACTGTGACCCCTGGTTCTGGACTTCCCCAATATCGGGAACGTTCTTCCTGCATCTAACCTGTCCAATCCCGTCAGAATTTTATATGTTTCTAGGAGATCCCTTCTCATTCTTCTAAATTCCAGTGAATATAAGCCCAGTCGATTCAGTCTCTCCTCATATGTCAGTCCTGCCATCCCGGGAATCAGTCTGGTGAACCTTCGCTGCACTCCCTCAATAGCAAGAATGTCCTTCCTCAGATTAGGAGACCAAAACTGCACACAATATTCAAGGTGTGGCCTCACCAATGCCCTCTACAACTGCAGCAAGACCTCCTTGCTCCTATACTCAAATCCCCTAGCTATGAAGGCCAACATGCCATTTGCCTTCTTCACCGCCTGCTGTACCTGCATGCCAACTTTCAATGACTGATGGACCATGACACCCAGGTCCCGTTGCACCTCCCCTTTTCCTAATCTGTCACCATTCAGATAGAATAGTACAGTACAGAAGGTGACCATTTGTCCAACAGAAGGAGGCCATTTGCGCCAGGTCTTTTAACAAGCAATCCAATGAGTTCCACTCCCCTGCTCTTTCCCCATATCCCTGCAATTTTTTCTCATTCAAGTATTTATCCAAAGAATTAATGTACCGAATTTGGTAAATAAGGCATTTTAAGAGACATTAAATAAGTTGTAGCTGATTTTAAGTAATAACTTAAATCTTTGGAGAAGCGTTGGGGGGAGGGGGGGACACTTGGAGGGGAATCCATTCTAGAAATAAGCATCTGGCTAACATCTGGGAAAGTTGCAAGAAAGAATCTCAACTTCGACTGTCATTTGATTTGGCCTGCTTTCAGTTGAATCTTCTAAATTCTTCACTAATGATGAAGCAAGTGCCATAGAGGAGTGCTGTTAATTCAGAATGAGACTAACCAGTGCCAGAGGAGACACCTAGAGCTATCCCATGTCCTAATGTGTATGTCAATAACTTGGTTTTATTAGAAGTATGTTAACTGTGTATTTGAAATTCTGGATACAAGAATCCAGTCAGAATTGGTATGTAAAGCTTTGTTGCTATTTTATTCAATACAGACTGTTGCGGTAGAGCTGGAATGATATTCCTGACATAAACCTGGCTTGCGTGCTTGTAACTATTCCAATCAGCAACTGATGGATAGTTCAACCATAAATCTGCAATGTTGTAGAGAGTGAACTTTGGCACAGGGTAGATAAATCCTAACAAATTCAATGGTCTTAAAGGTTTGGGCTGCACTGAGCCCAGAATCAAAAGATTTGTCGACTGATCTTTTATGCATTCTACCAAAGAGAGCTACAAGTATTTCATCACTAAGCAGACACAGGCTTGTTAAAACCATGATGCTATGACTAATAGCCAAGCCGGCCCATTATATATCCCGCCTAGTTTCCCTTTACATTGGAAAGAAAAATTGAGCGGGCGTGTAACAGGCGGCCAATCCACAATGCCAGCTTTACCACCCAGCACTGAAAATTAAACTCTATCCAACCTTGTCATCATTTATTTTTATTATACTCCCCCAACCTTGAAACAGCAATAAAGATACAGTAGAATCTCCAGCAGACTCCAATTACCCAACTTTCCAATTATCTTCCACAATTTTCAAAGTGCAAAACCTTGCGCAAGATTACACAGGCCACTAATGCACTTATTGCTACTTGTATTTCATTTCTTTGATGAAAATGCATTACCTTTTTTTCTTTGTACATTGTAGTGATTTCACTGTTTTCCCTGTTGTATTGCTGAAAGTTCAAGATTTGGGGACTCTTGATTATTTGCCAGTTTCATAATCCACTGGGGGCCACCTTCCATTGGAGTGATTAAGAAGGGTTCTGCTATATATCGCAATTTACCACAGCAAATGTTCCTTTACATAATGGTATTGCGATCGCTATGTCATACATTTTAAAGTAAGCAAGCACATTATTTGTAGCAGTACTTATGAGTCTTCCAAAATATTCAAGTTTTTACAAGTGAGAATATTTCCCCACCTCATTCCTGCTGTTGACTTGTTCTTGAAGTTCTGGAACAGCTGCGGCACTCCCAACATGGCTTCAATGAGGACAGCTGAGAAGCCAAGAGTTTCCACAAAGAGTTGGGAGTCAATCAGGAGGTATGTGATAAAGAGGCACAACACAGTGAAGGATATACAAAACTGGATGTAATCAAGAAAGCGACTCCAAGCCCAAAAATATCCTGGATCGAAATCTATGGAAAGAAAACAAAAGACAATTTTGATTATGCACGTACCTACTGAACCTCAGTACTAATTTATCACAATTACCTAGATAACAATAGTCACTCATAAGGCATTATAAATATACGCTGTTATTTGCTGTTTAATGCGAGGAAAATAAGTCCTGTAAGTCACATTAAAAAATGTCACAGTATCAAGAGAGGTACTACATGGACAGTGTAAGATAAAATATTTTTGCCTCCCCACCCTGCCCTGCCCCACCCCCACCAAGTGATCCGCCTACTCGTCACCTCCCTGCCCACCGGATTTATGGTTTATACATACATTGTAGTTACAGCACAGCCATTCGGCCCAACCAGTCACTCCTTCCAGGTGAAACAGTGATTTACTTGTACTTCTTTCAATTTAGTATACTGTGTTCACTGCTCACGATGCGGTCTCCTCTACACTGGGAAGACCATTGCGATGACTCTACCATTCACACCCCATCTAGACTCATCTTTTGTTTCTTAACTTGTGCCAATACCATCTCATTTTTGCCCATCATCCCTTTTGTCTCTTAAATCTCTTCTGCCTTCCACCATATCAGACATTCCCTTTTGTTCTTTCCTCCCCTCCCCCTTTTCACTGCCCCTGCACTTCCTTAAGAATCCGTTACATCTCAAACTTTTCCAGTTCTGACGAAGGGTCACAGACCTGAAACGTTAATTCTGTTCCTCTCCACAGATGCTGCCTGACCTGCTGAAATTTCCAGAATTTTCTGTTTTTATTTCAGTCATTGTTGCTGTTTACCCTCCACGTGAGCAAATAGTCTTCATCACATTGATGTGGTGTATTTAGATGTGATGTGGCGTATTTGGACTTTCAAAAGACTTTTGACAAGGTCCCACACAAGAGATTGGTGTGCTAAATTAAATCACAGGGTAATGGGGATAATGTATTGACATAGATAGAGAACTGGTTGGCAGACAGGAAGCAGAGAGTCGGGATAAATGGGTCCTTTTCAGAATGGCAGGCAGTGACTAGTGGGGTGCCACAGGGCTCAGTGCTGGGACCCAAGCTATTTACAATATACATCAATGATTTAGATGAAGGAATTGAGTGTAATATCTCCAAGTTTGCAGATGATACTAAGCTGGGTGGCAGTGTGAGCTGTGAAGAGGATGCTAAGAGGCTGCAGGGTGACTTGAACAGGTTAGGTGAGTGGGCAAATGCATGGCAGATGCAGTATAATGTGGATAAATGTGAGGTTATCCACTTTGGTGGCAAAAACATGAGGGCAAAATATTATTTGAATGGCGGCAGATTAAGAAAAGGAGAGGTGCAACGAGACCTGGTGCCATGGTACATCAGTCATTGAAAGTTGACATGCAGGTACAGCAGGCGGTGAAGGCGGCAAATGGCCTTCATAGCAAAGGGATTTGAATATAGCAGCAGGGATGTCTTACGGCAGTTATACATGCAGTTGGCCTTGGTGAGGCCTCACCTGGAATATTGTGTTCAGTTTTGGTCTCCTAATCTGAGGAAGGATGTTCTTACTATTGAGGGAGTGCAGTGAAGGTTCACCAGACTGATTCCCGGGATGGCAGGACTGACATATGAGGAGACAATGGATCGACTGGGCTTGTATTCACTGGGGTTGAGAAGAATGAGAGAGGATCTCATAGAAACATATAAAATTCTGACGGGATTGGATAGGCTCGATGCAGGAAGAGTGTTCCCGATGTCGGGGAAGTCCAGAACCAGGTGACACAGTCTAAGGATAAGCGGTAAGCCATTGTGGACCAAGAAACTTCATCACTCAGAGTTGTTAACCTGTGGAATTCCCTGCCGCAGAGAGTTGTTGATGCCAGCTCGTTGGATATATTCAAGAGGGAGTTAGATATGGCCCTTACAGCTGAAGGGATCAAGGAGTATGGAGTCCATCGCTGTACTCGCTCAATGGCATCATGGAGATGTGGCTCCAGGGTCACCAAGGCTGGGAACTCAACATCCAGGTGTATTCAACATTCAGGAAGGATAGACAGAAAGGAAAAGGAGGTGGGGCAGCATTGCTGGTTAAAGAGGAAATTAACGGAATAGTAAGGAAGGACATTAACTTGAATGATGTGGAATCTGTATGGGTGGAGCTGCGGTATATCAAAGGGCAGAAAACGTTAGTGGGAGTTGTGTACAGACCACCAAACAGTAGTAGTGAGGTTGGGGACAGCATCAAACAAGAAATTAGGGATGCATGCAATAAAGGTACAGCAGTTATCATGGGCGACTTTAATCTACATATAGATTGGGCTAACCAAACTGGTAGCAATACGGTGGAGGAGGATTTTCTGGAGTGTATTAGGGATGGTTTTCTAGACCAATATGTCGAGGAACCAAGTAGAGGGCTGGCCATCCTAGACTGGGTGATGTGTAATGAGAAAGGACTAATTGGTAATCTTGTTGTGTGAGGCCCCTTGGGCGAAGAGTGACCATAATATGGTAGAATTCTTTATTAAGATGGAGAGTGACACAGTTAATTCAGAGACTAGGGTCCTGAACTTAAGGAAAGGTAACTTCGATGGTATGAGGTGTGAATTGGCTAGAATAGACTGGCAAATGATACTTAAAGGGTTGACGGTGGATAGGCAATGGCAAACATTTAAAGATCACATGGATGAACTTCAACAATTGTACATCCCTGTCTGGAGTAAAAATAAAACGGGAAAGGTGGCTCAACCGTGGCTAACAAGGGAAATTAAGGATAGTGTTAAATCCAAGGAAGAGGCATATAAATTGGCCAGAAAAAGCAGCAAACCTGAGGACTGGGAGAAATTTAGAATTCAGCAGAGGAGGGCAAAGGGTTTAATTAGGAGGGGGAAAATAGAGTATGAGAGGAAGCTTGCTGTGAACATTAAAAACTGACTGCAAAAGCTTCTATAGATATTGTGAAGAGTAAAAGATTAGTGAAGACAAACGTAGGTCCCTTGCAGTCAGATTCAGATGAATTTATAATGGGGAACAAAGAAATGGCAGACCAGTTGAACAAATGCTGTGGTTCTGTCTTCACGAAGGAAGACACAAATAACCTTCCGGAAATACTAGGGGACCAAGGATCTAGTGAGAAGGAGGAACTCCTTATTAGTCAGGAAATTGTGTTAGGGAAATTGATGGGATTGATGGGATTGAAGGCTGATAAATCCCCGGGGCCTGATAGTCTGTATCCCAGAGTACATAAGGACGTGGCCCTAGAAATAGTGGATGCAGTGGTGATCATTTTCCAACAGTCTATCGACTCTGGATCAGTTCCAATGGACTGGAGGGTAGCTAAAGTAACACTACTTTTTTAACAGGTAATTATAGACCCGTTAGCCTGACATCAGTAGTGGGGAAAATGTTGGAATCAATTATTGAAGATGAAATAGCAGCGCATTTGGAAAGCAGTGACAGGATTGGTCCAAGTCAGCATGGATTTATGAAAGGGAAATTATGCTTGACAAATCTTCTAGAATTTTTTGAGGATGTAACTAGCAGAGTGGACAAGGGAGAACCAGTGGCTGTGGTGTATTTGGACTTTCAAAAGGCTTTTAACAAGGTCCCACACAAGAAATTGGTGTGCAAAATTAAAGCACATGATATTGGGGGTAATGTACTGTCGTGGATAGAGAACTGGTTGGCAGACAGGAAGCAGAGAGTCGGGATAACGGGTCCTTTTCAGAATGGCAGGCAGTGACTAGTGGGGTGCCGCAGGGCTCAGTGCTGGGACCCCAGCTATTTACAATATACATTAATGATTTAGATGAAGGAATTGAGTGTAATATCTCCAAGTTTGCAGGTGACACTAAACTGGGTGGCGGTGTGAGCTGTGAGGAGGATGCTAAGAGGCTGCAGGGTGACTTGGACAGGTTAGGTGAGTAGGCAAATACATGGCAGATGCAGTATAATGTGGATAAATGTGAGGTTATCCACTTTGGGGGCAAAAACACGAAGACAGAATATCCTCTGAATGGCGGCGGATTAGGAAAAGGGGAGATACAATGAGACCTGGGTGTCATGGTACATCAGTCATTGAAAGTTGGCATGCAGATACAACAGGCAGTGAAGAAGGCAAATGGTATATTGGCATTCATAGCTAGGGGATTTGAATATAGGAGCAGGGAGGTTTTACTGCAGTTGTACAGGGCCTTGGTGAGACCTCACCTGGAATAATGTGTTCAGTTTTGGTCTCCTAATCTGAGGAAGGACGTTCTTGCTATTGAGGGAGTGCAGCAAAGGTTCACCAGACTGATTCCCGGGATGGCAGGACTGACATATGAGGAGAGACTGGATCGACTGGGCTTATATTCACTGGAGTTTAGAAGGGTGAGAGGGGATCTCATCGAAACATATAAAATTCTGACCGGACTGGACAGTTTCGATGCAGGAAGAATGTTCCCAATGTTTAAGGATAAGGGGTAAGCCATTTAGGACTGAGATGAGGAGAAACTTCTTCACTCAGAGTTGTTAACCTGTGGTATTTTCTACCGCAGAGAGTTGTTGATGCCGGTTCATTGGATATATTCAAGAGGGAGTTAGATATGGCCCTTACGGCTAAAGGGATCAATGGGTATGGAGAGAAAGCAGGAAAAGGGTACTGAGGTGAATGATCAGCCATGATCTTATTGAATGGTGGTGCAGACTGGAAAGGCCGAATAGCTGAAATTACCGAAGTAGTTGAGTAGACCAAGGAACGAATGCAGCTCCGTCACATTCTGAGGCTTGGGTGCTTTTCTGATGGCCTTGGTTTTCGAATCCGTAGGCCTGATGTCGTCAGCAGCAGTTTTCCTCCCAGAAATTCGACTTCCGATGCCATGAAGATGCACTTCGAAAGTTTCAGTTTGAGTACCACTTTGTCCAGACGATGTAGAACCTCTTCCAGATTGTTCAGATGTTCAGCGGTGTCACGACCTATGACCAGGATGTCATCTTCGAACACAATGGTTCTAGGGACGGACTTCAGTAGACTCTCCATGTTCCTCTGAAATATGGCTGCAGCTGAACGAATTCCGAAAGGACACCTGTTGTAGATAAACAGTCCTTTATGAGTGTTGATGCACGCAAGTTTCTTCAACGTCTCGACCAGCTCCTGTGTCATGTAGGCCGACGTCAGATCCAGTTTCGTGAATGACTTCCCCCCAGCTAGCGTTGCATCAGGTCATCAGCCTTCGGTAACGGGTATTGATCCTGTTTCGAAACTCAGTTGATCATAACCTTGCAGTCTCCACAAATCCTGACAGTGCAATCACTCTTCAACACAGGAAGAATGGGGCTGGCCATTCGTTAAATTTGACCAGTGATATGACCCCTTCACGCTGGAGTCTGTCCAGTTCGATTTCGACCTTCACCCTCATCATGTACGGAACTGCCCGAGCTTTATGATGGATGGGTCTTGCATCCGAGTCCACGTGGATCTGCACCTTGGCGCCCATGAAATTGTCGATGCCTGGTTCAAACAGCGAGGGGAACTTGCTCAGCACTTGAGCACATGGAGTATCATCCTCCAAGGACAACGCTTTGATATCATTATAATTCCATTTGATTTTTTCTAGCCAATTCCTGCCGAACAGCGTTGGATCATTGCCTGAACAATCCATAATGGTAAATCATGAACCGCACCATCATACGATACCTTGACAACTGCACTGCCAATCACCGTTATGAGTTCTTTAGTGTACGTATGCAACTTGGCATTGACTGGACACAGATTAGGCCTCACAGCTTTAGTATCCCACAGCTTGTCGAATGTCCTCTGGCTCATTATTGATTGACTCGCATCCGTGTCCAATTCCATCGGTACCGGCACACCGTTAAGTTTCACATTAATCATTATCAGTTGGCTCTTTGTTAGGAACAAATACACTCCTCTGGTATCTCGGATTGTATATCCGGATCCGCGCTATATTGGTCATCCCCTCCACGTGATGTGTCGCAGCACGCTTGCACAGTTGCGGACACATGCGCTGGAGATGCCCCAGTCTTGAACAGCCTTTATAAATGTACTGTTTAAACCGACACTGATGAGGCCGATGATTGCCCCCACAACGCCAACATGGTGAAATCGGATTCATTCCCGTTTCGCATACGCAGTCGAGTAGGCCCTGCCATATGCACCTCTGCCAAACGACGATACAATCTTATTTACAGTACTTGCCGAGTTCTGATTTTTCGATGAAAACTGCTTTAAGTTTTTGTCCGTCGTCATGCATGCCTGGGCAATCGTGATGGCCTTGCTCAAATCCAGCGTCTCCGCCACCAGTAGCTTACGCAGGATCACCTGATTGATGCCGATTACAAAGAAGTCCCGCAGCAAGTCTTCCAACGCATTTTCAAACTTACACGGTCCAGCTAGACGTCTTATGTCGGCAACGAATTCCGACACATCAGGCCCTCAGAACGAACGTACTTGTAGAATCGATATTGTGAGATGATGATGCCTTCTTCTGGTTTGAGATGGTCACGTACCAGAGCACACAATTCCTCATCGTCCTTGTCCATTGGCCTTGCAGACGAGAGAAGATTCTTTATGAGTCCATAGATTTTCGGACCACAAACCGTGAGGAAGACCGCCCTGCGCCTAACTGCGTCAGTGGGTTCCTCCATTTTGTTGGCCAAGAAATACTGGTCCAGGCGAGCTACAAAATCTGCCCAGTCCTCTCCCTCCACAAATCTCTCCAGAATTCCAATGGTGCTCATTTTTGCATGCGAAGGTTCTTAAGTTACCTCGACGCCAAATGTTATGTATATAATAACTCGATAGACTGAATACTGTAAACTAACACAGGTACAAACCTGACTCTGCTTTATTAGGGCCCAAAGTGATTACATTACATGATGGCTTGCCTTTTATACCTGGGCCGCACACACGTGTGTACAGCCCAATGACCTCCGACAGTGGCGCCACCTGATGGCTAGTAACCCCAAGCATATATACATGACACCACCTATCCAATTTAATCTTGAATGTTAATATAGTTTATGCCTCAACCACTAACCCTAGAAGTGAATTTCTCCTACTCAAAAGAATTAAAAAAATATAATTTTGTTGGCATAAATTTTACTGATGAATCCAATATTAAAGTGTGTTTAACTCCTCAGAATGACTCCTGAGCACCTACTTTTCTCTAAGTAAGAAGTTTCCCACCTTTATAGGAAGCATTTACAGAGCACTTCTGTTTTGAGAGTGCAATCTCACTACTGCTAACCAGACTGAGGAACTGATGAGGCAATTGTTAAAGTGTTGTAAAGCACAGCAAGAAGCCTCAAGAATAGAGAGGGGAAACATGACAGGAAGCACTAGAGTATAGAAAAATACAACAAAGAACTAGATTCAAGCTAATTAACTCCTATACAATGTGGGAAACAACAGAAACTTTAATCACCAGCCATGGGCAGAAAATAATTTAGTGCTGTTTTGTTGTGCATTGCATTGGCCTGCATAAGATTAGGAGACGGAGTCTGTTTGAAAACTCAGTAATACAGTGACAATGGCTTTAAACACAGGGTGTGATTCAGCTTTGGATTGGATACATAAATCACCTTTGCAGTGTTATAAAACCAAGAAGTACACATAATCACATCCCTAAGGGTCCTTAAAAAAAAGAAACAAAACAAGTCGTCAAACTATGCCAGCACTACGCATTTTTAATACAACTAGGCTGACAAATTACACAAGGGCATATTTTCTTTTGCTGCACTCCCGGTGCATGACATTTTATGCACTTATTATGAAACTGCACACCCCAGCCTGTTATTTTCTGACCATTACAATTAATGGGCTCAAATTTGGCCCACCTCTTTTTTTGGCACACTCACCAGGGATGCGCCGACTTTGTGGGCTAAAAACGGCGCTAAAACAATCTCCCCCGATTCTGGCCGCCGTGTTGCCTCTCCCAGGGCCAGTCGATTGGGGGGCGGAGCTAGGGCCCTGCACCAGAAAAATTCCTGACAGCTCTGCACATGCGCATTGGAGTGTGCGTGCATGCGCAGTAGCTCCTGCCCCCAGCCTCTGTGTACATGCTGCAGAGTGGGCGTCCCGCCCCTATCTTGGGCCATTTGGCCTGCTGCACAGGCCAGCCCGCTGCCTTCCCAGGCTAGAAGGCCACAACAAGCAGGTTGGTGCGGGGCCCAAGCTGGAGTGGTGAGGATGGGAGGGGGAAGTTTTGATCCGAGGTGGGGGGCGGGGGGGGAGTTTTGATCCTGGGGGAGGGAGTTTTGATCCCCGGTGGGGGGGGGCTGGGGGTGGTGATAACTGTATAGCCAGTAATTTTAATGAGCTTACTCAAGACTTTCCTTAACCCTGTTGATGAAAATACTTTCCTAACCAAGTTAATAGAAAATACTTTCAAATACATCATAATCAATTCTTGAACATTGGATTTGGTGGAATAATTTTGCTTGAATTTTCAAAATATTTAAAACCATAAAAGAAACGGTAAATTTCCTGGCTATATGGTATAAAATATTTCTATGATGGTGGGTGAGCTTAGGCGGCTGGGAGAACATAAGAATTATGAGCAGGAGGTACTTCTATTTTTTATTTGGAGATTTTGAAAAACTTATGTAAACATGTTTTGTCTCTACTTCATTTATTTTTGTTGCTTAAGCTTCCATGAATGCTTCTGTTGTATACTAAATTAACTTTGCGAAATTTGTCATATGATGTCCTGTATAGCTGTTTGATCCTATTCACATTCTATAGTCAAGTCATTAAGTTCTGCTGGCCTCCAATGTACCTACCTGCACTGATTTCTTAACTCTCCACAAGTGGCCACATATGCTGGCCTAAGTTAGTTTGGAATAACTATTAGCTGTCCAAAGTGTCATAAATGGTCAAAATGGATGTAGGTAGCGAGTAACGCCCCCTTTTGAAAAAAACTAAACTAAACTAAAAGAATCCTGACTAACTCACTTACACTGGCGCAAATTGAATATGCAAAATGGGGATTTTTAAGATATTCCAGAAAAATCAAGTTGCTCCAAAAAAAATGGAGCAACTCCTGGGCAATTTTCAGCCCAATGAGTGGAATTTTACAGTTATCCTGTTGTGAAATTGGAAAATTAAACCTATTGTTCCTTTGATATTGATGAGGTGTTGTGTTTAGAGTATGAAGCCGTCAGACTCTATATTAAACTCACTTGAGTGTTGACTAATTATTCAATGTTACATCCTGAGAATTCCAATACATTCAACGCTGTAACATCTCAATTCACCCCACTCACCTACCAACAATCTAAATACCTCACCCTCACACATTTAGCACTGTTGCAAGCCTCACACTCACATCTCACAGCTTGCTCACACTGCCAGCTATTCAATCATAACAGCCACATCACTCAAACAGATTGCATGACCCTCACTGACACACTTCCCTCTCTCTTGCAGGAGAAGGTGGTGCACAACTGGAGGTAGCAGGCACTAACTGGAGGGGGAGAGGCACACCTGCATGTTCTAACCCCCATGGAGGATATGATGCTGGCAATTATAGGAAGGGCCATTAATGAGGCCATTGCCACCGACAGGACTGAAGCCATTGAAGCTGAGGGTATCCACATACCTAATCCTCCTTCTCTCATCCTACATTTCCCTCATCTCACAACCTCTTTCGACTTACAAGCTGCAGATGGTGTAAGCATGCACTTCTTACTTTTTCCTCGACCCTCACCACAACCCTACCCTTATCCCTTTTTTCTTTCAGATACCCAAGAACTTCAACCTGCCCAGGCAGTGGAGGAGGAACGAGAAGACAGTGAAGATGAAGACGTGTGATCACTCGATTTCACAGTCGCAGCGAGGTTGCATGCTAGTTCTGCTGCAGCGGACTCAGATGAGGATTTCGATGGGCTAGGCTAGAGAAGGAGCCTGATGGGTGTACACACCCAAATGCTTGGTGCACTGGAAAGCCTGTCAGAAAGCATGTGTTCAATGTCAAGGAGCATGGCAGAGTCCAGCACCAACTTGGCACTCGGCCTTGTGCAGAGCTTGGAGCCCATCCTTTCCAACATGGAACTGGCGGCCACCTCCAGCAGCACACCTGTGGAACCAACCATGATACAGCATCTGATGGCCGATGTCTCAACTTCCATTGCAGTACAAGCATCATTCACCCAGCGTCTGAGTGCTGCACTGGAAGCTCAGACTGCTGTCACGCAATCTCAGCTTGCTGCCTCTGGATACCAGTGTGGAAAGGAGCTTCCAGGGCATCACAGCACTCCAGCAATCTATTCTTCAACAGATCTGCTCCCTGAAGACCCTCTGTGGATATGGCCTCCTGGTGAGAGCTCTTCTCCCCCTTCCCCTTCTTCCAGCAGCTTGTCCTGCTCTGCATGGCCTTCGAGCGGGGAGTTCGTGAGGCGGCCTATAAAAGGCCCGACATAGGAGAGGCAGCGGGACTTCGAGCGGGGAGTTCGTGAGGTGGCCTATAAAAGGCCTGACATCAGAGAGGCAGTTGGACTTCGAGTGGGGAGTTCGTGAGGCGGCCTATAAAAGGCCCAACATCGGAGAGGCCAGCTGGTGCAGCTACAGCAGGAAGGCAAAAAAGAAGTAGAAAGAAATCGAAAGGTGACGTTATAGCCAAGGGGGTAAGTGATTGGCTGGTGATTGGTATGTAGATTTTTCTTTTTCTTTTCTTTATCAGTCAGTAACATTTAGCATTGGTGTCACCAAATTAAGTTAATCTAGGGGTTAAGTCATGGCAGGAGAGCACGGACACGTATTATGCACCTCCTGTATTATGTGGGAAGTCAGGGACGAGTCCAGTGTCCTTGATGATTACGTGTGCAGGAAGTGCATCCGCCAGCAACACCTGACAGACCACATTGTGGCACTGGAGCTGCAGGTGGATTCACTCTGGAGCATGCATGATGCTGAGGATGACATGAATAGCACGTTTAGCGAGTTGGTCTTACTGCAGGAAAAGGGTACATATAGGGAATGGGTGACCAACAGGAAGAGCAGTGGTAGGAAGGTAGTGCAGGGGTCCCCTGTGGTCATCCCCCTGCAAAACAGATACACCGCTTTGGGTACTGTTGAGGGGGATGATTTATCAGGGGAAGGCAGCAGCAGCCAAGTTCAAGGCACTGTGGTGGCTCTGCTGCACAGGAGGGCAGGAAAAAGAGTGGGAGAGCAATAGTGATAGGGGATTCAATTGTAAGGGGAATAGATAGGCGTTTTCTGCGGCCGCAACTGAGACTCCAGGATGGTATGGTGCCTCCCTGGTGCAAGGGTCAAGTATGTCTCGGAGTGGGTGCAGGGCATTCTGAAAAGGGAGGGTGAACAGCCAGTTGTCGTGGTGCATATAGGTAAAAAATGGGATGAGGTCGTACGAGCCGAATTTAGGGAGCTAGGAGCTAAATTTAAAAAGTAGGACTTCAAAAGGAGTAATCTCAGGATTGCTACCAGTGCCACGTGCTAGTCAGAGTAGGAATCGCAGGATAGCTCAGATGAATACGTAGCTTGAGGAGTGGTGCAGAAGGGAGGGATTCAAATTCCTGGGACATTGGAACCGGTTCTGCGGGAGGTGGGACCAGTACAAACCGGACGGTCTGCACCTGCGCAGGACCGGAACTAATGTCCTAGGGGGAGTGTTTGCTAGTGCTGTTGGGGAGTAGTTAAACTAATATGGCAGGGGGATGGGAACCTATGCAGGGAGACAGAGGGAAATAAAATGGAGGCAGAAGCAAAAGATAGAAAGGAGAAAATTAAAATGGAGGGCAGAGAAACCCAAGGCAAAAAACAAAAAGGGCCACATTACAGCAAAATTCTAAAGGGGCAAAGTGTGTTAAAAAGACAAGCCTGAAGGCTCTGTGCCTCAATGCGAGGAGTATTCAGAATAAGGTGGACGAATTAACTGCAGATAGCAGTTAACGGATATGATGTAGTTGGCATCACGGAGACATGGCTCCAGGGTGACCAAGGCTGGGAACTCAACATCCAGGGGTATTCAACATTTAGGAAGGATAGACAGAAAGGAAAAGGAGGCGGGGTGGCGTTTCTGGTTAAAGAGGAAATTAATGCAATAGTAAGGAGGGACATTAGCTTGGATGATGTGGAATCAGTATGGATGGAGCTGTGGAATACCAAAGGCCAGAAAACACTAGTGAGAGTTGTCTACAGACCACCAAACAGTAGTAGTGAGGTTGGGGACAGCATCAAACAAGAAATAAGGGATGTGTGCAATAAAGGTACAGCAGTTGTCATGGGCGACTTAAATCTACATATTAACTGGGCTATCCAAACTGGTAGCAATGCGGTAGAGGAAGATTTTCTGGAGTATATTAGGGATGGTTTTCCAGACCAATATGTCGAGGAACCAACTCGAGAGCTGGCCATCCTAGACTGGGTGATGTGTAATGAGAAGGGACTAATTAGCAATCTTGTTGTGCGAGGCCCCTTGGGGAAGAGTGACCATAATATGGTAGACTTCTTTATTAAAATGGAGAGTGACACAGTTAATTCAGAAACTAGGGTCCTGAAAAGGAAAGGTAACTTCGACGATATGAGGCATGAATTGGCTAGAATAGACTGGCAAATGATACTTAAAGGGTTGACGGTGGATAGGCAATGGCAAACATTTAAGGATCACATGGACGAACTTCAACAATTGTACATCCCTGTCTGGAGTAAAAGTAAAACGGGGAAGGTGGCTCAACCGTGGCTAACAAGGGAAATTAAGTATAGCGTTAAATCCAAGGAAGCGGCATATAAATTGGCCAGAAAAAGCAGCAAGCCTGAGGACTGGGAGAAATTTAGAATTAAGCAGAGGAGGACTAAGGATTTAATTAAGAGGGGGAAAATAAAGTACGAGAGGAAGCATGCCAGGAACATAAAAACTGACTGCAAAAGCTTCTATAGATATGT
The DNA here is from genome assembly GCF_044704955.1 of Pristiophorus japonicus. Lineage (NCBI taxonomy): Eukaryota > Metazoa > Chordata > Chondrichthyes > Pristiophoridae > Pristiophorus > Pristiophorus japonicus. The sequence continues at coordinate 166,936,106 of NC_091989.1, read as the reverse complement.
GAAGAGAAAAAGATTAATGAAAACAAATGTAGCAGTCGGATTCAGGTGAATTAATAATGGGGAACAAAGAAATGGCAGACAAATTGAACAAATACTTTGGTTCTGTCTTCATGAAGGAAGACACAAATAACCTTCCGGATTTACTAGGGGGCAGAGGGTCTAGTGAGAAGGAGGAACTGGGGATATCCTTATTAGGCAGGAAATTGTGTTAGGGAAATTGATGGGATTGAAGGCCAATAAATCCACAGGACCTGATAGTCTGCATCCCAGAGTACTTAAGGAAGTGTCCCTAGAAATAGTGGATGCATTGGTGATCATTTTCCAACAGTCTATCGACTCTGGATCAGTTCCTATGGACTGGAGGGTAGCTAATGTAACACCACTTTTTAAAAAAGGAGTGAGAGAGAAAGCGGTTAATTATAGACCGATTTGCCTGATATCAGTAGTGGGGAAAATGTTGGAATCAATCATTAAGGATGAAATAGCAGCGCATTTGGAAAGCAGTGACAGGATCGGTCCAAGTCAGCATGGATTTATGAAAGGAAAATAATGCTTGACGAATCTTCTAGAATTTTTTGAGGATGTAACTAGCAGAGTGGACGAGGGAGAACCAGTGGATGTGGTGTATTTGGACTTTCAAAAGGCTTTTGACAAGGTTCCACACAAGAGATTGGTGTGTAGAATCAAAGCACATGGTATTGGGAGTAATGTACTGAAGTGCATAGAGAACTGGTTGGCAGACAGGAAGCAGAGAGTCGAGATAAACGGGTCCTTTTCAGAATGGCAGGCAGTGACTAGTGGGGTGCCGCAGGGCTCAGTGCTGGGACCCCAGCTCTTTACAATATACATTAATGATTTAGATGAAGGAATTGAGTGTAATATCTCCAAGTTTGCAGATGATACTAAATTGGGTGGCAGTGTGAGCTGTGAGGAGGATGCTAAGAGGCTGCAGGGTGACTTGGACAGGTTAGGTGAGTGGGCAAATGCATGGCAGATGCAGTATAATGTGGATAAATGTGAGGTAATCCTCTTTGGGGGCAAAAGCACCAAGGCAGAATATTATCTGAATGGTGGCAGATTAGGAAAAGGGGAGGTGCAACGAGACCTGGGTGTCATGGTTCATCAGTCATTGAAAGTTGGCATGCAGGTACAGCAGGCGGTGAAGAAGGCAAATGGTATGTTGGACTTCATAGCTAGGGGATTTGAGTATAGGAGCAGGGAGGTCTTACTGTAGTTGTACACGGCCTTGGTAAGACATCACCTGAAATATTGTGTTCAGCTTTGGTCTCCCTAATCTGAGGAAGGACGTTCTTGCTATTGAGGGAGTGCAGCGAAGGTTCACCAGACTGATTCCAGGGATGGCCGGACTGACATATGAGGAGAGACTGGATCAACTGGGCCTTTATACACTGGAGTTTAGAAGGATGAGAGGGGATCTGTGGGGCTGCTGACCAAGGGCCGTGTGGCTCTTTGTCAGCCGGCGCTGACACGATGGGCCGGAATGGCCTCCTTCTGCGCTGTAAATTTCTATGTTCTATGTTTCTATCATTGCTGGCTGTGCCTTCAGCTGCTTGGGCCCTAAGTCTGGAATTCCCTCCCTCAACCTCTCCACTTCTTTCCTCTACCGTTTTGACCAAGTTTTTGGTTATCGGCCCTAAATATCTCCTTATGGCTCGGTGTCAAGTTTTGTTTGATAATGCTCCTTGGGATGTTTTACTTGGTTAAAGGTGCTATGTTGTTGTTGGGTTCAAAGCCCAATCTAGTACCTGAGTATAAGAGGACAAGAGTACAAAACCTAAGTTAACGCTCTAGTACAGTATTGAGGCTGTGCTGCATTGTTGGAGGTGCTGTCCTTCAGATGAATAAAAATATTGTTGTGTATGCAATAACTGTTAGACTGAATACCGTTTAACTCCAAGGAGGTAGAACCTTGGCTCTGCTTTATTAAGGCCCAAAAGTGACTAATATACAAAATGGCTGGCCTTTTATACTTGGACTGCACACACGTGCGTGCAGCCCAATGGCCTCCAACACTGACGCCATCTAGTGGCTAGTGATCCCAAAAGTACATACATGACAATACCCCACTCTGAGATATTAACACAGTCTTTTACAAATTGAAACGGTCCGGTGTTTTACGCTCCCGGATTGACCGTCTCAGTTCAACTCCAGCCTTGGGTGAGTGTTCAGAGTCTGTTGTGACTGGTGGCTGGGTGTCTGGCCTGGTGGGAGTGGCAATGACCATGTCAAGGATTGAAAGTCCATTTTCATTGAACATGTCAGTGATTGAAAGTCCCGATTCACTGATGACCACTGAGTCCTCTGATGACTGGGGGTAGGTTGGTTGGTCGCCAGTTGTCTCTTCCTCCGACTGTACCAGTTCATCTATGTGCCGCAGCTTTGTCTGATCCATATGTTTCCTGCATGTTTGCCCATTTTTGAGCTTTACAATAAATACTCTGTTGCCCTCCTTGGCCATGACAGTATCAGCAATCTACTTGGGACCCTGACCGTAATTCAGACCATATACAGGATCATTTACAGAAATATCGCGTGACACAGCTGCGCGATCGTGAAACCCTTGCTGACTTTGTCTTCTATATTCAACATGATTATTCAACTCAGGGTGTACAAGAGATAGCTTTGTCTTAAGACCTCTCTTCATCATTAGTTCAGCAGGTGAGACCCCGGTAAGCGTGTGTGGTCTTGTCTTGTATCTAAGCAGTATGCATGACAGGCGGGTCTGCAGTGACCCTTGGGTTACTCGCTTCATACTCTGCTTTATGATTTGGACAGCACGTTCTGCTTGCCCATTGGATGCAGGTTTGAATGGTGCTGACCTTACATGTTTGATATCATTGAGTTTCATGAACTCTTGAAACTCCTGACTGGTGAAGCACGATTCGTTGTCGCTAACAATGATGTCAGGCAGACCATGGGTCGCGAACACGACACTGAGATTCTCAATGGTGGCTGTGGATGTGCTGGATGACATGATTATACACTCTATCCACTTCGAATATGCATCCATCACAGCTATAAACATCTTCCCCAGGAAGGGACCTGCAAAGTCTGTGTGCATCATGTGGATCGTGGTTTGTATGGCCACGACCACAGACTCAGCGGTGATTCCGTTGGTGCTTTGCTGAGCTGCATGCAAATGTTGCACTGATGCACATATTATTCCAGCACAGAGTCAATTCCCGGCCACCATACATGAGACCTGGCGATGGCTTTCATCATTACAATGCCGGGATGTGTGCTATGTAGCTCACGTACAAATTTCTCTCTCCCTTTCTTGGGCATAACAACACGATTACCCCACAGTATACAATCCGACTGAACAGACAGTTCGTCTTTGCAACGAATGTAAGGTTTGGTCTCCTTGCACATTTGCTTGGGTATGGCAGACCAATCACCTTTGAGGATGCAATTCTTCACCACCGATAAAATTGGATCCTGGCTGGTCCAGGTCTTAACTTGTTGAGCCGTGACAGGGGTTCCTACACTCTCAAAAGCATCCATAACTAACAATAGATCCGCCGGTTGTGGCGTTTCCATCTCCGGTGTGGGCAACGGCAGACGGCTCAAAGCAGCGGCACAATTCTCGGTGCCAGGTTTATGGCGAATGACATAATCATAAGCGGATAATATCAGCGTCCACCTCTGGATGTGGGATGAAGCATTGGTATTGATACCTTTGTTTTCAGAGAACAGTGAAATGAGCGGCTTGTGATCTGTCTCCAGTTCAAACCGAAGATCAAACAGGTACTGATACATCTTTTTAACCCCATACACACAGGCTAGTGCTTATTTCTCTACCATGCTGTAGGCTCTTTCCGCTTTAAATAAACATTTTGAAGCATACGCGACTGGTTGAAGTTTACCCAACTCATTAGCTTGTTGGAGTACACAACCAATTCCATATGACAAAGCATCACAGGCCAATACTAAACGTTTACATGGGTCATAGAAACATAGAAACATAGAAAATAGGTGCAGGAGCAGGCCATTCAGCCCTTCTAGCCTGCACCGCCATTCAATGAGTTCATGGCTGAACATGAAACTTCAGTACCCCATTCCTGCTTTCCCGCCATACCCCTTGATCCCCCGAGTAGTAAGGACTTCATCGAACTCCCTTTTGAATATATTTAGTGAATTGGCCTCAACTACTTTCTGTGGTAGAGAATTCCACAGGTTCACCACTCTCTGGGTGAAGAAGTTTCTCCTCATCTCGGTCCTAAATGGCTTACCCCTTATCCTCAGACTGTGACCCCTGGTTCTGGACTTCCCCAACATTGGGAACATTCTTCCTGCATCTAACCTGTCTAAACCCGTCAGAATTTTAAATGTTTCCATGAGGTCCCCTCTCATTCTTCTGAACTCCAGTGAATACAAGCCCAGTTGATCCAGTCTTTCTTGATAGGTCAGTCCCGCCATCCCGGGAATCAGTCTGGTGAATCTTCGCTGCACTCCCTCAATAGCAAGAATGTCCTTCCTCAAGTTAGGAGACCAAAACTGTACACAATACTCCAGGTGTGGCCTCACCAAGGCCCTGTACAACTGTAGCAACACCTCCCTGCTCCTGTATTCAAATCCCCTCGCTATGAAGGCCAACATGCCATTTGCTTTCTTAACCGCCTGCTGTACCTGCATGCTAACCTTCAATGACTGATGTACCATGACACCCAGGTCTCGTTGCACCTTCCCTTTTCCTAATCTGTCACCATTCAGATAATAGTCTGTCTCTCTGTTTTTACCACCAAAGTGGATAACCTCACATTTATCTACATTATACTTCATCTGCCATGCATTTGCCCACTCACCTAACCTATCCAAGTCACTCTGCAGCCTAATAGCATCCTCCTCGCAGCTCACACTGCCACCCAACTTAGTGTCATCCGCAAATTTGGAGATACTGCATTTAATCCCCTCGTCTAAATCATAATGTACCAGCAGCTTGTTAGAGCAAAGCAGATTAGTGGCTTTCTCAAAAGCTCTGTCTTGAGACGCACCCCACACCCAGTTGTCGCCATTTCTTAGCAGCATGTGCAGTGGTTCTAATAAGGTGTTCAATTTAGGTAGGAAGTTACCGAAGTAGTTGAGTAGACCCAGGAACTCTGTCACATTCTGCGGCTTGGGTGCATTCTTGATGTCCTTGGTTTTTGCATCTGTAGGCCATTGCCTGGGACAATCCATAGCGGTAACTCGTGAACCGCACTGTCATACGACGCTTTAATTGTGGCACTGCCAATCACCATTATGAGTTATTTCGTGTACGTGCACAACTTGGCATTGACTGGACTTAGCCTGGGCCTCACAACCTTTGTATCCCACAGCTTGTCGAATGCCCTCTGGCTCATTATCGATTGACTCATCCCTGTGTCCAGTTCCATCGATACCGGCACCCCATTAAATTTCACATTGATTATTATCGGTTTGCTCTTAGTTAGGAATGAGTACAGTCCATACACTTCCTCCTCTGGTATCTCAGATTGTGAATCCGGATCCGCGCTAGTCTGATCATCATCCTCCACATGGTGTGTTGCAGCACGCTGGCTCATCTGCGGATACTTGCGTTGGAGATGCCCCACTCTCAGACAGCCTTTGCAACTATATTGCTTAAATTGGCACTTCCCCACAACGCTAACACGGAGAAATCGGATGCATTCCCGTTGGCGGACTTTGGGCAGCCACAGGTTTCGCATACGCAGTTGGGTGGGCCCTGCCATGTGCCGCTCTGCCGAATCAATCATATTTACAGTACTTGCCGAGTTTCAATTTTACACTGATATCTGCTTTAGACTTCTATCCGTCGTCATGCATGACTGAGCGATTGTGATGGCCCTGTTCAAGTCCAACTTCTCCACCGTCAGTAGTTTACGCAGGATCACCTCGTGGTTGATGCCAAAGAAGTCTTTGGCATCAACCAAAGATGATGATGCCTTCGTCCGTCTTAAGGTGGTGCACACAATTTTTCATATGTCTTCTCTGTTGGACTCAGGCAGGAATAGATTCTTTATCAGACCATAAATCTTTGGACCGCAAACCGTGAGGAACACCGCCCGGCGCCGATCTGCGTCGCCGACCTCCTCCATTTTTTTGGCCATGAAGAACTGGCTCAAACAGCTCACAAAGTCTGCCCAATCTTCTCCTTCTACAAATCGCTCCAACAATCCAATTTTTGCATGCAAAGGTTCTTGTTGCCTCGTCGCCAAATGTTGTGTATGCAATAACTGTTAGACTGAGTATTGTTTAACTCCAAGAGGTATAACCTTGGCTCTGCTTTATTAAGGCCCAAAAGTGACTAATATACAAAATGGCTGGCCTTTTATACTTGGGCTGCACACAATGGCCTCCAACAATGACGCCATCTAGTGGCTAGTGATCCCAAAAGTACATACATAAATTTCAAGGCCTTGTCTGTCTGCTTTCGTGATTTAAATATCCAATGAGCACAAGGAGCTTTTCTGGTATCATTTCCAACTGGCCCATTTCCTTGTAGTCACTGCAGTTCAAAGTATTTTGGCATACGTGAAACACTTTTGTGACATTTCTGAGAGTTGCAATAAGCACTATATGAATGCAAGCCTTTCTTTTAAAATCTCAATGCAGGCTCTGCCCTTTCCATCTTAACTGATTTGAACTGAGATTTTAATTCAGACGGGAATTGGGCGGGCAGAAACAAGCAGTAAACAGGCCTGACCTCGGCAGCATGAGACCCGAAAGATTTTAACTCCCAGAACTGATCTGCACACCTCCAATTAGTTGCCCGTCTGAAGTGAGCAGGAAGTGGAAGCTGGCTGATGGCGGGAGCATTGCAATGTTGGGCTGACCGAGGGCTACTGTCGGGTAAGTTGCGGGTGATGGGGTTTCGGGGAAAGTCTTATGATCATGGGGTTGGGGGGAGCCTGGGGCAGGAGATGGCTACATTTTCCGAGAGGGATCCAAGGTGCACTCCCGTAACTTCCTGGCCCCATGAGGATAGTAAAAAAAAAATTCAAATACTTGCTACTTTGGGCCACTTCCTGCTAGGTTGAGCCGGCGGAAAAGCCACAACCACATCCCTGCTCAGACCCATACTTAAAATAGCAGTCAGGACTCAATGACATCATCAGAAGAGCAGGTGAAAATCGAAGACTGCAAGAAAAGAGCGGGACATCACATGGCTTCCTCATTAGTGCTGCCCAATTGATATCAACCAGCTTGACCTGTGTGATTAGCATCTTTATAGGCCATTTACCAAAATGAAGAATTCAATGAGTGACCTTGGCATGTAGCGATAGCACAGGACAAGAGAATGGGTCATATGGCACAGTTTAATCAACCGTATAAAAACAAGTTGTGTCGCAATCTGAGGTCAACGATTACACTGGGGAAAAAATGAAAAAAATGGGGTTGGTAATATGAATTAAGCCCAAGATCTTTACCAGAGCTCATTTTTCCCTTTACTTTTCCTCTCAAAAATGGGGACACTAAAGGGATAGTTTTGATGACATTGCAAGGGCATGCCTCAATGATAAATTTATTGTGACAATAGGCTGACTCCCTTCACTCTCTAAAACACTCTCATAAAACAGTAGGAGAGAAATGGTTTGCACCACAATTCAAAGGTTTAACGTCATCCTTGCAAAGGTTATGTTTCTCTGCATTCCATGTTTCAGTTCAATGGTTTTGAGATATTGATTTTTGCCTAAAACAATATTCTGCAATCTCTTTTCCCCAATGTAGATTGATTTTTTTTTAATAAACTGCTGAACCTTCTCGCTAATTTAATTGGAACTTCTGATCGACAAACATGTCAGCTGTCAGAAGTATTATTCATCCAGTAACTTTGCTAAACTGGGTAGCATTTCACATCATCTTGAATCAGACTGAACTATAATACATTCGAGGATGCGTTTATTTGTACTGCCCTTGTCCCTGATTGGTGCTCCAATTTCACTGCACCTATTGCTGATTGGTCCTCTTTGGGGGATAAGCCACACCCTGAATTTTCTGTGGAATGTGTATTTGGAACCTGCTCAGCCCAAGTTTTGACTGACTTCACAAATTGTAACTCGATCCATTTTGACTTCAGAAGCCACAGAGGATAGATCGCCCCAAAAGCCACCAAATGTCAGCCGAAGTCCATTACCCCAGCGCAAGTGCATCCCTCCCCCAGCCGAAGTCCCTTACCCCAGCGCAAGTGCATCCCTCCCCCAGCCGAAGTCCCTTACGCCTTACGCCCCGCCCACCACCATAGATGGGGCATTGTTTGCGGATTGTTAACAGGTTTATTGGGTATGAAGTGAATAGTGACAGTGTCTCCCCTCCAATCCCTCCGCCCCCCACCCCCGCCAAGCTCCCTCTCTCCCCCAGGTTCTCTCTCTCTCGCAGGTTCTCTCTTCCCCCATCCCTCCCACCCAAAAGCTCCCTCTCTCCTCCAGGTTCTCTCTCTCTTGCCCCCTGCCACCTGCCGCTGTGGCTCAGCGGGGGGCTCGGGGGCTTGCGGCTCAGCTCTCTCTCCCCGCCTGCTGCCTCTCTCCCCGCCCGGCCGCTTCTCTCTCTCTCTCCCCCAGGCTCTCTCTCTCTCTCTCTCTCTCCCCCGGTCGGCGGAGGCTCGCGGAACGTGGTCGGACTGATTGCAGGGCCCCACTTCCGGTTCCGGTTTTGGGCGGGAGGCATCGGGGGTGGAGTCTAGAGGGGATTGAGAGGACGCAGGCGCAGAAGGACCAAAAAAGGACAGTACAAATAGTCACATCGTATATTCGAGAACTGCATTCGTTAAGACCAGTGGGTTCAAACTATTTAATTTATTGAGATTGACTCTCGCATGATGTTGTATACTTTGATGGTTCAAATTACAGAAACACAACAAAATGTTAGAAATACTCAGCAGGTCAGGCAGCATCTGTGGCAAACAGAGTTAACATTTCAGGTCAATGACCTTTCGTCCGAACTGAAAAAAGTTTGCGATATAATAGGATTTATGCAAGTACAGAGGCAGGGAAAGGGGGGGAGGGGAGGAAAGAACAAAAGGGAAGGTTTGTGATAGGATGGAAGGCAGCAGAGATTATATGACAAAAGGGACGATGGTATAAAACAAAAGGAGATGGTAATGGGACAAGTATAGAAACAAAAGATGAGTCTAGAAGAGGTGTAAATGGGAATGGCAGAATCATCAACAGCTAGCGTCCGAGAAATTGGGGGCAGAGGTTATGGTCTGAAATTTTTGAACTCGATGTTGAGTTCGGAAGGCTGTAAAGTGCCTAATCAAAAGGAGAGAGAAATTGTTCAAAAAGGACTGGATAATTTGTTCTACATAACTGCAGGAGAGTAACTGAAAAATAATATTTCAAATATTACTGAGGAATTTAACTACCTCTGGTTGTGTGCTGGGTAACCATTAAAATTACTTTCTGCACTAATACAAAATACGGGTTAATTTTAACCTAGCCCCGCCCAATGGCAAACTGACAGGATTGGATCAGCCACTTGTTTTACACCCTGCCCGATTCTACTTTTCATTGACTTCGATAGATTGCGTGTGATGTAATACGGGCGGCTGATCTGTACCTGTCAGTTTCCCAACGGGCGCGTGAGCTTACAATTAAAATACATCCTGAGCTCCTTTAAATGCATTTAGTCTGTTTGGGTGCGCTGTTGCAACCCAACTTTAATAGCAAACACCCGGGACTGTCCTAAAACTGATATTGCAACAGTTGTGGGAAACACAACACAGTTCCTCCTCACATCCTATGTACATCAAGTTGCGGGGGGCGGGGGGGATTTTAACAGGCAAGTACAGGTGGTTTAGGAATGGGGGGGGGGGGAGGGGGCAGAAAGAGTTAAAGAAAAAGTTTTCGCGACCGCAACCCAGCTCCAATGTGCCAACTTCCAGGTTCCACTGAGCTATGTTTGGCTGTGTGTGAGCAATCACATCAGTGTGATTGTTAGCGCAGGCAGGTGGACAACAAAGACATAATTTAGGTCATAATTGAATGTAAATGAGGGCCTTTTCACAGAAATAAGACTTTCCTTCAGATCTAATGCCTCCAGCATGGCTTTCCCATGATTCGGGGAACTGGTCCTTTTCAGAATGGCAGGCAGTGACTAGTGTGGGGTACCGCAAGGTTCAGTGCTGGGACCCCAGCTATTTACAATATATACTAATGATTTAGACGAAGGAATTGAATGTAATATCTCCAAGTTTGCAGGTGACATTAAGCTGGGTTGCAGTGTGAGCTGTGAGGGGGATGCTCAGAGGCTGCAGGGTGACATGGACAGATTCGGTGAGTAAGCAAATATATGGCAGATGCAGTATAATGTGGATAAGTGTGAGGTTATCTACTTTGTGGCAAAAATAGGAAAGCAGATTATTATCTGAATGGTGACAGATTAGGAAAAGGGGAAGTGCAATGAGACCTGCGTGTCATGGTACATCAGTCATTGAAAGTAGGCATGAAGGTACAGCAGGCAGTTAAGAAAGCAAATGGCATGTTGGCCTTCATAGAGAGAGGATTTGAGGAGTATAGGAGCAGGGTGGTCTTACTGCAGTTGTACAGGGCTTTGGTGAGACCACACGTTGAGTATTGTGTGCAGTTTTGGTCTCCTAATCTGAGGAAGAATATTCTTGCTATTGAGGGAATGCAGCAAAGGTTCACCAGACTGATTCCTGGGATGACAGGACTGACATATGAAGAAAGACTGGATCGATTAGGCTTATATTCACTGAAGTTCAGAAGAATGAGAGGGGATCTCATAGAAGCATATAAAATTCTGACGGGATTGGACAGGTTAGATGCAGGAAGAATGTTCCCGATGTTGGGGAAGTCCAGAACCAGGGGTCACAGTCTAAGGATAAGGGGTAAGCCATATAGGACCGAGATGAGGAGAAACTTTTTCATCCAGAGAATTGTAAACGTATGGAATTCTCTACCACAGAAAGTTGTTGAGTCCAGTTCATTGGATATATTCAAAAGGATGTTAGATGTGGCCCTTACAGCTAAAGGGATCAGGGGGTATGGAGAGAAGGCAGGAGTGGGGTACTGAAGTTGCATGATCAGCCATGATCATATTGAATGGTGGTGCAGGGTCGACGGGCCGAATGGTCTGCTCCTGCACCTATTTTCCATGTTTCTATGTTTCTATGACCAGTAAAAAGGAGGCAAGTTGCAGGTGCACTTTATGGGTTCTATCAACTTCAGATAGCCCAAACTCAATTAATGCTCAGTTCTTACAGTTCCCTTTAGATCACACGTAGCAGAGAGTTCTTGTCACCATACAAGTATCAGAGAACTCCGGAGGCTTTCCAACAGACACCAGCAGGGTGGGAGGTGCCCTAGATGTTTTTGACTGTACATAAGAGGAAGACCATTACCATCCACGGCAGCGTTGAAGTGCTGTGATGGGATCAACAGGTGAACAGGAGAGAGATGCACAGGAGGGAGGTGCACAGGAGAGGGGCCGAGATCGCAGTAGTCACTACCAATGTCAAAGGGTTTACAGACAGAGGCACAGCTTCCTTAGCCTCTCAGAAGATCAGTGCTTCCGCAGGCTGAGGTTGTCACGTCAGGTGGTGGCAGACACCTGCAGCCTCCTAGACGAAGACCTGCTCTCTGCTGGACCTGGCGTCCATACATTACCTGTGGCTGTGAAGGTCAACACCACTCCCCCTCTTTGTCTCTGGTTTATTCCAGGGCACGACCGGAGACATAGCGGGTCTCGCAGTCCGCAGCAAATAAATGCATAAGGCAGTGACGGATGGATTGTTTGCCAGGGCTGTGTATAATGTAAACTTCCCCTGTGATGACAACAGCTAGAATGAGTGGGCACTCGGATTCGCCTCTCAACCCCCTGAGATGTCTGCGCTCCCCTAATTCTGCCCTCTTGAGCATCCCTGATTATAATCGCTCAACCACTGGTGGCCATGCGTTCTATTGCCTAGGCCCCAAGCTCTGGAACTCCATGCTTAAACCTCTCCCCCTCTCTACCTCTCTTTCCTCCTTTAAGACACTCCTTAAAACCTACCTTTTCGACCAAGCTTTTGGTCACCTGCCCTAATTTCTCCTTATGTGGCTCGGTGTCAGATTTTTTGTCTTATACTACTCTTGTAAGTGCCTTGGGGCATGTTACTACCTTAAAGGCACTATATAAATACAAGTTGGAATATGCTTGGCAAGACAGAGTGAAAGGGAGCGGGGGCTTAAACCACAGGATGTAAATGAATCAGCAAATGTACTCCCTTTTCCTGACCTGGTTGGATCATTAAATCGCATGCTGCACTGCATCGAAGACTGGGGCACATGCTCCTGCTGCTCATCTCCTCAGCTACCTTCAACCATGCCATCTTGGTGAGAGCTGGTTTCTTCCTCCCATTTCTGGGAAAAATATGTCCTTCCTTCTCTTGATTACACCCAGCAGCAATTCCAGGGATGCATCATTGAAGCTGGGGGGGGTGCCCTTACTCTCTGTGCACCATCCATCCTGAACACCTCCAATTTCCATCTGTGCAGTGTCCCTTTAAATACAGCTGCGATCATGTCATGTGGGTGCGCATCATGCCCGCTGCGCAGGTTGGTGACACGAAACCCGGAAGTCAAAATTTATTTCCTCAATCAAGCTGAAATCAACTAATCTGACGCGCTGAGTTGAATTCCGGGTTTTGAACACACCATTCCATCTGCCCACCCGGAATCCTGGTTGAGTGCAGCTCCAGCAACACTCAAGCAGTTCGACACCGTCCAGGACAAAGCAGCCCGCAGGATTGGCACCCCATCCACCACCTTCAACTTTCACTCCCTCCATCACCATGTGTACCATTTCCAAGATTCTTCAGCAGCACCTCCAAAACCCGCGACCTCTACCACCTAGAAGGACAAAGGCAGCCGGCGCACAGGAACACCAACACCTGCAATACCCCTCTGTAATACAGTTCCACCTCGTGAACTACTGCTCCACCTTGTGGATTACTGTGGTAATGCACCTACTGGTGTAAACAATAAAAGTGTCATGCGACAAGTCACATGATGACAAGTTCCTTTGGAGCTATCTTGTGTGCAGTGTGTTTGTGATGACATAGGATAAGATTTCTGGATACTCTGGCTGAAATTTTTGTTGAATAATCCAGTCAACCAACAGAGCAACTTTGAGAGCTACTTTGTTTTTCAGCACAGCTAAAAATCCAAGATAAATTACAAGCACATTTGGCTGAACTGAAGAGTCCAGTTGACCATGTCTATGGGAATAATAGGGTGCTTGGGTGAGTTCCATCATGACCGAGAGACTTTCAAAGCATATGTGGAACGTCTGGAAATGTTTTTCACTGTGAATAGTATCGTCGAAGTACCCGATGATGAAAACCGTAACCGGTGGTGTTAGAAAGTAAACGGGCTATTTTCTTGTCTAAAGCAGCCCCTGAGGTGTATGAAACCCTGAAAAATATGCTTGTTCCTGCCAAGCCAAAGGGCACGCCATTGAAGGTGATTCCAGCACTACATCCTGAGCCTCTGGAAATTGCTTAAGCTTATCGTTTTGGAACATGAGATCAATTACATGACGAGGGTATCAGTGAGTACATTGTAGCTTTCAAAAAAACTATCCATTCACTGTCATTTCGGAAACTTTCCAGACCGAGCATTGCGTGACCTCTTTGTTTGTGGGATGAAAAATGAAGCAATTAGATGAAAGTTGTTGACAACCCCTAACTTGACTTTTGATTTAGCTTGTCAGACAGCAATATTGATGAATATGGCCGATCAATACTCCCGAGAATTTTGCACCATTTCCAGTTGTCAGACAACCGAGGTGAATCACCCATAGGTTAAAAGTAAAAGGCAGTTGGGCCCCAAGGCCTCAGCAACTAGCCAAGGTAACGGAGCATTGAAGTTGTGCTATCAGTGTCTGGGACAACACATTGCTCAAAGCTGTCCATATGTGAAGGCAGATTGTTTCTTCTGCAAGAAAACTGGGCATCTTGCAAAGGCATGCTGACTGAAGAGTAAACTGATGTTCAATGCTATAAGTAGAAATCGCCAGCGACTACATAGCATTGAGGAGAAGCAACAGGACAAGGAGGTTCTGGAAATACACATCATCAGGAGCATGAGGGTATCTTAATAGCGATTCACGAAGTATTGTCATCTAAGTAGATGTTGTAGGAACCAGGATACCCATGAAAATCGACACTGGTGCATATGTGAGCGTAGTACCAGAATCGCTATATTTCGACAAGTTGAGTGATTTTCCACTGGAAAAGTTGAAGTTATAGCTGCAAAACTATACAGGAGAGCATATTCCTGTGGTAGGACGTATCACCGTAGCAGTGAAATACAAGGATCAGTTTCAGAGCTTGCCTCCCTTAGTAGTGTCAGGAGACAAGCCTGCCTTAATAGGTAGAAATTGGTTGGGATCACTGAAGCTGGATTGGACAGAGATTTTTCGTGTAGAAACAAAATTTGCGTCAAAAGGAGATGTCATCAAGCAATATCCGAAGGTGTTCCGCGAAACAAGCAGCCGGATCCAAGGCATCAAGGTGAGTGTCAGAGTACAGAAGGACGCTAGCCAAGTTTACTGCAAGCCACGTCCAGTACCATATGCACTCAAAGAGAAGGTTGAGCAAGAACTCAAAAGACTAGAAACTGAGAGCATTATCTCTAAGGTAGATCTAAGTAAGTGGGCTACACCCATTGTAGTTGTACCTAATTCAAATGATATTACTGATGCTATGACCAGGTTGCCATCCCCATCCCAAGTTGCACCTAATAGAGAAGAAGTGTTCTATTTTTCATACATTGATGAATTGCCAGTCACAGTTGAAGAGATTGGTAGAGTAACCAAACATGACCCAATTATGTCAAAGGTGTATGATTACATAGCAAATAGCTGGCCAAACCAAGTATCAGAGAAATATATTCATCCATACTTTGTTCGTAGGAATTATCAGTGGATAAAGATTGTATCATGTGGGGTGCAAGAGTAGTTACTTCAAATAAGTTCAGGTCCAAATTATTAGGAGATCTTGGAAGGTGCTTGAGCAAGAGTTTTGCACGGAGTTACTTATGGTGGGCAGGTTTAGATAAAGAAATAGAGTACATCGTTAGTCAGTGTACAACATGTCAATTGGTAAATAAGAAATCACCATGAAAATGGCCTCCCAGGGTGTGGCAAAGGTTACATATAGATTTTTCTGAGCTAGAAGGACAACAATTGTTCATTGTGATTGATAGCCATTCGAAGTGGGTAGAGGTGTTTCCGATGCAGAAAAGTAAAACACTAGATAATTTGCGTTGTGGTTATTTTGCTGTGATTTTAATGGATGCCCCAAAATTGTCCTAAGACTCATTAGTCAGTACACCAACTCTGCCTCATGAGTCCTTTATGCTAAGAATGTATTCGCTGCCTTTTGTTTCCAAACATTAGAAATTTAAAAAAATAGAAAAAATACACCACATATTTTTATTAATTTAAATTAAAGTTATTTATGTATTATAAAATATATTTTCCCGATTTTTAAAAAAGTTTTTTTAATTATGGTTTAAAATCAACTTACCGTAGTGGAGGGTTTTTAACAATAAAGTTTGTTATTTTAATATTATTTTATAATGTTTTTGTGTATTTTAAAGCTCTTACACCTGTAAAAGTAGGCTATGCACCTGCCTTTATCAGGTGCAAAAGTTTTCAGGACATCGCTGGGCAAGATATGGATAAATACCGCAATCTTGCCCATGCGAATGTCCTGGATGTGCAGACACAGAGGATCTGTCAAGCTCCAGCTTGATAGATCGGAAAAGCAGGTTTTCAGCGCATGCGCATTGTGCGCTGAAAACCGGCTTTTGCGATGCCTTCCCGGGTCCATAGACACTCCGTACGGACCTGGGAGGCCACAATTTCTGGGCCATTCATTTTCTGGTCCTAGGAAATTCAGCTTTAGTGCTCCAAGAGGGAAGTGGAATCAAGCGCTAACCACTTCTCTTAGGGTGCTGAAGTGCGAGAGTGAGGCGGTAATGGTAGAGTGCTGAACAATATGGAATGCAATGCTACCAGTATCAGAGGCTGCTTCCCTCGCTTAAAGGGAAGAGCCAATGATGGTTAATAACATTCTTCTGCTCAATTCTGTGTTGCCAGGCGACCTGCCGACTGCCATTACAGCCCCAAACACTCTCAGAGAGTGGAGCGCTGAGACATCGTGCAGCAATGAAGCATCAAAAACTTTCAGCAGGCACTCGACTGGTGCGAAGAATAAAGTTTGGCCTACCTGAAAAACCACTGCCTTTAATTAGCACGCCCCAAACGGCCAGCCGAGGTGACACCGCCTCCTCTTTCTGCTGTTGCTGATCCCTGGCGATACAGCAGGGGGAGAGGCGCAATTTTCTTTCCTGGGTAGTAACGGGGCGCTGCGAACTTTGTGACATCACGATCTGTGAGGCGCTAAGAGTTAGTGCCACGCTAAACCGGCAGGGAAGTTCGCAGGCATAGCTGAATTCGCCGTGCCTGGACACTAACCCCTTAGCAGCCCGTTACCGCCCCCCACAGGCGTTAACGGGAGGTGCAAACCAGCTGAATTCCTCCCCCTTAGCTTTACAATGTTCACTAGTCTTATGTTGACAATTGAATCTTCAAAGACGCCACTGAATGTTTTTAAAAGAGGAACTTCAATTGTTGCTGATAGCTAACTGTTTTACGTTACTCAGAAAAAGAACTGAAAGCTGCTAGATGCAAAATTAAGTAGCCATCCATTTTTCAGGCAAGGCATGGGCGGCAGGCAGAGGAAAATTGCTTGCATAACCTTGTGGCTTTGTCTTATCAAAACAGTCTGGGCCATTTTCTGTGAGTTAACCCCCATATTTACTGTGCTAAAATGAAAGAAACCAATGTAATGATGCATTTTTTTTTAAACAGTCCTATCACAAACTTCCCTGAAATAACTGTTTGACAGGCAAGCGCTTGCCTTCTGTGGTTAGAACAATGATTAAAAATGTCTTCAAATAAAGCACACACAAATGCAACCTTGTGGAGGAGTGTTCACATTTCATTCTCTGTGGTCTGTTTCCATCTCTGAGATGGTGTTTTGCATCTATCTGCTAGAAGGGAGCCCGAAATAAATCGGTGCTCCTTGCTAGTCCATTGCACATTACACGGAATTAGCTGCAGTAATAGGGGTCAGACTTTAACTCCGTGCAAACAGACTTCAGAACTCAAGCTCCATAAAAAGAGCGTGCTCATTCTTACCACTTCATTGTACAGTTCATTATGAAGCCCGACAGCACTTTAAATGAAGAATTTGTAGCAGACGGCTGCTATTAATGTCTAAAGGAATTTGTCTCAAAACCTGCTTTCAATAAATAAGAAAGCAATACCAGGTCTATACATTGGCATAGTCATATATTTAGCTTTTTTTCACTTGCAGAGTTACGTATTTAATCATCCCTGCTTTGTTAGTAAACATATTTTTACGAAGCTTTGTTGACAATGAAGCAGATGCTTCTTTGAGCTGTGCCCCCTCCTCTATCCACCAAATGAAATATATATATATATAAATATATATATATATATATATATAGAGGAAAATATACTAGAAATGCCAATTCTTAAAAAAATAATTCAGCTGGAACAATCTTTTAGGACACCACGATGACCTCTTGCATGCCCGAGACCTGCCTGATGCAATTTTCTAGTATGCCTGTAACAGGCACACAGTGCACCCACTCAAAACAGGCGGCAGTTGCTTATGTTTGGGGGCCTGTGCTGGTTATAGGACCCCGTTTGCAATTTTCAGGTACAAAACGATGCACATTCTGTTCATTTGTACCAGGCAGTGAGTGGGCAGCCTAACCAGAGTCACTCCAGATACCACTCCAGAAACAGTCTGAAACATTTTGTGGGGAGTGGGGAGTGGGGAGCAGGATAGCTCTTCCCAACTCCAGAAAAATACTGCAGACCAGTGCCGGCCACTGGATGCACCCCCACCTTTTACGACCAGTTCGGCTCTGCCATGGAGCTACTGGATTTGCAGCCCCCATTGTGGCAAACTGCCAGCTAGCGCTCATCAAGTACTTGGCAGCCCACCTGAATTATGCTGAATTATCCAACGTGAATTAGGTTCACGTTTCCCAATGCTGGCTTCAGGTGGGCGGGGCAGTCTCTCCACCAACTTCATGACTACTTTGGGTGGAAGTTAAAAATGGCCCCCTATCTCTGAAGAGGTATTCATGGAGATCGCTAAGCTCTTTAATTCAAATATAAGCACTTTATGGATTCTTGACCAAATCTATCTTTTGATTCATATTTATCTCTATCTTTATACTGTGCAAAGGAAATGAATCTACTTATATTGATATATCAACATGACCGATCCCCATCAAACGTTGCAGGGTTTCAAACTGGTGGCTTTTCACCAATCAAACTGTGAACAGCGCAAAATGACTTGAGTACTCAGTCAAAGGCCAGACTGTTCCCTTATGGTTCTTGTTTTGTAGGTTGCATATTGTTCCCAGATGCACTTCATTAGCAACTTGATTGAATTTTAGATTTGGGAGATGAAAACCACAAAACTACCTTCTTGTAAACATTCCAAAATCCCCCAAAAGGTGATTTTACTGTGACTTCTCTAACCAATTACTATTCCTAACTGCACAAATAGGGGACTGGACACATTTAATCTGAGAAACTATTTTTGAAGAACAGAAAATGCGAAAGCACTCAGCAGATCAGGCAGCATCTGTGGAGAAACAGAGTTAACGTTTCAGGTCGATGACCTTTCGTCAGAACTGGAATAAGTTAGAGATATGACAGGTTTTAAGCAAGTGTAGGGGCAGGGAAAGGGGGGAGGGGAGGAAAGAACAAAAGAGAAGGTCTGTGGGAGGGTGGAAGGCAGGAGAGATTAAATGACAAAAGGGATGGTGGTGCAAGGCACCTTAAAAGGAGATGGTGACAGGATAAGTAAAGAAACAAAAGATGGGTCCAGAAAAGGTGTAAGTGGGAATAGCAGAATCATCAATAGCTGCCGTCCGAAAAAATGAGAGCAGAAGTTGTGATCTGAAATTGTTCAGTCCAGAAGGCTACAAAGTGTCTAACGAAAGATGAGGGGGGTCGAAATTGCCCCTTTCTATAAGACCTCTGGCCGATTGAAAGTGGCAGCCAAGGGTCAGTGGGGACTGGCCGCTCGGTCGCCGTGGAGGGGCCGCCATTTTGTATATTGCCTTCCTTTAGTTTTGGAGCAGTGTACGGGACCGCCCCACCGCATCGTGCACACGCCGAACCCTTACCAACCGGCGGCGACCCCCTTTTGGAAATTGCCCCGCGGAAAATTGCCACGTGCAGAATTGCTCCTGGCAGCTTTTTCTGTCGGTATCCTTTTTGTGGCTGGGGGGCACGGCCGATCTTAAAGGGGAGGTCGCACTGCCGGCGACTCCATTTTTTTTTTGTCGGCCAACTGCCAGGTCGAGGCGACAATTATGGCCATGGGCCCTCTTGGGTGCCAGATGGTTGGCCCGGCCGAAACCCTCCCTGGTGGCCCAATGTTTGACACTACAGTGGCTGCAGAGTTCTCAGCGGCCCTCCCCTTTAACTGAAGGGGAGGGACATCGTGATGTGTCAGCGCGATGACGTCATCAGCACGGTGCTAATGATTTGGAGCGTCGGCCACTCCGACCCACCCTCACTTCCGCCACGCTAATGGCAGCCATGCCAATCTGACCGCCCTTCCGCCCCTCTCCTGACACCAACACCGTTCCTACCGCAAACAAAATATAAAGACCTGAATTTCTCCGAATTGTCTGCCCCATGCATTGGGGTGGACGGAACACTTGAAAAGCGGTAGGTATGACCCGTTTCGAGCGGAGGGCAATTTCAGCCCCAAGATGCTGTTCCTCAAGTTTACATTGAGCCTCATTGGAACAGTGTAGGAGGCTGAGGACAGAAAGGTCAGAATAGGAGTGGGGCGGAGAATTAGAGTGACAGGCGACTGGAAGCTCGGGATCACACTTGCGATTAGGCACTTACAGCCTTCCGGACTCATCATTGAGTTCAGCAATTTCAGATCATAACCTCTGCTCCCATTTTTCGGATGGCAGTTGTTGATGCTTCTGGTATTCCCACTTACACCTTTTCCAGACCCATTTTATGTTACTTTACTTTCCCATTACCATTTTCTTTTGCCTTGCACCATCATCCCTTTTGTCATTTAATCTCTCCTTCCTTCCACTCTATCACAGACCTTCCCTTTTGTTATTTTCTCCCCTTTCCCTGACTCTGCACTTGCTTACAACCTGTTACATCTCTAACTTTGTCCAGTTCAGGTCCAGTCATCGACCTGAAACATTAACTGTTTCTCTCTCCACAGATGCTGTCTGGCCTGCTGAGTGTTTCCAGCATTTTCTGTTATTTTTTCAGATTTCCAGCATCCGCAGTATTTTGATTTTACATTTTTGAAGAGTTTTGTCTACTATGACTGACTGCAAATCTGGATAGATATATATAATTTAGAGGCTTCAAATAAGGCTTGAGATGAAAAGGATTTTTCCCTTACAGAGAATAGCAAATGAGTGGGAAAGCCTTCCAGCAGAATGCACCTCTAAAAATGAATGAATATCTTGATAGGAACAAGGCTAATTGTGTTAATGCTACGTATCATGAAACATCGTGAATCCTGAACTCTGGGAGCTGCAGCAATATCAACTAGAAAGACACTAGTCAAGGATAAATGATACAAGGTATAAAGTTAGATATATATTTTGTAGTTTCACTTGGTTTAGCCTTGCCTAGACAAGGGGAAATTAAGAAACTTTGCAGAACCTGTCCAAGTGATTAGATAGATTGAATAGAATACATGACTGGTCAGATTTTACATGCCCGCAAGGATAAAGGGCCAAACAGGTTTTTCTTATTCCAAACTTTCTTATCTGTAGTATTAAATGGCCATTTTAAATAACGTACATTGTTGAACTGTCAACTATCTACCATAACCTCTGCCCATCTTTTGTTCCTTTTCCTCCCTTTTTTTTTTACAACCCCCCCACTTTTTATTTTGTTTTTCTCTGGTTCCCATGGCAGCTGGTTCTTATTCCGCCACTCGCACCCTATCTAGACCCATCTTTTGTTTCCTAACTTGTGCCATTACTATCTCAATTTGGCCCATCATCTCTTTTGTCTCTCAAATTTCTCCTGCCTTCCACCCTATCACAGACCTTGCCTTTTGTTCTTTCCTCCCCTCCCCCTGCACTTCCTTAAGAATGGGTTACATTTCGAACTGTTGCCAGTTCTGACCAAGGGTCACAGACCCGAAACGTTAACTCTTGTTTTTCTCCACAGATGCTGCCTGACCTGCTGAGATTTCCAGCATTTTCTGTTTTTAGTTCAGATTCCAGCATTCGCAGTATTTTGCTTTTGTACTATCTTCCTTATATGAGCTTTATCTTACCAATCTTCTCTATTGTTATCTTGGTTTAAAATGATCAAAATAAGAGAAACAAAATAATTATAATTATTATGGATCTTATATTTCCCAAGACACTGTGGCATCTCCAAACTGATGCACCTCTAATTCATCAAAATGCATTTAAATAGAAGTCACTGATAAACTAATCTAACCCACAGTGGAAGTCAAAATATCTGAACATGCTCATATTTATTAACGGACTCCAAAAGAGCAACCTGGTTTCTGGTGAATTCTGTTTGTTATTGATTTTGACATGAAGTAGTTACATTAACATATGGTTCTACATGAAGTCAGTCAGTCATTCGAAGTCAGCAGAACCACCGAAGGCTCAGACATTATTATTTTACTGGTTCCGAGAAGTTGTACAAGAAAGGCTTTAGGTAAAAAGAATGAACTTGTATTAATAGAGTGCTTTATCGCAACTCTCAAAACATTCAATTAATTAATATCTGAAGTGAAGTTTAGTGAGTGAATGTGCTAGCCAATTTGCATACAACAATGTCAGACAGCAAATGAAATAAATAACCAAGATCATGGACCTGAAACATTAACTCTGTTTCTCTCTCCACAGATGCCGTCTGATCTGCTGAGTGTTTTCCAGCATTTTCTGTTTCAGAGTTCCAGCATCCGCAATATTTTGCCTTTGTAGATAAATAACCAATCTGTGTTGGTGGTGTTGAGAGAGGAATGCTAGTCAGGACACCAAAAGAATTATCTGCTCTTCTTCAATAGTATGTTTAATTATGTGGCACCAGTAATTTCCTCATAAAGGATATTCAGATATTGGTGTGAAGATCTTTGATAAGAAAAATAATTTGTATTTATAGTTTGAAATGTTAAAAGCTTTGTAAGATGCTCCCTTAAGGGATGTAAATGCCCTTCATTGTGTGGAACTGAATCATAGATACCCGAAAGATATTGGGATCCATCCCTGCATTGAGTTGGCTGATGAGAGGTCCACGAGGTTGTACCAGTGGAAACCACCAGGGTTTCTGTTCCTGAGCTCTGGAATTCTATCCCACCAGGGTTTCTGTTCCTGAGCTCTGGAATTCCATCCCACCAGGGTTTCTGTTCCTGAGCTCTGGAATTCCCTTCTCTGCCCTTCTGTATTCCTTTAAAACGCTCCTTAAAACCTATCTCTTTGACCAAGCTTTCGGCCACCTGTCCTAATATCTCATGTGGCCTGGTGTCAAATTTTGCCTGATACCACTTTTGTGAAGCGCCATGGGAAGTTTTACTACGTTAAAGGTGCTATATAAATGCAAGTTGTTGTTGCTGTTACTCATTAGCTGGTTGCCTGTACTGGAAAATATGCATGTGGGGATCGTGGGTTGGATAGGATCAAGTCTGGCTGTGATGCTCATATCCCTAGCTAGCGAGCCTGCCCACTCACACATAGTTAGCACATGAACGCCCTTCAGGCAACATAAATAGTTCAATCTATGTAAAAAAAAATGACACCAAATGGCAAAGAATGGTCCCAAAATCCAAAGTCAATGTCCATCCTACAGCGGCCACGTCTGGACTGTTCATTGATCAAAATATTAACGATGATTAATTTCACACCATTTAGTTTTCAAACATCACAAATATGCTACATAACCTTCCTTTAATTACTCATTTGTCTTCCTTAAAAGTATGCCATTTTTTAAAAATCCATTTGACACAAGCACATAAAACTAGAAAAATAAGCAAGAGTCTGAACAAAACAAGTTGGGGAACTCTTTCCAAAAGATGTTAAGTAAACATGCATCTTAACATAGTCTTTGAGAATTTTTCGATAATAAAAATAAGTGAGTTAGTTTAGAATCCATGTTGACACCTGCTCTAGCTTAATTATTGGCTAAGCCACAGCTCTGTTTATTTATTTTCTTCACTAAACTGTTAAAGAATTCCAAGGAGATTTGAGCCTAGAGAGTCTATTGTCCCTGAAAACGGGCACGTGATGGGCAGGGAGCACACTGCGCGCGCCTGTGCGGATTCAGGCAGCATGTAATATTCATGCTGCCTGCTGATTATAATCAATCAGGCTTGCAGTCAACGCTACTCATCGGCTGCATGCCTGTTTGGGGTGGGGCGGATATCAGTCTTCTCTGTTGCCACTTAAAGGCAGTTAGCAACCCTTAAAGTGAAGTGCACTCTGGGTACAGATAACAGGGTAAGCCTCTTTAGAGAAAAATAGCTGCAAGATCTACAGATCATTCCTCCAGGTTTATCGATGCTGCCTTGGAGGCACTGGTCCAGTCAGTGGACAGGAGGAGGGACATCCTCTTTCCTCCAGAGGGCACGAAGCTCTCCAGGCATCAACTCCAACAACAGTGGAAAGAGGTGGCACAGCAAGTCAATGCCAACAGTTTAGCGCCAAGGCTTCGGTGCCGTAAAAAGTTCAATGACCTCACTAGAATTGTCAAGGTGAGAGCACTGTTCTCTTACTCCCTGCTCATACCTCCACCCTCATTTCTCACACCACTCCCCTCCCCACCTTCCTTCACTCTCCTACAATCACTGCACCACATTTCGCTACACTTCCTTCTCTTCACACTCACACACTTAGCATTACTCCACACCTCACTTAACCATACCTCACTTCTGACACACTGCACACCAGCTATTCAACCATGCCAAACATATGCTAAATACCTCACGTCTGTTAATGCAAGACTCCCCCATCACTTAAGAGAAAGAGAGTGGAAAGGGGGGCATGTAGGTACATTAAAAACAGATGCAGGCGAGACTATAATGGACAATAAGGAACTGGCAGACTTATTAAATGAATACTTTGTATCCGTTTACACAGTAAAGGAAGGGCTAAAATACCAGCGGTTCAAGGGAATCTAAAAATAAGAGATGTAATTGAGCTGTTTGATGAATTTGTTTTTGCCGTTTCACTTGTAGTGAAGTAAGGGCAAGACCCAGAGACGCTGCACTAAAGGAAGGCAGTCAGATGGTGGTAATAAAGTTGTGGGACTGCTGGTGTATTGGGGAAGGGAGGGATGGTTTAGGTAAAGTGCTCTTCGATGAGCAGGCCTCTGACAGCTAGCGCACTGGTAGTTGTGGCCTCTCCTTTTCTTCATTCTCCTTCTCCTGTTTTTGCTAAAGTTCTCATTGCCCAGGTGGTGGTAAGGGATCATCCCTCATGATGGCAAAGTGCGGAGCATGCAGCAGATGACCACAAATCTGGATATCTGCTCAGAGGTGTACTGCAACGCCCCTCCTGAATGGCCCAGGCAGTGAAAGCATTGCTGGAGGATGTCGACTGTTTGCTCGATGATGTTCGGGTGACGGCAAGGCTCTCGTTGTAGACGAGCTCTGAAGCTGTGCCTGGTTGCCTGACGGAAGTCATGGGCTATGTCCAGAAGGGATATCCCTGGTCACCAAATAGCCAGCCTGCAACTTGCCGGCATGGAATAATGGTGGCACACAGGACTGGCGCAGGACTGAAGAGTCATGACTTCTACCAGGACACCTGCCATCCAGGCGAAGCCTAGTGCTCTCTCATCCTGGAGCTGTAGGTGTTCCTTTGGGTGCAGACAGCCTCAGTGACCTCCATGACACAGCGGTGAACTGCGAACTGCGGTATGTCGCTACAGTCTGGAAGGAGCCCGTGGTATAAAGGTTAAAGGCCACAGTGACCCTGTCAGCCACAGGCAATGTTGTCCGTGTCCATGTATGAGGCTCGAGTTGTGACATCGCTCGGTGCCAGTCTCTTTTGTGACATCGCTCCGTAGTAAAGTTAATGTAGGAGAAGTGCTCCCCGAGTACTCGCCATGGGTATGGCCTCCTACGCAGTGCCCTCCTCCTCCCTCTTATGGTAGCTGCTCCTGCTCTCGGACATCTTCCTTGCTGCTGCCTGTCGACCTCCAGTGTTGGAGACAGCAAATTATCTATGACCAGCCAACCACAACACCAGCTAAATCTTATTCTTTGCAAACAAAGTGAACTTTCTAGAGTTTAAAAGACATCAAAAACCACCCAGCAGCCTGAATAACTAGCCTATAGGTTCTGCATGATCCCTTTAAATAGCGCTGGTGAGAGCACCACATCTACAGGAGAATTTTTATATATCTATCTACAAAATAATTGTTGATGTCTGCAGTCTCTGTAGGGTTGACTAATCACATGTGCTATTGAAGTCCTCTCCCTGCTAAACTTCAGCCCAATCAACTGCAGTGTTACAGGCAATGCAGCAAAACATAGACAACACTCTCCTGTACATTGGGATGCAGCGGATCCCAACCAGAGGCAGCAACATGTGTATTCACGCTACAAAAGCCATTGTCACTCTGTTTTACTTTATTCTTGATGGGCACATCATCTGTTTCTGCCAGCAGCAATTTCAGGCAGTGCCATCCAATTCATTTCCCATGAGCAGATCATCTATTTCTGCTGGCAGGTTTTTCAGGCAGTGCCAACCAATTCTGCTGGCAGGTTTTTCAGAATTTTTATTAATTGTGCTCACTCTGTTGAACTGTGCGGTAAAATCCTGGACTCGTTGTGAGCGACACGATGGGAGATACACAGCTCATTATAGCAAAAAGCTACTTTGCCAGTATTAGCACATCAATGCTTACCTCTAGAGTCCCCCAGGATCCATCCTTCGGCCTCTCCTCGTCAATATCTACATGCTGCCCCTCGGTGAGATCATCCGAAGCCTTAAAGCTGTATACCAATGATACCACCTCTCCCAACCACTCTATTGCCACTGTGCTGTCAGAATGTTTCTGTGAACTCCAGTCTTGAAATAGTTGTAACTTCCTCCAGCTAAATATTGTGAAGACGGAATCCATCAAAGTCACAACACAAGATTTTAATAGTAACATCATGATCCAATGGAGATTAGCAAACTATTAGCCAGGCCTATCTGACTCAAACTAAACTGTGGTGTGACTACTCTGAAGGAAAGGTACAAGCTCACAAGATAATTACAATGAGGAATCCCATTCAGCCCATCTTAATTCATTCATCCAAAAAGATTGTACGGTCCTTCACATTCAGTTTCCAATTGTTAAATGATTCTAGGGTTTCCACCACTAATCTATCTGGAGGTTTATTCCACACATTGATCACTCTTTGTGTGAAGAAATCTGTGTGTGAAGATTTCGCTACCTAATTTATCTTTTACTAGTTTGAACCCTCTATGGCTATGAAGTGCTTTGATATATCCTGAGATCAGAGTTTAATTTAAAGAAATATTCTGCAATCACCTTTCCCATTCCTCTATCTATAAGATTATCTCTCAAAGTCCTTTCAACAATGAAAATCACGTGGGTCCGAAGTTGCCCTGTGTTGCACCTCCAGTTAGTGCCTCTGGAGGGCGCTGATGGGGCGCAAAATTGTTTTTGCCGGGGGTGGAGCACTACCGGCTCCCGGGAAATTATGCGGGAGTTAGTGGAGGAGCTGGCACAGTAGCGCCGCAACCCGGGCCGCTGCACAGACGGCGATGACGCCATCGCCGTACGCGGCGACCCCTTGGCGCAAAACGGAGACCCCTTTCCACACTGCGGCGGAAATTGGCCAGTGCCCCGCGAGGCTGCCGTCAGCGGGGTCAGCGCCAGCCTCGCTGGTCGTGAACCAGGCCAACATTTGCTTACAGGGCAGAAGTTATCTACTGTGATGATTGAGAGGTTTGCTCCAATGCAGCCAGGTCCTCCTGACACATCCCTGCTTGTGACCTTCTGTGCAATATGTAACCAGGCTGCATTGGTCTCCTGGGAGGTCTCTTTCGCCCATTGGAAAGGAAGGGAACCTCCCTGCATGCTGTGACTCACACCATATGTATCTGGAGGGAGTCATGGGAGAGCCTGGGTGCAGCCGTGCACTTCTGTGCAGTACTTGTCAATGCTTGCAGCACCTCAATGCTGTAGAACACTGACAGCACAACTGTCAAAATCAATATGAACATGATCCTTTTAAGGAAACCAGCTGATATGACGTCATCAGACCGGCTTCCTTCTAATTGGCCGGGAACCTCGCTAGGCAGGCTTAACAAACCCAATCATCGTAAAATCACATCAACAGAGCATGATGGAGCCGGCGGTGGTCTGGGACCTCTCTATTGACCCCAGCTGCACCGAACCCGCC
Organism: Pristiophorus japonicus; assembly: GCF_044704955.1. Taxonomy (NCBI): domain Eukaryota; kingdom Metazoa; phylum Chordata; class Chondrichthyes; family Pristiophoridae; genus Pristiophorus; species Pristiophorus japonicus. The sequence continues at coordinate 166,908,607 of NC_091989.1, read as the reverse complement.
TCGGTAGGCGTAATCGCGGCTTAAGTTTCTGATATGGACCTTGAAGTGACGGTAACTGAATATAGGCAGCCACTTACCCATGGAAACACACTATTTGTTACAGCGCAGAGGCTATACATTCATTTGCACATACACCTTATAACAACATTTGCTTTATGTAAAGTTACAATTGGCCATCTATTTGTTTCTAGAGTTCAAAACTGTACACCATAATTCATTGGTCAATTGACTGAAGTTAGTAAAAGTACCTGCTAGTTTTAGAAAGCAGAAATAGTTGGCAATATAGTAAGAAACAAATGTTTGTTATTGATATAGGAGACATTGTCACACATAGGGTCAGATAAATCAATGCATTATGTTTCTTAACTTTTATTATGACATTTGCATTCTACTGATGAAGCGCATTGATTATTAAAATAAAATGATAGAAGACATTCACATTTTATTTTTGAAGCTCACTGATAATTAAAATAAAATGGCTTATTCATAACTGAATTAATTAGACTGAAGCTATGTATTTTTTAATTACTTTGAGATTAATTAAGATCATTGACTTAATTCTGCCTTTGATAACACCAGTACTGTATTGTAGTCCATCCAGTGACAAGACATTCTATGGAGGGATTGAAGCTAAAGCTGTGTTCATAATGACTATATTGTCCACAATTCATAAACAAAATCCACTTAGAATTTTTCTTTCAGTTGCACTGAAAATTAGATTTTCCTTCATTGGTTCTTAATTTTCAAATAACATTATCAAATATTTTTAGTTAGCTGCTTCATTCCAATTAAATCTTGGTTTACTTAGAACCTATATAGCTTGACTGAATCAAGTGTAATGTTGTTTCATTTTACATTGCAAAAGTATAAAATACATTCGAGAGTTTCAGAAAATAAAACCAATAAACATTCATACATAGAACATATGTTTTAAACAAATAAAGAATAATCGTATTTTACTCACTGAATCATCATGTTAGTGTGACTGAAGGCAAGCAAGTCTAACTTTATATGAGGTATGGGGGTTACATGTAGACCTGCAAAATGTTCATAGTGTGAACATCTTTCGGATAAATGGTGATTCTTTAATGAGTAGGTGGTTCCTTACTTCATTAAACTCCCCAAGTCCTGATAAGTTTTACTTTCTTTTATTTAGCCAGAATAGAAATGAGAGGGTGGAATAGAAAAAGCGTTTCATATTCATCAGTAAGACGTTCCTTAAAACCTACCTCTTTGTCCAAGCTTTTGTTCACCTGTCCTCATATCTTTGTGAGGCTTGGTGTGAAATTTTGTTTGATAACACTCCTGTGAAACAGCTTGGGACGTTTTACTGTGTTCACAGCGCTACATAACTGCAAGTTGTTGTTTCACATTTCAACTATCACTGACAGAGACACTGTTGTCTCACTTATCCAAGTTATTATGATAGCCTACTGTAAAATCATCACAAAAACTAACATTATCATTTCTTATTGGTGCCCTTGCATTTTAAAAATACTGAAAGACAGTTCCCATTTATAAATGATCATTTTTATGCCACTGTGCAGGTATCAATGTGCTGTAAACACTACTTAAGCCATTAAAAGCGTCCTTATCTTTCTATTGCAGCAGGGTGTTCCTATTGGCTTCAATCCATTTTACTATAGTACGCAAATAATCTTCTACCTACAACAGGCTTTGCTGCACTCTTCAACAGCTAAAATCAAGTTCAATAAATTGTGTGCATGTTCTGTCTCCCATGTCTGTATCAAGTGGCAGAAGCACTAATCTTCTAGGCATAATGCCAAAGATCTGGGATTTTGATATCCCATTGTTATGAGATTCAAGCTTAAATTCTATCTTTGGTACAAATCTTTTGTCTCCAAACTATGCTGCGCAATTCTGAAAAGAGAGGTTTCAACTCCATTCTTGAACAAACTTCACAACAAAAGCAGATTAATGAAAAATGAACATTTTACACATTTCATTAACTCCATCGAAATAATTTCAATTTCTCTTCTATGGAATCTAAAATGACATCTATTTATTACCATATATATGAAATATATCATTATCAACACATGAAAGTGCAAACCTGTGAAAAAGTGTCGACTGGTGCTCATTGTGGAAGATCTCTGTACAGTACAGCACAAGTGCAGCAAGGCCAGCATAGTGATTATCAAGACAATGCTCTGCAACAGGAGGGTCACTTCAAAATGTCTTCCAAACCTGCATAAATAATGAGCGCTATCGTTAGAAATTTGCTTGCATCACAAAGTATTTTTTGGAAAGTATAAATGTAAAAATGACAAAAACATATATACTTCCTAATGGCCAATTGAGTTTATCCAGTGAGGCCAAGACATAAAAGGGCAGAGGTCCCAGGCTAAATCCCTATGTTTTGCTGAATGACCTCAAACCAGGCCAGTGCTATGGTGCAACAACTGGCCTCAAGACTCCTTGGTGTAAGAAGGGATTGCTGTTCAATAATCCCTATGAAAGTGCCATCTGGACATCAGCCAAGGGCAATCAGGCTCAGCCAGGGTACTCCTTGCGATTGAATGGCTTACTGTCAGTTCCTGTTAAAGCATATGCATTGATAATAGTCACTTGGACAAATATTGGAGGTTATTCAGCACCATGTGAACAAAACTCCAGCACGGAGTCAAAACTTTCAGGAGAGGAGATTGGAAAAGATTGTCGGAAAGTAAAATGTTTTTTTTTAAAAGCATTGACAACACAGCAGGCTGATATGCTAATTACTCCTATGAAATAACTATGTCCAAAAAAAAATAAAAGCACAGGAACGAGAGTTGTAAAACTCATTTTCCTCTTTCTCTGGCAGGTTAAATAATAGAGACTAATTATTTGTACTGCACCTTTTTTTGACAGGTAGGCATCTGTCCACCCACCCCCCCCCCACCCTGCCCTGCCGATACTGCAATTTTTTGACCGACAGGCGACAAGCCCTGCCTCCTGTCAAGCTCCGCCCCCCCCCCAGTCGAATCATTCCATCCACGTGGTGCCAGAAGCAGGACCTGAGGCTCCGACTCTCCCCCCCCAACCCCCCATCCACCCGCCCCGGCTGGCCTGCGCCCGATGGCAGCGGGAGGGGGCCCTAGGCGGAGGGAAGGGGCCGATGGTGGACGGAGGGGGCCGATGGCGGACGGAGGGGGCCGATGGTGGCGGACTGCTGCTCCTCCACGAGTCTGATTATCCGGTCGACCGGGCTGCCTGCTGAGCTGCAAGCCCCAAGCCTCCGATTGGGCCCTGAGCCTCCCGTGAGCCACGAGTCCCGAATGGCGCCGGCGGTGGGGGGAGAGCAGCAGCGGCGGCGGGCGGCTGGAGGGGGGGGGGGGCGGTGTTGGAGGGTCTTGGGGCCTCCAGTGAGAGAGGCTGAGGGGGGGGGTTGGAAGAGGCTGGGAGGAGAGTGAGAAAGACTGGGGGGGGAGAGAGAGAGGCTGGAGGGCGGGGGGGGGGGGGCGAAGAGAGAGGCTGGGGGAGGGAGAGAGACACTTGGGGGGTGGGGAGAGAGAGATGCTGGGGAGGGGGAGAGAGAGAGGCTGAGGGTGGGGAGAGAGAGACACGGGGAGGGGGGGATCAGATGGGAGAGAGGGAACTCAGGAAAGATGGATCACGTTCTTCCAAACCCCTACAAGGGACATCGTTCGAGTGGATAATATCCAGAAGTCACGACGTTGTCACTATTCACTTCATACCCAATAAACCTGTTGACAATCCATACACAATGACCCATCTATTGGGGGGCAGGGGAGGATGCACTTGCGCTTGGGTAAGGCACTTTGGCTGGGGGAGGCATTCACTTGGACTGGGGCATGGGACTTTGGCTGGCCCTTGCTGCCTTCTGGGGAGCTCTGTCCTCTGTCACTTCAGGAAGTCAAAGTGGATCAAGTTACAATTTGCAAAGTCAGTGAGAGCTTGGGGTGGGCGGATCCAGTGCCACATTCCTGTGGAACTTCAGGGTGTGGCTTATCCTCCAAGGGGACCAATCAGAAATAAGGGGTGGAGCCTGTTGGCCATTTTTGCAATACAAATAAGCGTGTCCTAAATAATAACACAATCCCATAAATGACATCTAAAATTTACAATGCACAAACTTTGTTATTACAAAGAAAAAGTGGTGATTAAGGAAGTGAAGGGTCATCTTAAGGAACACTGATAATTGTCTTCTTTTTCACAAAAATACAAATAAATATTTCCTTTAAGCTTCCTCAAAAAATATATCATGCAAACTTTGAAAACTGATCACTAGTTTTATATACATATGTATGAAAAGTGGACAAGTTGTTTAACGGTTGACTCTTCCCCCAAGTATTCTCTGTATTTTTTCAGAAATAATGCAATAGTTTAATAATAGTTTGATAGAATTAGGTTCCATTTGTGTGTAGTTAAGGATCAACTTAAGGCATATTTATCAAATCTCACACAATATTTTTGAGATTGGTGGCTGCTGTACTAGGACCCGACAGAAGTATCCTGTTTATATTGCCTGGCTGTTCTCCTGCCCAAGGGAGTGCTCTGTGCATGCATAGAGCTCCTCATCAGCAGTTAAAAGTTTAAGGGGTCGAAATTTGATATCGCCCCGTTTGGGGGATGGTAACCAAGGCGAGACCGGACTTCCCGCACCAGGCACGGAAGTCCCGCCCCATCCGCGAAATTGGGGTTTCCATGCCTGAGAGGAAGTGGAGCACAATGTCGGGCGCTCCACTTCCTTTCGGGGGTCGGGGGGGCGGGACTGGGGCGATAGGCACAAAAGACCGGACCGATAAATCAGCCGGGAGAAATAAATGGCGCCTTGCAACTCCCCGCGAATGGAGTGCGGCCCAGTACGGAACCCGCGAGGCTGGCACTGACATCGCCCATGGCGGCCTCATGAGGCACTGCTCAATTTCACACCATGGGGTGAAAACGGGTCGCTGAGCATAGCGATGGCGTCATCATCGCCAGCGCAGCAGCCCGGGGTGTCCCCGGCAGGAGTGAGCTGCTGCTGGTTTTGCACCTCCACTAACTCCTGCCCAATTTCGCCCCCTAAATGTTTAGAGGGTGTAGACAGCAGTATCTACACTATCTAAATATTTAAATTAACTGGACGTAGGTTTAAAAAGTGTCACAAAGAAGTCCAAGGGACTCCCTGAGCACTTTAAATAAATATGATTTGACTTTTTACTGGAGTTACATTCCAGTTTAAACATTAGAGCTGCCTCTCCCAGGTAGTTTCACACAGCTTCTCCCTGGAGCCAGGTTGGGCCCTGACTCTGGATTTATAGTGCAACTTTAGTATGACATACAAGTGGCAGTAACTCAGAAACCATGAAGTGTGATATCTCTCCAGGAGGTCATCTCACACTAGTTTAAATTCCCAGATAATGCAGTATAAATCCTGCCTAAAAGTACAACCATTTTTTGATGTAACCAACTTTTCAAAAAATAAGTATAGCTTTATGTGTTTAGTCCACGATTAGTCCGGAGGCAGTACGAAAAGACGCACGAACTATGAGGAAAATCTGGAGGAACTTGGTATCTTCCGCCTTGAAAGAAGGCATATAAGACATTAACTTATGCAGAATAGGTAAATCTGGAACATGCCTTCAAGGTATGTCATGCAAATGGTGCGAGGTAAATTTAGTACCAATGCCAGGATGCTCTTCTTCCAGAGTGACTGACATTTGGAATGGCCTTCTGCATAGATGCCAAAAACTTGGAATCATTTAAGATACAATGCATGTTTATTTTTTTCTGCTGAGTTAAAGTGGCCCGAATGGCCTTCTTGTTCTGTATTTATTTTGTGGTCTGGCTTACTTATCTTTTATGATCCTGAAATCTAGGCTGACACTCCAGTGCAGTGCTGAGGGAGTGCTGCACTATCGGTGATGCCGTCTTTCCGATGAGACATTAAACCGAGGCCCTTTCTGCTCTTTCAGAAAGACATAAATGATCCCAATGGACTATTTCGAAGAAGAGCAGGGGAGTTACCCCTGGTGCTCTGGTCAATATTTATCCCTCAATCAATATAACAATAAAACAGATTATCTGGTCATGATCACATTGTTGTTTGTGTGAGCTTGCTGTGCGCAAATTGGCTGTTGTGTTTCCTACATTACCAACAGTGACTACACTTCAAAAAGCACTTTGTTGACTGTAAAGCGCTTTGGGACATTCCATGGTCGTGTAGGCGCTATATAAGTGCAAATCTTTTTTCTCTCTAAGACTCACTCTGAACAATCCACCCATAGACAGCTCTGCAGAAGATAAAACTACAATGGAATCAAGTTAGCTATTGGAAAGTAAAGCTTTGAAATAGTGCTGTGCAAAAAATCTTAAGAGCATTCATTATGAAATGACTTAGAATCATAGGGCCCATGTTTCCACATGATTTGCGCCTGATTTTTAGGAGCAACTGGTGGAGAACGGACTATCTTAGAAATCGCAATTCTCCACATTTTTTTTTCTGCAGTTCTAGTCAGGTAGAACAGTTCTACTTTGGAACAGAATTTTTTCTTCAAAAGGGGGCGTGTCCGGCCACTGACGCCTGATTTCAAAGTTTCCACAATGAAAACGTACTCCAAACTAAGTTAGAATGGAGCAAGTGAAGATTTTTGTAGAACTGAAAAAACCTGTTCTACACATTAAAAAATCAGGCGCAGGTTACAAATTAGGCGTCCAGAACGAGGTGGGGGGAGGGGGCGGGGGAAGGGAAGTCATTAAATTCTACAATAAATCCTTATTTATACTTCTACAAATATTATACAAATAAATCCAACCTGAATAAACATTTATAAGCAAAGAAAAGATTAAATAAACCATCTTCCTACCTGTGTGAAAGTGCTTCAGGCACGGAGAATGCTGCAGTCAGCCTGAGGCGCCCGTTCTTCCCGCGGGGGGGGGGAGGGGAGGGGGAGGAGGCGCCCGTTCTTTCCCGCGGGGGGGGGGGAGGTGCCCGTTCTTCCCGCGGGGGGGGGGGGGAGGTGCCCGTTCTTCCCGCGGGGGGGGGAGGAGGCGCCCGTTCTTCCCGCGGGGGGGGGGGAGGTGCCCGTTCTTCCCGCGGGGGGGGAGGAGGCGCCCGTTCTTTCCCGCGGGGGGGGGGAGGAGGCGCCCGTTCTTCCCGCGGGGGGGGGGGGAGGTGCCCGTTCTTCCCGCGGGGGGGGGGGAGGTGCCCGTTCTTCCCGCGGGGGGGGGGGAGGTGCCCGTTCTTCCCGCGGGGGGGGAGGAGGCGCCCGTTCTTTCCCGCGGGGGGGGGAGGAGGCGCCCGTTCTTCCCGCGGGGGGGGGGGGAGGAGGTGCCCGTTCTTCCCGCGGGGAAGGGGGGGGAAGGAGACAGTGAGAAGGCTGCAAGTGCTGATGTGCTGATGGCAATGTGCTTTTATTAAAAAAATGTTCAAAAATTAAACAGCTACAAAGAACGACAAAAATGGCCGAGTGCCAATGTTTTTTTCACACTGCGCGTGCGCGAATGCTCCAGCGCGCGCGCAGTGTTGCCGGCAGGAAAAAAACTAATTTAAATAGTACCCGCCCCCTCCCACTTACAAAATCAGCGCGAGTGTAGGCTCCGCCCCCCTGGGCACCGCGCCAGGCAGACAAGGAGCTGCAGGGCGCTCCAGAATCGCGAGGTTTTTTTTAGGCGCCGTTTTATGTGCGAAAAACGGGCGCCCAGCTCAGAGGGGCGCCCGTTTTTTATCGTGTGGAAACTTGGGCCCATAGAATAGTTACAGCACAAAAAGAGGCCATTCGGCCCGTCGAGCCTATGCCGGCTCTGAAAGAGCACTTCAGCTACATAAATACCGTGGCTACAAGAGCAAGTCAGAGGCTGTGTATTCTGCGGCGAGTGTCTCAGCTCCTGACTCCCCAAAGCTTTTCCACCATCTACAAGGCACAAGTCAGGTGTGTGATGGAATACTCTCCACTTGCCTGGATGAAACATAGAAACATAGAAACATAGAAAATAGGTGCAGGAGTAGGCTAATGGGCCCTTCGAGCCTGCATCACCATTCAATACGATCATGGCTGATCATTCACCTCAGTACCCCTTTCCTGCTTTCTCTTCATACCCCTTGATCACTTTAGCTGTAAGGGCCATATCTAACTCCCTCTTGAATATATCTAACGAACTGGCATCAACAACTCTCTACAGTAGAGAATTCCACAGGTTCACAATTCTCTGAGTGAAGAAGTTTCTCCTCATCTCGGTCCTAAAAGGCTTACCCCTTATCCTTAGACTGTGACCCCTGGTTCTGGACTTCCCCAACATCAGGAACATTCTTCCTGCATCTAACCTGTCCAGTCCCATCAGAGTTTTATATGTTTCCATGAAATCCCCTTTATTGCATGCATCCCTAATTTCTTGTTTGATGCTGTCCCCAACCTCACTACTACTGTTTGGTGGTCTGTACACAACTCCCACTAGCATTTTCTGCCCTTTGATATTCCGCAGCTCCACCCATACAGATTCCACATCATCCAAGCTAATGTCCTTCCTTACTATTCCGTTAGTTTCCTCTTTAACCAGCAATGCTACCCCACCTCCTTTTCCTTTCTGTCTATCCTTCCTGAATGTTGAATACACCTGGATGTTGAGTTCCCAGCCTTGGTGACCCTGGAGCCACATCTCCATGATGCCATTGAGCGAGTACAGCGATGGACTCCATACTCGTTGATCCCTTCAGCCGTAAGGGCCATATCTAACTCCCTCTTGAATATATCCAACGAGCTGGCATCAACAACTCTCTGCGGCAGGGAATTCCACAGGTTAACAACTCTCTGAGTGATGAAGTTTCTTGGTCCACAATGGCTTACCGCTTATCCTTAGACTGTGTCACCTGGTTCTGGACTTCCCCGACATCGGGAACACTCTTCCTGCATCGAGCCTATCCAATCCCGTCAGAATTTTATATGTTTCTATGAGATCCTCTCTCATTCTTCTCAACCCCAGTGAATACAAGCCCAGTCGATCCATTGTCTCCTCATATGTCAGTCCTGCCATCTCGGAAATCAGTCTGGAGGACCTTCGCTGCACTCCCTCAATAGCAAGAACATCCTTCCTCAGATTAGGAAACCAAAACTGAACACAATATTCCAGGTGAGGCCTCACCAAGGCCCTGTACAATTGCAGTAAGACCTCCCTGCTCCTATACTCAAATCCCCTAGCTATGAAGGCTAACATGCTATTTGCCTTCTTCACCGCCTGCTATACCTGCATGCCAACTTTCAGTGACTGATGTACCATGACTCCTAGATCTCATTGCACCTCCCCTTTTCCTAATCTGCCGCCATTCAGATAAAATTCTGCCTTCATATTTTTGCCACCAAAGTGGATAACCTTACATTTATCCACATTATACTGCATCTGTCATGCATTTGCCCACTCAACTAACCTGTTCAAGTCACCCTGCAGCCTCTTAACATCCTCCTCACAGCTCACATCACCACCCAGCTTTGTGTCATCTGCAAATTTGGAGATATTTCACACAATTCCTTCATTCCTTCATCTAAATCATTGATGTATATTGTAAATAGCTGGGGTCCCAGCACTGAGCCCTGCGGCACCCCAATAGTCACTGCCTGCCATTCTGAAAAGGACCCGTTTATCCCGACTCTCTGCTTCCTGTCTGCCAACCAGTTCTCTATCCACGTCATTACATTACCCCCAATACCATGTGCTTTAATTTTGCCAACAATCTCTTGTGTCAGGCTAACCGGTCTATAATTCCTCGTTTTCTCTCTCCCTCCTTTTTTAAAAAGTGGTGTTCCATTAACTACCCTCCAGTCCATAGGAACTGATCCAGAATCGCTACTGTTGGAAAATGATCACCAATGCATCCACTATTTCTGGGGCCATTTCCTTAAGTACTCTGGGATGCAGACTATCAGGCCCTGGGGACTTATCGGCCTTCAATCCCATCAAATTCCCTGACACAATTTCCTGACAATAAGGATTTCCTTCAATTCCTCCTTCTCGCTAGATCCTCCATCCCCTAGTATTTCCGGAAGGTTATTCGTGTCTTCCTTCGTTAAGACAGAACCAAAGTTTTTGTTCAATTGGTTGCCATTTCTCTGTTCCCCTTTATAAATTCACCGGATTCTGATTGCAAGGGACCTACGTTTGTCTGCACTAATCTCTTTCTCTTCACATATCTATAGAAGCTTTTGCAGTCAGTTTTTATGTTCCTAGCAAGCTTCCGCTCATACTCTATTTTCCCCCTCCTAATTAAACACTTTGTCCTCCTCTGCTGGATTCTAAATTTCTCCCAGTCCTCAGGTTTGCTGCTTTTTCTGGCCAATTTATATGACTCTTCCTTGAATTTAACACTATCCCTAATTTCCCTTGTTAGCCACGGTTGAGCCACCTTCCCCTTTTTATTTTTACTCCAGACAGAGATGTACAATTGTTGAAGTTCATCCATGTGATATTTAAATGTCTGCCATTGCCTATCCGCCTCCAACCCTTTAAGTATCATTCGCCAGTCTATTCTAGCCAATTCACGTCTCATACCATCGAAGTTACCTTTCCTTAATTTCAGGACCCTAGTCTCTGAATTAACTGTGTCACTCTCCATCTTAATAAATAATTCTACCATATTATGGTCACTCTTCCCCAAAGGGCCTCGCACAACAAGATTGCTAATTAGTTCTTTCTCATTACACATCAGCCAGTCTAGGACGGCCAGCCCTTTAGTTGATTCCTCGACATATTGGTCTAGAAAATCATCCCTCATACACTCCAGGAAATCCTCCTCCACCGTATTGCTACCAGTTTGGTTAGCCCAATCTATATGTAGATTAAAGTCGCCCATGATAACTGTTGTACCTTTATTGCACGCATCCTTAATTTCTTGTTTGACACTGTCCCCAATCTCACTACTACTGTTTGCTGGTCTATACACAACTCCCACTATCGTTTTCTGCCCTTTGGTATTCCTTTCGTATGAGTACAGTTCCAACAACACTCAAGAAGCTCGACACCATCCAGGACAAAGCACCCCAGCCACCACCTTAAACATTCATTCTCTCCACCACTGCCATACCGTGGCTGCAGTGTGTAACTCGTCAAGGCTTCTTTGGCAACACGTTCCAAACCCGCAACCTCTACCACCTAGAAGGACAAGGGCAGCAGGCACATGGGAACCTGCAGGTTCCCCTCCAAGTTACACAGCATCCTGACTTGGATATATAATGCCGTTCATTCATCGTCGCTGGATCAAAATACTGGAACTCTCTACCTAACAGCATTGTGGGAGTATCTTCACCACACGGACTGCAACAGTTCAAAAAGGCGGCTCACCGCCACCTTCTCAAGGGCAATTAGAGATGAGCAATAAATGCTGGCCTTGCCAGCGACGCCCCTGCCCTTTCCCCGTAGCCCTGCCAAGCCACAATTATAGTACTTCATGGATGGGCGGGGGGGCTGTTATCATGCTACGCTGACGGGTGCTTTGTGAGAGTCCTTTTAAACCCACTTTATCAGGAAGTTTCTTCGGGTGCATCAGCCGAACACTCACCAAAAGAAGAGGCGCAGGATGTTCGCCACCAGCATCACCAGGCACATGTGGGTGGAGAAGCCCTCCGCGCTGCCACTCCTTTGGATGTGGCGATATTGCGGGATGTAGGGAGCTGCACCCCCGAAGACCATCAGGAAGGAAGCGAGCCAGGACAGCGAAGACCAGACGGAGTCTGTGCCCAGCTCCGAGAGTAAACTCTGGGAATCTGCATCAGCCATTGGGACAATCAAAAAAATACAGCAAGAGGGGGAAGAGTCACTGCCAAGTCTTAGTTATATTTTGACCAAAGCACAATGATAGTGCTTCATGGATGGGTAGGGCACAGTCATGTTACTCTGACTGGTGCTTTATGAGGCTCCTCTTCACCCGCTGGATCAGGAAGTTTCTGTGCTTCGATGCAGTGTTGGTACTTCCTCCTGTTCTGTAGATTAAAAACAGGAAATAAAAAAAACTGCAAAGTTAATATGTGCTGTCAGTTCCCAGTGTTTAATGTTACAATCAATGGTTTTAGTTTTAAACGAACAACCATCCCCAGCCCCCAAGCATTGTGTGGCTCTCGCAGACCGTGCTGCGAATTTAGTCCAGTGTTGGAGGAGATTTACAAGCTGCTGCGTTACGTGCGGTCGCCCCTGGATGGGGGCAGCTGGTAGAACGCCCCACGTTACCTCTCACTGCATTGGCCAGGCAAACCACCACAGTCGCGGTCCAAACCCGTTCACAGCACACGCTCAATAAATGCCAAGGCTGTCATTTCAGGCTTACCTTGGCAATGCTACGACAGATCCCGGAAACTATTGCAGCCACATACCATCTAAAGACTGCACTTCCTGCCGGATCGAAATACAATACTGCTCACAACCCACAACCAGCTCTCCGTGGTCACTGTGCACTGTCAAACCCTCTGCTCCGAAGCCTTTCTGCAGATCGCAAGATATCCGGAAATTGGCGGCAGGCTCTCTTTAGGCGCTTTCACGTTCCAGTCACCTAAATTCATATATATTTTCTTAACCTGTGTTGAATGAGTTAAACCATGCCAAGCGCGGTGCTGAATCTACGTGCATCACAGTCTTTGTATTAGAGATCTCAAGAGTTTAGTGCGTGCTATTGTGGTGACATTTCCTCCGCAGTCAATAACAACGTGTATTTATATAGCGCCTTTAACGTAGTGAAACGTCCCAAGGCGCTTCACAGGAGTTACTATAAGCCAAAAAAAATGACACAGAGCCACATGAGGAGAAATTAGGGCAGATAACCAAAAGCTTGGTACAAAAGATAGGTTTTAAGGAGCGTCTTAAAAGATGAACGAGAGGTGAAGAGGTTTAGGCAGGGAATTCCAAAGTTTAGGGTCGAGGTAACAGAAGCCACAGCCACCAATGTTTGAGCAATTATAATCAGAGAAGTTTAAGTGGGCAGGATTAGAGGAGCGCAGACATCTCGGGGGGGGGGGGGGGTTGTGAGGCTGGGGGAGATTACAGAGATAGGGAGGGGCGAGGCCATGGAGGGATTTGAAAACATGGGTGAGAATTTTGAAATCGAGGTGTTGCTTAACCAGGACCCAATGTCGGTCAACGAGCAAAGTAAGTCAAAGCTTACTTCATAGGACGCAAGTTATATTGTTACAGTTAACAAGCCCTGTGTGTGTACAGAGAGAGAGAGATGTGGATATAATATAGATAGATCACATATAAATCTATTGGCGAAAAAGTGTAAAGTAATTTTAACTGTTCACCACTTAAACCAAAGATGCGCATACAGGATAAAATGGGACTTGCATTTCTATAGCGCCTTTCATGATCACAGGACGTGCCCAAGAGCTTTACAGATGATGAAGTACTTTTTGAAGTGCAGTCACAGTTGTAATGTAGGAAACGCGGCAGACACTTTGCGCACAGCAAGCTCCCACAAACAGCAGTGTGATAATAACCAGATAATCGGTTTTAGCGATGTTGATTGAGGGATAAATATTGGACAGGACACCGGGGATAACTCCCCTGGCCTTCAGGATCCCCTGATCATTCTCCTAATTATCTTTCAATGTATTCTGGTTCCAGTCACATCGATGGCTATAAAATTTTAGTCTATGAACACTTAGAAAAAACAAATGGGTTTTATCGTGTCCCTATAGAAGGACAGTGGTCAGCCAGGATGGTGCTAACAGCATGTGCTGGAAAACCCTCTCCACTCGTCTATTTATAAATGTGTAAATTGACAGCTGACTACAAGAGCCGCTGCAATTATACGTATTCATTTCCTGTACTGTACTCATGTTGCCAGTAAAAGATGCACAACTTCTCTCTTCGCAGATGCTGACTGACCTGCTTTGTAATTGAAGCGTTGGCTGGGTTATTTAGAGCTACACGTTTGAACCCGTTTTTTGTAAAACATGCCTAATATTAAGTAATAAATAAGCATGATTGTTTGGGTTAAAATGAACATTAAAAGAAGATAGCACCGTCTAAGCCAGTTTTAACATTGAAAAATGCTTGTTTTCAAATCCTTCCATGGCCTTGCCCCTCATTATCTTTGTAACTTCCTCCAGCCCTACAACTCTCTGAGAAGGCTGAGGGATGACCTAATAGAGGTCTTTAAAATTATGAAAGGTTTTGATAGGGTGGATACAGAGAGAATGTTTCCACTTATGGGTAAGAGCCACTAGAGGCCATCAATATAAAATAGTCACCAAGAAATCCAATAGGAAATTCAGAATAAACTTCTTTATCCAGAGTGGTGAGAATATGGAACTCATTATCACAGGGAAAGGTTGAGGTGAATAGTATAGACAAGCATATGAGGGAGAAGGGAATAGTCATCATCATAGGCAGTCCCTCAGAATCGAGGAAGACTTGCTTCCACTATTAGCATGAGTTCTTAGATGGCTGTACAGTCCAATACGAGAACCACAGTCTCTGTCACAGGTGGGGCAGACAGTGGTTGAAGGAAAGGGTGGGTGGGGAGTCTGGTTTGCCACACACTCCTTCCGCTGCCTGCGCTTGATTTCTGCATGCTCTCGACGGCGAGACTCGAGGTGTTCAGCGCCCCCCCGGATGCATTTCCTCCACTTAGGGCAGTCTTTGGCCAGGGACTCGCAGGTGTCAGTGGGGATGTGTTGCACTTTATTAGGGAAGCTTTGAGGGTGTCCTTGTAACGGTTCCGCTGTCCTCCTTTGGCTCGGTTGCCGTGAAGGAGTTCCGAGTCGAGCGTTTGCTTAGGGAATCTCATGTCTGGCGTGTGAACTATGTGGCCTGCCCAGCGGAGCTGATCGTGTGGTCAGTGCTGCAATGCTGGGGATGTTGGCCTGGACGAGAATGCTAACATTGGCGCGTCTATCCTCCCAGGGGATTTGTAGGATCTTGCAGAGACATCGGTGGCCAGATTTCTCCAGCGACTTGAGGTGTCTACTGCACATGGTCCATGTTTCTGAGCCATACAGGAGAGCGGATATTACTACAGCCCTGTAGACCATGAGCTTGGTGGCAGTTTTAAGGGTCTGGTCTTTAAACATTCTTTTCATCAGGCGGCCAACGGCTGCACTGGTGCACTGGAGGCGATGTTGGATCTTGTCGTCAATGCCTGCCCTTGTTGATAGGAGGCTCCCGAGATAAGGGAAGTGGTCCATGTTGTCCAGGGCCGTGCCGTGGATCTTGATGACTGGGGGGCAGTGCAGTGTGGTGAGGACAGGCTGGTGGTGGACCTTTGTCTTACTGATGTTGAGCATAAGGCCTATGCTTTCGTACACCTCAGTAATTACGTCGACTATGTCCTGGAGTTCAGCCTCTGTATGTGCGCAGATGCATCCGTCGTCCGTGTATTGTAACTCAACGACAGAGGTTGGGGTGGTCTTGGATCTGGCCTGGAGACGGCGAAGTTTGAACAGGTTCCCACTAGTTCTGTAGTTTAGTTCCACTCCAGCAGGGAGCCTGTCGACTGTGAGGTGGAACATGGCAGCGATGAAGATTGAGAGGATATGAGGGAGAAGGGAATAGAGGGTTACGCTGATAGATTTAGAGGAGGAAAGACGGGAGGAGGCTGGAGTGGAGCATAAACGCCGGCATGGACTGGTTGGGCCGAATGACCTGTTTCTGTGCCGTATATCCTATGTAATCCTATGTAGATCTCTGTGTTCCTCCAATTCTAGCCTCTTCTGCATCCCAGCTTTCCTTGGCTCCACCTTCAACTGTCTAAGCTCGGGAATTCGCTCCCTAAACCTCTCCGCCACCCTTCCTTTAAGATACTCTTTAAAACCTACCTCTTTGACTCACGCCTGTCCCAATACCTCCCTTTGTGGCTCGATGTCAAATTTCGGTTGATAACTTCTCCAGTGGAGCGCCTTGGGGCGTTATATAGCGTCAAAGGCGAGGTTTCAATGCAAGTTGTTCGGGAGGACCTTCGATTATGGAATCAGAACGCTTCCGATTATAAAAAGAAATAAAGCCAATAGCTGAGCTTAAAATAGCAGCAACCCGGACTTTCACAGCTGCACCCTGTGTTTGTAAATGGTGCTACATTCTAATCGATTAGAAATGATTTCAGTAACTTGCGCTTTACAAGTGGGAGTGTGTTGCAGGAATAAAAGTTCTCTTCAGTGTCTTCCCTCTCCCAGCACAGCAAATTTTAAACGCGTTATAACTGTTTTAACATTCCGTGCTAAAACCTTTCGACAGCATTGACGAAATTTTGTGAAATAGCTATCAAACTGCACCCGCAGGAGGGTGCGCTGTAAAAGAATCAATATGAAAATTAAGAGTATGGTAAATAAATTAAACCAATGAATACATTCCCGCGTCAAATTAGAGTCTATATAAAACCCTGACCACTGGGTAAGATTCGGTAAACTTTAACATGTGATAAATCTCTCTATCGCTCTTTTCATTGACACTCATTGCGAGTAGAACTGACTTTGCTGACTGCCCTTCACAGATCACATGCTGTGCAAAATATGTTAAGACTATCACGTGGCGCCGCGAAAGCCTGTGTCAGCTCGCAAATGTCGATTCTGCTCACTGAATGGTTTACTGACTCAGTGAGAGCTTGTAACAGAACTTCTAAGAATAGCTTGGGGAATAGCTAAACATTGAAGGAATGCGTTCTAATAGCGCCTTGCAGCCAATATGCATTTCATTTACCGCAGGAAAGTTAATTTCCCAAATCGTTCCATTTAAAAGCAGAACAGAGGAAGCTTTCCAATGTAAACATAAGTGGAACTTGAGCAAAAATACACTATTTTCTAATTATTAGATTCGAGTGGTACGCAAGCAATAGTTTAGACTTTCTGGTTATGTCCGCCTCTGTTTCCGCCCCCGAGGAGCTGCAAACTCGGCGGTGAGCTCTTCTGGGCAGGCGGTCATCTTCCAGCGCCCCGCGGGGGTTTTTGGGGCCGGTTTTGCGGGAGCACGGAGCAGTATCGCCCTGAAGAGTTGAGCCGGTGTGCAACGCCCCTGGTTGCGATACCGGCTCGCTTTAGGACTCCCGCCCGACCCCTACGCACCCCAAGGCACCTGCTAGGATCACCTGTGAAATTGGGCAGTCCAACCTATATCGGCTGCAGTAAGGTAAGTAATGTCCATCTCAGGTATGTGTGTTTGTTTTTTCCTTTTTTTTTGCGATTTATGTTGTGGTGGCGTGGGTTATGGATTGGGAATGTTTTTGGTGTTTTTATTTTCTCCCCAGGCCTCTCTTAAAGTCCGGTCTCCTAATCTGTGGAAAGACATTCTTGCTATTGAGGGAGTGCAGCGAAGGTTCACCAGACTAATTTCCGGGATGACAGGACTGACATATGAAGAAAGACTGGATCGACTAGGCTTATATTCACTGGAGTTTAGAAGAATGAGAGGGGATCTCATAGAAACATATAAAATTCTGACGGGATTGGACAGGTTAGATGCAGGAAGAATGTTCCCGATGTTGGGGAGGTCCAGAATCAGGGGCCATAGTCTAAGGATAAGGGGTAAGCCATTTAGGACTGAGATGAGGAGAAACTTCTTCACTCAGAGAATTGTGAACCTGTGGAATTCCCTACCACAGAAAGTTGTTGAGGCCAGTTCGTTCGATATATTCAAAAGGGAGTTAGATGAGGCCCTTACGGCTAAAGAGATCAAGAGATCAAAGCAGGAAAGGGGTACTGAAGTGCATGATCAGCCATGATCATATTGATGGTGGTGCAAGCTCGATGGGCCAAATGGCCTACTCCGGAACCTATTTTCCATGTTTTTATGTTTCTTAGAGCGCTCCTGGGCCAGCTTTTTAGCTTGGGATTTTTTCATGCTCAGCCGGCCTAGCGCGCGAAGAGAGGTGTGCAACCTTAGCGCTCCGCCCCACACTCAGGGCCCAGCTGCCCAATTATGATGACTGAGGCACAAACTGTTCCCGGGCATAAACATTACCGCCCCGCCGCCATTACCGTCCCAAAATCAGCAAAGCCGGAAATCCAGCCCAATCTTCTTTAAGGCTTACTCGAGCTGAAGTTGTACATGATTAAATTAAAAACTTCCCTGGAACAGTTGTAGTGAAATTAATTTATTAAACCTAAGCTCCTTGTAATACCTTATCCTCATCGAAACCAAGAACATAAGAAATAGGAGCAGGAGTAGGCCATTTGGCCCCTCGAGCCTGTTCCGCCATTCGGTAAGATCATGGATGATCTGATCCTGGCCTCAACTCCACTTCTCTGCGCGCTCCCCATAACCCTTGGCTCCCTTATCTTTCAAAAAATCTGTCTATCTGCATCTTAAATATATTCACTGACCCAGCCTCCACAGCTCGCTGAGGTAGAGAATTCCAAAGATTCACGACCCTCTGAGAGAAGAAATTCCTCATTTCCGTTTTAAATGGGCGACCCCTCATTCTGAAACTATGCCTCCTAGTTCTAGATTTCCCCACGAGGGGAAACATCCTCTCTGCATCTACCCCATCCAGCCCGCTTAGAATCTTATACATTTCAATAAGATCACCTCTAAGTCTTCTAAACTCCAATGATTATAGACCCAACCTGCTCAACCTTCATATGGCTGTGACTATGTCGTTCATAGTACTGAAAGATGGACATTGGTCCATAGAAACGTAGAAACATAGAAAATAGGTGCAGGAGCAGGCCATTCGGCCCTTCGAGCCTGCACCACCATTCAATATGATCATGGCTGATCATTCAACCTCAATACCCCACCCCAGCCGTCTCTCCATATCCCCTGATCCCTTTAGCTGTAAGGGCCACATCTAACTCCCTTTTGAATATGTCCAACGAACTGGACTCAACAACTTTCTGTAGCAGAGAATTCCACAGGTTCACAGCTCTCTGGATGAAAAAGTTTCTCCTCATGTCGGTCCTATATGACTTGGACAGGCTAATGGGACTCAAGGTAGACACGTCTCCTGGTCCTGATGAAATGCATCCCAGGGTATTAAAAGAGATGGCGGAAGTTATAGCAGATGCATTCATTATAATCTACCAAAATTCTCTGGACTCTGGGGAGGTACCAGCGGATTGGAAAGCAGCTAATGTAATGCCTCTGTTTAAAAAGGGGGGCAGACAAAAGGCAGGTAACTATAGGCCAGTTAGTTTAACATCTGTAGTGGGGAAAATGCTTGAAACTATCATGAAGGAAGAAATAGCGGGACATCTAGATAAGAATAGTGCAATCAAGCAGACGCAGCATGGATTCATGAAGGGGAAATCATGTTTAACTAATTTACTGGAATTCTTTGAGGATATAACGAGCATGGTGGATAGAGGTGTACCGATAGATGTGGTGTATTTAGATTTTCAAAAGGCATTCGATAAGGTGCCACACAAAAGGTTACTGCAGAAGATAAAGGTACGCGGGGTCAGTGGAAATGTATTAGCGTGGATAGAGAATTGGCTGGTTAACAGAAAGCAGAGAGTCGGGATAAATGGGTCCTTTTCGGGTTGGAAATCGGTGGTTAGTGGTGTGCCACAGGGATCGGTGCTGGGACCACAACTGTTCACAATATACATAGATGACCTGGAAGAGGGGACAGAGTGTAGTGTAACAAAATTTGCAGATGACACAAAGATTAGTGGGAAAGCGGGTTGTGTAGAGGACACAGAGAGGCTGCAAAGAGATTTAGATAGGTTAAGCGAATGGGCTAAGGTTTGGCAGATGGAATACAATGTCGAAAGTGTGAGGTCATCCACCTTGGGAAAAAAACAGTAAAAGGGAATATTATTTGAATGGGGAGAAATTACAACATGCTGCGGTGCAGAGGGACCTGGGGGTCCTTGTGCATGAATCCCAAACAGTTAGTTTGCAGGTGCAGCAGGTAATCAGGAAGGCAAATGGAATGTTGGCCTTCATTGCGAGAGGGATGGAGTACAAAAGCAGGGAGGTCCTTCTGCAACTGTACAGGGTATTGGTGAGGCCGCACCTGGAGTACTGCGTGCAGTTTTGATCACCTTACTTAAGGAAGGATGCACTAGCTTTGGAGGGGGTACAGAGACGATTCACTAGGCTGATTCCGGAGATGAGGGGGTTAGTTATGATGATAGATTGAGTAGACTGGGTCTTTACTCGTTGGAGTTCAGAAGAATGAGGGGTCATCTTATAGAAACATTTAAAATAATGAAAGGGATAGACAAGATAGAGGCAGAGAGGTTGTTTCCACTGGTCGGGGAGACTAGCCTCAAAATACGGGGGAGCAAATTTAAAACCGAGTTGAGAAGGAATTCTTCTCCCAGAGGGTTGTGAATCTGTGGAATTCTCAGCCCAAGGAAGCAGTTGAGGCTAGCTCATTGAATGTATTCAAGTCACAGATAGATTTTTAACCAATAAGGGAATTAAGGGTTATGGGGAGCGGGCGGGTAAGTGGAGCTGAGTCCACGGCCAGATCAGCCATGATCTTGTTGAATGGCGGAGCAGGCTCGAGGGGCTAGATGGTCTACTCCTGTTCCTAATTCTTATGTTCTTATGTTCTTATGTTCTTATGTTCTTACCCCTTATCCTTAGACTGTGTCCCCTGGTTCTGGATTTTCCCAACATCGAGAGCATTCTTTCTGCATCTAACCTGTCCAGTCCCGTCAGAATTTTATACATTTTATGAGATCCCCTCTCATTCTTCTAAATTCCAGTGAGTATAAGTCTAACCGATTCAGTCTTTCCTCATATGTCAGTCCTGCCATATCCGGGAATCAAGCTGGTGAACCTTCGCTGCACTCCCTCAATAGCAAGCATGTCCTTCCTCAGATTAGGAGACAAAAACTGCACACAATACTCAAGGTGTGGTCTCACCAAGGCCCTGTACAACTGCAGCAAGATCTCCCTGCTCCTATACTCAAATCCCCTAGCTATGAAGGTCAGCATGCCATTTGCCTTCTTTACCGCTTGCTGTGCCTACATACCTATCTTCAATGACTGATGTACCATGACACCCAGGTCTCGTTGCACCTCTCCTTTTACTAATCTGTCACCATTCAGATAATAATCTGCCTTCCTGTTTTTGCCACCAAAGTGGGGATAACCTCACATTTATCCACATTATACTGCATCTGCCATGCATTTGCCCATTCACCTAACCTGTCCAAGTCCCCCTGCAGCCTCTTAGCATCCTCCTCGCAGCTCGCACTGCCACCCAGCTTATTTGGAGACTTGGAGATATTACATTCAATTCCTTTGTCTAAATCATTAATGTACATTGTAAATAGCTGTGGTCCCAGCACTGAACCCTGCGGCACCCCACTAGTCAATGTGTGCCATTCTGAAAAGGACCCGTTTATTCCCACTCTTTGCTTCCTGCCTGCAACCATTTCTCTATCCATGTCAATACATTACCCCCAATACCATGTGCCTTAATTTTGCACATTAATCTCTTGTGTGGAACCTTGTCAAAAGCCTTTTGAAAGTCCAAATACACCACATCTACTGGTTCTCCCTTATCCGCTGTACTAGTTACATCCTCAAAAAACTCTAGAAGATCTGTCAAGCATGATTTCCCTTTCACAAATCCATGCTGACTTGGACCGATCTTGTCACTGCTTTCCAAATGCGCTGCTATTTCATCTTTAATAATTGATTCCAACATTTTCCCCATCACCAATGTCAGGCTAACTGACCTATAATTCCCTGTTTTCTCTCCCTCCTTTTTGAAAAAGTGGGGTTACATTAGCTACCCTCCAATCCATAGGAACTGATCCAGAGTCCAGGGAATGTTGGAAAATGACCACCAATGCATCTACTATTTCTAGGGCCACTTCCTTAAGTACTCTGGGGTGTAGACTATCAGGCCCTGGGGATTTATCGGCCTTCAGTCCCTTCAATTTCCCTAACGCCATTTCCTAACTAAGAAGGATTTCCCTCAGTTCCTGCTTCTCCCTAGACCCTCGGTCCCCTAGTATTTTTGGGAAGTTATTTGTGTCTTCCTTAGTGAAGACAGAACCAAAGTATTTGTTCAATTGGTCTGCCATTTCCTTGTTCCCCATTATGAATTCACCTGATTCTGATTGCAAGGGACCTACATTAGTCTTCACTAATCTTTCTTTTCACATATCTATAGAAGCTTTTGCAGTCGGTTTTTATGTTCCCTACAAGCTTACTCTCATACTCTATTTTCCCCCTCCTAATTAAACCCTTTGCCCTCCTCTGCTGAATTCTAAATTTCTCCCAGTCCTCAGGTTTGCTGCTTTTTCTGGCCAATGTTGTTACAAAAATACATTTACAATTAGGATCAGTAACCGTGAAATGTTACTCCAAAGGGCACCTTTGGCTTTATTCTTATTTTTGTTAAATACAGACAATTTTATACATATACCAGACACAATTTGGGTGAGACATTCCATTATGATCGCTATTGCCCAAAAATGGGCGATATTTTCCGCCTTAGAGCTTTTTTTATTTTTCAGGATCGCTGAAATATCTCCCATTTTAAAAGCCACTAGTTTCGCCTTTTTAATTTGGGCAATAGCCTTAGCGATGTGAAATAGCCAGTAGTGATGTATTCAGTAATGCAAAACTGGTGTCCATAGCAATGACCGTTCTGTGCATGCGCATTTTTTTCAGGCAAAGAACTTTTCCTGCAATTCGGGAACTCAGGGGTCTTCTGCATGTTCAGAAGGCAAGTGGAGGGAGAGAGAGAGAAGGAAGGTTTGTGTGGAGTCATTTTTCGAAGGAATTGATAAGCAGATAAGATGGAGCACAAGGAGAGAGTGTTGAGGAGGTTGCAGGGAGAAGGAGGGCGAAAGCCTTCTCCGAAGAGGCGAACGAGGCCTTAGTCCACGAGGTGGAGACCTGGTGAGGCCAACCTCCCTCCCGGATATACAAGTGAATATGGGCGGATATCACCGCTGTAATGTCATCTATAGATAAATGAGAGGCAGACCAGTGCTGCAAGCGCTGGAATAGTCTTGTTTCATCGGCAAGAGTTAGTATTAAATTATTAAATTTATAATTGCAATGATGCACTGACTCATTAATTAGCATGTAAATCTGCCAGATTGTAATTAAGCTGGGTAATCTTGGCTGGCTAGCTAGCATCTCTGTTAAGATTTGGACTGGGGTCAGAACCTACGCCCTTTTACTCTAATGTTGCTGAGATGCCTTAAACTTAATCAACAGTATTAATTATTAGTTAAAGTGCTTTGATCAAAAATTGGGGACAAAGGAATGGCTGGAAACAAGCAAACACTCGTCATTTCTACCACTTTAGTTTAGAAAGAGAATTATTAAATAATATCGCTGCTTATGTGCTGTGAGCAACTCTTTAACTTGGGCGCCGTCTCCTTTTTGGTTAGGTTGGTGGATGGGGGCACGACTGAGCACTGAGGGGCCCAGTCAGCTTTGCCCAGACTGTGTGAGTCACTCCAGCTGCAGTCAGTCACACAGTGACCCAGCCTGGACTGGGGGAGAGCTGCCCTGGCTCTCTGTCCATTCTGGGACACTTTGGGACATTAGCTCCAGCCACACGGAAGTCTCAGAGTACAGCCCAAGGACATGGTGCCCTCTCCCATTATGGTCCTGTCATTGCTGAGCTCACCAACTCATCAGTGTTCCTGATTTCCCCCCCATCGGGGACCTCCATCGATTCCAATAAACTGCCTCCCTCCCCTCATGCGCCGAATGGCACGGCCCGTGGATGAGGCCTTTCATGGATATTGTACACGAGACATGGATATTGTACACGAGAGGGTCGGTGTCAAGCATTTGTTCCTGAACACGATTTTATTAAGTATTTTCTCTGAACGTAGATGTTATAACCGTGCATCCATTGGATACAAACCGTATTAGCATGTGGGGTGACTAATTGTGGATTACAACATATGTTGTGATTCTGTAATATTACCTAGGCAAATAGCTTATGCCATGCTCTTGTCATGTTTGCAGAGGAAGATATCTATGCTGCCATGCTCCACCTCACAGTCGACAAGCCCCCCGCTGGAGTGGAACTAAACTACAGAACCAATGGGAACCTGTTCAACCTTCGCCGTCTCCAGGCCAGGTCCAAGACCACCCCAACTTCTGTCATCGATCTACAGTACGCGGACGACGCTTGTGTCTGTGCACACACAGAGGCTGAACTCCAGGACATAGTCGACGTATTTACTGAGGCGTACGAAAGCATGGGCCTTACTCTAAACATCAGTAAGACAAAGGTCCTCCACCAGCCTGTCCTCGCCACACAGCATTGCCCCCCCAGTCATCATGATCCACAGCACGGCCCTGGACAACGTGGACCACTTCCCTTATCTCGGAAGCCTCCTATCAACAAGAGCAGGCATTGACGACGAGATCCAACACTGCCTCTAGTGCGCCAGTGCAGCCTTCAGCCGCCTGAGGAAAAGAATGTTTGAAGACCAGGCCCTCAAAACTGTCACCAAGCACATGGTCTACAAGACCGTAGTAATACCTGCCTTCCTGTATGGCTCAGGGACGTGGACCATGTACAGTCAGTCATTGGCAGTCCCTCGGAATCGAGGAAGACTTGCTTCCACTCCCTAAATTAGTTCTTTGATGGCTGAACAGTCCGATACGAGAGTCACAGACCCTGTTACAGGTGGGACAGACATTCGTCGAGGGAAGGGATCGGTGGGGCTGGTTTGCCGTGCACTCCTTCCGTTGCCTGCGCTTGGCCTCTACACACTCTTTGCGTTGAGACTCGAAGAGCTCAACGCCCTCCCGGATGCACTTTCTCCACCTCGGGCGGTCTTCGGCCAGGGTCTCCCAGGTATCAGTGGTGATTTCGCACTTTATCAGGGATGCTTTGAGGGTGCCCTTATAATGTTTCCGCTATCCTCCTTTGGCTCGTTTACCACGAAGGAGCTACGCATAAAGCATTTGCTTAGGGAGTCTCGTATCTGGCATGCGAACTATGTGGCCTGCCCAGTGAAGCTGATCGAGTGTGGTCAATGCTTCAATACTGGGGAAGTTAGCCTGGTCGAGGACATTGATGTTGGTGCGCCTGTCCTCCCAGGGGATTTGCAGGATTTTGCGGAGACATCGTTGGTGATATATCTCCAGCGACTTGAGTTGCCTTCTATACATCGTCCATGCCTCAGATCCATACAGGAGGGCGGGTATTACTACAGTCCTGTAAACCATGAGCTTGGTGGTAGATTTGAGGGCCTGGTCTTCAAACACTCTTTTCCTCAGATGGCCGAAGGCTACACTGGTACACTGGAGACGATGTTGAATCTCCGCATCAATGTCTGCCTTTGTTGATAAGAGGCTCCCGAGATATGGGAAATGGTCTACGTTGTCGAGGACCGTGCCGTGAATCTTGTTGATTGGAGGGCAGTGCTGTGCGGCGGTGACAGGCTGGTGGAGGACCTTTGTCTTACGGATGTTAAGCGTAAGGCCCATGCTTTCATATGCCTCAGTGAATACATTGACTAGATCCTGGAGTTCAGCCTCTGAATGTGCGCAGACGCAGGCGTCGTCCACATACTGCAGCTCAATGACAGAGGTTGGGGTGGTCTTGGACCTGGCCTGGAGGCGGCGTAGGTTAAACAGCTTCCCACTGGTTCTGTAGTTTAGTTCCACTCCAGTGGGGAGCTTGTTGATTGTGAGGTGGAGCATGGCGGCGAGGAAGATTGAGAAGAGAGTTGGAGCGATGACGCAGCCCTGTTTGACCCCGGTCCGGACGTGAATTGGGTCATAATGGATCCGTTGGTAAGGATCATGGCCTGCATGTCATCGTGAAGCAGGCGAAGGATGTTGGCAAACTTTTGGGGGCATCCGAAACGGAGGAAGACGCTCCATAGTCCCTCACGGTTGACACTGTCATGTACAGTAGACACCTCAAGTCACTGGAGAAATACTACCAACGATATCTCCGCAAGATCCTACAAATCCCCTGGGAGGACAGATGCACCAATGTTAGCGTCCTCGTCCAGGCCAACCCACTAGCATTTGAAGCATTGACCACACTTGATCAGCTCCGCTGGGCAGGCCACATAGTTCACATGCGAGACACGAGACTCCCAAAGCAAGCGCTCTACTCGGAATTCGTCCACGGCAAATGAGCTAAAGGTGGGCAGCGGAAACATTACAAGGACACTGAAGAGATCGCAAAGTCTCTGTTTAAAGAATGGACTCAGTCGAGAATATTTTGTGGACTTTATGGGATTTTTCTGAGGGTATTTTTCCCTGTGATGGGATCACCCTGTGCAGAGAGACCGCATAGCAGTTGGCTGTGACAAAAGAACTGTCAGTCATCCAGAATGTACGGGTTCACCCGCCAGTCCTAGCTAAAGGGAGGGGGCCATATGCAAAAGCACTTCTCACCTCCATCTCAGAAGAGAAGCAGAACAATGAACCCACTAGCCTGGCCAGCCAAAGAGGAGCCAGTTTTTTTTTGTTCTCTCCCAACACAAAGACCGAGATATGTCCCAGACTCGGGGCCATTCGTCCAATACACATGGGGCTGATGGCCCATCACTAACTAAGCACCGGAGTGCTTAGAAACAAATGGATTTTAAAGATTGACTGGAAAGATAGGGGTAGAAAGACTCCTAGAAAGATAGACTCTTTTCCACCATTTCGCTACCCCTTCTCCCTCTCTCTCCACCAAGATCGACGTAAGAAGAAGAAGTACCAGAGGAGGAAGCCGCAGTTCCGCAGAAGAAGCTGCTGAGACTGAGAACTCTGTACCCTCACAGGGTATGGCCTCCAGGCAGCAACTTCCCACAGCTGAGCTGAGCAATCGAGGCCAACTGTGTGTGGTGGTGAACATGGTCGCCAGTGTCCCAAGCCAGTAACCAGAGGTGGCCTGGGTGTGGTGTAAGGGCTCAGAGTTTTTCTCAGAAGTGAAGCTTTTTCAGGGCTATTCTGGGGAGGAAGCTTCATTTGGTTCAGCCAGGCAAAGGGGCTTTATGCGACCGGGTAATTCATTGGTAGGGGTGGAGTTAGAATCCACCATAGCAACAAGGGAATTACTGAATGTTACCGGTCCTCTGTTTTGTACTGTATGTATGTTGTTTGTAACCTGGATCTTACTCGCCACAGAGACAGTGATTTCGTTTAGTAGTGCATGTTTTAGCCAGTATATGTCAGATCAAATAAATATAAGTACGATTTTTCACCAAAGCATTCCTGTCCATGACTGATTCCATTTACACTCTGAATAATAATCCCCGGGTATAGAATTTTTGTAAGGCGGGGGCAATTCGAACCATCCATCTAGCAATTGGGCTAGGATCAAAACCGCTTACAACACCTTCAAAGCCTCCCTGATGACGTGCGACATCCCCACTGACACCTGTCCAAAGACCGCCCTAAGTGGAGGAAGTGCATCCAGGAGGGCACTGAGCACCTAGAGTCTCGTTGCCGAGAGCATGCAGAAATCAAGCACAGGCAGCGGAATGAGCATGCGGCAAACCAACTCCCCACCCACCCTTTCCTTCAAACATTGTCTGTCCCACCTGTGACAGAGACTGTGGTTCTCGTATTGGCTACCTAAGAACTCATTCTTAGAGTGCAAGCAAGTCTTCCTCAATTCCGAGGGACTGCCTGTGATAATGATGTGTTTCCATAATAGTACCTAGGCAATTAGCTTATGCCATGCTCTTGTCATGTTTGCAGAGGAAGATATCTAAGAATCAGGCAAAACGGAGGCAGACCGGAGGAGGGCCTCCTGACCTTCACCCTATGACCAATGTGGAGGAATGTGCCGCAGCCTTAGTGGGCATGCATAATCGTTCTGCCACCCGTGGTTAGTGCAGATCCCGTTGTTGCACCACGTGAGTAAAGTGTAAACCAATGATAAATCAGTGGGAAATTAAAGTAATTTAATGCCATTTAATTATAATATATGCATGATGTAATGCTATGCATGCAGCTTCTGTACTCTTTTGTACTCTCATGTTAATCATATCTAATGTCTCTCGTTCACATTTATTGCAGTAGTGTTGTGCCTCGTACATATGCCTGCGCAGCGCAAGCATTCTCATGTCTCCCCTTCTCTTCTACTAACCTCAATTATGTTTTCCAGCTCCGCAGACGCAACAGGGGACCCCTGGAGCATCACCCCTACCACTGCAGGTTGTGCTGACCACGGGGGAAGAACAAGAACAAGATACGACCGAGGAGGAGGATGATGAGCTGGAAGGGTCATCTGTGGTACCTGTGGCCAAGTCATCCTCAACGGATGAAGTAGCGGGGCCAAGCAGCTTGCAGCAGGGCAGTCTGAGTCGTCCAGTGCCCACGCCGACCCCGTGGAGGTTAGGTCGGCGAGATGGGCACACGCTGCGACGGGCAGATGTCAACGAGGACACGGTGTCACTGTCGAGGGCGAGCTTCGACATAGGTCGAGAGCTCCTCCAGGCGATTGGTGGGTTGACCAGCAACATTGCCACACTATCTGCCGGAATATCGGAGGGCATGGGGCAGATGGTTGCGGCAATGGGGTGAACGACCGACTTTGTCGATGCCTTGCGGCACGCGTTAGTTTCATGATCCGGCACTGCACCTAAAGGTGCCGTCCCACCATCCAGCATGACAGATGCGAGACAGGAGGAAGAACTTCCTTCTGACTCCGATGTTTCTTCGCAAACATATTCTCCTCGATCCACTGAGGTCATTCTTCCATGTCACCCTCCCCCCCCCCACAGCAGCAGCCCTTGAGGTGCTCTGCTGCAAGACGTCTTGGTCCCGTCACTAGGGTATTAAGTGGGAAAGTGGGGGTTACGACGGGGGGGGGGGGGTTAAAAATAGAGGAGGGAAGTATGGCCGCAGGTGGCGGGGGGTGAGTATATTAATGTTATATATTTTTTTCTTAATTGTTGATTGTTGACTGTTGAAGATGGTGGGAGGGATTTATTGGTATATTCTTGAAAAAATGTTGTTGACTGTTGGGGGTTCGGTGGGGGTGGGGCATTATAGTTTGTTAAAAAATATTTTAAATAAGTTGTTAAATTACTAAAACGTTTTATTTAACGCAACTGTAACTGTCACAAACGTAACTTCACACAAAGCAATCATTTATGAGCTGCTGAAGCAACAGTTTTGCAGCTGCGTAACTACCACGGGGCTTTTCCAGTGGTGTGTGTTGGGGGGGAGGGGGTGCGTGGGGGGCATGGGTTCATCGTCAGGCTGATTGTCCTCCCCGAGTTCCTCGTCCTCCTCACCTCCCCTCTGTCCTGAGGTGGAATGGCAGTCCCATCTGGCAATTGTTGTCCTCTCCTGATAGCTAGATTATGCAACATGCAGCACAGCACAATGAACTCAGTGACCTGCTCAGGGTGGCATTGTAGGTTGCCTCCTGAGTAGTCCAGGCATCTGAATCACTGCATCAGAACTCCAATTGTCTTTTAGACGATATTGCGTTTGGCTATATGGCTTTCATTGTAGCGCTTCTCAGCTTCTGTCTGGGGCTTACGCAGGGGGGGTCATGAATCAGCTAGCAAGGCCGTATCCTTTATCCCCCAGCATCCAACTATCACCTTGTGGCTGACTCTTAAACAGGTCAGATACAGTGCTCTCACGCAAGATGTGCGCATCATGGATGCACCTTCGAAAATTTGCATTTACTGCCATGATTATTTGCTTGTGGTTGACAACGAGCTGCACATTCAGGGAGTGGAATCCCTTTCAGTTTCAAAACACCTCTTCATCCTGCAAAGGTGCTCGCAGGGCGATGTGCATACAGTCTATTGCTCCCTGCACCTTGGGGAAGTTTGTTATTCTCGAGAACCCCAAAGCCCTCTCACTCTGTGCCTCCCTGGTCAAAGGGAAGTTTATAAAGTCTATCCTGCGTGTGTAAAGGGCTTCAGTCACCTGTCGAATGCAGCAATGCGTGGCATGCTGAGATACCACAAATGTCGCCAGCTGAGGCCTGAAAGGAAAGTGCCACAGTAATCACAGAATAACATAAGAACATACAGCCCCTCGAGCCTGCCCCACCATTCAATAGGATCATGGCTGATCTGATCATGGACTCAGCTCCACTTCCCCGCCCGCTCCCCATAACCCTTTATCCCCTTATCGTTTAAGAGACTGTCTATTTCTGTCTTAAATTTATTCAATATCCCAGCTTCCACAGCTCTCTGAGGCAGCGAGTTCCACAGATTTACAACCCTCTGAGAAGAAATTTCTCCTCATCTGTTTCAAATGGGCAGCACCTTATTCTAAAATTATGCCCTCTAGTTCTTGACTCCCCCATCAGTGGAAACATCCTCTCTGCATCCACCTTGTCAAGCTCCCTCATAATCTTATACGTTTTGATAAAATCACCTCTCATTCTTCTGAATTCCAATGAGTAGAGGCCCAACCTACTCAACCTTTCCTCAAAAGTCAACCCACTCATCTCCGGAATCAACCTAGTGAACCTTCACTGAACTGCCTCCAAAGCCTCCTTTCGTAAATATGGAAACCAAAACTTTTGTAATAAAGGCCAAGATACCATTGGCCTTGCTGATCACTTGCTGTACCTGCTTACTATCCTTTTGTGTTTCTTGCACAAGTACCCACAGGTCCCACTATACTGCGGCACTTTGCAATCTTTCTCCATTTAAATAATAACTTGCTCTTTGATTTTTTTTCTGCCAAAGTGCATGACCTCACACGTTCCAACATTATACTCCATCTGCCAAATTTTTGCCGACTCATTTAGCATGTCTATGTCCTTTTACAAATTTTTTGTGTCCACCTCACACATTGCTTTTCCTCCCATCTTTGTATCATCAGCAAACTTGGCTACGTTACACTCAGTCCCTTCTTCCAAGTCATTTATATAGATTGTAAATAGTTGGGGTCCCAGCACTGATCCCTGTGGCACCCCATTAGTTACTGGTTGCCAACCAGGGAATGAACCATTTATCCCGACTCTCTGTTTTCTGTTAGTTAGCCAGTCCTCTATCCATGCTAATATATACCCCCAACCCCATGAACTTTTATCTTGTGCAGTAACCTTTTAAGTGGCACCTTGTCAAATGCCTTCTGGAAATCCAAATACACCACATCCACTGGTCCCCCTTTATCCACCCTGTTCGTTACATCCTCAAAGAACTCCAGCAAATTTGTCAAACATGACTTCCCCTTCATAAATCCATGCTGACTCTGCCTGACCGAATTTTGCTTTTCCAAATGTCCTGCTACTGCTTCTTTAATAATGGACTCCAACATTTTCACAACCACAGATGTTAGGCTAACTGGTCTATAGTTTCCTGCTTTTTGTCTGCCTCCTTTTTTAAACAGGGGTATTACATTTGCAGTTTTCAAATTAGCTGGCACATCTCACTGATGACCTCCTTTCGGAATCGCAGCCTTCTAATGCACATGTTATCGGACAAGTCCAGGTATGATTGCTTATCCCTGTAAATGCGTTGGGTGTAACGTCTCCTCCTCCTCAGCAGTCTGCCACCTCTTTGATTGGACATATAATGCTCTTCAATGAACTTTCTCCCATCTCTATTCTGCAGCATGTAAGTAGTCATCAACACTTTTTGAGAAATTACAGGCTCCATCAGGAGGAGGAACTGAGGAGTAAGGAGGAGGAACTGAGGGAAATCCTTATTAGTCGGGAAATTGTGTTGGGGAAATTGATGGGATTGAAGGCTGATAAATCCCCAGGGCCTGATGGACTGCATCCCAGAGTACTTAAGGAGGTGGCCTTGGAAATAGTGGATGCATTGACAGTCATTTTCCAACATTCCATTGACTCTGGATCAGTTCCTATGGAGTGGAGGGTAGCCAATGTAACCCCACTTTTTAAAAAAGGAGGGAGAGAGATAACAGGGAATTATAGACTGGTCAGCCTGACATCGGTAGTGGGTAAAATGATGGAAACAATTATTAAGGATGTCATAGCAGTGCATTTGGAAAGAGGTGACATGATAGGTCCAAGTCAGCATGGATTTGTGAAAGGGAAATCATGCTTGACAAATCTTCTGGAATTTTTTGAGGATGTTTCCAGTAGAGTGGACAAGGGAGAACCAGCTGATGTGGTATATTTGGACTTTCAGAAGGCTTTCGACAAGGTCCCACACAAGAGATTAATGTGCAAAGTTAAAGCACATAGGATTGGGGGAAGTGTGCTGACATGGATTGAGAACTGGTTGTCAGACAGGAAGCAAAGAGTAGGAGTAAATGGGGACTTTTCAGAATGGCAGGCAGTGACTAGTGGGGTACCGCAAGGTTCTGTGCTGGGGCCCCAGCTGTTTACACTGTACATTAATGATTTAGACAAGGGGATTAAATGTAGTATCTCCAAATTTGCGGATGACACTAAGTTGGGTGGCAGTGTGAGCTGCGAGGAGGATGCTATGAGGCTGCAGAGCGACTTGGATAGGTTAGGTGAGTGGGCAAATGCATGGCAGATGAAGTATAATGTGGATAAATGTGAGGTTATTCACTTTGGTGGTAAAAACAGAGAGACAGACTATTATCTGAATGGTGACAGATTAGGAAAAGGGGAGGTGCAAAGAGACCTGGGTGTCATGGTACATCAGTCATTGAAGGTTGGCATGCAGGTACAGCAGGCGGTTAAGAAAGCAAATGGCATGTTGGCCTTCATAGCGAGGGGATTTGAGTACAGGGGCAGGGAGGTGTTGGTACAGTTGTACAGGGCCTTGGTGAGGCCACACCTGGAGTATTGTGTACAGTTTTGGTCTCCTAACCTGAGGAAGGACATTCTTGCTATTGAGGGAGTGCAGCGAAGGTTCACCAGACTGATTCCCGGGATGGCGGGACTGACCTATCAAGAAAGACTGGATCAACTGGGCTTGTATTCACTGGAGTTCAGAAGAATGAGAGGGGACCTCATAGAAACATTTAAAATTCTGACGGGGTTAGACAGGTTAGATGCAGGAAGAATGTTCCCAATGTTGGGGAAGTCCAGAACCAGGGGACACAATCTAAGGATAAGGGGTAAGCCATTTAGGACCGAGATGAGGAGGAATTTCTTCACCCAGAGAGTGGTGAACCTGTGGAATTCTCTACCACAGAAAGTTGTTGAGGCCAATTCACTAAATATATTCAAAAAGGAGTTAGATGAAGTCCTTACTACTAGGGGAATCAAGGGGTATGGTGAGAAAGCAGGAATGGGGTACTGAAGTGCATGTTCAGCCATGAATTCATTGAATGGCGGTGCAGGCTAGAAGGGCTGAATGGCCTACTCCTGCACCTATTTTCTATGTTTCTATCATAATAAATCACAATAAATGCACTAATCTATCTTCTTAAATTGTCCTCAACAAATACAATATAAACTGGAAATTAACCACAATGTGATTAGATGATTGGCAAGATTCAAAAACGCCCTTAAAATCACTCACGAATTACTTCTCCCAACCACTTCAAGCAGCCTTTTATTAAAGATCCTCCGAGTTACAAAACCGCGCCCATACAGCCGAGTTAAGGTCAGGTGAGTGCAGCTTTTCTTGAGCGCCTTTTTGGGCGAGCGATCATTTGGGCGAATTATGGGCGAAATCCCGAAAGTAACGCTCGGCAATAATCTGGATGATAATCGGGTGCTAGTTTCCATTCTAAACAATATTCTGGGCCTTGCACGAGGATGACATCATTTTTTTTTTAAATAAGCCGGGCGATGCAGCTCATTCCTGTATGCCGAAAGTTGCGCCAGCGATAAATGGGCGATAATTGGGTGCTAGTTTCTGTTATATATGTAAACCTGTAAATACCTTGTTTAACCACCAGAGGGCTCATCCCGTGGAGTCCTAAGGGATCCCACAATCCCGTGGGAGCACCTGTACATAAGGAGGCCTCACAGGCTGGAGAGGCACTCTGGAGATCTGTAATAAAGGACTACGGTCACACCTTACTTTGAGCTCACAGTATCTGGTCAGACTCTTTATTCAATACATAACAACTGGCAACGAAATACAGATGACAAACTCTACCACAATGATGCAGAGAACAGTGGGCATCCTGGAGAAATTTTCAGAGGGAGATGATTGGGAAACCTTCGTGGAGCGACTCGACCAATACTTCATGGCCAACAAGCTAGAAGGAGAAGCGAACGCTGCCAAACGAAGGGCGATCCTCCTCACCATTTGCAGGGCACCAACGTATGGCCTCATGAAAAATCTGCTTGGTCCAGCGAAACCCACAGAGAAGTCATATGATGATTTGTGCACACTGGTCCGGTAGCATCTAAACTCGAAGGAAAGCGTTCTGATGGTGAGGTACAGGTTCTACACGTACGAGAGGTCTGAAGGCTAGGAACTACGTCGCCGAGCTAAGCCGCCTTGCAGGACATTGCGAATTTGAAGGACACTTGGAGCACATGCTCAGGGACTTCTTTGTACTTGGCATTGGCCATGAAGTAATACTTCGCAAACTTTTGGCTGTGGAGATCCCAACCTTGAGTAAAGCCATAGTGATAGCCCAGGCGTTCATCGCCACCAGTGACAATACCAAACAAATCTCTCAGCACACGAGTGCTGCTGCAAGTACTGTGAACAAAGTAATGTTGTTTTTGAATCGAAATGTACAGGGCAGGCCTCACATGCCTGTAGCTTACACGTCCGCAATGTCTCAGAGTCCACCATCAAGGGTGGTGAATGCAAGGCCATTAACACCTTGTTGGCGCTGCAGGGGTGATCATCGTTTCAATTCATGCCGCTTCAAAGGATACGTTTGCAAGGGCTGTGGAACAAATGGGCACCTCCAATGTACGTGCAGGCGAGCTGCAAACCCTGCTAATCCTGCAAACCACCATGTTGCAGAGGAGGACAGATCCCCGGTGGATCACAATGAACCAGAGCCTCAGACCGAGGAGGCAGAGGTATATGGGGTGCACACATTTACCACAAAGTGTCCCCCAATAATGCTGAAGGCTGAATTAAATGGACTCCTGGTGTCAATGGAGCTAGACAGAGGTGTGAGACAGTCCATAATGAGCAAAAAGACTTTCGATAAATTGTGCTGCAGCAAAGTCTCAAGGCCAGTCCTGACTCCCATTCGTACTAAACTGAGAACGTACACAAAGGAACTGATTCCCGTAATTGGCAGTGTTACTGTAAAGGTCTCCTACGATGGAGCGGTGCACAAGTTACTACTCTGGGTGGTACCAGGCAGTGGCCCCATGCTGCTCAGCAGGAGCTGGCTGGGAAAGATACGCTGGAACTGGGACGACGTCCGAGCGCTCTCGTCCGTCGACGACACTTCATGTGCCCAGGTCCTAAGCAAATTCCCCGCTGTTCGAACTCGGCATCGGGAAGTTCCAAGGAGCAAAAGTGCAGATCCACCTGATTCCGGGGGTGCGACCCATCCAGCACAAGGTGAGAGCGGTACCGTACATGATGAGAGAGAGGGTGGAGATTGAGCTGGACAGGCTGCAATGAGAGGGCTTCATTTCGCCAATCGAATTCAACGAGTGGGCCAGTCCGATTGTTCCAGTCCTCAAGGAAGATGGCACCGTCAGAATCTGTGGTGATTACAAAGTAACTATCAATCGTTTCTCCCTGCAGGATCAATACCCGTTACCAAAGGCAGATGACCTATTTGCGACGCTGGCAGGAGGAAAAATGTTCACAAAGCTGGATTTCACCTCAGCCTACATGACGCAGGAGCTGGAGGAATCATCGAAGGGCCTCACCTGCATCAACACGCATAAAGGTCTCTTCATTTACAACAGATGCCTGTTTGGGATTCGATCAGCCGCGGCGATATTCCAGAGGAACATGGAAAGCTTACTGAAGTCGGTCCCGCGCACTGTGGTCTTCCAGGACGACGTCTTGGTTACAGGTCGGGACACCGTAGAGCATCTGCAGAACCTAGAGGAGGTTTTTAGTTGGCTCAATCGCACGGGGCTCAGGTTAAGACACTCAAAGTGCATTTTCCTGGGGAGAAGAATTGCGGCGGATGGCATCAGGCCCACCGATTCGAATACGGAGGCAATCAAGAATGCACCGAGACCACAGAACGTGATGGAGCTGCGGTCGTTTCTAGGACTCCTGAATTACTTTGGTAACTTCTTACCGGGTCTTAGCACACTGTTAGAACCACTGCATGTCTTACTGCATAAAGGAGATGAATGGGTTTGGGGCAAAAGCCAAGAAAATGCCTTTGTAAAAGCTAGAAAACTGTTGTGCTCAAACAAATTGCTTGTGTTGTATAATCCATGTAAATGTTTGGTACTAGCATGTGATGCATCATCATACAGTGTCGGGTGTGTATTGCAACAAGCTAATGAATCTGGGAAATTGCAACCGGTTGCTTATACATCCAGAAGTCTGTCTAAGGCTGAGAGGGCCTACAGCATGATCGAAAAAGAAGCGTTAGCGTGTGTCTATGGGGTAAAGAAAATGCATCAATACCTGTTTGGGCTCAAATTTGAATTGGAAACCGACCACAAGCCACTTATATCCCTCTTTTCTGAAAGTAAGGGGATAAATACGAATGCATCAGCCCGCATCCAGAGATGGGCGCTCACGTGATCCGCATACAACTATGCCATCCGCCACAGGCCAGGCACAGAAAACTGTGCCAATGCTCTCAGTAGACTGCCATTGCCCACTACAGAGGTGAAGATGGCACAGCCCACAGATTTAGTTATGGTAATGGAAGCATTCGAGAGTGAGCAATCACCCGTTACCACCCGACAGATTAGAACCTGGATGATCCTTACTGTCCTTCGTAAAAAACTGTGTGCTTCACGGGAGTTAGTCTAGTGTCCCATTAGAAATGCAGGAAGAAATAGTGCCATACCAGTGGGCAAAGATGAAATGTCTATACAGGCCTTCTGTGGGGTGATTGGGTAGTGGTACCAAAAAAGGGCAGGGACACTTTCACTTGTGATCTCCACAGTACGCACCCAGGCATTGTAATGATGAAAGCGATAGCCAGATCCCACCTGTGGTGGCCCGGTATCGATGCAGACTTAGAGTCCTGCATGCACAAATGTAACACATGTTAACAATTAGGCAATGCACCCAGGGAGGCGTCACAAAATTTATGGTCTTGGCCCTCCAAACTGTGGTCTAGGGTCCATGTCGACTATGCAGGCCCGTTCTTGGGAAAAATGTTCCTAGTGGTTGTAGATGCGTACTCCAAATGGATTGAATATGAGATAATGTCGGCAAGCACATCCGCTGCCACCATTGAAAGCCTGTGGGCCATGTTTGCCACGTACGGCCTGCCTGACGTCCTTGTGAATGACAATGGGCCGCGCTTCACCAGTGCCGAGTTCAAAGAGTTCATGACCTGTAATGGGATCAAACATGTCACATGTGCCCCATTTAAACCAATGGTCAGGCAGAGAAAGCAGTGAAAACAATCAAGCAGAGCTTGAAGAGGGTAACTGAATGCTCACTGCAGACTCGCCTATCCCGAGTCCTGCTTAGTTACCGCACAAGACCCCACTCGCTCACTGGGGTTCCCCCCGCTGAACTGCTTATGAAAAGGGCATTTAAGACAGGCAGCTTCAACAGAATACATATCATGATCATACAAATGTGTCACGCGAAATCGAGATTAATGATCCTGTATTGGTGTTGAACTATGGACAAGGTTCCAAGTGGCTTCCCGGCACTGTCATGGTCAAAGAGGGGAGTAGGATGTTTCTGGTCAAACCTTCAAATTGACTCACCTACAGGAAACACTTGGACCAAACC
This sequence comes from Pristiophorus japonicus, assembly GCF_044704955.1. Lineage (NCBI taxonomy): Eukaryota > Metazoa > Chordata > Chondrichthyes > Pristiophoridae > Pristiophorus > Pristiophorus japonicus. Next base: position 166,871,105 of record NC_091989.1, on the reverse strand, counting down.
AAACTCAGATTCACAGACTATCCAGAGCAACCCACAATAGACTCTACCTTTTTTGACCCTCCAACACACACATCAGTGGCAACCAACTCAGCGGTTGACCACGAAGCAGAACCCATCACCACGCGAGTCAGCGCAGCAAGGCCAGCTGCACAGCAGCTCAGCGAGGGCCCAACAAATGACTCACCAAAACCAGCATTTGCACCAAGACGATCAACCAGGGAAAGGAGAGCCCCAGATCGACTCACATTGTAAATAGTTACACTATTGACTTTGGGGGGGGGGGGTGGGGGGTGTTGTTATATATGTAAACCTGTAAATACCTTGTTTAAGCACCAGAGGGCTCATCCACTGGAGTCCCAAGTGATCCCATAATCCCTTGGGAGCACCTGTACATAAGGAGGCCTCACAGGCTGGAGAGGCACTCTGGAGACCTGTAATAAAGGACTACGGTCACACCTTACTTTGAGCTCACAGTATCTGGTCAGGCTCTTTATTCAATATATAACAGTTTCTATTTTTCATCAAATATGGGTGATAGCTTAAATCTCAGCATTTATATGAGTGCTAAATGGACAATGATGTGCCGAAAGTCTAGCCCAAAGACTACTGATATTGTGTATTGAATTGTAACTATTTGTGCTAATACATATCCCACTGCTCACACATTCTAGAGAGAATTCTGCATCAGTTCTAAATAACCTCCGCCATGTACAAAATTAATAATTGATGCTCCTACTTCATATCATTCAGGAATGAATGCAGGAGTCACAGTTTGGAACCACCACTTTTGTGCAGTATTTTAAATCACACTTCAATAATATTTGAAGAATCCCTAGCTTTTTTACAATAGGAACATTACATTTAATAATACTCCAACATTAATCTAATACTAGACACCCCCGAGCAGCAGGATATATAGCAGCACAGGCAGAGAACGGGGAACTGCTTCCCAGCATTTTATCTCCATTGAAAAGAAAGAGGGAAAATATCAAATCAAAGTAAAGAAACTCTGTGGTATATTATGCTATGCAGTACAATGGCCTTATCCAGGAGTCAATTTTAACTTTAAAATGATGATTTAATGTTCTCTCTCCTTAAACAGATGAACAGAAAAGTAAACAATAATTGAAATAAAAGCAAAAAATGCTGGAAATACTCAGCCGGTCAAATTTGATTTGTTCTGACATTGAACAACCCTCCTGAGCCGAGCTGAACTTGTTCTCACATTGAACAATGGATCCACCCAAGAAATAATTGAACCCAGGTGGTGGAGAGGAGGAAGATGGGAGGGGGAGATATTTGATTTGTTCTTCCCCCTCCCCTCACTATGGGAGACCATTTAGCCCAATGGTAATTGGTATAAGCTTTTCAATTGGAAGTACCTACTCTCAATCCCATTTCCTGCCCTTGCTATGTTACTTCTTTTCAGATATCTATACAATGTTGTTTTAAATGTTGTTTGTGATATCGGTGGTAAAACATTCCATATCCTACTGACTGTCTATGTGAAAAATTAGTTTAGCTTCCTCTTTGGTCTTTTAGTGAGAATATTCAGATTCATTGGGCCCAAGTTTCCACATGATTTGCGCCTGATTTTTAGGAGCAACTGGTGGAGAATGGACTATCTTAGAAATCGCAATTCTCCACATTTTTTTTTCTGCAGTTCTAGTCAGTTAGAACAGTTTCACTTTGGAACAGAATGTTTTCTTCAAAAGGGGGCGTGTCCGGCCACTGACGCCTGATTTCAAAGTCCAAACTAACTTAGAATGGAGCAAGTGAAGATTTTTGTAGAACTGAAAAAACCTTGAAAAATCAGGCGCAGGTTACAAATGAGGCGTCCAGAACGAGGTGGGGGGGGGGGAGGGAAGTCATTAAATTCTATAATAAATCCTTATTTATACTTATACAAATAAATCCAACCTAATAAAAATTTATAAGCAAAGAAAAGATTAAATAAACCATCTTCCTACCTGTGTGAAAGTGCTTCAGGCAGGGAAAAGGCTGCAGGAAGCCTCACAAAACGAGGCAGCCGTTCCCGAACGCGGGGGGAAGGAGGCAGCCGTTCGTTCCCGGGGGGGGGGGGGAAGGAGGCAGCCGTTCGTTCCCGCGGGGGGGGAGGGAAACGGCTGCCTCAACTTTCTGAGGCTTCCTGCAGCCTTCTCACTGCTGCAAGAAGCCTCAGTGCTGATGTGCTGATGGCAATGTGCTTTTATTAAAAAAATTTCAAAAATTAAACAGCTACAAAGAACTACAAAAATGGCCGAGTGCCAATGTTTCCTTCACACTGCGCGTGCGCGAACGCTCCAACGCGCACGCGCAGCGTTGCCGGCAGGAAAAAGCGAATTTAAATGGTACCCGCCCCCTCCCACTTACAAAATCGGCGCGAGTGGTAGGCTCCGCCCCCCTGGGCGCCGTGCCAAGCAGACATGGAGCTGCAGGGCGCTCCCGAATCCCGCGGTTTTTTTTCGGTGCCGTTTTCGGCGCGAAAAACGGGCGCCCAGCTCGGAGGGTCACCCGTTTTTTATCGTGTGGAAACTTGGGCCCATAATAGTTACTAATTCACTGATCAAGTTAAAGGATTCCTCCCTTCCTGCTGCACAAGTTTTCCAGCTTCTCACCCATTGCTATTCCTGTCCTCAGCCCCATTCTCTTCCCTGTTCTCTCTTTCCTCTATCCCCCCTCTTCACCTGTTCTCACCCCCTCTTATACCCATTCCCATTCGTTCATCCTCCTCTCCCCCTCCCATTTGCTTCCTCGCCATCGCCTGGGTCCAATTATGTCTTGGGTGGATCCATTGTTCAATGTGAGAACAAGTTCAGCTAGGCTCAGGAGGGTTGTTCATTGTGAGAGCAAGTTCAACCAGGCAGAGATGGGTTGTTCAACAGTGAAAACAAGTTCAATATTTTGTTTTTTGATAATTATTCCTTGCCTGATCTGAATACAATACTTGATCCGGGCTCCCTGGAATCTGAATATTCGGGGGTACTTGACATTTCAGAAGGATAGGCAGAAAGGAAAAAGAGGTGGGGTAGCTCTGTTAATAAAGGATGAGATCAGTACAGTAGTGAGAAATGATCTTGGCTTGGAAGTTCAAGATGTAGAATCAGTTTGGGCGGAGATAAGAAATAGCAAGTGAAAGACATCACTGGTGGGAGTTGTCTCTAGGCGCCCTAACAGTAGCTGTACTGTAGGACAGAGCATTATTAAAAAATAATGGAGCTTGTAAGAGAGGTGCTGCTATAGTTGTGGGCGATTTTAATCTTCATATACATTGAACAAATCAAATTGGCAAACGTAGCCTTGAGGACGAGTTCATAGAGTGTATTCGGGAAAGTTTTTTGGAACAATACGTTGTAGAACCAACCAGGGGCAGGCTATTTTAGATCTGGTAATGTGTAACGAGCTAGGGTTAATTAATGATCTCATAGTAAAGGATCCTCTAGGGAAGAATGATCATAACATGATAGAATTTCACATTCAGTTTGAGGGTGAGAAACTTGGGTCTAAAACTAGTGTCTACAGCCTAAATAAAGGTGTGAAGACAGAGTTGGCTAAAGTGGACTGGAAAAATAGATTAAAAGGTAAGACAGTAGATAAGCAGTGGAAGACATTTAAGGAGATATTTCATAATTCTCAACTAAGATATATTCCATTGCGAAAGAAAGGGGCCAAAATTGTCCCTTCTCTTAAGATCTGTTATCACGCTGTGGAGTAGAATAGCCGCTGATTTTTCATGCAATTGCCGCCATTTTGAAAATTCCTCTCCTGCAGTATCCCGCTGGTGATCCACTCCCCCCACTACTGCTCCACCCTAAGTGCATTATCAGAGTGCGCACCGCCGATGTTCCCCTCCGAACGTGAAATTCCGCAGAGAAAATCTTGCTCCCACCGCTTGGTGCCACCAGCAGCTTTTTCTGCCTGTGCATTGTGCTTGGAGTGCTTCTAAAATGGCGGGGCGGCTGCCATCAAAGGGGAGGGCGCACTGCCGTGGCCGCCATCTTTTCTTTTGTTGGCCGACTGCCAGCTCTGGCTGACAATTATGCCCCCAGGTTCAAAACCCTCCCTGGTAGCCCAGTGGACCTAACTTAAAGATTCGCAGCTACTCTCCCCTTTAAGTGAAGGGGAGAGATGTGGTGATGTGCCAGCGTGATGATTTAATCAGAGCTACGCTGATGACTGACAGCGGCGGACTCTCCGTCCACCTCCCATTTCCACCCCTCTAGTATGCGAACTTTCGCTCACCGCCACACATCTATCCCCATTATGACTGACTTCTGGGCCGCTGAAAAAAAAAAGTAAGAGAGCGGAATTTTGCTCAAGAGGCCACCGCATTCACTGTGCCTGTAAAAACAGCTGAAACAGGGAAAACGTGTGCCGCGTTTTTGGCCTGGGACAATTTCATCCCCAAAGACTATAAGAAGGATGAACCATCTATGGCTAACTGAGGAAGTTAAAGATGGAATCAAATTGAAAGAAAAGGCATACAATGTTGCAAAGATTAGTGGTAGGCCAGAAGATTGGGAAATTTTTAGAAACCAGCAAAGGATGACCAAAAATATAATAAAAGGAACATAGATTATGAGAGTAAACTAACAAGAAATCTAAACACAGAGTAAGAGCTTCTACAAGTACATAAAAAGGAAGAGAGTAGCTAAAGTAAATGTTGGTCCCTTAGAGGATGAGATCGTGGAATTAATGATGGGAAACAAGGAAATGGCAGAGACGTTGAACAAATATTTTGCATCTGTCTTCATGGTAGAATACACTAAAAGCATCCCAATAATAGTAGAAAATCAGGCGTCAAAAGGGTGGAAAGAAATTAAAACAATCATTATCACTAGAGGAAAAATACTCGGCAAACTAATAGAACTAAAGGCTAACAAATCCCCTGGACCTGATGGCCTGCATCCTAGGGTTTTAAAAGAAGTGGCTGCAGAGATAGTAAATGCATTAGTTGTAATCTTCCAAAATTCCCTAGATTTTGGAAAGGTCCCAGTGGATTGGAAAACTGCAAATGTAACGGCCCTATTCCAAAAAGGAGGGACAGAAAGCAGGAAACTATAGACCAGTTAGCCTAACATCTGCCATTGGGAAAATAAGAACATAAGAACATAAGAGATAGGAGCAAGAGTAGGCCATTTTCTATCAGAGCAGGTTAAGTGCGTAACAAATAATGTTCTGAATTCAATGAAGTGATCCTTCTGGCCAAAATCCCACTCACACACAAATGGGAAAGGAAAGGTAGAGAAAAAAGCACGGAAAACAAAGTAAAGCAGCAGGATTGTCTCGTGTGGAGCAGAAACACCAGTTGGGCTGAATGTCCTATAAACCATATGTAAATTCAGGATTAACCGGCGGAGAGCAGGGATAGAGCCGTTACAGTTCAGATCAATGGGGAGAGAGAGAAAGAGAGGAAAGGAGATGTGAGTGCTGTGTCCTGCTGTTTTGAGCTTGTTGAAAAGATACAATTTAATTACAGGGCAATATTGACAATGCCATTCCTTGTGCAAGTCTTCTGCATGATGGTGCTGTGGAGGAGAAGATTGATTAGGCATCATCACTTGAGGAACCTCAGAGCACGTAGGATGATGGGCCGGAGGCCTGACCCACATCGGGTATATCAAGACAGGCATTCATACCTGCACCTGAGTGATGCAGACTGTGTGAGAAGGCTGCGTTTCCGCAAAGAAGATGTAACCGAGATCTGTGAGCTAGTAAAAGCAGACCTACATCCTAGAAGTGATAGGAGAACTGCTTTGTCAGTTGAAGTAAAGGTTACAGCTGCACTTTCATTTTATGCATCTGGATCATTCCAGGCCACAACTAGGGATGTGTGCACCATTTCTCAACATGTAACACATATCTGCATTCGGCAGGTGACTGCTGCACTATATGCCCGGAGGAATGACTACATAAAGTTCCACATGACCACCCAGTAATGCGTGATAGGGCTGTGGGCTTCTCCAGTATTGTTGGCTTCCCCAAGGTACAGGGCTGCATTGATTGTAGCCATATTGCCTTGCGAGCACCTTTGGAGGATTCCGAGATGTACAGGAACAGAAAAGGCTTCCACTCGATGAAGCTCGTCTGTGATGACATGCATCTCATCATGGCAATTAATGCAAGATACCCTGGGAGCACACATGATGTGTTCATCCTACACGAGAGCGCTATATCTGATGTGTTTCAGCAGCAGTCAGAAGGGCAGAGCTGGCTGCTGGGGACAAAGGATACAGCCTCGCCACCTGGCTCATGACACTCCTATGCGTCACTCGGACGGAAGCTGAGCGGGAATACATACGAACATAAGAAATAGGAGCAGGAGTAGGCCATTTGGCCCATCGAGCCTGCTCCGCCATTCAATAAAATCATGTCTGATCTGATCATGGACTCAGCTCCATTTCCCTGTCCGCTCCCCATAATCCTTTACTCCCTTATAGTTCAAAAATCTGTCCATCTCTGCCTTAAATATATTCAATGACCCAGCCTCCATAGCTCTCTGGGGCAGAGAACGCCATAGATTTACAACCGAGACAACAAATTCCTCCTCATCTCAGTTTTAAATATGCGGCCCCTTATTCTGAGATTATGGGCGAGAATGTCCTTGTTTTTTGCATGCTTAACGCCCACTTAACGTCTATTTTATCGCTGAAATGATGTATAACGCCCATTTACTCACAAAATTTAAACTGATAGGCATTTTTTGGAAATGTATCGTCGAGCGTTACATTCCCCATGTGCATAATGCCGGGAAAAAATAATACCGCCCGCCCACTTTTTTTGGGCGGAATCATCAGAATGAGCTAAATCAACGTCCATAATATCGCCCAGCATTACTTTCCGACTTTCCGCACGGAATTAACGCCGAGATTCAATAATACTGCCTGCCCATGTTTTTTGTCGTAAATAGCACATTTGCCAAAACTAGCGACCATGAGATTGCCCAGTGTCACTTTCACCACCTCGCACACATATCGGCCACAATATCGCTCGCCCAAAAAAACGGCTGGAAAAAGTGGAACTAACCAGAACTAATCACAGAGTTGTGGACGCCATGTTCTACATCACATGTCGGATCCTTTAAAAGGCTGCTCTGCTTCAACCTCGGGGGAGTTCGGATGTACTCTGGAAGTCGTTGGAGTTGATGTGAACATCTGTACAAACATCTTGACCATACTGTGAACGACTGGAATTGAATAGGTGTCTTCATCAGGACATTAATTGTTTGTGACCAATCGATGGAAAACAGAGAGCTACTGCAATGGGACCTGTCCTTTCTCACCCTCTCTTGATGACCAATTACATGCTGCAGATTCGAGATGGCCTAAGGTATGCTCCACAGCATTATGTGCCCAATGTAAGACGTGCCAGACGTTACACCTCCCCGCAAGTACAGGGAGTACCTCAACTTGCCCGACACCACCTGCCTTCGGAGACTGCGCTTCCACAAAGAGGTTATCATTGAGGTATGCCAGCTCATAAGGGGAGATCTGCAGCCTGACAGCACCATCAGTACTGCACTGTCCGTCGAGGTCAAAGTCACCGCGGCACTGTCGTTCTACGCATCGGGTTCTTTTCAGGCCTCAGCTGGCGACATTTGCGGTCTGTCACAGCATGCCACACATTGCTGCATTAGACAGATCACTGAAGCCCTGTATGCACACAGGAGGGACTTGATTAGCTTCCCTATGACCAGAGAGGCACAGACTGAGAGGACTCTAGGATTCTCCAGGATTACAAACTTCCCCAGGGTGCAGGGAACAATAGACTGTACACACATCGCGATGCGGGCATCTTTTCAGGATGCCGAGGTTTTCAGGAACCGCAAGGGATTCCACTCCCTGAATGTCCAACTCATTGTCAACCATCAGCAAATTATACTGGCAGTGAATGCTCAATTTTCAGGCAGCATCCATGATGCTCACATCCTGCGTGAGAGTACTGTATCTGACTTGTTTAACAATCAGCCACAAGGTCAATGCTGGATGCTTGGTGACAAAGGATATGGCTTCACCTCCTGGCTGATGACCCCCCTGCGTGATGCCCACACCGAAGCCAAGAGGCGATACAATGAGAGCCACAGAGCCACTCACAATATCGTGGAGAAAACCATTGGGGTGCTTAAGCAGTGCTTTAGATGCCTGGACCACTCAGGAGGTGAGCTCCAATACCACCCTGAGCAGGTAGCTCAATTCGTAGTGGTGTGCTCCATGCTGCACAACTTGACTATCAGGAGGGGACAAGAATTGCCTGATGAGTCTGACAGTCCACCTCACCAGAGAGAGGAAGAGGAGGACGAGGAGGCGAACGCTGACATCGGCCCACACAATCAGGCTGACACTGAAGCCATGCCCCCGCCCCCTTGTAGACTGCATGAAAGGGCCCGTGGTGGTATGATAGCTGCAAGGGACTGATGTCAGGAGCTCATCAATGAGCGCTTCGCCTGAAAGAACATTGGTGGTATTTACAAGGCTGTCACACTGCTGGGTGTGCAGGTCATACATCAATGGTGGACATCACCTTGGTGACAGTTAAAGTTTAAGTTGATTGGAAGTTAAGTGTAATTATACCCTTTGATGTTAAGGAATCACCAGTGTGTAACGGTGCAGCTATCTGAGCCAATGTGCAACAAGGTTTTGTTAAATAAAAAACATTTAAACCCAACAGTTGTTTAAAATCATCAGTATTTCTGTAAAAACCAACCCCCCCCCCCGCCCCCCCACCTTCGCTTCTCCTCCCCACCTCTAACCCTTCCTCTTCCTCTCCTGACTCCAAGCCGCTTGGCCGTGGAACTCCTCAGGCGATGCTTCAATAGCTGGGGGGATGAAGGCTGAACCGCTGCTTGGACGGATACGGGAGAGGATGGTCCCGAGGTGGGAACGTGCTCTGAGCCAGAAGCAAGATATTGCTGCTGGCTCTCATGTTTGGTTGGCAGTGGGGGTGCGGCACCTTGGGGTGCAGTGCGGCGCTCCGGGACCACTAGGAGCCCTCTGCCACCAATGTTCCTGGCTACCACTCCAGGGCCTCCACCATCCCTTCCATGTTATATATTATTTGTTGGACAAAAACTCGGTGCCAACTGTTTTCTTGGTGCTTAGTAGGCTTTTTGCTGCTGGTGAATCTCCATCATGCCTCCCAGAAACAAGCACACACCACAGCCACACATGCCTTCAGTCCCTCTCAGCTCCCTCTCTCTCTGTCTCCTCTTCTGTGCATGTCATGATGACCCTTGACCTCTTGAATCGCGGGAATCGAGCGTTGCCATGCCGTTGCTAAGGACGGCGACACTTTACGGCAGAAGGTCAGCGAGATTTAACGCTACCGCCCATTTCATATCGCTCGCGGTAACGCCCAATTTCAAAAACGAAGACTAGGTGCTTTGAGAATGGGCGAGAAGCCAGCGATCTGAAAACCCATTTTACCGCCCATGCCGGAAATAACGCCCATTTTTGGGCGATATGCACGAAAGTGTAAAATCTAGCCCCATGAACCCTTTATTTTAGTTTCTCCCATGAGTGGAAATATCCTCTCTGCATCAACCTTGTCGAGCCTTCACATTATCTTGTATGTTTCGATAAGATCACCTCTCATTCTTCTGAACTCCAATATGTATAGGCCCAACCGACTCAACCTATCTTCATAAGTCAACCCCCTCATCTCTGGAATCAACCAAATGAACCTTCTCTGAACAGCCACTAATGCAAGAATATCCTTCCTTAAATACGGAGACCAAAACTGTACACAGTACTCTAAGTGTGGCCTTACCAATACCCTGTACCTTTTTAACAAGACTTCCCTGCTTTTATACTCTATCCCTCTTGCAATAAAGTTCCATTGGCCTTCCTGATTACTTGCTGTAGCTGCATACTAACTTTTTATGTTTCATGAACAAGGACCCCCAGGTCCCTCTGTACTGCAGCACTTTGCAATTTTTCTCCATTTACATTATAATTTGCTTTTCTATTTTTTCTGCCAAAATGGATGGCCTCACATTTTCCCACATTACACTCCATCTGCCAAATTTTTGTCCACTCACTTAGCCTGTCTATATCCCTTTGCAGATTTTTTGTGTCCTCCTCACAATTTGCTTTCCCACCCATCTTTGTATCACCAGCAAAATTGGCAACATTACACTCGGTCTCTTCATCCAAGTCATTAATATAGATTGTAAATAGTTGAGGCCCCAGCACCGATCCCTGCGACACCCCACTAGTCACTGTTCTCCAACTGGAAAATAATCCATTTATCCCAACTATCTGTTTTCTGTTAGTTAGCCAATCCTTTATCCATGCTAATATTACCCCCAACTCCGTAATCTTTTATCTTGTGTGTGGGAGGGCAAGCCTGCATTTCTGAAACTCTTTGCTTTGGCGCAGTCTCGAGAAATCAAAAGGGTTAAAAGTAAACGATTGAAGATTGGATTAAAACAGGCTGCTAGACGATATGGTGCCATGTTGAGTATTTGAGTGTAACTTGTTACTATCTGAGTTGTGTATAGTAATTCATGACATTGTCTGTATTTGAGTGTATCTTGTTACTATGCAAATAATCTGTATGTTAAACGATCTGGTTTGTGTATAGTAATTCAGAAGGCAGTTAGCCGTGATTTCAGGTCAATTCTACATCATTGCATGGTAATTGTCTACATATACTATAGGAGTTCAAAGGCTTTTTCGGTATGAAGGTGAGAGTTTGACATTGGGCCCCACACACTGGAATCTTGGAAGGTGTGTCACAAGCAGCCAACAAAATCGGAGGCAGCTGCCTTTGTGAAGTATCTCAGTAACTTTCATACTGGGTTTGTTTAGTATGAATGTTTAAATAAAAGACCTGATCCTGCCTTTACTACAACTGAATGTGTGCGTAATTTGACATTTAAAGCAACGAAACAAAAAGGAGCAAGACAGCCTTGCAACATTGTGCAGTAACCTTTTATGTAGCACCTTACGGAATGCCTTCTGGAAATCCAAATACACCACATCCACTGGTTCCCCCTTATCCACCCTGCTCATTACATCCTCAAAGAACTCCAGCAAATTTGTCAAATATGATTTCCTTTTCATAAAACCATGCTGACTCTGCTTGATTGAATTATGCTTTTCCAAATGTCCCGCTACTGCTTCCTTAATAATGGACTCCAACATTTTCCCAACAACAGATGTTAGGCTAACCGGTCTACAGTTTCCTGCTTTTTGTCTGCCTCCTTTTTAAATAGGGGTGTTACATTTGCGGTTTTCCAATCCACTAGGACCGCCCCAGTATCCAGGGAATTTTGGTAGATCACAACCAATGCATCCACATCTCTGCAGCCACTTCTTTTAAGCCCCTAGGATGCAAGCCATCAGGTCCAGGAGACATCTGCCTTTAGTCCCATTATTTTACCGAGTACTACTTCATTAGTGATAGTGATTGTTTTAAATTCTTCCCTCCCTGTAGCCTCTTGATTATCCATTATTGGGATGTTTTTAGTGTCTTCTACCGTGAAGACCAATACAAAATATTTGTTCAAAGTCTCTGCCATCTCCCTGTTCCTCATTATTAATTCCCCAGTCATATCCTCTAGCAGACCAACATTTATTTTAGTCATTCTTTTCCTTTTAATATACCTGTAGAAACTCTTACTATCTGTTTTTATATTTTGTGCTAGTTTACTTTCATAATCTATCTTGCCTCTATCATTTTTTTAGTCGTTCTTTGCTGGCTTTTAAAAGTTTTCCAATCCTCTCGCTTCCCACTAGTCTTGGCCACATTGAATGCCCTTGTTATCAATTTGATACCATCCTTTATTTCCTTAGTTAGCCACGGATTGTTATCCCTTCTCTTACAGACTTTCCTTCTCATTGGAATATATTTTTGTGCGAGTTACAAAATATCTCCTCAAATGTCTGCCACTGCTCATCAACCGTCCCATACTTTAATCTATTTTCCCAGTCCACTTTAGCCAACTCTGCCCTTATACCTTTGTAGTTTCCTTTATTTAAGCTTAGGATACTGCTTTGAGAATCAATTTTCTCACTCTCCAACTCAATTTGAAATTCAACCATGTTATGGTCACTCATTCCTGGAGGATCCTTTACGATGAGATCATTTATTAATCCTGTCTCATTACACAGTACCAGATCTAAGATAGCCTGCTCCCTGGTTGGTTCCGCAATGTACTGTTCAAGGAAACTATCCCAGAAACACTCCATGAACTCTTCCTCACGGCTACCCTGGCCAATTTGCTTGATCCAATCAATATGAAGGTTAAAATTGCTCATGATTATTGCCGGTCCTTTATTACAACCCTCCATTATTTCTGATTTACACTCCGTCCAACAGTGTAGCTACTGTTAGGGTGCCTATAGACTATGCACATCAGCGACTTTTTCCATTTATTAATCCTTATCTTCACCCAAACGGATTCAACATTGTTGTGTATCTGTAAAGCATGCAGTCCCATGTTCCACCACCAGGGAGCTCATCCCCTGAAGTCCCAAGGGATCCCAGCATCCCTTGGGAGCACTGTATATAAGCCGGCACCTAAGGCCTGTTCCTCACTCTGGAGTGTCTTAATAAAGACTGAGGTCACTGTTACTTTAACCTCCCTGTGTGCAGTCTCATCTGCGATAAGAATACAATAACTGGCGACGAGTATACGAATCCAACGCAAAGATGCAGCAAACTGTGGGCATCCTGGAGAAGTTCTCGGAGGGTGAGGACTGGGGTGCCTATGTCAAACGGCTAGATCAGTACTTTGTAGCCAACGAGCTGGACGGAAAAGGAAGCGCTCCTCACGGTCTGCGAGGCACCGACCTACAGCCTTATGAAGAATCTTCTGGCTCCGGTGAAACCCACAGATAAGTCGTATGAGGAGCCGAGTACACTGGTTCGGGAGCATCTTAACCCGAGGGAGAGCATGCTGATGGCGAGGTATCGGTTCTACACATGCCAGCGATCTGAAGGTCAGGAAGTGGTGAGCCATGTCGCCGAGCTAAGGCGACTTGCAGGACAATGTGAGTTTGATGGCTACCTGGAGCAGATGCTCAGAGACTTTTTTGTACTGGGTATTGGCCACGATACCATCCTACGGAAACTTTTGACTGTAGAGACACCGACCCTCAGTAAAGCCATTGCGATAGCACAGGCGTTTATGTCCACCAGTGATAACACCAAACAAATCTCCCAACACACAAGTCCTAGCAATGTTCATAAATTAACTGGAACTGTGTTTGCGAGCAGAAATGTACAGGGCAGAAACCGCGAGTCTGCAACTGCCAGCAGGCCTCAGGTGACCCAGATGACTCAGAGTCTGCAACAAAGGATGAATGCAAGGCAATTCACACCTTGTTGGCATTGTGGATGCTTTCATTCAGCCTATTCATGCCGCTTCAAAGGGTATGTTTGCAAGAGCTGTGGAACAATGGGGCACCTCCAATGAGCTTGCAGACGAGCTGCAAGCACTGCAAAACCTGCTAACCACCACGTGGCAGAAGAAGATCAGTCCATAGTGGATCAAAGCAATTTTTGAGCCTCAGAGGGAGGAGGCAGATGCTGAAGTACATGGGGTGCACTCATTTTCGATGAAATGTCCACCTATAATGCTAAATGTAAAATTGAATGGCTTACCCGTAGCCATGGAACTGGACACTGGCGCTAGCCAATCAATCATGAGTAAAAAGATGTTTGAGAGACTGTGGTGCAACAAGGCACTCAAACCAGCCCTGAGCCCCATCCACACGAAACTGAGAACGTACACCAAAGAGCTCATTACTGTCCTGGGCAGCGCCATGGTCAAGGTCACCTACGAGGTGCACGAATTGCCACTCTGGATTGTCCCGGGTGATAGCCCAACACTGCTTGGAAGGAGCTGGCTGGGCAAAATCCACTGGAACTGGATGACATCCGAGCGCTATCACATGTCGATGAGACCTCATGCACCCAGGTTCTTAACAAATTTCCTTCCCTTTTTGAGCCAGGCATTCGAAACTTTTCCGGGGCGAAGGTGCGGATCCACTTGGTCCCAGAGGGACAACCCATTCACCACAAGGCGCGAGCGGTACCTCACATGATGAGGGAGAGAGTGGAAATCGAACTGGACAGGCTGCAATGCGAAGACATCATCTCCCCAGTGGAATTCAACGAGTGGGCCAGCCGATTGTTCCAGTACTCAAAAGTGATGGCACGGTCAGGATTTGCGGCAATTATAAAGTAACTATTAATCGTTTCTCGCTACAGGACCAATACCTGCTACCTAAGGCAGACGACCTATTTGCGACGCTGACAGGAGGCAAGACGTTCACCAAACTCGACCTGACTTCGGCCTACATGACGCAGGAGCTGGAGGAGTCTTCGAAGGGCCTCACCTGCATCAACACGCACAAGGGACTGTTCATCTACAACAGACGCCCGTTTGGAATTCGGTCGGCTGCAGCAATCTTCCAGAGAAACATGGAGAGCCTACACAAGTCGGTTCCACACACGCTGGTTTTTCAGGACGACATATTGGTCATGGGTCGGGACACCGTCGAGCACCTACAAAACCTGGAGGAGGTCCTCTAGCGACTGGATCGCGTAGGGCTGCGGCTGAAGAGGTCGAAATGCGTCTTCATGGCAACAGAAGTGGAGTTTTAGGGGAGAAAGATCGCGGCGGACGGCATTCGGCCCACAGACGCCAAGACAGAGGCTATCAGGAATGCGCCCAGGCCACAGAACGTCACGGAGCTGCGGTCATTCCTGGGATTCCTCAACTATTTTGGTAACTTTCTACCGGGATTAAGCACCCTCTTAGAGCCCCTACATGTGTTATTGCGTAAAGGTGGGAACTGGGTATGGGGAAAAAAACAAGTAATTGCTTTTAAGAAAGCCAGAAACATTTTATGCTCCAACAAGCTGCTTATATTGTATAATCCGTGTAAAAGACTTGTGCCAGCATCAGATGCGTCGTCGTATGGAGTCGGGTATGTATTACAACAAGCTAACATTGCGGGGAAGTTGCAACCTGTCGCCTATGCCTCCAGGAGCTTGTCTAAGGCCGAGAGGGCCTACAGCATGATTGAGAAAGAGGCATTAGCGTGTGTGTTTGGGGTAAAAAAAATGTCTGATTGGCCTCAAATTTGAGCTGGAAACCGATCACAAGCCCCTCATATCCCTGTTCGCTGAAAACAAGGGGATAAATACAAAGGTGGGCACTTGCGCTATCAGCATATAATTATACCATCCTTCACAGGCCAGGCACCAAGAACTGTGTGGATGCTCTCAGTCGGCTACCATTGCCCACCACGGGGGTGGAAATGGCGCAGCCTGCAAACTTGTTGATGGTCATGGAAGCGTTTGAAAATGATAAATCACCTGTCACGGCCTGCCAGATTAGGACTTGGACCAGCCAAGATCCTCTGCTGTCCCTAGTAAAAAAACTGTGTACTGCATGGGAGCTGGGCCAGCATCCCCGTTGAAATGCAAGAGCTAATCAAGCCGTTCCAGCGGCGAAAGGACGAGCTGTCCATTCAGGCAGACTGCCTTTTGTGGGGTAACCGCGTAGTGCTACCCAAAAAGGGCAGGGAGACGTTCATCTTGGATCTCCACAGCACACACCCGGGTACAGTAATGATGAAAGCAATAGTCAGATTCCACGTGTGGTGGCCGGTATCGACTCTGACTTAGAGTCCTGTGTACGGCAATGCCGCGTGTGTGCTCAGTTGAGCAACGCGCCCAGAGAGGCACCACTAAGTTTGCGGTCCTGGCCTTCCAGACCATGGTCGAGAATCCATTTCAATTATGCGGGCCCGTTTCTTGGTAAAATGTTCCTGGTAGTGGTGGATGCTTTTTCTAAATGGATTGAATGTAAAATAATATCGGGAAGCACCGCCACCGCCACCATTGAAAGCCTGAGGGCTATGTTTGCCACCCACGGCCTGCCTGACATACTGGTCAGTGACAACGGGCCATGTTTCACCAGTGCCGAATTTAAAGAATTCATGACCCACAATGGGATCAAACATGTCACCTCGGCCCCGTTTAAAGCAGCCTCCAATGGGCAGGCAGAGCGGGCAGTACAAACAATCAAACAGAGCTTTAAATGAGTCACAGAAGACTCACTCCAAACCCGCCTGTCCTGAGTACTGCTCAGCTACCGCACGAGACCCCACTTGCTCACAGGGGTGCCCCCGGCTGAGCTACTCATGAAAAGGACACTTAAAACCAGACTCTCGCTGATTCACCCCAACCTGCATGATCAGGTAGAGAGCAGGCGGCAGCAACAAAATGTAAACGATGGTCGCCCCTCTGTGTCACGGGAAATTGATCTGAATGACCCTGTGTATCTGCTAAACTATGGACAGGGTCCCAAGTGGATCGCGGGCACGGTGATAGCTAAAGAAGGGAGTAGGGTGTTTGTAGTCCAACTAGGCAATGGACAAATTTGCAGAAAGCACCTGGACCAAACGAGACTGCGGTTCACAGACTGCCCTGAACAACCCACAGCAGACACCATCTTTTTCGAGCCCACAACACACACCCAAAGGATCAACGACACCACGCCGGATTAGGAAATCGAACCCATCACGCCTAACAGCCCAGCAAGGCCAGGCTCACCCATCAGCCCTGCAGGGCCAACAACATGCCAGCCCAGCGAGGGCACAGCCAACACACCAGAATAGACATATTTACCGAGGCGGTCCACCAGGCAAAGAAAGTCTCGCGACCGCCTCACCTTGTAAATAGTTTTCACTTTGACTTTGCGGGGGAGTGATGTTGTGTATCTGTAAAGCCTGCACTCCCATGTTCCACCATCAGGGAGCGCATCCCCTGAAGTTCCAAGGGATCCCAGCATCCCTTGGGAGCACTGTATATAAGCCGGCCCCAAAGGCCTGTTCCTCACTCTGGAGTGTCTTAATAAAGACTGAGGTCACTGTTACTTTAACCTCCCTGTGTGCAGTCTCATCTGTGTTCGGAACACAATAAACATCTTGTTCACCGACAGTGTATCAACTACCTGCGACATTCCCTCCCTCATGTGCACCAACATTGTATTAGCTGCCAGTGACATTCCCTCCCTCGTGTGCCCGGACAGTGTTCCCATTTCTCGTGAGAGTGTTGTTACTTCTCCCAACAGTCCCGATACCTCATCACCCACCCCACTGATGGTGTCCAGGAGTGATCGGGTAAGGTCAATGCTTTCCAGCCTCATCGCCATCATCTGATGCACATCCGTTAGATCCTGTACCTCAGGAGAGCGCTGTTGAGCTCTCCTTCTCCTCCTCACCCTGGGTGTGGCTCGCTGCATCCCACTGGGACCTGTAGCCTTGGACGATGGGGCCCTGGGTGCGTCTTGCTGCATCCCACTGGGACCCACAGCCTCAGATGGTGGGGCCCTAGTTGTGCCTCGCTGCACCCCTCTGGAATGCCCAGCCTCAGACTGTGAGAAACCATGGAATGTCCCAACACTCGTACCTCAGGTAAGGGCCTGGCACCTCAATTGGCGGCACGTGCACCTCCTCCAGAATGAGTACAACAGTGGGGGCTTCATCCTCCCCCTCCCCCTGCCCCTCCCTCTCCCTCTCACCCCCGTGCTCTTGGTCTGGAAGTTGGGATTGGAAGATGTTCTCCTCTTCAGGCTCGTCCGCATCTGAATCTTCTTCTGTATTGCCTTCAGCCTCATTACGGTTGGCCTCAAGTTCCTCAAAATATAACAGAACAGACAAATGGTTAGCAGCAGAGGAGGGGGCAATGGCATGAGTAGGCTCACACAGCGCAGGCAGCAGACTCATTTGAAGGACCACAATGAATGATAACACGTTGCATCAACCGAAGCGTAGCTGGCGGAGACATCCTCATGAACCGAAACATGGCTAGTCCATGCAGTACTTAACATTTAGCAAAGCCAGACTGTGGAATTTACAGGACTTACCTTCTCCCTCGAGTGTGTGCCCAGCTTGTGCAGTGGTGGGTGCTTTTCTCCAGGCAGGACCCATCAAAGCAGCGACCCTCTCTTCTCAGTGGGTGCAGATTTGCCGAGCCTCCTCCTGTTTGAATTCTTTCCCTTTCGTTGTGTGCCACCTTCCTCTGCAAAGATGAAAATATAACTTTTTAGAGAGGGTGTCTTTCTGGTGGGTGGGACATTTACAGATGGTCACATTTACAATTACAATTCCAGTGAATAAATCAAAATATTACTTACACTAACTACTTGACCAACCTCCTTCTTTATGCACTGTCCTCCAGACCTCGGGGTGGCCACCACTGCGCAGTAATCTTCTGCAACTTGGTTCCAGCGTTTCTTCATTTCTTTTGGTGAAACTTTTATGGTGTGCAGCACGTACCATCTGGTTTCAATTACATTTAGTCCCCTCATCCAAATCATTGATTTATAGTGTGAATAGGTGAGGCCCAAGCACCGATCCTTGCGGTACCCCACTACTTACAGCCTGCCAACCTGAAATTAACTTGTTTATCCTGCTCACTGTTTGCTGTCCATTGCCCAATCCTCAATCCATGCTAGTACATTACCCCCAATCCCATGAGCCCTAATTTTGTTTAATAACCTTTTTTTGTGGCACCTTATCGAATGCCTTCTGAAAATCCAAATACACCACATCCACTGGTTCTCCCTTATCTATTCTGCTAGTTACAACCTCAAAAATCTCAAACAGATTTATCAAACATGATTTCCCTTTCATAAATCTGTGTTGACTCTGCACAATCTTATTATTATTTCCGAAGTGCCCTGTTACCATATCCTTAATAATAGATTCTAGCATTTTCCCTACTACTGATGTCAGGCTAACTGGTCTGTAGTTCCCCATTCATCCAATGCATCCACTACTTCTATAGCCACCTCTTTCAAAACCCAAGGATGTAGGCTATCAGTTTCCAGGGGATTTATCGGCTTTCAGTCCCATTAATTTCTCCAGTACCATTTTTTTTACTAATCTAATGTTTTTCAATTCCTCATTCCTTGGTTCTCCACTAATTCTGGCAACTTTTTTGCGTCTTCTTCTGTGAAGACAGACACAAAGTATTTGTTTAATTTCTCTGCCATTTCCTTATTTCCCATTATAATTTCTCCTGTCTCAGCCTGTAAGGGATCCAAATTTTCTTTCGCTAATCTTTCCTTTTACATACCTATAGAAGCTTCTACAGTCTGTTTTTATGTCTCTCATAAGTTTACTCTCATATTCTATTTTCCCTTTCTTTATCAATTTCTTGGTCCTCCTTTGCTGAATTCTAAAATCCTCCCAATCCTCAGGCTTACTACTCTTTTTGGCAACATTATAATCTTCTTCCTTTGATCCAATACTATTTTTAACTTCTCTTGTTAGCCACGGTTGGACCATTTTTCCTGTGGGGCTTTTGTACCTTAAAGGAACGTATATTTATTGTAAATTATGTATTAATTCTTTAAATGTTAGCAGTTGCTCGTCTACTGTCAAACCTTTTAATGTAGTTTCCCAATCTACCTTAGCAAACCCACCCCTAATATCTGCATAGTTTGCTTTGTTTATATTTAAGACCCTAGTTTCAGATTTAACTAATTCACTTTCAAACTCAATATAAAATTCTAGCATATTATGGTCACTCTTCTATAAAGGCCCCTTTACTACAAGCTTATTAATGAAACTTTTCTCATTGCACAATACTAGATCTAAAATAGCCTGTTCCCAAGTTGGTTCCTCAACATATTGATCAAGAAAACTATCTTGTATACATTTCATGAATTCCTCTACACAATTACTGCAAATTTGGTTTGCCCAGTCTATATATAGATTAAAGTCCACCTTGATTACTGTATTACCCTAATACATGCATTTCTAATATCATGATTCCTCTACATTACAACTACTGTTTGGGGGGGCCTATAAACAACTCCCACCAATGTTTTCTGATCCTTGCTGTTTCTTAGATCCACCCAAACTGATTCTACTTCTCGATTTTCAGATCTAAGATCATTTCTCTCTACTTTTTTTATCCCATCCTTTATTATCAGGGCTACCCCGCCTCCTTTTCCATTTTGCCAGTTAAGTATCCTGGAATATTTAGTTCTCAACCTTGGCCTCTTTACAACCATATCTCCTTAGATCAAACTTATTCATTTCTATCTGCGCTATTAATTCATCTATTTTCTTGCGAATGCTTCACACATTCAGATATCGTGCCTTTAGCTTTGACTTATTTCTATTGTTCCCTGATGTCACCTTTGTCACTGATGCCTTATTACCTTTGTTACTTTCTCTGTCCCTTCCTGACCCACTCTGCTTACTTTTACCCAAAACTCTACTCTGCTCTAGAACCTTGTCATTTCTTTTGCTGATTTTAAATGTGCTCTTTCCTGAAACCTCCCACCCCACCCTTCATTAGTTTAAATTCCTGTCTACTGCCCTAGTTATTCGGTTTGCAAGGACACTGGTCCCAGCCTGGTTTAAGTGGAGCCAGTCCCAATGGAACAGCTCCCTCTTTCCCCATTACTGGTGCCAGTGCCCCATAAATTGAAACCCATTCCTCCCACACCACTCTTTGAGCCACACATTTAAACCTCTAATCTGTTTGTCCCTATGATAATTTGCACGTGGCTCAGGTAAAAATCCAGAGATTATTATCTTTGAGGTTCTGTTTTTTAATTTGGATCCTAGCTCCTCAAACTCCCTCAGCAGAATCTAACTCCTGGTTCTACTTATGTCATTGGTTCCTACATGGACCACGACAACTGGATCCTCCCGCCCCGGAAGTTTTTCTCCAGCCACGAGGAGATATTCTTAACCCTGGTGCTGGGTCGACAACACAACGTCCAGAACGCCCTGTCACGGCTGCCGAGAACAGAATCTGTCCCCCTAACGATACTGTCACCTACCACTACCACATTTCTTTTTAATCCCCCTCCCCCCACTTGAATGGCTTGCTGTACCATGGTGGCATGGTCAGTTTGCATATCCTCCCTGCAGTCCTTTTCCTCATCCATATAGGCAGCAAGTACGTCATAGCTTCTGGACAAGGTCAAGGGCTAAGGTTCCTCCATCACTACATCCTGGATCCTGATACCTGCCTCACTCGCAGTCACATCCTCCTGTCCCTGACTATTGATGAACTCTGAAGTACTACTTAACCTAAGGGATGTGACTGCCTCCTGGAACAAAGTGTCCAGGTAACTCTTCCCCTCCCTGATGCCCTGCTATGTCTGAACCTCGTACTCCAGCTCAACAACTCTGAGTCGAAGTTCCTTGAGCTGCCAACACTTACCGCAGATGTCGTTACTTGGGATCGCGATGCTCTCCACAAACTCCCACATGCTGCAGTCACGACACACTACCTGCCCTGCCATGTCTAGCTAACCTTCTTTATTTATTTGATTAGATAATTAATTTTTTTAATCAATTATTTTAGTTTTATTACTTAATTGATTTCTCTAGTTTAGTTACTAATTTAATAAAGTAGTTATAGCAATTTAAAGTTATAGCAATTTACCGTTTCTTATCTAGCTTAGAGACTTAAAAAAAAACAGTAGTACTCACCAACCAATCACCTACCTGTGGTCCTGTGACATCAGTCCTGTGACATCACTCCTTGCTTTTGTTGTTCTTTTGGAATATCCGCTTCTCTCAGCCGATTTTCCCGCTCTTTATAAAATGCTGAAAACCATTATTAAATAAGCAGGACATTTAGAAAATCATAATACAATCAATTAGGGGCAACATGGTTTTATGAAAAGGAAATCGTGTTTCACAAATTTATTAGAGTTCTTTGAGGATGTAATGAGGAGGGTGGATAAAGGGGAACCAGTAGTTGTAGTGTATTTGGATTTCCAAAAGGCATTCGATAAAGTGCCACATAAAAGGTGTCCCAGCACTGCCCCCCAGTCATAATGATTCATAGTGCGGCCCTCGACAACGTGGACCACTTCCCATACCTCGGGAGCCTCTTATCAACAAAGGCAGACATTGATGCGGAGATTCAACATCGCCTCCAGTGCACCAGTGCAGCCTTTGGCCGCCTAAGGAGAAGAGTGTTTGAAGATCAGACCCTCAAATCTACCACCAAGCTCATGGTCTACAGGGTTATAGTAATACCCACCCCATTGTATGGATCAGAGGTATGGACGATGTACAGAAGACACCTCAAGTCGCTGGAGATATATCACCAACGATGTCTCCGCAAGATCCTGCAAATCCCCTGGGCAAACAGGCACACCAACATCAGTGTCCTCGCACAGGCTAACATCCCCAGCATTGAAGCACTGACCACACTCGATCAACTTCGCTGGGCAGGTCACATAGTTCACATGCCAGACACGGGACTCCCTAAGCAATTGCTCTGTGCGGAGCTCCTTCACGGCAAATGAGCCAAAAGTGGGCAGCGGAAACATTACGAGGACACCCTCAAAGCCTCCCTGCTAAAGTGCGACATCACCACGGACACCTGGGAGTCCCTGGCCGAAGACCACCCAAAGTGGAGAAAGTGCATCCGGGAGGGCGTTGAGCTCTGTCAATCTCAATGTCGCGAGCGTGAAGAGGTCAGGCGCAGGCAGCGGAAGGAGCATGCGACAAATCAGTTCCACCCCCACTTCTCCCGACGAATGTCTGTCCCATCTGTGATAGGGTCTGTGGCTTCATATTGGACTGTTCAGCCACCAAAGGACTCACTTTAGGAGTGGAAGCAAGTCTTCCTCGATTCCGAGGGACTGCCTATGATGATGATGATACTACACAAGATAAGAGCTCATGGTTTAGTGGGTAATATATTAGCATGGATAGAGGATTGGCTAACTAACAGAAAACAGAGTTGGAATAAATGGGTCATTTTCAGGTTGGTAAACTAACTAGTGGGGTGCCACAGGGATCAGTGCTGCAGCCTCAACTATTTTCAATCTATATCAATGACTTGGATGATGGGACCAAGTGTATTGCAGCCAAATTTGCTGATGATACAAAGATATGTGGGAAAGCCAGTTGTGAGGAGGACACAAAGGGGTCAAGTTTCGGCTGCCCGCTAGAACGGCGCACATCGGAGAGGCCCGCCTAATTTATAGAACAAAAATTGTGCCGAATACTTACCTCGCGATTCTCAGATAGCTGTAGGCCCAATTCCACCTCGGCGCGGCGCAGCAGGAGCTGCTGGGGGCGGAGCTACAGCTCTGCGCCGAAAACAGTGCCGGCAGGTGCGCGCGTGCGCAGTAGAAACATAGAAACATAGAAAATAGGTGCAGGAGCAGGCCATTCAGCCCTTCTAGCCTGCACCGCCATTCAATGAGTTCATGGCTGAACATGAAACTTCAGTACCCACTTCCTGCTTTCACGCCATACCCCTTGATCCCCCGAGTAGTAAGGACTTCATCTAACTCCCTTTTGAATATATTTAGTGAATTGAATATCCCAGGCCGAAGGGACGTCGCCCCTATCCCCGGCCGAGTGGCCTGCACATCTTACCTCGGCAGTGGGGCTCGCCCGCCCGGCCTCTCGCTGGGGGCGGGCCGAAGAGTCAGCGGCGGCGGTGGCAGCCTGGCATCGGCTGCGTGCGTGCCCCGCCCGAAGTCCGCGGCGGGGCCAGGCTTCTTGGTCGTCGGCGGGGCCCGCCCGCCCTGCATCTCGCTGGGGGTGGGCCCCGCCTGAAGAGTCGGCGGCAGCAGCAGCAGCCCGGCATCATCTTCTTCTCTCTTCCCCCTCCCCCATCACCTTCTCTTCCCCTCTTCTCCCTGGTGCTGCAGGTGAGTAGAAATAATTTTTTATTCATTGAGTGATTTTTATTTTTTTTTTAAATTTTATTTTTTAATTTATTTGGATTGATTTATTGGTTTATTTATCATTTATTATTGATGATGGCTATTTATTTGTAAAAGTGAAGTGTTTAGTGTTTGTTAACACCCCCCCCTCGTTCCCTACGCCTGATTTGTAACCTACGCCTGATTTTCTAAGTGTAGGCAAGGTTTTTCTGAGCGTACAAAAATCTACACTTACTCCATTCTAAGTTAGTTTGGAGTATGTTTTCACTGCCTAAACTTTCAAAACAGGCATAAGTGGCCGGACACGCCCCCTTTTGAAAAAAAAACCTGTTCCAAACTGAAACTGACTAGAACTGGAGCAAACTAAATGCCGAGAATTGCAATTTCTAAGATACTCCATTCTAAACCAGTTGCTCCAAAAAAATAGGAGCAACTCAGGCCGAAACTTGACCCCAAAGAGTCTGCAAAGGGATATAGATAGGTTAAGTGAATGGGAAAAAATTTGGCAGATGGGAAAATGTGAGGTTATTAACTTTGATAAGAAGAATAGAAAATCAAAATATTATTTAAATGGAGAGAGACTACAGAATGCTGTGGTACAGAGGGATCTTGGTGTCCTGGTACATGAAACACAAAATGTTAGCATGCAGAGACAGCAAGTAATTTAGAAGGCAAGTGGAATGTTGGCCTTTATTGTAAGGGGGATGGAGTATAAAAGTTTTGCTACAACTGTTGATAAGACCACATCTAGAGTACTGCGTACAGTATTGGTCTCCTTATTTAAAGAGGGATATACTTGCATTGGAGGCAGTTCAGAGCAGGTTCATTAGGTTGATTCCTGGGATGATGGGGTTGTCTTATGAGGAAAGGTTGAACAGGTTGGGCCTGTACTCATTGGAGTTTAGAAGAATGAGAGGTGATCTTATTGAAACATATAAGATTCTGAGGGGGCTTGACAGGGTAGATGCTGAGAGGATGTTTCTGCTCGTGGGAGAATCTAGAACTAGGGGGCATAGTTTCAGAATAAGGGGCTCCCCATTTAAGACGGAGATGAGGAGGAATTTCTTCTCTCAGAGGGTTGTGAATCTTCGGAATTCTCTACCCCAGAGAACTGTTGGGGCTGAGTCATTGAATATATTCAAGGCAGAGATAGACAGATTCTTGAACTATAGGGGAGTCAAGGGTTATGGGAAACAGGCAGGAATGTGGAGTTGAGGCCAAGATCAGGTCAGCCATGATCTTATTGAATGGCGGAGCAAGCTCGAGTGGCCGTATGGTCGACTCCTGCTCCTACTTCTTATGTTCTTATGTTCACACCATGGGAGATTGATTTGCAGTAAAAAAAAATGTGATTGTTCTGAAATGAGGATGAGTTTGAAGGTTTGAAAAAGAGTTATCAGTAGACCCATCAAGTAACTTCCCCCAGTAGAATATTCTGAATTGGTGGGCAGAATCACTGTAATATACATGGGTAGAACAAACGAAGGACAGAGACACGACGAGTTGCTAGTCCATGTGCTTGCTTTATTAGGTCAGAGTGAACGGTGGATGCTCATACCAAACCATGTGATAAACCATGTGATAATACATTACACTGCTTTTCCCTTTAAAAAAAATTTATGTATTCCCCTCTTAAATACAACAAAACTATGGTCCCACCTTTCCTAGCATTACATGTACCACATAACAAAAACACCTGGCTTTTTTTTTCAAATGAACTACAAATCCAGTTTAATAACAGGTTTGTGGAGCCTTCCTGATCTCCCTGCAGCAGGTTTTGGTGTTGAACCAATTTTTGGGCTGTTTCATTTTGGTTCTGAACTCAAAGATGATCCTGTTTCTATCTCATCTTGTTTGAACCTGATATTTCAGTTACTGAAGTCTGAACTGAGTCAAACTCTTGTATGTGTTCATGATCAAGTGGTTCACGATCATGTCTTGGTTCATTTCTATTAAAGATCATTTGATCTACATGAACACTTTGGATTTTGCCACCAATTTCAACCAAATATCTCTTGAGTCCACCAACCTCTACTATGGTTCCTCCACCCCAATAGCACCTTCACTCCCAACACGAGTCCTCATGTGACAACCTGGACAAGGCATCTGTGATTGCATTTTGCTTTGAAGTGCGATATTCAATTGTGTAATTATATTGTGACGACAACACTGCCCAATGTTGCATTCTTGATGCGGCCATTGTAGAGATGGAAAATTTGAGCCCCAATATTGCTAGGAACGATTTGTGATTGGTTATCAGGGTAAACTTTCTGCCAATCAGGAACAGTTGTAATTTCTTGATTCCAAACACTATGGCGAGTACTTCCTTTTCAAATTGCGCCTAATTTCTTTTGCTCTTTGTGAGGGTTCTCGATGCGAACGCGATTGGTTTCTCTTGGCCGTCATCTATTATGTGGCTTATGACAGCTCCCATAGCGTAGCTGGAAGCATCACACACTAACTTAAGCTCACACTCTGTGTCGTAGTGTGCAAGTAGAGCAACACGAGATAGACTTCTCTTCCAAGTAAGCTTCCTGTTGAGTTTTCGTCCACTTCCACTCGACATCCTTCTCGAGGAGCTCATGCAATGGAGCTAACATGGTCGCTAACTCATAGTAGTACTATATACAGCACAGAAACAGGCCATTCGGCCCAACCAGTCCATGCCGGCATTTATGCTCCACTTAAGCCTCCTCCCTTCTTTCTTCTTCTATCAGCATAACCCTCTATTCCCTTCTCCTTCATGTGTTTATCTAGCTTCCCTTAAATGCGTCTATACTATTTTCTTCAACCAATCCCTGTGGTAGTGAGTTCCACCTTCTCACCACTCTCTGGGTAAAGAAGTTCCTTTTAAATTACCTATTTGATTTCTTGGTGACTATTTTATAATGATGGTCTTTAGTTATGCTCTTCCCCACTCATGGAAACACTATCTCTGTATCTAAAATTATGAAAGGTTTTGATTGAGTAAAGACCTTTCAACCTTCTCTTTTCAAGAGAAAAGAGACCCAGCCTGTTTATCCTTTCTTGATATGTATACCCTAGCATTTCTGGTATCATCCTTGAAAATCTTCTCTGCACCCTCTCCAGTACCTTTATATCCTTTTTATAATATGGCGACCAGAACTGTACGCAGAACTGCAAGTGTGGTCTAACCAAGGCTCAAAACTAGTTTAGCCTAACTTCACTACTTTTCAAATATATCTCTCTGAAAAAAACCCTAGTGCTTGGTTTGCTTTATTTAATGGTCTTGTTAACCTGTGTCCCTACTTTTAGTGATTGCGTATTTGTACTCCGAGATCCCTTTGCTCCTCTATCCTTCCTCGACTCGCACCTTCCAAGTAATAAATGACCTCCCTATTCTTCCTACCAAAATGTAATACCTCATATTTATCTGTGTTGAAATTAATTTGCCAATTATATGCCCATTATGCAAGTTTATTAATATCTTGTAATTTTTTGCAGTCCTCCTCAGTATTGATTATCTCTCCTCACCCGCCTCCCCACCCCGCACTCACTCCCAATTTGGTGTCATCTGCAAATTTAAATATTGTGTTTTTGATTCCAAAGTCTAAATCATTAATATAAGTTGTGAACAACAGTGGTCCCAGCACCGATCCTTTTGGAACATCATTTCCCACTTGCTGCCACTCTGATTAGCTACCCTTTACCGTTACTCTCTGGAGTGGGACTTAAACGCACAACCTTCTGATGCAGAGGCGAGAGAGAGGGCTACCTACTGAGCCATGGCTGGCACACAGATCAAGCCCCCAACTACTGCTCAGTTTCCCAGAGATTCCAAAAGAACCTTCAAGGGTTGAAGGGTGTGGGAGGAATAGCCGAGAATGTACAAGTCGATTGAGGGTCTGGTTACAGCTGGATCCATACTTTCCAGATCACAAGGGAGAGAATACTGATCCATTCAGCAAGGCCCTACAGTACCCATCACAGCATTCAACTAATTTCAGGCCTTTGCCTCCACTGCCTGACCCATGGGTAATTCCATGTGTCGATTGCTGCTTCCTTGCATTAGTCCTAATTTATCGTTCATTAGTTTGAATCTGTTCCACTTGACCTGCTAACACAGTTTAGCCTGATTTACCTGTTCTATCCTGGTTACTATTTCAAATATGAAATGGTCACTTGCTCATTGGCCTTAGAGTTTAATTATACCATTAATTACACCTGTTCTCAAAGAGCGACAGTTGGTTCAATTAGTCCAAGTTCTAATCACTTTCCTTGCACGATGTGTTGGGTCCTTTTGGAGACACACCTTGAGCCAGCCTGTGAGAGCATTGTTCAGACATTGTCTTGTAAAACAGCTGCCTCCTATTGTAAAGCAGTTATTTTGACAGCACTAGAGCTGAATAAGCAGTATGTGTGCCAAGGCAAAACTTCCTGTAACACTCTGCACACAAATGCCTTTTAGCAGCACCAGGATCTAGGTGAGGCCACACCTTGAATATTGCGTACAATTTTGGTCTCCTAATCTGAGACAGACATTCTTGCTATTGAGGGAGTGCAGCGAAAGTTCACCAGACTGATTCCTGGGATGGCAGGACTGACATATGAAGAAAGACTGGATCGACTAGGCTTATATTCACTGGAATTTAGAAGAATGAGAGGGGATCTCATAGAAACATATAAAATTCTGACAGGATTGGACAGGTTAGATGCAGGAAGAATGTTCCCGATGTTGGGGAAGTCCAGAACCAGGGGTCACAGTCTAAGGATAAGGGGTAAGCCATTTAGGACCGAGATGAGGAGAACCTTCTTCATTCAGAGAATTGTGAACCTGTGGAATTCAAGTTGTTGAGGCCAGTTCATTAGATATATTCAAAAGGGAGTTAGATGAGGCCCTTACAGCTAAAAGGATCAAGGGGTATGGAGAGAAAGCAGGAATGGGGTACTGAAGTTGCATGATCAGCCATGATCATATTGAATGGTGGTGCAGGCTCGAAGGGCCGAATGGCCTACTCCTGCACCTATTTTCTATGTTTCCATGTTTCTGATCCAGGGCATTAGAGCTGCCACCCTCTTATTTCCACCCTTCACTTATGGAATATTGAGTAGGCACAAACTCCCAGAGCTTCAAGTCATGCTTAGCAGCCTCCAACTGGCTCGGAGGATGCTAGTCTCATCCACTTTTCCCCACTGGCCATACCTCTTGCAATTTACAGATGTTAACCTCTCCCGGATCACGTCAAACTCCATTCAACATTTCAGGGCAAAATGTGATCATTGTGACTCACCATAATTCTGCATTCAGTGCCCTTGGGCAGAGAAGAGGTATTAGAGAATCTCAACATGGCTTCTGGACAAGGAGGTCCTGTCTCATGTCAAGCTAAATGTTTTGTGAAAGTTGATAAATCGGTGAATGTCAGAAGCCTGGTCACTAAATAAGGTCGGGTCCTATGGGCTTGCTGGGCAGATTTTAGGTTAGATAAGGAACTGGTTACATTCTCAGACAGAAAGTATTTATTAATGGTTGTGGTTGTGGTTATGCGCGGGGGACCAGTCACTAGTGGAGTCCCACAAGGATCGAGATTAGGGCCGTTGCTCTTCACAACTTGATCAATAATCTGAATGTAGCTGTGATGGGAACTGTCCGCAAACTTGTGAATGATAAAGAAAAGTATGGGTACAAGAATCTTACAGGAGAAAAATAGGTTGTAGGTAGATTGAGATGTGCTGGGGGAATGGGCCCATATCTGCCAGATGTATTTTTATTACAAGATAAATTTGGTGTAATGCAAGTTGGGTAGGCATGTGTACAGCTGCAGGCTGTTGAGTGGGAGTAGGATGTGGGGGATTTGGAGCACGAATCATTTGCATGGTTATTTGTTAACATACTTTGGCCTGATTGATGTAAAACGGTTGAAGACAGTGATATTTAGGCAGCTAGTACTTCTCCTGATGGGGACAGTAAATATCCCGGACAGTTCCTTGATGAGGATTAAGGTGAAGGGGGTTACCTTTGAAGGACGTACCTTTGATTAATATTCCTTGCAACTCAGGTAAGAAATGTGCATAGTATTGGACCATTCCAAGAAAAGATCTTACCTCAGACATGTTTTGTAGTTTTGGAGCATCAATCTTTTCCTTCACTGGTTTCAAGCCATTTGCATCAACTTTCAGATTAAGGTACTCAGCCTCGGGCTGCACAATAGCACATTTGCTCCTTTTCAATTTGTCTTTGTGGGCATTCAACCTTTGAAGCACTATATCTAACACTTTTAGATTTTCTTCCTCACTGCTTGTTGTGATCATCGCACTGTCTTGATTGTAGAAGCAATTTGGAACTCCTTGCAAAATCTTATCTTTCGTAGACTGTAAGATTTTGGGGGAGGACTTTACACCATACGGCAGCTTGGTGTAGTACAGTCCCTTGTGTGTGTTGATGATGAGATACTGTTGACTCTCTTTGTCAACATTCAGCTGAGCATAAGCATGCGACAGGTCAATCTTGGAGAAAACCTTTGACCCAGAGAATGCTGCATACAAATCTTGTGATATGGGTAACTGGTACTGCTCATCGTCAACTGCTCAGTTGATGGTAACTTTGTAGTCACCGCACAAGCGTACAGTTTTGTCTGCTTTGGGCACTACCACGATCGGGGTAGCCCATTCACTTTTGTCAATTTTTATCAGCACTCCATTCTCTCTGACCTTCACTAGCTCTTCCTCCACCGGACTTTTCAATGCATAGGGCTTTGCGTTGGACTTGATGCGAATATGCGAACATGCTTTTGTACTTGTTTAACATTGTGTCAAGTCGCTTCTTTGAAGCATTTACACTGAATACATTTTTCTAGTCTAGTTCTAACTTTCTCAACCAGTCTTTACCCATGACAGTTGGTCTGTTGTTGTAGCTTGTTACAATAATAGGCAGCTTTACTGACTCGTCAGTGTGTTGAACTGTACATTCCATTTGTCCACGTGTCTAGGATTTCTCCAGAGTAGGTTTTTAACTCTATGGTACTCTTTGTACTTGATTAAACTTACTCTCATATGTGTCCTTATTCATGATAGAACAGTCCGCCGGCGTGTCGATATACATATCAATATATTGCTTGTCGATCAAAAGGTTTGTACGGAAGTCTTTCTTATGACTGCTAGCATTGCCGCTAGAAGCATAGATACTGTAAATGCCTAGTTCTTCCACATCAATATTACTCACCTCAATATTGTGAACTCTTTTTGTTGTCACTGCTTTGCATTGCCAGTAGAATGGTTCTTACTTCCAGCTTTAGATCTAGCTCTGCAAACTATTGAAATATGGCCTTGCTTCTGGCAGTGAAAACACTTTTCATTTCATTTCTGTATTGGCAGGACTGTGGTGAGTGATTTCCATGGCAGCGATAACAATTCACTGACCTGCGCTCACCGACATGCTTTTGACTCGCTCTCACAGCTTTAGGTTTGGGGTTGGCTTTGTGACTGTAGACCTCAGCTTCACTCGTCACTTGAGTTGGACGGAGCTCCCTAGCATTCTTAGATGCCATCTCCATACATAAGATAATTTTGCATGCTATGTCAAACGTAAGGTTCAAAGTGTTTAGTAACTTGGGCTGTGTGCACTCATCCACCAGTCCACACAAACTTATCTCGCAATGCACGATCCAACGATGTGCCGAAGTTACAATGCAAAGACAGGTTCTAAAGAGCTACAATGTACTCACTGATGGTTTCACTTTGTTTTTGGTTTCTGGTAACAAACTTATAGATCTCTGCTATTTCTAACGGCTTTGGGTTGAAATGGTCCTTGACTGTCTCAACAATGTCTTCAAATGACGCATCCTTCGCTTTCCTTGGTGCGAGTAGGTTTGTCAATGTTCCATAGATATCAGGCCGGTTCTCCGTTAGAAAAATTGCTTTCTTCCGCAAACGAATTACTTTATTTTGAGCTTGAACATTCTCATCTGCACCTTTGGTCTCAATAATGTTATTGGCCCTAAAAAACATCTCCTTCCACTCAATATAAGAACTGAATGGTTCGCGAGCTTGGTCATACATGCCGAGGCTTCTGATGAATCCTATAGGCATGGCCATAATGCTCCCGATCGCATAGAACAGTGACTCAGCACGCTACCTGTGTATCTGTGCAAATCAATGCCACTGTTGCTGTGTAGACAGACATACAAGGTCGAAGCACAGTTAAGTCTGCATCAGCATTAACAGTAAAACATTGCAAAAATTGAGTTTAGGTGTCACAAATGCGCCTTAAACTTGTCCACTCGAAGGTTGAACACTGTGTGCTTCCATGATCCCTAAAAATGGCTTTGGGATTCCATCCTCATGACCAAAATATAATATACATGGGTAAAACAAATGAAGGACAGAGACACGATGAGTTGCTAGTCTATGGGCTTGCTTTATTAGGCCAATGCGAACTGAGCATGCTCATAACAAACATAAGAACATTAAGAAATAGGAGGAGTAGGCCATTTGATCCATCGAGCCTGCTCCGCCATTCAATAAGATCATGGCTGATCTGATCATGGACTCAGCTCCACTTCCCTGTGTTGTGTATGCAATAACTGTTAAATTGAGTACTGTTTAACTCCAAGAGGTATGACCTCGGCTCTGCTTTATTAAGGCCCAAAGTGACTAATATACAAAAGGGCTGGCCTTATATACTCAGGCTACACAGACGTGCGTGCAACCCAATGGCCTCCACCAGTGATGTCATCTAGTGGCTGGTGATCCCAAAAGTACATACATGACAATACCCCCTCTGAGAAATTGAGACGGTCCAGTGTTTTACGCTCCTGGGTTGACCATCTCAGTTCAACTCCAGTCTTGGGTGAGTGTTCAGAGTCTGTTGTGACTGGTGGCTGACCTGGTGGGAGTGGCAGTGGCCATGTCAGGGATTGAAAGTCCATTTTCATTGAACATGTCAGTGATTGAAAGACCCGATTCACTGATGACCACTGAGTCCTCTGATGACTGGGGGGTAGGTTGGTTGGTTGTCAATCGACTGTTCCAGTTCATCTGTGTGCCGCAGCTTTGTCTGATCCATATGTTTCCTGCATGTTTGCCCATTTTTGAGCTTGACAATAAATAGTCTGTTGCTCTCCTTGGCCAAGACAGTACCAGTGATTCACTTGGGACCCTAACCATAATTCAGAACATATAGAGGATCATTTACAGAAATATTGCATGACACAGCTGCGTGATCGTGATACCCTTGCTGACTTTGTCTTCTATATGCAACATGATTATTGAAGTCAGGGTGTGCAAAAGATAGCTTGGTCTTAAGACCTCTCTTCATCATCAGCTCAGCAGACGAGACCCCGGTAAGTGTGTGCAGTCTTGTCCTGTAACAAGCAGAATGCATGATAGGCGGGTCTGCAGTGACCCTTGGGTTACTTGCTTCATACTCTGCTTTATGATTTGGACAGCACTTTATGCTTGCCCATTGGATGCAGGTGTGAATGGTGCTGACCTTACATGTTTGATACCATTGAGTTTCATGAACTCTTGAAACTCCTGACTGGTGAAGGACGATCTGTTGTCGCTAACAACGATGTCAGGCAGACCATGTGTTGTGAACATGACATAGAGGGGGAGGGAGAGGGGGAGGGGGAGGGGAATAGAGGGGAGGGGGAGGTGGGGGATAGAGGGGAGGGGGAGGTGGGGGAAAAGAGGGGAGGGGGAGGGGGGGAAGAGGGAGGGGGAAAAAGAGGGGAGGTGGAGGGGGAGGGGTGGAAAGAGGGGAGGGGAGGGGGGAAAAAGAGGGGAGGGGGGGAAAGAGAGGGGAGGGGGAAAAGAGGGGAGGGGGAGAAAGAGGGAGGGGGAGGGAAAAGAGGGGAGGGGGAGGGGGAAAAGAGGGGAGGGGGAGGGGAAAAGAGGGGAGGGGAGGGGAAAAGAGGGGAGGGGGAGGGGGAAAAGAGGGGAGGGGGAGGGGGAAAAGAGGGGAGGGGGGGAAAAGAGGGGAGGGGGAAAGAGGGGAGGGGAGGGGAAAGGGGGGAGGGGAGGGGGAAAAGAGGGAGGGGGAAAAGAGGGGAGGGGAGGGGAAAAGAGGGAGGGGGAAAAGAGGGGAAGGGAGGGGGAAAAGAGGGGAGGGGGAGGGGGAGGGAGGGGAAAGAGGGGAAGGAGGGAAAAGAGGGGAGGGGAGGGGAGGGGAATGAGGGGGGGGGAAAAGAGGGGAGGGGCGGGGAAAAGAGGGGGAGGGGAGGGGGAAAA